>NC_134480.1:36134506-36359506 GCF_964194025.1 Convolutriloba macropyga | reverse complement strand
TTCTCCCGACGAGCTAGACAGCTTTAGGGCTTTCCTGCCCGTGATAGATAATTTCTATCACTTTCAACTGTACATAAAAAATAAACAGAGAGCTCGAGAACATCGGAATCAGTTCAATTATGGCTATGAACCAAACAAACCAGAAGCCTATGCAGTACCCCAAAAAGCAGCGAATCCCACGTTGGAAGCAATGGGCGGACAAAAAAGTTCCTCAATTTAGATTGAAAAAAAAACACCACCAGAACGTGAGATATCACTTAAGGAGATGCCAAAATGAGTTGCGGTTATATGTCTTGGAGCACCCCGAAGTTGAAAAAGTCTTCAATCAACCATCGTTCGAGGAAAATGACTCATCAACCGTTTGTTATAAACTAGAGATAAAAAGTCATATTGAAGGTTTCAATTTGTTTTGAGTTCTGGTACATGAAACAGTTGCCCAGTAAATAATTCCAAAATTTAACATTTTATATCATCCTTGTTTCAATTCACTTTTCAATTAATTATTTTTCTCCAATGAATCAAAGAGACGAGGCTGACGCCGGTATCAGTAATTTATTCTTTGATGTGAACAACAAAGAGAGGCCCCCATGGCGTTGTTGTTCAAATTCAACAGTGCCAAGGTCCAAAGTAATATTTTTTGTTCAAGTTAGTATCATTGTCTTAATGATCATTCTTTGCTTCTCTATGCTCTTTCTATTATCAGAAAGCTGTGAAGAGAAATCAATTTCGATTGCTCTCTTATCGAGTTTAGTTGATTACATTTTACCTAATCCCAAACTATGAACAAAGTTATTCTTACACATGACAGGGCATTCATGTCTATTGTAGGAGCAAGTGGTTGTGGTAAAACTGAACTCTTATTTCGAATGCTAAAAGGTTCGACCTTTTATCCACGCTTTGAAACAATTTATTATTTCTACAAAGAGTTCCAACCACTTTTCAAAGATATGCAACGAGTTATACCAGGGATTGAGTTTCTAAAATACTCAGGCTTTGATATAACAAAAAATCTATCACATTGTCTGCTTATCTATGACGATTCATTTGAAGAAATCTTCAACGATAAAGAATTTGTAAAAATAGCTACCTCAGGACGTCATCGCAAATTACATGTTATATACGTCAAGCATAATTTGTTCCATCAAAGCAAATGGTCCAGAACCATTGATCTGAATACAACACACATAATATTATTCAAGTCGCTTCGTGACATTCAACAAATTGAATATCTTGGAAAACAGTTGAATTTTCTCCAACTGATAAAAGAAGCATACAAACTAGCAACTGCGGAGCCCTTTGGACATTTGATGATTGATCTCGACCCAAAAAACCAGTCAGGGTTTACGTTTTTCATCGCAACAAATTGGACCGGATCCTTCTATTTTTTACATTTCGTCCCCTGAAGCAGTCATTACAACAATTACAAATGAAAAAGAAACATTTGCTTATGCTCAAGCAATGGGCAAATAAGAGGAATGAGAACACAGCTCAAATAGAAATATTACATCAGGGCGATTTCATTTGGTTCTTGAGTGACTGTGTGATGAACGTACTCTCTGGAGTTGTACCAATCAAAAAAGTTGAATTAAAAAACTCGAGAAACCACTACGTAAACTTGAAGACAGGCGAGTTGAAAAAAGTGAGAGAATCAAAATTTTTCGATCAGACTCTGGAATTCGTCTAATCAAACTGATTGCGTTACCTTGTATTGCTTTTCTGGAGCAAAATGCCCACTGAACAGTTTGTGCGAATTCCTCGTCAAATGTATGCGAATGAACAACCTCAAATTGCTCAACTTCTCAACAATAAAAATGTCCGAGAGAAAGCAAAACAAATATCACTGTTGCAAAGAAGCAAGTCTCCACCAGCACCTTCTACCACGCAACAAGACACGCAACAGCAGACCGATAATATTTTGGAGAATATCAAAGATGAGTTGAATGAGACTAGAGATGACAAAATTGATACAAAAATTTCAACTGAAATCAGTGAGCGAGTTTTGAGAGATATTAAACACCTTGACAGAAAAAAGTTTGAAAAAGCGAGCCTAATATTGGAAAAAATAGAAGAATCAGAATCTCTATCGCTGGATGAGACATCAAGACTAATGGTTATTAAGTCAAGCACGGGAATTCTTGTCGCAGATTTTCTTTACGATCTACAACAAACAACATCTAAGCTTTCACTTGAACATTACAAAGTCCTGAGCTTTCTAGATATCAGTTCACAATTAACTTGTAATACATACGCAAAAAATATCTTGCCTTATCACTAAACGAAAAGTTACAGTGGTTTGAGGATGAACCAGAGAACGAAGAATCAGGAGTCTCTAGAACAGAGGAATCAAAAGCTTCTGGCGACGATGAAGGAAGCTTTGAAGATGCAAAAGACGAAATCCAACCGTCTAGCTCGTGGACAAATTACTTCCTCTCACGTTAAACAATTGAACAAATTATACACAAAAGGTAGTGCAGCTTTTGGTAGCATTGCTAATTTGAAGAAAACCAGTGGTTTACCAAGATCCAAAGTGGTTCAATACCTTCAGTCGAAAGCCTTATACACAAAATACAAACAATTCAGAAAAACTTCTTTTCCGAGACTAAAAGCTGTTGCATACAGAATAAACGAAATCTGGTCTGTCGATGTGGCGTATATGGATAAAATTGCCCATCACAACAATGGAGTCAAATATTTACTGGTGGCTGTTGATGTTTTATCGCGATACCTACGGGTGCAACCAATGAAAGCTTTAGATGCAAAAGATGCTGTTGAAGCGTTCAAAAAAATGATAAAGCAAAAAAACCAGAAAGGGTTTGGACAGACAAGGGATCCGAGTTTAAAGGTGAATTCAAAACACTTTGTGAAAAGAAGGAGATTCATTTATATACAACAGAAAACGAAACCAAGTCGGCATTTGCTGAGAGGAATATTCGATCGCTCAAAAACATTATTCACAAATACCTGGAGGAAAATTGGACTTGGACTTATATTAAGGAATTGCCCCAGTTTGTAAATACTATAAACAGTCGTGCTAATCGTGTTACCCAACTTGCACCTAATAAAACTTTTAAAAAACATGAACCGTTTCGAATATCCCTAGCAATTAGCACAAAAAGTACAAGCCGAAATACGAAGAAGGAGACCTGGTTCGGATTGCAAAGCCAGACGAAATATTTAGGAAAGGTTATAAACAAAATTACACAGACGAAGTCTTCACAGTATTCAAGGTTGCCACCCTCAGTCCACCAACATACAACCTTATAGACGCAAGCAACGTTATGATTGAAGGTAAATTTTATGAACCAGAATTAGTCCAAGTGAACGTCATTCCTGCCGAAGACTAAACATGAGTATTAATAAAGAATTTACTATTGATTTGATATCAAATGCATCAATGGGAATTTTTACCAATAATACTATGGCCAAGTTTCGAAATCAACTTGCCCAACCATTACAGTTAGATGGAGATTGGCAAGTTGCCCTTGCTTAAATATCATTTCCATCAAACATCAATAATGTAAACTCAGCCGAAATAGTTGCGTATGTCAGTTCTGGCGCTGAACTTGATGCTTCACATAACCGCACCGGACAACTTCGAAGAATTCGCAAAGGTATATACAACAGTTCAGAAGAGCTTCTGGAAGAAATTTTTCGAATCGCTCAATTGAAACGGTTTGACTATGATTTTGACACTGTAACGCAAAACTTAGAGATTTTCCAGTTGATATCCGACATGTTGGAGATTTTCCAGTTGATATCACTTGTGGATCACAGTTAATATTTAGATACATTGATATAACTGAACATCAGAACGTTGGTGATGTGAGAGCTCCGGTAATAAAAATCATTGAGTCTGAAAGACGTCTGAGAAACGGTAGCATAAACACAGTGACACCCATACACCACAAGTCCTACACACATTTGGATTACAAGCCAATATTATCAAACAACATTCAGAACATCCAGGTAGAGTTGAGAAACGAAACTGGAAAACTAATTCCTTTTACTGGAACCGGAAAAGTTATAGTCAGTTTAAAATTTCAAAAAATTATTTGATATGGAAGCATACTACAGCAATCAAGCATCTCACTCAATGCCGCATTTTTCCGGACACTACAGACAAAGAGGCAGCGGTTTTGGAGCGCTTGCTGCAGGTATTGGAAGAGTTGCTCTGCCATCAGCACTCAAATTTCTCTGGCCCGCAGCGAAAAAGATTGGGCGTGACTTATTGGTTCAGGGAGCACCAGAGTTAGTAGAAGTTGCAACCAAAAGAAAGTCAGCAAAACAAGCACTGAAAAGTACAGTAGCCAAAACAGCTCGCAAACAAATAGGTGGATCTCTTCAATCACGTATTGCATCAGGTCGTAAACTAATTAGACGAAAAAGACGACAATACACGACACCTCGCTCAAACCAAAAACGAAAATCTCAACCAGAAGAATCATTTCTCAAAAACCCCGTCCAAAAGGAGTCGTCTGGATTTTTTCTCGCGAGTGAAAAATGCGAACTAATATTGTAATACCATCTGAAGCTACTCACAGTTCTTTAGACTTATTTGAAAAACCACCTTTGCTGCTAACATTTGATCAATCATTCGAGCAAAAAACAGGACCGCTTTATTCGCCCTCAGGATCATCATTGGAATTTGAAGCTGTTGGTGATCGCAACAATTTTATTGACTTGCAAAAAATTTACCTGGAGATCAAAGGTCGAATACTTCAAACAGATGGAACGGATTTGCGCTACACAACTGGTGACGCTAATGCCAGTGATCTTCCATAATTTGCTAATAATATCCTACATTCACTTTTCGCCGACTGTACTGTTTCTGCAAATGGTATCAAAATTTCAACAGCTAATGGACACTATGCACACAAAAGTTTCATAGAAACTGAATTCTCTCACGGTACAGACGCAAAAAAAACCTGGCTAAAATGTCAGGGTTACGAGTATGAGGAAAACCCGAGCACTATTCCAGCAGCAATATCAGATATAAGAAAAAGAACAGTGCGACAATCCGCACGTATAACGTTATATGGAAAGTTGGCAGTTGATTTCTTTTCGTGTGAGAAACATTTGGTTAGTGGAGTTACGTTACGCATTTCAATGAGAAGATCTCAAGATGACTTTGCTGTCATCAGTGAAGACGCAGCGAAACACTACAAGGTTAAAATAGATGAGGCTAATTTATTTATCAGGAGGATGACGGTGTCAGATAATGTTGTAGGTGCAATTGAGAAGACATTATTGAAAACTCCGGCAATTTATCGATACAATGAAGTAATTACCAAAACATTCTTGGCTACAACAGGCCAACAAAGCTGGAAACATGAGGACATTTTCACTAAAGAGCCAATCAGAAGAGTCATTGTTGCATTATGCGTTGCTACAGCATTCATCGGTACTAATACCGCTAATCCATTCCATTATCAAAAATTTGGTTTAAGAGAGATAACCATTTATCGAAATGGTTTTGCAACGGCTGGAACTCCAATGTCAACAACTGACAACAAGAGGTTGTACTACAATTCAATGATTGCATTAGCTTATGTAGAAAATGGCCATGGAATACTTCTGAGTGAGTTCGCAAACCATTATATAATGGTATTTGATCTGACCAGCACTCATGAGGCAACCCATGACTTTATTCATCCAGAGCTCACAAATTCATCTTTGTCTGTTGAACTCAAGTTTGATGCAGCGTTAGCTCGTAACGTTGAAAAATTTTTTCTTGGTGAAAAAGCATCTACGATCTACATTGACTCCGCAAGAAACGCATCTAAAAACGCTCTTCCCATGAACACATATTAATGGACGAAGATCAAATTCATCTTCAAGTGAAAAAGTGTAAACACCTCAAATTCAAATTCAGAGGGGTTTATGCCGCTGATAATTTCCTCTGAACTTGCAAACCAACACATTTATTATTGTTAATGCATCACGATCCAACTCTATTGGAACCCACTGGGTAGTGCTAACTAAACGATATGCATACCCAATAATATACTTTGCAGATCCATTGGCTCTACCCTTGACTACCTACAAGGATAGTTTCAACCGTTTACAACAGTGTAAAGACTTGGAGATAATGATGGATATCATGGAACATAGAAGAGACATTCAGTCTCCATTGCAATCCTCAGACTCCCAGCTTTGTGGTTCATTTTGCATATATATTGTTCCTTATTTTCATAGTGAGAAATTTCAATTTATACCTGATGTAAATGAATTAGAGTTGCTAGCTTTTGTAAAACATATGAAGTAAAAGTTAATTTAATTTTGAAACAACATTTTTTTGAATATCAATTTTTACAAAAATGTTATGAAAGAGTTTGAGGTTTCTCGCACAAAACTCCCTTGGCCACTAAGCAGAATATCCATTATCTGATAAAGAGTTGAGGAGTGTTCACCTAGCATAAGCTGACAGAATCGTTTCATAGTTACATCAGGGACTGTAGAAGAACGTTTGTTGACCGTCAAAGTACTAATAGATTTCGCTGTAGCCTCACTCAAGGGTGCTGGAAGTTTTTTCTGGTTCTTGGTAACTGAAGAAGAGGTTGATTTTGAAAGGTACTCAACAGCAACATGTAGTCGTGAAATTATTGCACCACGTTTAACAAAGTCTTTTTGCGTAGGCTGAATAAGTAATTTGAAACAGTTAACGAGACACGGTATCACCGCAGGTACATAAAGAGAATCGAATATATTATCATCCTGCGAACCGAATTCATACATAACATGATAATGATTGGAGCCAAATGTACAGCCTTCGACAACTGTTGCAGATGAATGATAACCATATGCAAAATTTTCAATTGTGTTTTCAAGTTTTGGTTCCGTCTCAAAAATATTGTACTTGAAACGTTTTTGAAATTTCTTGAAATATTCAGGACTGTTCTCATACATTGCCTCAACCATAACGAACAAAAAAGAAAAAGCTAATGAACAAACGTTGAAAGCATAAACAATGACAGGAAGTAAAAGGTTTAATAGAAATTATTCCTAATCCTCATTGACTACTACAGATGTTTTTGGTATCTTCTTTTGGCGCTGAGTCGGTGTTTTGCCGGCCCGTTTTGCTGGACGTTTTGAGTCAACAGTTGAATCTGGTTTTAGAAGTGAATCGATCAAGCCAACTGGTTGATCAAGCATTTGTTCTAGTTTTTCTATGTTCTGACATATCAACCGAAACTCTGGCGCCGAAAGTGTAATTTTTTGATTGAAATCCCAATCGACCTGTTCACTATCACGTTTGAACAATTTCAAGGATAAATAGGTGCCAGTGGTATGATAAGTCTTAACAGCAGCCCTAACAAGCCTTTTTGCATTGAGCGAGAGATCCAAATGAAAGTCGCTGTACTCAGCATCTTTAGACAAAACATTACCCATAATGTTGCATATATTGAGACAAACTGTATCAAAGTAATCTGAAACGATGAATGACTAATATATTACTGTTTGTTGGAATGTAAACAATTTAAAAACCCACGCCAACATATCTAGACAAGATAACAGCTGAGCAAACAAACCCACCCACCCTAGCGTGTAAACAAATTTATACTCCTCTATATCAGCTATGACGTTTATACGAAATATGAAATTCAAAAGATCGGAAAAAATATACCCTGCTGAATCAAGACCCATTCAATGTCACAATTGTCCAAGGCAATTTAAAAATTTCCATTCACTAATGCAACATGCAAAACAGTTTTACAAGTCCCGACCTTTAAATCGAAAAACTGACAAATTTTCATTAGCAATGGATAAATTAGCTCGCCTCCTCGAGTCTATTTATATTTCCCGAGAGCACCCCAATTCAACCTAGGTCAATATGACAATTCTATTTATAGATATGACGGAATAATGATGAAATGATTAAGTCAAATAAACAAATCGGTCTGCAACAACTTTTTCAATCTTTCCGCCATTGTTCTTTCTTGTTGTTCAAGATAAGTTTTGTGAAAATTCTTTAGTTCTTTGGCACCTTATTATATTACTGCAAGTCTTTTGTTACTTAACCTTCTTTTAGAATTTGCTTTTATCCTGCTTTTCCATTCAGTTCCATACCATATAAAAACAAGTTTTCATTTCTCTTGTCACTAGAATTGGTTCTAGACTCGGTGCTGTTAAGTCTTTATAAAACTTTCCTTACAATGAAAACTTTGCTTTGTTACCGCTTAAATCCGTAAAATCAGAACAAAAAACATCTCAATTGTTTATCTATCACCTGCAATATGGCTGCTGAATATTTAGAAATTGCAAAGACAAGTGAGCGAGGCACTCGAACCCTTGTGCGAATGTGTCACAATTTCAAAAATATTGTCCTTGTGAAGGAAAGCTTAGATGACAAGACACAATTATGGCACACAAAAAACAGCTTTATTGTTCCAGTTAATTACATTGAATACTTGAATATACAAAACAAAACGATTTATTTCATCTTACAAAAACGCCAGAAAAATCACCAAGACAAGAAGAGTCTCCATATGCTCATCGATATTATGGATGTATTACTCCCATTCAAACAAAAAAGCAGGATGTGAAAAATTTGGCGAAGCGAACAAGAAAACTTTTTGCAGACTACGATCATGAGTGCATTGAAATTTGGGAGAATCAATTGGGGCAGCTAGAAGAAGTTGAGCAAATATCAGGTTTTTGGAATTTTGATCAGTCGCCAAGTGAAGAAACAAAAACCCCGGAAAGCCTCCCGTTGCTTGTCAACAATTTTTCTGATGATGTCAGCATTGATGAAACACCTCCATTGAGCCAGTGCTATGCCCCCGTTAAGAAGGTCATCAAGTTATCTCGACTCTAAACAAAACAAACCTACCTCAAACTCATTGTGCATATTGAACATTTCATTTGTTGCTGTTCATTGTGTTCCAACGTATGAACTTTGTGTTTCCTTCTTTAAACTAGTTCTTAATTTAATTTTCTCTAACAATCAATCTTAGCGCCAGACATTGCATGACTTTTTGAGAGAAGGATTTAGGCGATGCGGCGAAATTCAGACATTGAACAGACAAGTATGTGAGACATTGCCGTAAACAAAAGGCAAAAACAGTCCGGGTTGAAATAAACCAGTTAAAGCTTGGATTTTTTCATATCATGACAAACAGTCAATAAACATATTTCACCAATTGCTATTATTCAGTAGAAAAAGTGAAACAAAACTAGGCTATGTAAATAAGAAGTAAAACTGTGAGCTCAGAATCACCTGTGATGAACCAACAAAAACTAGCAAAGCAGGTAAACAAGTGCACCTGTGATATTGACACAACAGTCTGGTAGACTTGCTGCCCCCCAACCACTATTTGTGGAGCAGTAGCTTTCAGTCCCAAAAGTAAACAAAAAAGACGCGCACTCTGATTGGTTGAGAGTGTTGTAAAAATGTGTCCCCTCCAACAATAAATTTTTCTCATTTGCTTTTTGCCTTAACTTTCAACTCATGTTACTGAAATAATTTTCAACAGTCTTATCAAAACTAATCAGCAACAGCAAAAAACTTTAATTCTTTCGTCTTGAAAACTTTCACCCCAGTTTCTTATTTGTCTCAAGTTCTTACACCTGTAATGAAATCAGAGAAGTGTAGAGTTTGCAAAGAGACACTTTCGGACAAACGAAGCTTCCGTCGGCACATGAAAGATGTGCATAAACATTATGCACAAACAAACGTATTCGTGTGCGATGAGTGCGCATTTGCTAATGAAAAAGTTGTCGATCTCGAGACGCATATGAGACAACAACACAACTCAACCCACCCACGCTATTGCCTATACTGCAACAAGTTTTTCACAGACAACCTCAAGTACATGGAGCACATGAATAAAAATCATGGACTACCAGTATGGGATGCTGATGCTGAAAACAATCAAAACTTGGGAATTCTTCATTCCGAGCAAGCATTCGGCGGTGTGTTGAAAACATATGACATACCAGTGGGAGAACATGAAATAGACTTGCTAAGTTTCATGCGTAGCAAACGTGATGAGATTGAAAACGTTGTTCAACTCAACACCCAAAATCAAGCACAAAAACTTCAGTTTAGCGCACTGGTACAACTCACAAAACCACCGAATGATGAAAACGTTAGCAGTCAGCCAGATCGCATCAAAATATACATCAACTCAAAAATGCAGCGGGTCGACTTCACAGGCTTGAGCAAATCCTGTTTCGCTGGAATGGTTGAACAAATGCTGCTCGCACTGAACAACTTTGCATCCCATGGTAGCGGTTGGACAGTAGATAGAATTGAAAATATTGAACTGAGACTCGCCA
This sequence comes from Convolutriloba macropyga, assembly GCF_964194025.1. Lineage (NCBI taxonomy): Eukaryota > Metazoa > Xenacoelomorpha > Acoela > Convolutidae > Convolutriloba > Convolutriloba macropyga. The sequence continues at coordinate 36,349,228 of NC_134480.1, read as the reverse complement.
GATCAAAGCCGATCGCAGCATCGTCGCATTTGGCCTTGCCTACTGACCTAGCAAAAAGCCAGTACCTGTTGAATATTCGCAACCGACAAGACGAGAAATGTTTTCTCTACTGCTACGCAGCTCAATTTCATAAGACATTTGGGCCACAATTGATACCGCCTAATGCTCCATGGAGACAAAAAACAAATCCAATCATGTACAGTTCGGAAAATCCGAGAGCCAAACAACCAGTTGGTGAATTCATGATGCCTATGGCTTTTCACCGAATGGAAAAATTTGAAGAGCTGAGCAATGTACGCGTTAATGTTTTCCGACACTCGAATAAGAAACTGATTCCTTTCCGCATATCAAATAATCGAAACTATAGTTTCAACCTGGATCTGCTCTTGCTAAGTGATGGTTCAATGCATCACTATGTCCTGATCACAAATATCAGGGGGCTTATCAATAAGTATCTTGGAAAACACCAGCGCGTTGACAATCATTTGTGTCGTAACTGTTTCCATATCAGCACTTCATTGGATAGACATGGGAGACATGAAGAAATTTGTCATCAAAACACGCAAGCAATAATAAAAATGCCCAAAGTGGAACAGCAAAACTTTGAATTCAAAAATGTTCAAGCCCGATGGTTCGCGCCGATAGTTGGATTTTTCGATCTGGAGTCAATAATTGAACCAGTTGCCCACAATAACAACACACAACAAAACTCAGTTACTAGGGCATTGGAGGAACATAAACCATGCAGCTAAGCTCTGCTCTTCGTTGCTTTGAATGAAACAAAGCCATTTTACTTCGACCTCAAATGTGGTCTGAATGTCATGGTTGAATTTGTTAAGTCACTGGAGCAGATTGCTAGGGATATATACGATGTAAAACAACAACACAAAAATTTTTTCGGCGAACCAACAATCAATAACGATGAGGCTACCATGTGCTGGATTTGTGAAACCGAATTAAATACATCTTCAAAAGATCCCACTGTTCTAGACCACTGTCACTTCACAGGAAAATTTCTGGGATGGGCACATGCGCAGTGCAACTTGAAACGCAAAATTTTAAACTTCACACCACTATTCGCTTACAACTTGGCAAACTATGACCTTCATCACGTAGTATTGGCACTGCAAAACCTGAATGAGAAAAATACAATTTCGGTGGTGCCAAGCACAAGTGAGAAATTCATCTCACTGCAAATTGGAGTGCATATGAAAACAACAAAAAACAAGAAATGTGTTTGGACCAGTCAGTATGAGTATATCAGACTATTGGACTCATTCAAATTCATGAATGCGTCGCTCGACAAGTTGGTACAGAACCTGCCAGCTGATCAATTCACCTTATTGGAACAACATTTCCTATCGTGGCCGACGAGGTCGGTAAATTTGTTAAAACAAAAAGGCTCATTCCCTTATTGCTTCATCGATAGCTTTGAAAAATTACAAGAGGCTCAGCTTTCCCCTCTCAATAAATGGACAAACAGCTTGCAGCAGTACGAGGTAACAGTGAGTGAAGATGAATACAAGCGAGCCATCGAAGTGTTCAATTTATTCGAGTGCCGGAACATTGGTGACTACTACAATTTGTATTTGACAACAGATGTGTTTTTCCTCGCCGCAGTAGTACTGTGTTTTCGAAAATTTTGTTATGACACATATGGACTCGACTGCTGTCAGTACTACACCGCTTCCAACTTGTCAGGGGATGCAATGCTCAAAATATGCAATCCCAAACTACATCTTCTAACAGAGAGAGAACACCTTGACATAGTTGAAAGTCTCATAAGAGGAGGCGTGAGCTCGGTTTACAGCAAGCGGCTTTGTCGCGCAAACAACAAGTTTCTCTCGGACTACAAACCAAAAAACATTTCTTCGTTTATAATAATGATCAACGCCAATAATCTGTACGGAGGAATCATGGAAAAATTCTCCCTACCCCTTCATGAATTCGAAATCTTTGACAAAAGTGAATGGACCAATGAGCAGGCCCAGGAAATTTTGCGCCGAATATTGACTACGCCTGATGACAATGAAGTGGGATACATAGTTGAAGTCGATTTAAGTTACCCCGACAGCCTGCACGATCTACATTCTGATTTTCCTTTGGCACCCAATAAAGAAGCGCTTGATGAATGCTGGCTCAGCGAGTACCAAAGCAGCTTGTTGGCCGATATGCAAATTAAAAAACTCCCGCAGGTGAAAAAGCTCATTCAGACGCTGTTTGATAAACAAAATTACACACTGCACTACCAAACTCTCAAACTCTATGTCGAAACCAGGATTGGTAGTGACCAAGCTCCATAGAGTGCTTTCATTCAAACAGCAAAAGTGGGTCGCCCCATACGTGAAACTGAATACGGAAAAGCGAAAGCAAGCAAAGAATAAATTTGAAGATTTTTTTAATTTGATGGTTAATTCGTCCTTTGGAAAAACTTGTGAAGGAAAGCGAAACCGAATGAAAGTCAAATTAACCCGCACTGAAGAGGAAACGCTAAAGTGGACAGACAAGCCCGAGTACCAATCGTCAATAATTATTAGTGAAGATCTTGTCACTGTATGCCTTCAGCAATCGGAAATACTTTGGGACAAGCCAACCATAGTGGGTGCCTGTATATTGGACTTGGCAAAGAAGTTCATGTTCGAGTTTCACTCATGAAGAAAAACTTTGACTGCAATTTGCTTTATTCAGACACAGACTCTTTCGTATATGAGGTGCGTTCACGAGACTTCTTTGCAGAACTACAGCGGAAAAGTCGGTCGCTGAGCAGCTCGATTTCTCAAACTTTCCACCAGAACACCCCTTGTACAGCAGGGACAATGCCCGAGTCACGTTAAAGTTCAAAGACGAAATGGGAAGCAAGCCAATTGCAGAGTTTTGTGGTCTGAAGCCGAAGCTGTATTCAATCAAGCTCGCTGAAGGCAAGTATAAGTCTTTTTTCAGTACCACTGTATCGCCATCCAAACGCAATCATTCAATAAAACAAGCACGCATTAGGCATTCAGATAGTTCAAGTTTTTTCTGCTGGCAGGAAAGCTCGGATGAATTGCAAATGATCAAGTTTTTTTTCAGGTCCTGCTAAGCAGTCAGCAAAAGGAGTGACAAAAGATGCCCGCCGCAGTATGACCCACGAGCTGTACAAACGAACTCTTTTGGGCGGCGAGGTGGTGCGTTTGCTGAACACTCGAATAGCTTCAAGCAACCACAGGCTCCACACAATTGCTGTAAACAAGAAGTCTTTGTCAGGCTACGATGACAAGCGGTTTATTATGAGTGACCAAGTTTCCATGCTTCCCTATGGTCATCGCTCGATACGAGAGGATATGTTCTTCAAGTCAATAATAAATGAGCCCGATTGGGGAGCCGATGACTCGGGCGAAAGCGAGGAAATCGAGCAGCAGGCGCAGGAAAGCGGGCAGGAGCAGGAAAGCAGGCAGCAGGCTTCGGTAGCTGGGCAGCCGGCGCTGGAAAGCGAGCAGCACCCGCAGGAAAGCCAGCAGCAGGTGCTGGAAGGCAGGCAGCACCAGCAACAACAGTACAAAAACAAGCAGCAAACACAACATACAAAAATTCCACATTCAAGCAGTATGCTCAACACAAGTTTAAACTCAATTCCCGACCCAGGTTTTCACCAACGCGAATACAGCGAGGACGAATTAAACGAAAACGTGGTAGTTTTTGACAATTTGTCAGTTTTCGGACAGTGGTTCCTCTACAGACGCAGCTTGCGATGGATTTATTCTAAGTCAAGCGATAGAAGATTCAGATAGCAGCCCCCAACCTCCAATCACAATTGATGAACAACCGCCAGCCAACGTCCCAGTAACGATTGATCGACAGAATCTGCAAGATCAACCACCTACCAAAAAGAGAAGACGAGCAAGAATTATGGAAAGTAATAGCGAAGAGGACTGAAGAACCAAACAAAACTAAAAAGTCCTGTCTCATCCTGTATTTGTACCTATATTGTCCAAAAAACACTTGTAGCCGGGCTTATATTGCCCAATTGGCTTTTTTAAAAAGTTAAATTTGTACCGTCCCCCCTTTTTGGGCTAGAAATTTCTTGTGTATAGTGAGATTTTGTGATGGTGCACGCGTGAAGTGTGAGAAAGTGAAAGGTGTAGTCCAACGTACAAGGAGGGGTTGAACTGCCACAGCGTATGACAGAGCACAGTTCTTCCTGCACATATCAGACTGTATCAAAATTCGTTTTTGCAACAAAATTTGTGTCGCAGAGAACTTATTAAGTCAGCTTTTCCGCTGCCATACATGCAGGGTTTTTCTTATTAATTTTACACCCAATAAAAATCAGTAGAGCCGGATTTTTTGAAAAATAGTTCCTACCCGTGTATCCGGTCTACTAAAAAAGATTTTTCTTTCTCAATTGTTGCGTAGGGTGATGTGTAGTTGTCCGTTGATACCCTCTTGGACAACGCGATCTTGAATATCAAAAATTCGTGGATTCCTACACTTTCCACAATGGCAGATATTCAAATCAATAATCGTTCTTCTGTTGATGCAAAATTTGATTTGGCCAACTCTTCTGATGGTACCTGAAGTAATGGTTATGTGACTCTGCTTGAAGTGACTGAGCACTTCTGGCGTTTTTTGAGAACCGTAAAGCGGCTGGAGATATTAAGTCAAAATTTCAAAGTCACTTCTGCAGAATCACTTAACTACGTTTAAAACACGCAACTCGCACGTTTTAAAATGACGAAAGTCAACGAGTTTCAGCTTATGGCTAAGTGTGGAAGAAGGATACGTGTCCACGCAGGCCAAACCTGATAAAAACCAAATTCAAAAGCAACTTACTTGTTTGATTCTTTGAGTCTGGCATTAGTTGTTGTGTTTTCAGCGAACACCAAAATCAGAAAAAAAAACCAATTGAAGACACTTGATAGCCTATTTTGTGATGTTGCTCTCTTGAAGTTGCCGTCGGTCTGTAAAGATGCTGAAAAAGTTGAATATTTTCAAATTGTTTTTAATTTCTCAAAAACACAGTAACCTCAAGATTGTTCTCACTTTAAAATTACATTCTTGTGACTTGATCCACTTTTCGCTTCCTTAACATTTTTCCTTTTAGTTGTCCTTTAATTTTTACATATCATTCGTACACCCCCCCCCCCCAACCCCACCCCCCCCCTTCGAAAAAGAAAAAATTTAACGATAATCTAAAGAATAAATGACTTCGAAAAGAAAAAGCTTTATCAAACATAGTATTTGCAAATTCTAACAGTTGCTGACTTCACCAACTTTTTTTATTTACTGATTGCTGGATGTTTACCGGACTCCACAAGACGAAATTTAACAATAATCCAAAGAATAAATGATTTTGAAAATAAAAAACTTTATCAAATATAGTATTTGCAAACTCTAACAGTTGCTCATTTCACCAATTTTTTTATTTACTGATTGCTGGATGTTTACCCGACTCCACAAGACGAAATTTAACGATAATCCAAAGAAACAATATAAAAAGTGAGTTATTTAACGGACGTTACCAACCTTCAGTTGTTATATGAAAAAGTGAGTAAAAGCTGGGTTTTGAGTATGACCAGACGAAGTTTTTTTTACAATCGAAGCCAATGTTTTTTTAGCCAAAAATGTTCTAAGATGTCGGCAAATTTTTCTAAGATCTTGCCGCAAAAATCTAGTGGGGGGACAAAAAACCGAAAATTTTGGACCATTTTTGGCTAAAAACTGGGTTAGGTTTTGTTAAAATCGGATATATGCACGCTTAGAATTTGCAAAAGTTAGCAGCGGCGAACAATAGTGCGTAGAAATGGCGAGATAAGCGGTATAAAAGTGGGACATATTAACGCGCCTTTGTCTAGCTCTGCTTAGTTTTTGGCGGGAAAGTTGCAAAAGTTGCAAAGAATTAGAACTGGTTTCAAATAGCCTAAGAAATTTTTAGACGGATGAAATAATAATATAGCACCGTAAAATCTTAAAAAAACTGACTAGAACCTAAAAATAAGGGGGGAAATTTTATTCCAATTTCAAAAAAAATTAGACGTCCCACCCCGGTGTTGTTGGGCCGAGAAAATCAGGCTCCCAAAAGTGTCCGTCCCCCCCCCCCCCCCAGTGAGGTTCTAGTCACTTTTTTATACTACTCTTGATCCTGTTTCAAAAGCTCATCAAAAATTAACAATTGAAAAACTTTTACAAACATTATCAACACAAACAGCTAAAATGTCCGTTCAAAAAACATCCGCCATCAGTCACTCAGCGTTTGATCTGGGTTCAATTTACAACAAAGCAATGGCAACAATTTATCATAGAAGCTTAAGATCAAGATCTCCTCGTACAAGAGCAAAAAATAAGCAATTACATTGTAGATGCCATGATTTTAAGGTAAAAAAAACCTAATGCGTCCAACCAACAACTCAAAAGAAAAACAATAGACCTGGCTGCTAACAAAAATTTTGCTTGTTATCTAAGACAAAATTTGCCAGGCCGCTATAAATAGTGACATTACTAATTCCTAAAATTGACTAACTGCCTATTAATCGAGTTTCTTGAATCCTATGACTTTTATCCATTACCTACTCTTGGAAACTACCATAATTAACATTAACCAAAACATATACCACAAAAAAACAATTTTTGCTTTCACATGAGCTAAAATCAACGTTGTTAAGGCCGATCTTCTTAAATCAGCAATTCAACTCAAAGCCAAATCGAGCAGTGGGGTTAAAATAGCATGACATACAAAATTTAATATCACATTCTATCAAAGCCAAACTGATTCGTTCACTTTTGTCAGCATAAATATTTAGTAACTATTAATAGTACGAAATTATCATACAAGAAGTGAAACTGAAAGTCGAAATCGAACTGCCTCCACTATCACCAAAGCAGTATTGAGACGTACTAAAAGACTAAAAATCCTTAACAAAATTGCTTCATATTCCTTACGATTAGTTTTGCGAATCAACCTGCTGTTCATACAGAATATTCATGGTTGACAAACTTCTATGAAATCAGATTTACAATGAAAAAGTTACGTTATGGATAACTGCTCACATTCTGTAGAAATCCTTATCTAGAGCCAATCAAAGATGCAGTTTTGACATGTAAAAACAAGTGACTAGACGCATAAAGGAGCTTGACAAATGTTAGAAGTTTGAGAGAGAACAACTGAATGTAAATTGTGCATAAGATAAGCTTGGCAAGAAGCTCCACTTGTTCAACGTATACTTGGCTAGAGAAATGAAGCCTTGAGGAATAAGAAAGAACTTGAGAGAGCTGAAGCCTCTTGTGTGTGATGGCTTTCAAGTAAGAGATGCTGATTCTAGTCCCATACTGGTCCATTTTCCTAGTTTCGTTTGCTTAGACCGCCTAACAGTAACGTCAGTTTAACACGAAAACTCACCAAATTTAATATTTTAAGTTAGAAATACTTTCAAGTTTTTCAACTTTAAGAGGCAGGCTAAATTTGTTAACACGTCATTTAGGGCAATCAGTTGGCTTTTCAAGAAAAGTTTAAAAAAATTGTTCGACATACGATTCAAAAAATTTGCTGTGCGACTCTTATACGCCATCCATGTTTTGCTAGTCTCCAGTTTAATTAATCAGTAGTTGTTGGCAAGAATGGGTAAAGACATAACAACCAGAAATTTAAATGAATGGTAGTAAAATTTTTCCATTTACTTGCATTGGCATTTGTAACGGGTGGCCTCCTACCAGAGGCAAGAAAAGCTTTACACCGCCCGGTTCGTTTTCAGTTTCAAATCCGTCACAATATTAAGCTTTTGCAGTTAATTTTGTGAGCTGTATTATCCGCTATACTAGACGTTGCATTACTCGAAACTCTACGAAAAAAATTACTTATCGTTGAACTTGAATGCCTACAACTTGCTTCGCTCAGAATACAAAATAATGCAAATCGAAATAATCAATTTTTGCTTGAACTTCTCAATAACTCAAAATGTAAACCGAAAATTCAAAATGTCTTAGAGTTAAGTCCTTGATAACCGACCTAACAACTAATCGAAACAAGACGTGACTTGATTAATCAAGTAACAGAAGTGCGGGAACGCTTACAAATCTCAGTTTGTGAAATCTCAATTTTCAAAACCTTAATATATGTCTAGTATTTAAACCTCCTCAATGACACCCTTATGAAACTGGGCTAGGTTTTGTTATAGCCAGTAAGAGAAACTGACTCTGTACTTCGTACAAAGTTTCTCTTTACTAGGAACTTTTTTCCTCGGAAAGAAAGACTGAGAACATCAAAATTTATTTTTATCTTTTCAATGAGTCAAAGTCTAGTTTAACTGTACAATCAAAGTCTAGTTTAACTGTACAATCAAATTGCAGAAAAAAGGTCAAGCTCTCAAACTTAGGCATCTCTTATAACCCGTTCTTACGTTCTTTCTTGTTCCTCAAGGTTTCATTGCTCTAGCCAAGTATACGTAGAACAAGCAGAGCTGTGTGATGTCAAGATTATCTAAAGTACAATTTACATAAGCGTGTTCTCTCTCAATCTTCTGACACTCGCGCTTAAATTGCGCATCATCTCTTTCACAGTTTCTAACTATCTTGTGTCTCATTTGCGGTTGAACTCGGAGAGCAGGGTCTGGGCCCATAACCTGCTAAACTACGGCCTCAACTACTGCAAAAATGGACCAGTACTGGCTTCGAACCAGCAGTGGATTCTCTTACTTGAACGCCTAGTGTGCTAACCACAACAGCAACTGGTCTTAAGCTCTGAAACTTGGGCGTCTCTTATAAACCACTCTCGTGTTCTTTCTTGCTTGTATGAACCTCTCAACCTCTCTCGATCTTCTAACAATTACCAATACGCGTAACTCAGAAAAAGGACAAGAAAACAGTTATTTTCTTGAATAAGACAACCATTAACTGTGATTAACGTCAACTGAAGACTCGTCTTAAGAAAATAAAAAACGGAGAAAAAGAACAGAGAAAACTGGCCGTGTGGCGCTAAAAAACTTCAAAAGTAGATATACTCACCTTAAATTTGGTCTCACCACGAAATACAGCATGCAAAATTACCAAAAATATCAAATATAAACCAATTTCAGCAATGTCTCTGGTTTCTACCTGTTTTGAAAGCTCAAAATTAATCAAAAAAATTGCGAACGCTTTGCAAAAAAAATAAGAGGTAGAATATCAAAAATTGATTTGAGAAATATAAAGGAAATTGACCGAGATTAAAAAATACCAAGGAGACATAAAATAAAACACAGGTCAATTGGCTTATAAAACTATAGGAGTTACTTCTTAAAAAGCAAACAAAGCTCTTAGTTGTGTGTGTACGGGGGACTGTTTTGAGATAAAAACTACTGAAAATGATCTTTTCATTTGCATGTTACCAGAGGATCTTCACTAATAAACTATTAAAAACTCACTGAGCACTTAAAATGTTAAACACTGAGCACTTAAAATGTTAAAGCCCAACGTTTCAAAACAGAAGTCAACGTTGAAAACCAAAACACAAGGTTCAAAAAAGAAGTCAAAATTGAAGGTATGAACTGATTCAAAATATGCTTCAGCTAAAAAAGTCTTATAAACAAAAAGCCTGATATAAAAAAGCCTAAAAAACCAATACTCCTCATCTAACTGTATGACATAACACCAATACAAACCAAATTCTTTGAATTTTCAAAAAAGAGGGCCTAAATAATAACCGTTTGAGCACATGGCGGCAGCAATTAAGAATGCAATCAGCTCTCAATATTCCGAGATAAGACGAAAAGAAAAAGTCAAAACTGACGACATAAAAACCAGCTCACAATTGATAGGCAAAAACTCAAAACTCCGAAAAAAGCATGATGATCAAGTCATAAGTATAAGGTCAATTATAAAAACCCTCGTCTCATATAATTCTTCGAAAAAGCTGCGTTCCTAAAAGGTCTGTAAGTTATATGTTCTACGCTTGGAGAACCAGTATATTAATAATACATCAAAATAATCGATCGGCTAAATTTGACTTAGCAAAAATTACCATTTTATGTCCTCCTCCCGCTAAAATTGTAGTTGGGTTAATGTTATTAAATTTGGAACGAAGGGAAAAAATTAATTGCCACTCTGTATATTACCAAATGTTCTATTAGTGAAAATTAGATTATAGTTTTTTAAATTAGATGGCGTGACAAGGGTAGCTTTAACCCAGCTTACGTTAAAAATAGCATAGTTTATGTTTTTTTATGTGGTTTTATAATTTTTTTTTGCCATGAGACTCAAAAATGACGGCCGAAAAAGTCTAATTATTGCGACTGTAATAAATGGGAAGGAAACTTACGTAAGGATCCGCGGTCCACTTTCAGATACGACAAATTTCTGAAGAATTGATGAGCAAAATTAGTTCTATAAACAATGATATTGATCAATGTCAGCTTTGAAAGATCGTTGGGTAGATTGTCCTCAATCAAATAGTTACTCGAGCTGGTCACATTAGCTGAGCAAATTAAGGTCAACTCTTGCAGATTAGGTGCATATTCCTTGAGAAGTTTCAAGTTGGCACTGGTCAGAACTGATTGATATCCTTTCTGCTGATTTGGTTTTCCTTCTACTCTTAGTACAAATGACACTGCGTACTTTGTAAGTCTATGACGCAGGAACATTCTCAACTTCTCAGCTGAATCGGGATCTTCTCAGTTATCTGCCCCTGATTAGTGGATGGGATCTTGTTTCGGCTCCGCAGTGCTTTTTATGACCCTCACTTACAAATGTGATGTTTTATGGCATGGTACAATGTACAAAATTGAATGTGCGCCCGGGGGATTAAAAGTTATATACCGACTAATCTGGGACTGAAACAGAAAATATCCAGTGAATGTATCATTTTTCATACCACAAAATGCATGTGCAAATTTTATATTTACAAAAAACGGTTCGCTGTTCGCCACCAGTGACAGAAGGATGGGAGAGGGGGTGCAACAAAGAAACTTAGATGGGCAATAACTAAAAAGATCCCTGAATTGTTGGAAAAGTAAAGATGCTTCCATAACATTGGATCCAGGGATATAGCTCTCCACTGCCGGCAGATTCTGCTCGCTTTGGCTAGGTCACATGAGGACAAATGTTTGAAAATGCTAAAGATTATTTCGGTCGGCAGATCATCAAATGAAACCATCGCGCACTGAAAACAAAAAACAAAGCACATCGCAAAACTCATAGTGAAGCAGGGCCTGGTAAAAGAATTTCACTAGAATGAACAGAATTTTATTTTTGTTAAATCTGAAATTTTTAAATTTAAATAACCACTTCTACATGGTAGAAATTTAAAAATCAAACATTATTTGAGTACATAAGAACAAACTTACAACTGCTTTGTTCACAGTAGCAATAAAGTTGTCAAAAATAGTGAAGTTTTATTAGAGCGGTTTTTTGTCTGTTCCAGAGTATTGAAAATCCTATTCTATGACATTTTTGTTATTGACGGTTCTGCTGGGAGAGCTTTAGTTTCCTTTAGTTAGCAACAGCGGGGAAGGGCGGTTTTTGGCTGCACGGGGCCCTTACGGCCTGAACGAAGTGCAGAGGTGGGGGTTACGGCCTGAACGATGTGCATGAGGAGGGTCAGACAAAAAATTGTAAGAAAGACGGACAGGACTAATATAATTGCTACAAACTTCATTTGAGAGCAATTAAACATGCACAATAGAAACGACAACTCACATGCAAAATAACTGCTACAAATTCTGTTGCAAAGCTACAAAAATATAGTAAAGACGCCACTCAAGCTCAGCGAATGACATTAAGTACGTAAAATTACTCCCCAATTTTTCTTCGAGAAAGGGGTTTTCAAATACCCCTTTTTTATTGCAGGGATAGTATGAGTGCTCTAAACACCCAATAAGAAACTAGAGGAAAAAACGACAAAAATTTTAGAAGAAATAGAAATTAGTTTAAGCTCAAATCTTGGTACTCACACTACATTACCATGCAATTTGTGGAATTCCTTCTTCCGGCTATGTTTGTAAATTCGTTAAGAGCATTGAGATTGTCTCTACCCAATCTAGTTTATGGCAAAAAAATGTAAATTGAGATGTATGGGACTGGAGTACTTAGAAATCTGGCTTACTTAGAAAAAGAAAGCAACTGCGATCGAAGCGACACAGTTAAAAATACATTTTTTTAAAAAAACGAAACATAAATGGACTAACATTGAACGAAGTGCTCTCAGATGTCTGACGTCGCAAACGCTTCAGAGGGGGGGGGGGGGCATAGGCTAGAGAAAATTATGGTTCACAAATTTCTGAATACAGCAGTTTGGAACCGCCACCTCTTCGTTGAAGGTTAAGGACATTAACTTAACTCGCTAAAAGGGCTCTGTAACGTACGCTATCACATTCGGTTTTATTTTTAAAACAAATAATTTGAGAAAGCGCGCAAAATAATCAAAAAGTCCAGCGTAAAAACGTCACTCCAGAATTGACTTCGAAAGAATATTCTAGAAGACGGTCAAGCGTTCGAGAGAAAGTTTTAAAAACGTAACACAAAAAGAATAGTGATTGTTAAAAATTACTTCACAGCTTTAAAAAAAACAATTGACAACTATCAGTTTAAAAAGCACTTACAATTACATTGTGAAAATGCGTAGAATTCGAACACTCTCGAAATTTCGATTGTTTTTAAAGCAAATACTCTACGGAGGTAAACTATTATAGTCACTGACTAGATTATAATACAAAGCAAATGTTGCAGTACATTTTCTTAGTGTTTTAATTGGTATCCGCTCAATTTGCACAAAAAGATACCTCAAAATTTTCCCCTTATTTCTTTTTCCCTTATTATAGTCACTGACTAGATTATAATACACAGCTGATGTTTCAGCACATCTTCAAGTTTTAATTGGTATTCATTCAATCTGCTCAAAACTTAGTTCAAAATTTTTCACTTATGAGTACTTTTTCACCTTTCGCCTATAATCCTACGCCCCCAAAATTTTTAAATGTTCAGACAATTCTTAACTATTCTTGTGGTGCTTCTGTTCAAAGACAATCTTCGTGCACTGAGAATATGGCCTCCACATAAAACCAACGATTCTACAGCAGCTTCACACAACCCTATTTATTCTGCATTTTTTACAAAAATAAGTAGTTACATTGCAGTTGCAAATTAGAAGTTGATCTTACAAGCTTATTTTTGCAATGCGAAACTGACCACTTTGCTAAAAGCGCTGAGTACAGTACGATACCACAATTGGTTTCATTTTAGCACCGGATTTAAATTATGAATGCTCGTATTTTAAATCACTCAGAATCAAAAAGTCAACTGCGGAAGTCACACGAGAATTGACTTCAAAAGAATGTTCTAGAAAACAGTCAAGCGTTCGAGAGCAATTAAAAAAAGTAACAGAGAAAGAAAAGAGAATGTTAAAAATTACTTAAATGCTTAACTGAAACAATTGAGTCCTATCTGTTAAAAAGCGCACAGAAAATTGCATTAAAAATGCTTAAATTCAAAAACTTTGATATTTTGATTGTTAAAGCAGTTCTTCTACGAAGATAATTATTATAGTCACTGACTAGATTATAATACACAGCTGATGTTTCAGCACATCTTCGAGTTTTAATTGGTATTCATTCAATCTGCTCAAAACTTATTTCAAAATTTTTCACTTATGAGTACTTTTTCACCTTTCGCCTAAAATCCTACTCACCCAAAATTTTTAACTGTTCAGAGAATTCGTAACTTTTCTTGTGGTGCTTCTGTTCAAAGACTATCTCGGTGCACTGAGAATCTGGTCTCCTTATAAAAACAAATGGCTCTAAACCGACTTTCATACAACCCCATGTATCCAGCATTTTTCACAACATAAGTCTTTACATTCCAGTTGCAAATTAGAAGTTGATCATACAAGCTGGTTTTTACTGGTTTACATTATCTTTGGTTTTGATAGTTTCAAGACAGTTCCTAGTGGGACTGAAGCAAGGTCAGAGCACGCGAGGAACGACCAAACGGACTAGTCATACAAATAAGCATCATTTATAAATTATCACCAATAGATATAATTCTGCTAAATAGTCTTTCTGATAATCATTGCAGTTTAAATATGTTTTGTGCTGATAGTCCGACTTCCTCGAGCATGGTCATTTTTATTCCCTCTTAATCTTCGGCTCCACTGATCTCAATCTTGAAACCCTCGAGAAAGTTTACTCATAACCCTAATTGGGAAACACTGCTCATCAATGCCTTCGTAACAATCAATATTGGCTTCAGAGATTCTTTTCTTTGAGCTTGTTTTCTCAGGTTGTCTAAAAGTTGAGTTAAAATAAAGTGATTTATTATCATTACAATTTATTGTCACATACAATCGGGGGAGAAATAACAAATTTGACTATCGATGGAGTTAATCCGTCTTGAATCTATATCATTTTTATCATAGCGAAGGTACAATTTGTAAATTAACAAAACCACAACAAATTAAACCAAATCAAATATATAATTTACTTAGTAACGAACCACACCCAGAACCAGTTTTGACCTCAATACACAGCTGTTGAACACCGAAAAAAAAGTTAGGGCAATTGTTTTTGATACGTTTATTAATTCAATTTATTGACATTAACAAAATACCTCTCATTAGATAGTATCATTTTAAAGCGGGCAGTTGGATTCGAATAATTTTGCGAATGAAGAAGTTTTGAACAACCCATGAGATTTTGCAAACTGATTGTCGATTAAAATTTTTCCTCACAAACAGGTGAACATTCTGCCAATTAAAAATCGATAGCTTTGTTTCCAAAACAATCAGCTTGACTATTCTTCTAGAATATTCTAAACACAGCACTCTAACGGGGTAATATTAATAATCTACTACGTAATAAGATGACTTAGATGAGACTATGATGATAAATTTTTAAGCATTTCGGACACAAAATAAACTTGACAATTCGAACAGCATTTCTATTGTTTACTCATGTTTTGGGCAGCTCAAAATGATCCAATCACTCAAATACGTATAGTTAAACAGATCTTCTAAAAAAATATCATCTGAAAAAAAAATAATTTTTCGCAAAAGCTTTGAATAAAGTTTCCGAATTCAAAATTGAATCAAAATGCAGCCATAATAATTTTTGTTAATCAGTCAGCTAAGTTGAAATAAATTGTTTTTTTCCTTTATACTTTTTCGACAACTTATATTTTTCCAGGACATTTTCAGTTCGTGTAATAAAGGTCACGTCGCTCCTATTTGCATAAGTAACCTAAATTTCAGAGCGCAGTTCTAGGAGATAGAGGGCTGAACAGATTTTGGTAAAATTTGCAAACCCTAACAAATTTTGGATCAGCAGGATGTAACTGTCCCAATAGTCATTATGAATGAAGTGTAATGTTGAAGCTGTGTCGAATGGTACGCGTTGTGACATCAATGTAAACAGATAAATAGTAATAATGACAGTAATAAACAGTTAAAATTAGGGGAAAGCACCGGCTAGGAAAAGAAGGCACTGCAATTCCATATTTGCTGATGGACTTATTAGAGACCCAGAATTAATAGCATAATTATCAGAGCCAAATTTTTTGAGCTATTAACCCAGCTTTCCATCTTTCTCATTTAAACTGTTAGCACAAATAACATAATTTGGTTTGTTTCCGATTGTTGTTTAAAAAAGACTTTCGCTTTATTTTACATTATCCAAAAAATATCAAGTATTTATAATGAAAAAATTGTGATTTAATAATTGCTAAATTTGCTTGTCCGGAAATACATATAACCTTAAATTACAAAACTTTAAAATTAAGTTTAAGCTTTATCTCTAAATTCTTCAACTTCCAGTAATTACAAAGATCTTTTCCTAAAGAAGTCCTGACTAAATTCTGGGTCAGATATGAACATGTTTTGCTTCCTAGTCGAATAATCGCCAAGAGAGGGCAATGCATTAAGTTAACTAAAATGAATGATGAAATATCAGCGACAGGTAATAGTAGTAGTTGTAGTCAGTATCTATAACATCAATAGTAATGAAACAATGAACAAACAACACTCAAAAGCTTCTCTCAAAGAACAATAAATGATCCACCAATAGCAACATATTGGTCAATCTCGGATCTGCACCCCCACCCATATACCCTTTCACAAACGCGTGTGAGAAGATTCAAATAATAGAACCATACTATTTCAAATCATAATCAACTGTTATTTAATTATAGTGGATAACGTACACTTTTCCAAAATATAAAATTTGAGCCGTGTAACACTTTCATCGGTTTTCATAGTACCATACTGATATTAACTTCAGACCTTTGACAATGATGAATGTGTTCAACTATAGCGTTCAACAAGTGTTTTCAAATAGATAGCATTATTGAATGCATGGTTTTGAATGCATTATTTTGGCTGTTTTATTCTAGTGGTTGGATGTGAGCAGTTCCTCGATCGTTTTGGTAGTCAATAATTTGACAGTCGTTAATTGAAAAGGATGAAAAACAACAGTAACCACTACCCAAAATACATATAGCATATAAATGGCAGGAAGAGGAAAATAAATATTGGAAATAAAATGAGAATATTCATCTTAATACAGTACTACTACTTAACTTTACTTAATAGAAATATACATCTTCGTTTCCCCTCAACAAACACAGTTTTCTTCCACGAATCTGACATTTATAGGATAAATCTAATTGAACATTAAATGCTGTTTTGCTATTTTTCTCCAGTTGTTCACCACCAGCTGTAAAACTTTGTTGTTTTGTTTGTCGTTGTTTTTATTGTTGACGTAATTCTTTGCACCCAAAATGCTTCCGGGAATTTTTGGTTCCAGAGAAAAAAATTGGAGGATACTGTTATGGTTTGTGTCAACTCTCGTCTTTGTTCTTGTTCTGAAACACGAAATAAATTTTTATAATTTTTACCAATATAAATAAGAGTATGAATATTTCCTGGGCTCTTTCATTGTTTCACGTTCGAAAACTATATCCTATTTCCTTTAACTGATTAAATTTCAATTAATACTCATACCAAAATTTGGCTAGCAGAGAAAAAATCAAAATTAAAAGTTTGACAAAAAACTTTTTAATATAATATCTGCACAAAGGGGAACATGAATAAAGTAGCAACGAAAGGCCATCTATAGATTGATTGTGACTGAAAACAAATTGATAACTCAAATACTATATGATTTATTCTGTGATTACCTGATGGGTGATAAATGTGCATTTATATCAGTGTTATTTTACCCTTTTCGAACAAAACATGGCGTTTCTGCGTCTCTATTATAAAACATCAATTGTAATGTACCTTCTATAATATGTATTAGAATTAATAGCCGACTAAAATCGGATAAATTGCTCTAAAAGAGGTGCAGTTATAAGTTGAAGAATAAAAAAATCGAAATTCTGATTTCAAGCTCTACCTTTATTTTCAAATCGAAATTAAAACACTAATTTCAAAAACTAGCGCTTTTTAAAAATATAGTTCGGGCTACCTGTATTGAATTACAATTGGAGTTAACATTCCCAAAATAGATTTAAATGAGTGCATCAGTAAATTCATTTGAGGAAGTATGAACATACCCGGCAGATTGCCGGAAAATAGCCGCCGTTGATTCCAATAAGCATGATTGGGATTGAAATAACAGAAGATATTGAAAAAGAAAGATTTTTGTACAAAAACATTTTTTTAAGTCCGATATATTTTGAAGGCATTTCGTAGTTGAACAAACTTCTGTTTCTTAGAGAGAGGCTACAGGGGCTCCTATCAATAACAATAAGCATTAGAGATGGTAAATAGGACTTATAGGAACGACGTTCAAATAGCGGGCATCTAAAATTGGGCTTTATGGGTTTATCCCGTTTCTATTTCTGACATCCATTTTTGTACTAACTCTGTTCATTTTGAATTGCTTTGCTGAGCAACTGATGTTCAAAATCACTTTTAGCAGAATGAGAGAAGAGAGAAACTAGCCTAGAGAAGTCAAAAAGATTTCACGCAAAATGTTGAAAAGGCGGCAAAATGAGGTAAAGCGAAACATTTTTTTATTCGACGAAGTAAAAAAAAATAGGAGCGCTATAATAGCCGGCTGAGAAGATGAGGGCGGCTATTAATCAAAAAAATTATCACGAGATCGACTTTAATTTAAAGACCCATACCAAAAAGTAACAAATGCTGTCACGCATACAAACTCAATTGTTGAATCGTAAAAGTCAGGAAAAAGTTGAATTGTGACAACCGAAAAGGACGGAATGATTTTAAAAAATAGAGAAAAAAAAGTTCTGTAATACGAATCAAGAATTTGCATCGAGAAAACCAAAAAAGTAGACCAGAGACTAGCTAGGCATGATAATTGAAAACAAAAGTTAACGCCTTCAAACTACTCGCTTTTTCACTTTCTGTACTATCTCGGCATGGCTAAAACTAATACTCTGAAGTGCCACGGCAAATTTTAATTAAAATGCGGAAAATAAATTTAATCAAAATAAAATGACCGCGACTGGAACCGCTAATAATTTGCGGGCTTTTAATAACTCTCCCTCATGGAACACGATAATTGGCGAATTGCTTTCAACCGACTGGCGAGCAGCGGGCGTCGGTAGTAGCCAGCCGGGCTCAGGGATGAATCCGGTGGGTTTGAGCAGAGTGGGGGTCAAAGGATGGGGGTAGGGTTGAGGGAGAACTGGACGAGAGGGGGTTCAAACTGCCGAGTTGGAGGAAGATAAACGGGGGGTTCGGGGATGCGGTGACAGGGGGTAAAATTTTTAAGACAAAGAACTCATCGAAGAACTGCATCAAGAGCGATAATTGCAGAAAGATGCTTCCGAAAATTGGGCTAATTGAGAACTGCTCCTTACGTTATTAGCCAAATACCAATAGTGGTTTTATTAACATAAATTGCAAGAAAACTCTGCAATAGATTATTCAGGGATCTACTTACAAAATTCACACAAGTGCCTCCATGCGCCTCAATGCCTCCTTCCAAGCTTTGAAAAAGTTTACTTTTAAGGAGATTAAGACAAGTAAGGCCCTATCAAAAAACTTAAAATCAAAAACATTATGATCTTGATCCATTGGTCTATTCCGACTATTTGAGAACGGAAAAAACTAAATTGATAAAAAAGGAGAGAAGGATGCATAAGATAGAAGGAAAAAAAGCATCTGATTGAAAAACAAAACAAAGGGAGACAAAACCCAATATCAGTTAGAGCAGTCCGAAAATCTAGCGTGAACTTTGCGTTTATTTTGTTAAAACAACGATTATTTGTAGCCAATAAAAGTTCTAATCTTGTCTACGCAAATTATTTTTGAATTCAACAGCTAGAAGCAAACTCCTGTGAATGACAATGGCTGAACTTGCACAACTTAACCACACGCTTAAAATTGCAAAATGAGAGTAACTTGGGGTCGGAGAATTAATTTTTTCGATAACCAAATTATTTCACATATTAAAGGCATTAGTGCTACACGTATATCGCTACGTTTTTGATAAGCAAATAGTATATCATTTTTTAAATAAACCATTTGAAGGGAAGAATCGCGTGTGGAACTGAGCGATACTTAAAGGGCACGCGAAAACAATTATTCTATAAGTTAAAAAAAATGGGATCTTTTCAAACAAAACGATGAAAACTTTAAACTTATGAATTCATAACAAAATTTTTTTAAAAAAATGCGAATCAAAAAATCTTCTCTATCTATATATTCAGTATGAATATTGTATTCAGTATGAATATTGTTAACTATTGCGCTAAATGCTGGGAAGGAAGCATCTTGAATCAAATTGCATTCCTCAAAAAGAGTTTATAATTACAAAATATAAGCGTTTTCAAGAGGTACGTCCGATAAGCTTCACAGCTTGTTTAGGTGACCTCCTTTTGGAAAATACACCAGTTAAATTTTGCCTCAACTAAACTTATAGTTACAGCAGTTAAAGTTTCTTCAGAAATTTATGACCAAGTATGTATGAAACTCAGCCACTAATCATTCAAAAAATAAATCAAAAAAAATTTACTGTCAAACGCAGTTGATCAGCTAAAATTTTGAGCTGCTTTGTATTCATATTTTGAAGATCTGAAGGAAAAAAGAAATTTGATTTGCAAAAACTTTTAAGCTTCGTCAGTCTAAATCGCAGTGAGTTTCAAGGTGCTGCATTTTTATGCTGAACTTGCCTTAATAACCTTTTGAGGTTGCGTGTGAGGTATTTGCAAGCAGACACGTTTATAAAATCAATGAATGAGCAAGGCGATCTCTTTGCAGCTTCAACAGTTTTCTTCAGAAGTTCAAGAAAGTACAGGACAAAAACGGTGAGTATGCTGTGTTTCTTATAGAAAGGCTGACAACTCTGTCCGCTTTCGACGAAAGGTGGCTCTCAGAATTTTCCGTTGGCACACAAACTTTTGTTAGTCTTTATTGTTTGTGTAGCCATAAAGTCAAGGGCTTAGCAAAATTATTGTAGACCTGCATCATTTTTGTTTGTGGGTAATAGTCGCCAATTCTTTATAAAAATACCCCAAGTAGTGTTTAGGTTTTTTACAGTTTGTTGAATATGGAGGTAATGATTGAGTTTTCGGCCTGAAACTATGCCTACAAACTTTAAAGATTCCTGTGTTTCACAATCAGATAAAAATGGGATCAATTAGGCTTCAAGTTTTAACCAAATTACATCAGCTGACACTTATGAAAATTAACGCAAAGTTCTATTTCTTTGAACCATAATTTCACCTTCGTAACATCAGTTTCGATATTTGATTCAACGTCTTTTCCTCCTCAAAGTATATTCGTATGATCGGCAAACAATGATTTCCGATTTTTTTATAATTTTTGGCAGATCATTTACAAATAGTAAGATCAGGAGAGGCCCAAGCACAGAGCCTTGTAGGATTGGAAGCATACATATTGTTGACGATTGTAGACATAGGACTGCATAAGCCTTTTAAAATGGCCTGTAAAAACAAAATTTGCTAATTAATAGTGTGTGATCAATGGTATCAAAAGTTTTCGTTATATCGAGGAAAACTAATGAATATCGATTTTTGCTACTCAAAGCACTCCTTATATATTTTTTTATTTCAGCTGTAGCATGAATATAGTATCTTTTTGAACGAAAACTAAATTGTCGACAAGAAAAGTTTGTTTTGGAGATGAAGCTAACCATTCTTTTGTAAAAAAGTTTTCAGAAAATTTTGTTTAAGGCTGGTAGCAAACTTATTGGTCTACAGTTTTCTGGAGCATCCGTGTTTCCTTTTTATGCAGTGCCAAAACTTTTGCAGTATTGAAACAGTGACGAAAAGTAGTGCTCTTGATGCAAATATAGAAGACGTCTGCTAGCGGTTCGACTATTACAGTCAAGCATAACTTAACCTTGGTACTGATTTTCTCAAAACCAATTGACTTGGAGTTTTTCAAAGTCTTTTTAACCATGGAGGAAACTTCCAGTATGTTTGTACTATGCATAAAAATGATTTGTCGAAAATACTTGGGCGTTGAGAATTGAAGTGAAAAACAGAAAAAAATCGAAACTAATTTTTGTTGTACTTTGAGAAATATGAAAACTTTTGATCTGCGTTAAAAACATAGATACCTGCATTTATAGCCGTTTATGTAAACAAATTCAACTTGATATCAGTTAAACGCATAGAAGTGACACTGAGAGTAAGTTAGGTTACGCGATACTTTGGATAAACGGAACCAACTTTCCATTTGTTTTCGATATCGATAAAAAGGACAAACAGAACTCAAACAAACGCAACGTTTTAGAGCAATTTATAACACTGAAATGACAAAAACTTCACGACTAAACATGCTTGCTACCACCCAACCACGGCACATCAAAAGCTGAACACAAACCTTTTTCTTCATAGATAGTAACAAACGTGGGCGCTGAGGTACCTCGAGTTTTTATACTTTCTACACGTAAATCCAACACTGTAGTTTTAGATACTTAAGTATTATCGGTTGTTTAACTATTCGCCGTTATTCTTAATTTAATATTCAGTTTAAATGCCTGAAATAAATTTTATCAGATTTTTTGTTGTTTCACATAATATCAGCCAAGTTACTGAAACGTTATGCCGACTTTGCAAATAAAGACAAGGGTCAAAAGACAAATGGAGTAGGAAACGACAACAGGGGTAAGGGAAAGACACAAATCGGATTGGCCAGCATAAAGGACATAGGCGGATGTTTGAGCTAAAGAATGAACAATGAGCTAAAGAGGAAGCGGCATTTCACGTGATGGCCTTGAATCGAAGATGAACAACTTTGTTGAAGATAGAGATGATGATGATAATAGGCTGAGGTGGAGAAGGGAGAATAGATACGTACCTTTTTGAGGAAGGAGCCAAATCCCTTTTTCTATCAATCAACAAACAACAGTTAAGTTAGGTTAAATAGTAAACCCGTACAACAAATGAACTGTGAACACCAAACCGAAAAGTGACTCCTGGATTTTAACCGTGTATGACCTTGATAACAAATATCGTATAATATCTCAGGATATCAAAGTCTCTCATAATGTCTCAGATCTTACACTGTAAAAATCCGGATTCACTGTGGACTGCACAAAACTGAAGACAGGAAGCGATGTTGTGAAATAGTTTTTAAACTTAAAATGTTTTAACTATCATATATTTCAACAAAAAATAAGATATATCAATATTTCTTCTTCGTTTGTAGATGAAATCCTGTGTAAACATTTGTATTGGTAACTGTTCACAACCGGAGATCGCCGTTCACGACTTTTTTTCTTGGCGCGTTTAGCCTTGAGTATGCGAGGCCGTTATAATGGATAAACAAATCGATACCTGTTCAAGGAGTTTCAAATTTCGCTACTCAAATTTTACAATTTGTTATTAATAATCGCGATTAAAAAATTAAATCCTCGAGGAGCTACAATGTGCACACTATCTTACAAGATCTCAAGTTTCGCTACCATTGCTTACATACTCGCACTTGTCACTGTTGTCCGCGATACACGTTTTAAGATAGGACCAATTAAGCGGGCGAGGAAAACAGTGACATCAAGAAAATTGTTCAGATCGCTTCAAATTTGGATATATCAGTCACAGCTATCTGCGATTAACTTGTACGATCTGCGGTTCTCTAATTAAAAATTTGAACCATCAATTTTCAAAATGATGGTCCAGATTGAAATTGGAACTTTCTTAGTTATCTTTTGAAAAGTTTATTTGTTTGTTGTCTGTTTACCTTTTCTTTGTCTTTATCTTTTGTCTCTTTGTCCTTGTGCTCTTTTCCTCCAGCGGAAGATGATGAGGTGATAGATTGCGTGTCTAATTTCTCACTGGACACTGAGTTGTTGCTTTCTGCTGCTACAGATGCCTTCGTCTTGATTAACTCCTCTTTCACGATATCTAATTGACTGCTCATTTCGGCCAATGACAGCTCGTTCACGTCCAACTTCTTCTGCAGGTTCTCTGTTTCGCCTTTCAGCTGCGTAATTTCAGCCTCCAGGTTTTGCTTGAAAAAATTTAACATCAGTTTTGAACAATAACTTTATTTCTGCAGTTTATCTGGTTACTTAAATCGACGTTGCTTGAAAAGAAACTCTCCTCGTCCAATTTTCCAACTCAACAGCAGATTAATCCGTAAATAAAGCAAATTATTCTATTTAATACATTGATTTTTAATCAAAAATGATAAACAATAGCCTTAACTTTGCAAAAATAATGCATAAAAAATTGCATAATTTGCAAAATTGCATAGAAAAATTTCATGAAAAATTTTTTTGAAAAGAACTGGAAAACTTCACAGGAAAATTGGTTAACACACCTTTTCAGTGCGATGCTTTTCATCGCTCTGAGAAATTTGTTTCTCAAGCTCAGTCACCTTCTTTGAACTTGCTTCGTGTCCCTAAAAGAACGCATCAAATTACCACCAGGCAACAACACTACGAAGATAAAACCACCAAATTGATAAAAATGGGTGCAGGATATATGTAAGCGGATCGAAGCTGTTTCCTCGCTTTCGACGGTTATAATAATACATCCAGTTACAAGTGACTGCCAACTATTTACATAGACTGTTTTAAATTATTAACGGTTATAGTCAGTGCTGCCCATATTTAACAGCAAAAACGGTAATTGGGTTCACAAAACCCTTCGGGTGATCTCTCACATGGATGGGCGGAGAGGGACGGTATGTGTTTGAGTTTGGTGGGGGGGGGGGGGGGGGGGGAGGGGGAGTTCACGAGGAAACAGCTGGCGTGGTAAGCAAACTAAAATGAATCCACAACAAAAGACGAATGTATGAACACAGAGGAGTAAAAGGTGGACAATAATTTGACAAACACCGACAAATTTCAACCAAATTAACCTCAGATTTTTCCACAAACCAATTAAATTAGCACCCCTGGTGTATCCCAAGTTAAGAACAGTCATTTAAGTGATCACAATTTAGTACCTCGCAGAGTTTTTGAATAGTATCGCTGCTTTCTGCAGATATTCTCGCTTTTTCAGAGGCCGAGTTAAGACTTTCGACTTGGAGCTTGTACTCAGCCTGTTGTAAATTGTGTTCCAACTGCCAAAAGAACAAAATTTACGGCGACCAGACAAAAAAGCGGTACCAACAATGCTCAGAGGGTATCACACAAATGTACCCAGTAATGGACAATGCGGATCGCGCAAGCTTCAAGAAAAAAATTTTTGCTTGAAAAAGGTTGCTGTACGTTTTAAGGGTTGCAACAATAAATGTTTCTTCCTAAGGTTCACCATTTGTACTGAATATAATGATAATCAAATTACAATCGTGTAACCTAACCAGGGATACCGTCAAATTGAACTATCTTCGAAGTAAATTACCACGAATTAGGGTGCGCAAATGAATTAGCTGACTAAGAAATATTGAATGATCACACAGAAATCAAAGCGCCATTCATGAATGAAATGAATCGAAAGAACAAATTTGTCCTGATCAAATCAAATGAAAGACCATTGGACTCTAATAGCTGGCACACGATTAGCATCATACCAATTCAAAAACATTACTGACAGAAAATGGGTGCCGGAAAATAGTTGCGATTGCTTGTTGCTGGGTAGCATCAAAATACTGATGAAAAAGCCATTAAAGTAACAGTTAGATTCCAAACCTATACTTAATGCAGTATCCTATACAGCTTCTGAACCTATACCCATAGAGCTTCTGAACTGAAAGCTATTTATCTTAATACAAATGTCAGCTACGTACTTAGGTAACCTATGCACTATGACTTAACACTATGGGCTTTATCGGCCTATCTCGATTCTTTTGATTTTGTTCTTTTGACATTGACCGTATTCAGAATATTGCGTAATTCAATGCGTGAAAAATTTAAAATCCATTCAGTTGAAACAGTGAGTGAGGTAAGTCACGAGTCAAGCGTGAAAACAGCGACTTATGTATTTAAAACGAAAAACGTAATAAAAAGGTAAGGCGAATTAAAAACGGAATGGGCCTAATTATTAGCCATTGAGAGGTTGACGGCAACCAATCTCAAGGAAAAGATTTAAAAATAAGCACATCTTTGAATCACAGCCTCGACACCTTAAACTACATGCTGACATCAAGACAAAGTATAAGCATATTTTAAAAAAATATATAATCTACATATCAAAACATTGTCTCTTAAAACAGAACTACAATGTCGAACATAGCCGGCAGATTGCCGGAATAGCTGCGAAATAGACTTGCGAGCCGTATAATATAAATAGAAACAGATAAGTTGAAAAGTTATCGGCGCCGCTCAAAAGCTATGTAAAATCCATTCAGAGAAAAAAAGCTAATAAAGAGAATAATTTTAAAAAAGCTTGTTGAAATTTAATCCGCGGAAGTTCTATTAGGAGGAACTTCTATTACATATATGAACTGCTTTGACCTTAAATTTATTCACATTAAAGTTAAGTTATAAAGTGCAAAAGTCATTTTATTGAGTGAGGTAAGTCACGTATGATCAAAATCTAATCGCGCAAAATTTGGCTAAAGGGAGTGAGAAATGAGGTCACGGGCAAGCCCCGTTAGAGAGAGAGAGAGAGAGAGAGAGAGAGAGAGCGAGCGAGCGAGTGAGCGCGCGAGCCAGGAAGAACTCATTCCGAAAATTTGACTTTTCGAGCTTGGCTGTGTGAACAAATTTAAAATGAAAAAAGCATCGGTCGACGAAATAAAAACATAGCCGATAGAATTCCTGAAGCAACTCGAAGCATTCAAGCTTCATAAACAATACCATGACTGCAACCAAAACAAATACTTTTGGCTGAAAACACTTATAATTTACCTCACCAGATTTAATTGAAACATTTGATAAAGACTTACACATGGTATAACGACAAAGATTTGATCATTGACATCTTTGAAACGAACTTACAAAAAATTAATATGGCATCAATCAATCATATAAAGGAAACAGCACAAAGATAAAATTTAATACACAATTTTGACACATATAACTTACAACGAAAACTTGATACCTCACAATTTAGTATTTTTGGAAACATCTGGTGACGTTAAAAAAGTGTCAACAGTTTTAGGATACACAAATACTTATAAAAACAACAGAAAGAGATAGAATCAATTAATATTGTTTCTTTAGTGTCCGCAATTTGGATAGAAATAAGATATCGAAAAAAACGAATAACAACTCTCGCACAATTTAGAATCATGAAAAAAACCAAGGACACAAAATATTACTCAAAAGCAAAAAAATCGTTTCTTACAAAAACCTAGTCTCTAATTCGCAAAACACGTAGCTATTTGTGTGCTCCACGCTTAGCCTAGAACTTCGCAGCTACCAAAAACAAAGATCCGAAACAATAAACCACTCTGAAAAAATTATCGCCAAAACATAGTTAAAACGGTTATGAAACAAATTTTATTGGATTTCAAAGAATTAACGCTTAGAAAATTAAGAACATGAAACTGAAATCAAATGCAGAGTACATTTTTAAGGAATTCAAACCAAAAACAGATTTTTTTAAAGGAAAATTAAAAATTTTAAAGGAAAATTAAAATAAAGGAAAATTTTTTAAAAAAATTAAGGGAGAAAATTGCTCAAAGATCTAAAAAAAAAATTAAGGGAGAAAATTCCAAAAATTAACTTAAAAATGAGAACTAGTGCCCATTTTTTATTTGAAACGCATTATTATAATCTGAACACCGTCGCGGAATCAATTTCAGAACGCTTCATATTAATAGTATCGGTCAAAAATATTTTTACAAAACAGCTATGTGCCATTCTTTCAAAAACAAAGTCAAAAAGTCACTGAATGCAGCGCATGATCAAAAAATTCTCTCGCTCAAAAAAATAGGTTTAAACAACCATTTTTGCTTTCGCTACTTTTTATTCTTTGCGCTTTGCTTTTAGGTCAAAAGGCCGTTTCTACAAAGTGATTCCGGTAAATAAAACCCCAAGAAAACCAAAACTCGAGTCAAAAACCAAGAGCAGCGCAATATAGCTCAACTTCAAATTACAGCTTCGCAGCTATAATAAAACAACCAGAATTTTGTATATTCAAGAGTTAGGGCATATACGTTTGGCACTACTTAGATGCACACTATTGACCTTCAACTAGTAAATTTGCAAAAATTTAAAGTTCAATAAGCGAGTTCAGAAGTCATTTTTTGAGTGAGGTAAGCAACGCAAATGATCTAAAAGCAGATCAAAAGAACCATCGATGGCAACGACGAAATAAAGACATAGCAGGACGTCTTGACGTAAAATTCAAAGAATTTTCATTGTCTAAACAAAAATTAGACCTAGAGCGGACTACGAGATAATTGGGAAAACCATTTCAAAAAAATCAGATCAAAAAATTTAAAAAATTGAAAATTTAGGTCAAATTGCCGCATGTGAACAAAGAACCACTAGCAAGCACGAGATATTTGGTCCAAACAAAAAACTAGGCCTAGAATGGACAATGAATGGATTTGGAAAACCATTTAGAAAATCCAAGCCAAAAAATCGAAAAACAGCAAAAAAAATCAAAGTGAATTTGCCCCCATGTGAACAAAAAACCACTAGCGAGAAAGCGAATCTTTGTTCAGATACCACTTTCTCATTCTTCTTTAAAATGAGATTAAAAAAAATTCACGCCGCAAAACCGCTCGTTTTTCCGCTCCACTTCCTGTTTCGGTGTGACCAAAATCACTACTCCAATTTGACTTCAAAAAATCATAAAAATGTGTAAACAGATCTTGAAAAAAAAGACAGCGCCCAAATAAAATTCAAATTCTTTGAATTGTAAAAAACACGATGTCCCCAATAATAGCCAATATCGCTTCGCGGCCATTAATAAAAGATTCTCTATCAGTGTTCAAATTTGGTGTGCAGTTTCAGTTAGTCATAATTATTCATATTTTAGTTTCTCAAATGAAGAATATGAATCTTAATACTAATCACAGCTAGCAATTGCTCTAATGAACTTTGATAACCTAATCCTTGATCGTATTCACTATATTGCGCTGTTCAGTGTATGAAAGAATTAAAATCCATTCAGTTGAAACAGTGAGTGACTCGAACTTTAAATTCATGACTTATGTAAAAAGAAAAACGTGATCGAAAGGTGATACGAAATCAATAAAAAATGAGAGGGCCAACATAATAGCCGATGAAAAGCTGACGGCGGATATCAATTCAATTAACGGACGAAATGATCAATAAGCTTCTCAAGGTAGACCCAATTGCTATACAAAATATGCTTACAAAAACACAGAAAGAACGTCCAATAACGAAACGACAAAAAATAATCACAAATTTGATCAAAAACCTTCAAAACTTACAGAACGTCAGCAGGATCAGCAAAATTTACGAAAGATTATAAGTTATTACAGAACAGCAGCAGAAAATGCAAGAATTTTGGAAAAATCCAACCAAATTCCTAAATAGAAAACCAAGTTACAAAGAAAAGAAAATCTAAAATTTCCTATTATTTCCAAGTCATTGACAAGTTTCAAAAATCATTAACATCAACACAGCTGATCATATCGTTTGAAAAAATATGTCCAGGACACTGACCAAAATTCGTACACAATTTCGCATTCACGCACAATTGACCGATTAAAAACCAGTAGAACAATATTACTCCTCTTGTCGTAGAGAAAAGACAGCGCCTCAAAACAATTCACATTTATTCAACTGTAAAAACAAGGATGAGGAGACCAATTCTTATCCCCCTGAGCTATCACAAATGATGATCAGCAATAAATCAAACTTCAGCAAATTACCAGATGTGACGATATTTGGATCTGGATTATATTTACTTAACACTAGAATTCCACTCAAAAATTTGTAGAAGCTATTGGAGCACGGAATTAAGTTCATCTTTACTGACATCCCAGTTGTCACTGCTTGAAGAATTCAGAGAATTTTTTAATAACATTGATCATTATTACTACTTTCCTAATAATTCAACCAATCATTAAGCATATTTAAATACTTATTAATTCAAATCAACACTTTGCCAGGTCTTCAGTACGCTAAATTTTAATTTACATAAATTTTTACAATGTGAGTTTCAAAAAAAACTGAGATCGAATCTGATGTTTTGAAAAAGTAACGGTTTCACTTAATGTATTTACGTCATAGTAACCCCAGCTTTGAGTTGGGTACCCCACCTAGGGGTGACGTAGTAATTAATACTTCTGCGGTATTTCGCTTTTGTTCCTTTGATTGTTGACTTAGATATAAAGCTTGTGGGATCATAAGTTTGCCCAAAATTGATTATTTTATTTGGATTGCATTGAGAGACATGACCGATTAAACGTCGGAAGAACTGCTCTCGAACGACTAGTGGGAGCACTAATCAATTGCAGCCTGCTTCAGTCCGGGGGGGCTTAAATAGGACTAAGAGAGGGGCTTCAGTTTCGGCGCACTTCTCATTTGACTTTTAGTATCAAATTGCCGCCAATTGAGTTCAGCTGCTTGAAATTGACCGAGAATTTTAGATCACGCAAAACACAAAAAGTCAAGGGCGTAAAAGTCACTGGAAAAGTCAAAAACGGTCAAGCAACAATATTGCATAAAAAAGACACACACGTTTCTAATAATTGCTTCTCTTCGAGAGCAATTAAACAAAATCCCAGTCCTTTAACCTCAGAAGAAAATATTGAAAATGCATATTGTTTTCGTTGAGAAATCGAATTACATATAAATGAATTACTTTAATTGAGGATTAGAGTGATGACTGCAAAATCCTTACCACGTCCTAAAATTTAGTACCGGGTTTCTTTTCCAAATTTTGTTTGCAAATTCAAATTTTCAGTTTTCGTAATTTATCACAGAACAATTTCCAAAAATTGGGATAAAACGGTAAAAAAAACGTAATGTAAGTATACTGCTTTTTAAAACCCTCTCATGTCTAATTACCTATTGAAAAGGGGGTTCACTTACTAGTACGAAATAAATAAATTACTTGCTCTTAAAGTATATTAAATTTTATTAATGTTTTTTGGTCTTAAAGTTAATTAAAGCTTTGTTAAAGTTTTGGTGACAACAAAGCCCTTAGAAACTGCAAATCTACTATATTTCAGATTTTCAACTTTGGGACATTTCAGTTGCTTGCAAACAACTAACATCATTCCTCCCCAAACCGCTCCGAAAAGGTGTTTTGGTTTCCAGTAAAATGTAAAAGCAGCGCTATTGGATCCCTTCTGTTTTCTCCTCAATCAGTTCATCGCAGAAAGAAAATTTCCTGACCATTTGAAAACAGCCCGTGCAGCTCATCGTACAAAACAAAATCCCGAAAATCCAGTCAATTATAGACCTATTTCAGTCACTTCCTCATTGTCCAAATATTTGAAATGGCATTTAGCTCGCCAATAACAATTTCCCAGATGGGGAGCATTTACTGTCAACCAGCCAGTTCGGAAAACAAAGTAACAATCGAGGTTATCTGATAACTTTTATAACTTTCAGAGGCTTTTTATAACCTTGAGAGGTTTTTGCTCTATGAAACACAATACACTTTAACGAAGACTTGAAAGTAAAGGTTTTAACGAGCACGCTACCAATTTAATAGAGAATTATTAAATAGAAAAACGCAAAGTTGTCCAAAATTCTATCATATTGGATAACCTTGACAAAAGGAGTTCCAAAGGGTACTAGTTTAGGTAATTTTATAGCTAACTTTGACAATCTAATAAATGCCCTATGACTCAATGCCCGGGATTTACCGGTTTATTCCGTTTCTTTTGCTCTTTTGACATTAACCGTATTCACTACATGGCGTAATTCAATAAGTGAATGAATTTGAAATCCATTCAGTAATATGCCTTCTCGAGCGTTTCTAAGCAGCTTAGGAGAACAGTAGACTTCGAGTCTAATAGAGTTCTTGAGAGCTGCACATACACTTTAAGCCCTCGGGATTTAAAAGTTTATATCGATTTTGAATACCGAAGGTCACCTAAAGTCCCTCAAATGAGCAAAAAATATTCTTGCAAAGAACGTTTTGCAAAATAACAGTAGGACACACACTCTTAAAATGATTGATTCAAACTTCTTGTGAGAGCAATTAAAAACAGATAACTGCAAGTTCTCTCTGAAATTGTTAAAATCAAAAAAAGTTTTTTTTGAGTCGTAAAAAAAGTTGAAATGAAATTTGCTTAGCTTTCATTCACAGGCATGATTTCAAGATTCTACAGCTATTCCATCTAACAGTAATGAAACACAGTCACTTTCGACCTACCTGCTTCGCAGATTGTAACGACTTTTCCACTTCATCCTTCCGACTTTGCAAAGATTTCTCGATTTCCTCTTTTTCTCTCGTTATCTTCTCGATTTGTGACGTCTTTTCTCCCATTTGCGAATTAAGGTTGTGAATTTCGGCATCCAAGCGCGTCTTAACCTCTTTCAACTCTGTTAACCGGCTCTGCGTTTCTTCACTAGACTTCCGAAGCGAAGACAATTCGTCCAATTTGGAATCAACTCCTTTTTTAGATTTTTCAAGTTCCTCTTCGACGGCTGATATTCTGCTCTGAGATTCGTCTAATTGCTTTTTCAAGATTTTTTCACTTTCCTTCAACTTACCAACCTCGGATTCGTTCTCGGAAATCTTGTTTTTAAGTTGTGCAACCTCCGCATTCAAGTGGTCAATAATATTGTTTTTGTCCTGCATTTGACCATTCAAATGATCAATAATTCCATTTTTCTCGTGCACCTGACTGTTTAAGTGGTCTATGATACCATTTTTCTCTTGGACTTGGCCGTTCAAATGATCAATTATGCCATTCTTGTCGTGAATTTGCGAATTAAGATGGTCAATAATGTTGTTTTTCTCGTTCATTTCAGCGTTAAGTTTATCTATTATACTGTTTTTTTCGCTAACTTGGCCATTTAAATTATCTATAATACCGTTCTTCTCTGTAATTTCATTTGACTGATTTTCGCTAGCAGAGGTTTTCAAATGTTCGATTTGACCATTTAATGAAGAAATCTGATTTTTCAGTTCGCAAACTTCATTTGTCAGAGTTTCTTTTTCGTTCGTTAATTGATCTCTGCTATTTTGCTCTTCGCGTTTCACATCATCAATTTTTGATTGCAATTTCTCAATTTCTGAAGTTTTTGAGGTCACGTCATTTTTGTAATCTTCTACAAGTTTGCTCTGGTTTTCAACTTCAGTTTTCAGAGTAGAAATTTTATTTTCCAGCTCAGCAGAAAGTTGCCCAATTTTTGTACTGTGCTCTTCTTCTAGTTTAATTTGATTGTCCTTCTGAGCCGAAAGCTCATTTTGTAAAGACGATTTTTCCTGATTTAGTGAATCAAACTTACTTTGAAGCGAATTCAATTTATTAATTGTTTCGTCTTTATTTTGAACAACTTCACTCTTTTCGCTGTTCAAATTTTCAATGGTTTCATTCAAACTTTTAATTTGCTCTTGCAACTGTGAGATTTGAGAGTTAACATTTTGTTCGCCCAATGTTTTCAAGCTTTCATTTTCATTTTTCAAGCCTACCAATTTACTTTTTAGTGTTTCGATTTCCTCGATAGCAGAATTTAAGGAAACACTTTTGATCTGCAAATCGCTAATTGCTTTTTCTACTTCTGATTTTGCGGATGAAATTTGGTCTTTTAGTAATTGTGATTCTGAAATTTCAGTTACCAATTTGGCGTTTTCGGAGGTCAATTTTTCCGTCTCGCTTTCAAACTTGGCCTTGAGTTCTGCCTTTTCCTCCAAGAGAACCTCTCGTTCGTTTAGTAACGATTTCACTTGTTCGTCGGATAACGAAGTCTGGGCTGACAAATTGTCGGTTAAGCTTTCAATTTTGTGCTGCAAATCGCCCTACATAAACGATGATTTTGTTTTCCAATGACGGTAGAAGTTGCTTGTTTGAATGTGGGCAATTTCTTTCCTCGATTCATTTTCCCTTTTTCATTCATTCCCGCCAGCCTAGTTAGTGCGTGTCGCCAGCCAGGTTATAACTGTCGTTATTAATTATAACTAACACTTGATCAACTTCGCAAACAGACCTGTCGTTATATTACTGATTAAGTGCACAATCATTGTTCAGTTAAAGCTATCGCAAAGCAAGCACGAAGCATTGAAGAAATCAAAAATATAATAGAACTAAAAGATCGTTTATTCAAACATGCCGCCAAACCATTGCACAAATCAAAATGTCCTAATTTGAGAGCTGAATGGCAATTTGACAGTTGAAGGAACAGTGCATTTAATGTGTGTGAAAAAGGGAAAATGAGGAAAGGAAAGGCCAAACCCAAACAACATATCACAACAAAAATAAACTTTGTATCCATACACCGCAACAGATTTCAGACTGCGGTTATTTATCCAAAATTTCTGATGAATTAGCTGCTTTGTACTAACCTGGTTTTGCTGCAACTTGGCATTTTCTATCTTCATCTGAAACAAAAAGTTTATGTTAACATTTGAAACGACAGAAAAACCACTTGTTTGTTATACATCGACCAAGGACCTTAGATGATGACCACAATTTATACGTAAAGGAATCGACAGTGTGATTTCAAAAACCAACTTGGTTTTCAGGTTGTTATAATGGGATGACAGACCTCGAAAAAAAAATCTTTACAAAACTGAAGATAACTTCATCGTCGTACGGCATCTTAATTTCATTACTTCAAGTGAAGCCATAATTAACGAGTCAGAAAAGCATGATTCAGCAACTGGTGTTAGAGCAAAAAATTATCGCTATTCAATGCAACGACGTTCAAATAGCGGATGCGGGCATCTAAAATTGGACTTTAAGGGTTTATCCCGTTTCTATTTCTGACTTCAATTTTTTATTCTGACTCTGTTCATTTTGAATGGCTTTGCAGAGCAACTGATGTTCAAATTCACTTTAAGCAGAATGAGAGGAGAAAAACTAGCCTAGAGAACTCAAAAAAAATTTACGCAAAATGCTGAAAAAGCGGCAAAATGGTAAAGCGAAAAAAAGTTCGACGAAGTAAAAAAAACATAGCCGGAAGAATTCCGGAAACGACTCGAAGGAGACAATTGCCCATAATTTTGACTACACAACTAGAACAACTATTGCGAACCCTGAACCTCCACAAACGCCATAAAAAATTTAAGGAAGAATAGAAACGGCATTCAAAAACAAACTGATTAAAAAAAGCTAGAAAAACTTAATGAGTTTTTTGTTAATAGTACAAGGAAACATAAAGCCGAGTAAAATTCCTTTCCAATTAGGGCGGTGGAAATCTCGCAAAACAATGGGCAAGTCATAATAGGCTAAGAAACTTGTCTAAGACTAAGAAAAAAGAAAAACTGCAAAAAAAAATAAGAAAAATGGTTTAAAATTTCTCAATTTTTCTGTCAATTTTCCGAAGAAAAGAATGATTTACACCAATAAAACTTTAGTCAATTGGTAGCTGAATATTCCTTAAGTAACAAGCTTCTATTCAAATCCCACTCAAAGCATTAATACAAAAAAAAACAGGCAAAAAATCATTAAATTTCGTCTAAAAATCAGCAAAACTGATCAAAACCCTCCAAATTAGCATTAAACTCAGAATTAACCACTTGAAACCTTCAATTCCTATCAAAACAAGCCTAAAAATAATACAATATCATAATCAAACCTCATAACGATCAAAATTTGCAAAAAAACTGCTTTTAAAAGCCTCACGTGAACAAAAAAACTTCGCTCGCTCAGAGAAAATCTTTTCATACATCAATTTCTCGCTCTCTCAAAAACAGCGGTATGAACAAAAACCACTCTCTTTTCGATCCGCTCTTAACTTTTGTTCAGCCCCAAAATCACTCCAAATTTTTTCACGCGTTTCATTTCCCGCTTCAAAAATCACTCCAATAAAATTGATTAAAAAAAGGACTTCTCCAATACTCCTCTTCGAGTCGTAAAAATTAGGAGCGCTATAATAGCCGGCTGAGAAGATGAGGGCGGCTATTAAAAAAGAGAAAGCCGGTAGATTGCTGGAAAACAGCCGCGAATGCTTCCTAAAACCTCAAATGGAATCATAACAGACTAACGTCGGTCGAATTGCTCTCAAACGGCCGTCGAGCGGTTGGCTTCAAACGTAGCCAGCTGAGGCTTAGGGATGCTAGCATTAGGGGTTGGCTGAGCGGAGTGGGGTTCTCGGAGGGGAGTGGGGGAAGGTCAGCCGATGACGAATCAGATTAACAACCGCTTTTCACAATACAAATTTGAGTCTTCTCAAACAGTTTCGGTTAACCCCATACTTATAGACTAGTAAAGTGTACATATCCAAGAGAGCGGCTCAGCCCCTTAACAACCGCCTGGCTTTAACTGTTTATCCCGTTTGCGAGGAATAAAAGATAAGGGTCGGGTGAAAAATCACCCAAAAAGAACGCAGGACTAATATAATTGCTACAAACTTCGTTCGGGAGCAATTCATTACAAAGACAAGAAAAACAAATGCAACTGACGGCGTTTTAATTGAAAAAATTAACTTATCAAAAAGTAAGAGACTTTTAAGAGGGGACTGTTTCTAATACCCAACATTGAATGAATTAGATGGGACTATCTTTGGTTGCCGCTAACTGAAGCTCGAAAATAGAGCATCGAATTTACCCTTGCTCAGCGGTTTCGATGGGCTGCACCAAAATACTAGTAGCGCTCTAAAGAACTGCGCAAGGCCTTAACGCTCTCGGGCTTTACCAGTTTTGAGAACAAAAATTAAGTCTGTCTGGCAAAAAAATCATCAAGCAAACATCGTATAAAAAAGCCCAACAAGAACCATAAGATATGGTAACAAAAAGTGAAAAACAAATTAATTGAAGGGCATCCAAAACGGTTTCTGTTTTTCTTAATTTCATCAGCTTCAACAGCTTTAAGTTTGACTGCGTTGACAAGCAAGTGCCGATTGAATGCAATTTCAGCACGATAACCGAAGAATGAAACTCGCCTAGATAAGTCCAAAAACTCGATTAGATAAGTCAAAATGCTACAGAATGAGATGCTGGTATCAGGGACCGAATATGTGCATAGCTTTATAACGACATTCTGAAGTTAGAAAATTCGAGGAAACATACGAAAAAAAGACACGATTACAATAATAGCTGCAGAAGTTGTATTATAAAACTTAAGTTAATTGTATCATTAAAAAATGTTGGCCTTTTCAAAACACATGTTATTGTGATCACCTGAAGCTTCACGGTTTCTTCTTTATATTATCTTATATTCTTTATATTATTTTCTTTATATTGAAAATTTCACAAACTTTTAAAATCAAAAACATCAATATCTTGTCACCTGATCTAGCTCCATCCGAAGGTCCACAACTTTGTCAGTGTCCCTTCTGAGAAGGTCATTCTCATCCGAGAGGCACTTCAGCTTCTCTTTGTACTCCGCCTCCAATGTTGCCAGAGCATTGTCCAGTTTCGACACTGCCGACTCCTGTAACACAATGGTATTGTAAAATAACATCGAGTGAACCCACAGAGCTTAATTTATGATTTGTGCAATTCTTCAGCGTCAGGCAAAATAATTTAAAATTGCAGTTAAAATGTTAAACAGAATGGTTGTTAGAAATTCTTGATACGTTATGGTTAAATATAAAACAACTCATTCAAAGAAAACTGATAGATAGCGGAAAATTTGCTGTGATAGCTTCGTACATTTAAAATGCAAAAACCGGAAAACGGAGAAATTCAAGAGTTGAATGAAAAAGTTTAAAAATTTTCAAAAGTTTTCAATTATAGTCACGATCCCAAGTTAAAACATGGCCGGCAAATTGCCGGAAAATAAGCGCCGTTAACCCGCTCGAAGCATATCGGGATTAAATCCGAAACAAAAAAAAACAGATATAAAATGACAGATTTTTTTTTCTGAGTGTCGAAAAGTGTTCTATTCTAATTAGATGCGCAAATTCTGCATATTCGGTAGATTCTAAAAACCTAAAAAACCAGCATTTAAATTTAAGTCTATTAAGCTTAATAATAATGCCAGCGAGCAAACTCTTTAATGAACTTTGATAGCCTAACGCACTTTGACTTAATGACAGGGCTTTATCGTTTCTTTGAATTTGCTCTCTTGACTTCGACAGTTTTCACCACATTCAGTAATTCAATTAGTGAATCAAATTCAGAATGAATCAAAATAGTGACTTATCTAAAACAAAAAGTGTGATCAAGAGGTAAAACGAACTTCAAAAAATTATATATAGCCGGAATAAATCAGAACACGACTTCAAGAAAACAAAAAAACCTCATCAAAATAGAAATTGATGAAAAATAAGCAACTAACAAAACTGAACTAAAAAACAAAAAAATGGGATTCTTTATATTAAAGGGCACATAAAGGCCAACAACAATTCATTTAAGCACATAGGGGAATTAAATTGCTCGCACAAGCATAGGTAAGTCATATTATGAATGGAAACTTGTCCCGAGAAAAGAAAAAGAAAATTTGCGATCTTTGTCATGATACTCAAGAAAAATGATTTAAACACAAAACTGTCCTCACTTAGAATCCACAAACTCCGCATAAAATGAGTCTCTTTTAAAAATATAGTTAAAGCAGTAAAAGAAAACAATGAGCGAAAAATGGCAACAGTTCGACTAAAACTCAGCAAAACAGATGAACATTTAAAGTAGCATAAAACTCATACTAATTACCAGAAATCTTAAAACCACTATTGAAGCAAGAGATTGCCAGAAAATAGCCGCAATAGACGCTTATGGCCGTCCATGCAATTGAAACAACTAAAGAAGAAAGATACAGATTGACCACCAGTCCTTTAATAGACCACTAGACATTTTGGGTTAGATTCCGACAGACATTTTTATGAGACGCACGCTCTATAAGGAAAAAAACCCTAAGAGATTTTTCAAAATTTGTTTTTGAAATAAAACAACTCAAGACTCTAATACTCAAGAACTAGGGCATATACGTTTGGCACTACTTGGATGCACACTATTGATCTTCATAGTAAATGTTCATAAAATTTGAAGCTTATTAAGTGAGTTCAGCGTACTTTTTTGAGTGACTTAAATGACTTAAAATCACAACAAATGACGCCACACACCAATTTTAATTGGAAAGCAGTAGAAGTCACTGAAATTCATAAAGTCAATTCCAAGAAGTCAGGTCGCAAGAGTAATCGACGGAGACGACGAATTCGAAAAAAAAACACGATGTCCCCAATAATAGCCACTATCGGTTCGCGGTTATTAATAAATACAATATAATAATCAGACCTGTTAACGAAAAATGAAGTAAAACCGCTTCAAAATTCAATAAAATCGATAAAAATAAGTTATTTTTCCAATCCTCCTCTTCGTGTCTTAAAAATAAGAGCGCCTAATTAATAGCAGTTGAGAGGCTGACGGCGGCTATTAATAAACAACTTTTCGCGAATATAAATGGCTGTAAATAGTGTCCTCACTAATTTTCAACAAGAAAAATAAGATGTTTTGAAGATTTTTTATGAAAAAATAATTGACTAACTCTAAGAACCGCCCCTCACACCCTGAGTCTCCAAAAGTTTCCTTGAATTGCATACGTACAGTGTAGTGATTCGAAAGGTTCTAAGTCAAACGAACAGTTGCATAAAAAGGCCATAGGACTAATACAACTGCTAAAACCTACGTTTGAGATCATTTAATAATGTCAAAAGATAATCAGGCAAGTCATATGATAAGAAATTTTGACACTGAAAATTTGACAATAATGAATGCGAAAATCACATTGGTCAAAAAGCGCTTTGCAAAAACCACAGTAGCTGCCATTATTAATCATAGCCGGAAAATAGCCGCCGTTGACCCGCTTGACGCACATTGGGATTGAAACAGAAAAAGAAGAAATAAGAGATAAGGACTGACAAATTTTTCTAAGTGTAAAAAAATTTTTTGATTTGGCGTGGACATTCTGCACATTCGTTTAAATTCT
Organism: Convolutriloba macropyga; assembly: GCF_964194025.1. NCBI lineage: Eukaryota > Metazoa > Xenacoelomorpha > Acoela > Convolutidae > Convolutriloba > Convolutriloba macropyga. The sequence continues at coordinate 36,309,996 of NC_134480.1, read as the reverse complement.
AAAATTACACTTAAATCAGCTTTTAAACTGGACACCATTAAGCATAATACTATTGCCAGCTAGCAATCGTTTTAAGAGCGAGAGAAAAATACAGAAAAAGAAGAAATAAGAGATAAGGACTGACAAATTTTTCTAAGTGTAAAAAAATTTTTTGATTTGGCGTGGACATTCTGCACATTCGTTTAAATTCTAAAATTACACTTAAATCAGCTTTTAAACTGGACACCATTAAGCATAATACTATTGCCAGCTAGCAATCGTTTTAAGAGCGAGAGAAAAATACAGAAAAAGAAGAAATAAGAGATAAGGACTGACAAATTTTTCTAAGTGTAAAAAAATTTTTTGATTTGGCGTGGACATTCTGCACATTCGTTTAAATTCTAAAATTACACTTAAATCAGCTTTTAAACTGGACACCATTAAGCATAATACTATTGCCAGCTAGCAATCGTTTTAAGAGCGAGAGAAAAATACTCTCTGAACAGAACTGATACCGTCAAAACATAACCAACTAAGTCGAACCAATAGCGAAGCCGGACGGGTGTTCGTTTCCAGCTTAATTCAGCAGGGGACGCTCATCAAATGATTTTAGTAATTTTATTATAGATCACCAGGTTCATTGCTTTTCGATGCAAAGAGTTTGAAATGGATTGAGAACACTAGGCCGCGTGCCAAAAAATCTGTTGTCTAATGTGCTCAATTGACGAGAGTGCACCATTTTTGTATCGGTCGATACAGCAGCAGATCGAGTTTTACACTAATACTGACGATTACACCAACTGTCTATTAGCAATAATAAGGACGGATCTTTACAACAATTGCCTCCACCCTTTTGCAAAAGGGGGGCTATTCTTGAATAAATTTAAGCGAGCGATTTATTAACCAATCAGAGACGACTAATAACTTTCCACGTATGCACATACTATGTTAAACTGAATAGAATGAAATACGCCATGCTATGTATAATTAGCCGAATTGGAATACACAGCGAAAAGAATTTCCGACTGGCGGATCGGTGGGCACGCCTCGCGGCTTCATCGCGATAACCGACCCACGATTTCCGGATTACATCCCACAGCGCATGAGAGGCCTGGCCGTGAAAAGCGGTCCGGAATTGCGTTTAAAGCAATATTCTCCTATCTAAACTGTAGGCCAAGTGATATTGTGGCAAAGTATATCGCAGAAGTGGCCGATTGTTGAAGAGGTAGCAGAGAGGGGGGATTGTTGAAAAGATTCATAATGACAGTTGGTATTGGTTATTTTAGCACAGTTCATTAAATAGACAGTAGTATCAATGGACCGTTGACGTTATCTTCAATATTAACTATCATAGTAGTGCTGTATCAACGCACATATCATTAACGTCTCTAAACTGGAGAAATTTAAGTTGAAAACACAGCTGGCAGATTGCCAGAAAATAGCCGTAATAGCTTTGTAGATCTAGAGTCTCAAAAAACAGTAAAAAAGACAGACCAAAAAAAATCGTCTCTTCATTGAAGGTCGATATGTTATATTTTGATTAAAAATCTGCATAAGTTTTTGCTGCCTCTATTAGCTGCTCTCAAATAACCTTCATTTAGAGTGACACACAGCCATTTGACCTTGTCTCTTTGAATTAAAGTAAATAAAAGTCAACTTCAAAGTGAGGAACGTCATTTTTGAGAGTGAGGTAAGTCAAGTGTGACCAAAAATTTAATCACGCGAATGAACAAAAAAACTCGCTCCACTAAGAGCGAAAAATGACGTCACACACGCACTTCAGTTGAAATTGCATGAAAGACTTTGACCGTATTCACTATATTGCATCAATCAATGTATGAAAGAATTTAAAATCCATTCAATTGAAACAGTCAGTGAAGTAAGTCAGAACTCAGACGTGAAAATCGTGACTTACTTAAAATGAAAAACCTGATCAAAGGGTAAAGCAAATTAAAAAACATAGCAGGACACGTCCTGACGTACAATTCAAAGGATTTTCATTGAATAAACAAAAAACTAGACCTACAACGAACTATGAGTGAATTAGAAAAACCATTTCTAAAAAAATCAGATAAAAAATAAAAAAAACAGAAAATCAATGTCAAAAACGCCTCTGAAGAGAACAAAAAACCAGTACCGAGAAATGCAAATTTGATTCTAACAAAAACTAGGCCTAGAAGGAACCATGAATGGATTGGGAAAACCATTTAAAAAAAATCCAATCCAAAAAATTAAAAAACAAAAACAGTAAAAACCAAAGTGAAATTGCCGCATGTGAACAAAAAACCACTAGCGAGAAAGCGCATTTTTGTTCAAACACCGTTTTCTCACTCTACCTTAAAATTAGAGCAAAAAATTTCACGCCGCAAAACCACTCGCTTTTTCGCTCCATTTCCTGTTCCGGCGTGACCAAAACCACTACTCCAATTTGACTTAAAAAATCATGAAAATGTGTGAACAGATCTTAAAAAAAAGACCGCGCCCCAATACAATTCAAATTCTTTGAATTGTAAAAAACCAAGAGAAGGCCAATAATAGCCCCAGCTATCGCTGTGTGGCTATTAAAAAGGAAACCAATGTTTGCTCGAATCTTCTAATTGAAGTCGTAAAGCGACGCCAATTTAGTTCAATAGATAAAGAAATCACGTCTGCAAATTATGAGATGTTAAAAGCTAGCAGGCAAATCCAATATTACACTTCAGACTAGAACAATATGAAAATGCCTCCAAATGATAGAGCGCATAGTTTCGTTGAAATCAATCTTGAATACCAATGAATAGAATGCGACCTAAAAAAAATTCTGAAAACAATTTCTTAATGTTGCGACGCTTTTAACTGATTTACAGTTATGTACTGTTAGTCTTCTCAAATGACCTTCAGTTAGATTCCGATATCGTCAATTGCCCTTAAATCTTTGAACTAATGTATGCAAACGTCAACGAGATGGGGGAGTCGATCTGATAACAAGACCAGTCACCTGTGACCAACAAAATATTCAAAGACTGACACAAGAAGTATGAAAAATGACAGCACGAACACGAACGCAATTTAGTAAAAAAAATGAATGAATGAACAAAATCTGCTTTGAAGAGACCTTGACGTCACAGGTGGGGTGGGAACAAAAGGTTGCCAACGAAATAAAACATAGGACAAGTCTTATTCTACAATTCAACGAATTTTCATTCATTAAACAAAAAACTAGACCATGAGATCTAAACTTCAAAGAATTTTAGAACATAGCTGGCAGATTGTTGGAATAGCTGCACAAAAATAGACGTAAGTGCCGTATAATAGCGATAGAAACAGATACAGATATAAGTTGAAAATGTTATCGACGCCGCTCTAAAAGCTATGTTAAAAATATTCAGCGAAAAATTAAACATAGCTGGCAGATTGCCAGAAAATAGCCGCAATAGATTCGTAGATCGCCAGTCTAAAAAACCAGTAAAAAAGACAGACCAAAAAAATTCGTCTTTTATTGAAGGCTGATCTGTTATATTTGGATTAAAAATCTGTATAAGTTATTGCTGCCTCTATTAGCTGATCTCAAATAACTTTCATTTAGAGTGACAAACACCCATTTGACCTTATCTCTTTGAATTAAAGTAAATAAAAGGCAATTTCAAAGTGAGGAAGTCATTTTTGAGAGTGAGGTAAGTCAAGTGTGACCAAAAATTTAATCACGCGGATGAACAAAAAAACTGGCGAAAAATGACGTCACACATGCAATTCAGTTGAAATTGCATGAACGAATGAAGAAAAAGTGGCGGTGACGTCCTATGGTCGTAACAAAAATCATGACGACGAAATAAAAAAACCAAGAGAAGGCCAATAATAGCCCCAGCTATCGCTGTGCGGCCATTAATAAAGCTTGTTAAAATTCATTGCGCAGAAGCCTTTTCTTAAGGAACCTTTATTACACATATGAGTACCTTTTACCTCACACTGATTCAAATTGAACTAAAGTTATAAATTGCAAGTCATTTTAATGAGTGAGGTAAGTCAGGCATGATCAAAATCTAATCACGCAAATGAGCTAAAAACGTTGGCTAAAGAGGAAGAATTCATTCAGTAAAACTAACTTTTTCAGCTTTCCTGTGTGAACAAATGTAAAACGAGAAAGAGCGTCAGACGACGAAACAAAAACATGGCAAGACAAGTCCTGAAATACAATCTAAATAATTGAATGAAAAAGTTACATAGCATTACAGATCAAATGAACAAGTCCAATTAAAAAGACAAACAGCCTCATAAAATGAAAAACTAAATAAATTCACCAAACTAAACAAAAATGAAATCTTTGATAAAAAATATGGAAGCTTTTACCCCAAAAATCAAAAATTGCAAAAATTAAGGGAAATTTCTTAATTTTACAAAATCTAAACATTCAAAACAAATTTTTTTGTCTTTGAAATCAATCCAGTAACCCATCGGCAAGGCCTGAAAAAGTTTCATTGGCCTGCAGACAAACTTGACAAAAATGAGAAACACTTCAAAAAATTTGGAAAAATAAAATTTTAAGGAAATGTTGCTGAAAATTATGACACTAATATCTTCAGAACCATTTTATTGTCTCCGGAGGCTAACCAGCAATCCTATTTCAAGCCTTAAAAATTCCATTGGATCAAAGGTCGATAAAATAGGAGCATTAATATTTCTGAATAAAAAAAGCGTAAAATAAAAATGTTGAAAACCATTCCATTGCTCGTACCAAAGATGCAGTAGCACTCTATCAAAATCCAGAGGAGGTTACCTGGCCACTGAGGCAAGAAGAGGAATAAAAGAGGTTGTAAAACTATCAAAACAAAAGTTGTCGAAAAGAATCGCAAATTTTGTCCAAAAAATTACCAAATTTCGTAATATTAAAATATTGAAAACCGTTCCATCGCCACCACAAAATATGCAGTAAACTTTTGTCAAACCATAGAGGAAATTCCTTGGCCCCTGAGGCTAAACAACTCAAAAATGAGAAATTTTCAAATAAAAAACTGGAAAAAAATGCAAAAATTATTATCATTATTCCTATTTATGTTTGCAGTACTCAAACATATCGGTCATAAAATGTCCATTTAAAACAATTATGTCTTGCAAGACACCTTTGTGAACACTGAAAAACGTCAACTCGAGACTAATCAAACAAAAATAACGAAAAACGTGAAAATTGCACCATTTTGGGCTCAAAAATTCCTAACATAACAGTCGGGCGAAATGCTCTCAAACGACCGATTGACTTCGTCAGTAGCTAGCCACGGTTTAAGGAGGCTAGCTTTAACTTAATTAAAGGTGCGTGAGGTGAGCACCGCTGGGGTAGGGGCTGCACCGGTGGTATAAAGGGGTGGGAAATGGGGGGGGGGGTGCAACGGTGGGAGCGGGTCATTGGCTGCACCGACCTGAACGATGTGCAGGGGTAGGGCTTGGTGAGGGGGGTCAACTTCTAAGAACCACTCTTCACACTGATTCAAATTGAACTAAAGTTTTAAATTGCAAGTCATTTTAATGAGTGAGGTAAGTCAGGTATGATCAAAATCTAATCACGCAAATGAGCTAAAAACGTTGGCTAAAGAGGAAGGATTAATTCCGTAAAACTGACTTTCAGCTTTCCTGTGTGAACAAATGTAAAACGAAAAAGAGCGTCAGACGACGAAACAAAAACATGGCAAGAAAAGTCCTGAAATACAATCTAAATAATTGAATGAAAAAGTTACATAGCATTACAGATCAAATGAACAAGTCCGATTAAAAAGACAAACAGCCTCATAAAATGAAAAACTAAATAAATTCACCAAACTAAACAAAAATGAAATCTTTGATAAAAAATATGGAAGCTTTTACCCCAAAAATCAAAAATTGCAAAAATTAAGGGAAGTTTCTTAATTTTACAAAATCTAAACATTCAAAACAAATTTTTTTGTCTTTGAAATCAATCCAGTAACCCATCGGCAAGGCCTAAAAAAGTTTCATTGGCCTGCAGACAAACTTGACAAAAATGAGAAAAACTTCAAAAAATTTGGAAAAATAAAATTTTAAGGAAATGTTGCTGAAAATTATGACATTAATATCTTCAGAACCATTTTATTGTCTCCGGAGGCTATCCAGCAATCCTATTTCAAGCCTTAAAAATTCCATTGGATCAAAGGTCGATAAAATAGGAGCATGAATATTTCTGAATAAAAAAAGCGTAAAATAAAAATGTTGAAAACCATTCCATTGCTCGTACCAAAGATGCAGTAGCACTATCAAAAACCAGAGGAGGTTACCTGGCCACTGAGGCAAGAAGAGGAATAAAAGACGTTGTAAAACTATCAAAACAAAAGTTGTCAAAAAGAATTGCAAATTTTGTCCAAAGAATTACCAAATTTCGTAATATTAAAATATTGAAAACCGTTCCATCGCCACCACAAAATATGCAGTAAACTTTTATCAAACCATAGAGGAGATTCCTTGGCCCCTGAGGCTAAACAACTCAAAAATGAGAAATTTTCAAAAAAAACTGGGAAAAAAATGCAAAAATTAGTATCATTATTCCTATTTATGTTCGCAGTACTCAAACATATCGCTCATAAAATGTCAATTTAAAACAATTATATCTTGCAAGACACCTTTGTGAACTCTGAAAAACGTCAACTCGAGACTAATCAAACAAAAATAACGAAAAACGTGAAAATTGCACCATTTTGGGCTCAAAAACTCCTAACATAACAGTCGGGCGAAATGCTCTCAAACGACCGATTGACTTCGTCAGTAGCTAGCCACGGTTTAGTGAGGCTAGCTTTAACTTAATTAAAGGTGCGTGAGGTGAGCACCGCTGGGGGAGGGGCTGCACCGGTGGTCTGATGGGGTGGGAAATGGGGGGGTGCAACGGTGGGAGGGGGTCGTTGGCTGCACCGACCTGAACGAAGTGCAGGGGTAGGGCTTGGTGAGGGGGGTCAACTTCTAAGAACCGCCCTTCTCACCATGAGTTTCCAATACAGTTTCTGTGAATTTCAAACTTGGAGACTACGACTTTCAGATTAACTACGACAAGTGAGCTGAAAGGTTCTAAGAGAACTTAATGCCCGCTGGTCGCTACCTTTTTATCCCGTTTTTGAGGACGAAAAGTCAACTTGTTCACACAAAAAATCGGTCAAGCAAAAAATTGCATAAAGACCAACAGGACTAATATAATTGCTACAAACTTCATTTCAGAGCTATAAATTAAAACGAAGTTAAAGTAACGGGCATCGATAAATGAGCTTTCTGGCTTTATCCCGTCTCTTTAAGATTTAATTTTTCAATTTTGACACCGTTTATTTTCTGTTGCCTGAGATTGAGCAGAATGCGCGAGGACTGAAACTAACTTAAGAGAAGCATAAAAAGACACAAACGACAACAATTGCTTTAAACTTCATTTGCACTTAATCAAACCTCTGGAAAATTGCACATAAAGCTTAAACGGACTGCTAGATGCTGACAACTGATAAGCGATCAGTAAATGATTTGTACCGTGTCACTCAGAGCTGCTTGAAAGCGTTGGTTTCTCCTGGCAAGTTCGTCTTTCTCAGCAGCCGATTGGTGCAGCTGGTCTTTGTAGCTGTCCAGCTCAGTGGCATAACACATGTCCTTCTGGCTAGATCGCTCTATTTGGACTGCTGCTTGGTGCTCAAATAGGGCAACTAGGCTAACCCAGTCCTAGAACAGATTTGATAATAATCGCACTTATGATTTCTGCTTACAATGCTCCCATCTTATGTGAAAGATTGCAATATAACTGCCATATATATTCAAAAATTTAGGGTCTCGACAGGTTGAGCTCGCCCTCCAAAAGTAAATCTTGAAACTTCAAGACATTGTAAAATCAAGAATAGAATCGCCGATATATACATTTTACATTATTGAGTAAGTTCTTTTTCTCTGCATATGATCCCAAACTCAATCTTTAGCGTTAAAAATTTGCAGTAAACTTTTATCAAACCATAGAGGAGATTCCTTGGCCCCTGAGGCTAAACAACTCAAAAATGAGAAATTTTCAAAAAAAAACTGGAAAAAAACGCAAAAATTAGTATCATTATTACTATTTATGTTCGCAGTACTCAAACATATCGCTCATAAAATGTCAATTTAAAACAATTATATCTTGCAAGACACCTTTGTGAACTCTGAAAAACGTCAACTCAAGACTAATCAAACAAAAATAACGAAAAACGTGAAAATTGCACCATTTTGGGCTCAAAAACTCCTAACATAACAGTCGGGCGAAATGCTCTCAAACGACCGATTGACTTCGTCAGTAGCTACCCACGGTTTAGTGAGGCCAGCTTTAACTTAATTAAAGGTGCGTGAGGTGAGCACCGCTGGGGGAGGGGCTGCACCGGTGGTCTGATGGGGTGGGAAATGGGGGGGGGGAGGTGCAACGGTGAGAGTGGGTCGTTGGCTGCACCGACCTGAACGATGTGCAGGGGTAGGGCTTGGTGAGGGGGGTCAACTTCTAAGAACCACCCTTCACACTGATTCAAATTGAACTAAAGTTTTAAATTGCAAGTCATTTTAATGAGTGAGGTAAGTCAGGTATGATCAAAATCTAATCACGCAAATGAGCTAAAAACGTTGGCTAAAGAGGAAGAATTAATTCCGTAAAACTGACTTTCAGCTTTCCTGTGTGAACAAATGTAAAACGAAAAAGAGCGTCAGACGACGAAACAAAAACATGGCAAGACAAGTCCTGAAATACAATCTAAATAATTGAATGAAAAAGTTACATAGCATTACAGATCAAATGAACAAGTCCGATTAAAAAGACAAACAGCCTCATAAAATGAAAAACTAAATAAATTTACCAAACTAAACAAAAATGAAATCTTTGATAAAAAATATGGAAGCTTTCACCCCAAAAATCAAAAATTGCAAAAATTAAGGGAAGTTTCTTAATTTTACAAAATCTAAACATTCAAAACAAATTTTTTTGTCTTTTGAAATCAATCCAGTAACCCATCGGCAAGGCCTGAAAAAGTTTCATTGGCCTGCAGACAAACTTGACAAAAATGAGAAAAACTTCAAAAAATTTGGAAAAATAAAATTTTAAGGAAATGTTGCTGAAAATTATGACATTAATATCTTCAGAACCATTTTATTGTCTCCGGAGGCTATCCAGCAATCCTATTTCAAGCCTTAAAAAATCCATTGGATCAAAGGTCGATAAAACAGGAGCATGAATATTTCTGAATAAAAAAAGCGTAAAATAAAAATGTTGAAAACCATTCCATTGCTCGTACCAAAGATGCAGTAGCACTATCAAAATCCAGAGGAGGTTACCTGGCCACTGAGGCAAGAAGAGGAATAAAAGACGTTGTAAAACTATCAAAACAAAAGTTGTCCAAAAGAATTGCAAATTTTGTCCAAAAAATTACCAAATTTCGTAATATTAAAATATTGAAAACCGTTCCATCGCCACCACAAAATATGCAGTAAACTTTTATCAAACCATAGAGGAGATTCCTTGGCCCCTGAGGCTAAACAACTCAAAAATGAGAAATTTTCAAAAAAAACTGGAAAAAAAATGCAAAAATTAGTATCATTATTCCTATTTATGTTCGCAGTACTCAAACATATCGCTCATAAAATGTCAATTTAAAACAATTATATCTTGCAAGACACCTTTGTGAACTCTGAAAAACGTCAACTCGAGACTAATCAAACAAAAATAACGAAAAACGTGAAAATTGCACCATTTTGGGCTCAAAAACTCCTAACATAACAGTCGGGCGAAATGCTCTCAAACGACCGATTGACTTCGTCAGTAGCTAGCCACGGTTTAGTGAGGCTAGCTTTAACTTAATTAAAGGTGCGTGAGGTGAGCACCGCTGGGGGAGGGGCTGCACCGGTGGTCTGATGGGGTGGGAAATGGGGGGGGGGGTGCAACGGTGGGAGGGGGTCGTTGGCTGCACCGACCTGAACGAAGTGCAGGGGTAGGGCTTGGTGAGGGGGGTCAACTTCTAAGAACCGCCCTTCTCACCATGAGTTTCCAATACAGTTTCTGTGAATTCCAAACTTGGAGACTACGACTTTCGATTAACTACGACAAGTGAGCTGAAAGGTTCTAAGAGAACTTAATGCCCGCTGGTCGCTACCTTTTTATCCCGTTTTTGAGGACGAAAAGTCAACTTGTTCACACAAAAAATCGGTCAAGCAAAAAATTGCATAAAGACCAACAGGACTAATATAATTGCTACAAACTTCATTTCAGAGCTATAAATTAAAACGAAGTTAAAGTAACGGGCATCTATAAATGAGCTTTCTGGCTTTATCCCGTCTCTTTAAGATTTAATTTTTCAATTTTGACACCGTTTATTTTCTGTTGCCTGAGATTGAGCAGAATGCGCGAGGACTGAAACTAACTTAAGAGAAGCATAAAAAGACACAAACGACAACAATTGCTTTAAACTTCATTTGCACTTAATCAAACCTCTGGAAAATTGCACATAAAGCTTAAACGGACTGCTAGATGCTGACAACTGATAAGCGATCAGTAAATGATTTGTACCGTGTCACTCAGAGCTGCTTGAAAGCGTTGGTTTCTCCTGGCAAGTTCGTCTTTCTCAGCAGCCGATTGGTGCAGCTGGTCTTTGTAGCTGTCCAGCTCAGTGGCATAACACATGTCCTTCTGGCTAGATCGCTCTATTTGGACTGCTGCTTGGTGCTCAAATAGGGCAACTAGGCTAACCCAGTCCTAGAACAGATTTGATAATAATCGCACTTATGATTTCTGCTTACAATGCTCCCATCTTATGTGAAAGATTGCAATATAACTGCCATATATATTCAAAAATTTAGGGTCTCGACAGGTTGAGCTCGCCCTCCAAAAGTAAATCTTGAAACTTCAAGACATTGTAAAATCAAGAATAGAATCTCCGATATATACATTTTACATTATTGAGTAAGTTCTTTTTCTCTGCATATGATCCCAAACTCAATCTTTAGCGTTAAAAATTCACTTAATATATCTAGCTTAATATCTACTACGCCTTCCGCGCTACTGAAATTACATAATAAATCATTATGAAATAATAATCATAAAATGAACACACTAAGCTGGGGCACAAACAAACAAAAAGATCTCCTAATTGTTAGTCAACAAGACCTTTCCTAATTGAAAACACAATTCCTGCCATAAAAACACAACATTTCTGCGCAACAGTTCCTTCGAGGATTCTAACATTTGACTGGAAGGCAATTGGCTGTTGCGTCGAATACTCGTCTGGGTACAGCCGTAGTAGGGTTTCCTTCAACCGACTGCCCACCTCCGACACTGATATGCTATTTTCTCCACCCAACCCAACCCCCTTCAGAGGTGACGTCATCGTGGACCCGTCCACTCCGGAGCCAACAGCTGGGATGCTCTCGGACTCATCCTGACTATCAGGGTCGTCCGAATCCACAGCCCCGTTCTGTTGTGGTCGAGCAGGGGGTCCGTGCTGTTGCATGGAATGTATCTCCTTTTTGAGCTGCTCATTCTCGCTTCTGAGAGTCTCGTTTTCCTTTCCAAGCGTAGAAATGGAGCTTTGTAGTTGCGACAGCTGAAAGATTAAAAATTCTTGACGATACCATATTCAGCAACTATTGTGAGGCAGCTAACGCAAAAATTTGTTACGTTAAAATAGCTCGAGAACATAAAACCCACGATAAAAGAGCACGGCATTTCAAAATCTGTCCCAAATATTTTGCCTCGTTTGGTCACATTTTTAACGAACTAGCCCATAGTTTCAAGTCTCCGGATAAGAATAATGGCATTTAAGCTATGCACAAGATTTGATTTTACCCAATCAACTGCAAATTGTTCTCTAAAGAAACGTGTACTTGCGTTTACCTTATATAGGGAAAGAACTGGAACTGAATGCAATTGAGGAAATAGTTACTTTGACTAAAACTTTGCTAATGTGCTGCTGCTTTTTTGGATAAGTCAATTCTGATAGACTATATTAACAAGGCAAAGTAAAGGGCATAACACTGAATTACCCAAATTTAAGATAAGACACAAACCTGATTTTTCAGTTTCACCTGAAAGATGAAATTTTCTTTGTGACCATTTAAAAAACTCGGCTATGCTCTTAGAAGTCAATAATGAGCGCTTGCACATGCGATTCCGATTTAAAAAGAGCTCTGATTGGCGGCCTGTCATCGCCTCTTAATTCGGCCTAGGAAAGAATAAGAGCTAGAAAAATTGCTCTAAAAAATGCAAATCAACATTTCCAAATTGCTTAAACCATTTCAATAGAAAATTTCTCCGTATTAGCCATTGTTGAAAACAAACAAGAAAAGTTTTTAAAAGCAAAATATTCCAATGAAAAAATGTAGCCAAGAAAAGTGGCATGATTTGATTTTTTTTTTGGGGGGGGGGGGGGGGGGGAGTCAGCCAACGATCCAAATATTCACAGCAGAAATAACACGCAGAATGATAAACATACCCGGCATATTGCCAGAAAACGGCCACCATTGTTTCCTAATAAAACCGGTTGAGATTGAAGGAACAGAACAACAAAGATAAAAATTGATTGTTGTACAAAAAGGTTTCTTAAGTTTGAACTAATTTGATTGTATAATGTAATTATGCACGCTCCTATTTCTGAATGAGGGGATGCAGCGGCTAGTGTCAATGGCAAAACGCATTAGAGATGTTAACTAAGACTTATAAGAAGAAAGTTAAGTAGAGGTCATCTAAAAATGGAATCATGGGTTTATCCCGTTTATATTTTGATTTCGTTTATCATACTGATTCTGTTCACTTGAGACTGCTTTGCTCAGCAACTATATTTTAAACGCACTTAAAGCGAAATGAGCAAAGAATGAAACTATCCCATAGAAGTCAAAAAGCTTTCGAGCAAAAAGTCGCACAAGCTGTAAACTAAGGTAAAGCAAATCAAATTTTTATTTAAAATAACATAATAGGACAGGACAAGTCCTGATAGACTGAACAAAAGAAAACTATACCTAAACAGGAAAATGAATGAATTAGGAAAACCATTTAGAAGAAGATCAGATCCAAAAAAAATGAAAACCTAAAATCGAAGTCAAAATGTCGCATGTGAAAAAACAGAGCAGAAATCTAATTTTTGTTAAAACACCGTTTTCTGCGTAACCAAAATCATAATTTGAAGTTAACTTTAAAAAATATAAAATGTGTGAACAGATCTCAAAAAAGAGCAACCCAAAAAATCACATTTTTGAATTGTGAAAAAAATAGGTGCGCTACAATAGCCGGCTGAGATGAGGGCAGCTATTGGAAAAAAGGTCCTAAATAGCCAAAGAAGCTAAAAACAAAGTTTGGTACTGGTAGAACATAGACAGTACTCGACACAGAAATCAGTTACTGATGCAACATGTAACAACTACTTAAATAACTAAAATCTTTTATACCTTTTCCCAAAATCAAATTTCTGAGAATTTTATTTTGGTTGATTTACCAAAAATAGCATCTAGTCTTTACAAATTTACATAAAATATTTCAGTAACGACGGCCATGTGTAACCATGAAGTGCCATCTCTCAGTGAGAAAACAAACTAACACCTATATAATAGCTCTAGCTTAAATAATGAACAAGAAAAGGTGTTGCGAAAGGCTTAAATTCAGAAAATAAGCAAAACATTTAAAGAATAATCAAATATGGGTCTAAATTTGATTAAAATTATCCATTTTCCACAAAAAACAGAGCTCAAAAGACAACCAAGAACACTTAAACAACTAAGTTCAAATAAAAACTCCACGCATGCGATGAAAAAAGAAGAAATTTACAATAACTCCTAAAGAACGTCCAACAGCAAAAATTACTTAAGTTTAATAATTGCGTCAAAAGTTCCTAAACATTATCCCAAACGTGCTATTTATAGTTTAGACATTTCTGACGAACGCCTTTGGCTGAATAGCGTTGACTAAAAAAACTTGCGTTAAGACTAAAAAACCACTTTCAACAGACCGCAAGTTATCACTTACGCTAAAATTTCGCCCATTGAGCCCAAATTCTTGTACACCTACTTTTCTCGCTCTCTCTCTCAGAATGATGCTTGAACAAAACCACTCAAAAATTTCTCTGTGCTTGACTTTTGTGCAGCAGATTGGCCTAAACACTTCGTTTCACGTTCAGCATTTGACTTCTAAAACATCCTCTAAAAATAGAAGTCACCGATTAAAAAAAAATAGATCATCATTAAAGAAGCAGAGCGCCTAAATAGTAGCCGTTGAGCGGCTGACGGCGGCTATCAATAATCATTCAAACTTAGTTTTGAGCGAGTTTCTGTCGGCTAGCTCAAAAAATGACACGTATAACTTAAGAGCAGCCAAAGAGCAAAGAAAGAGCCTAAAAAAACAATTGCTCTTTTGATTAAAAAAATGCTCTTTAAAACAAATTTGCAACATATCTCTTAACAGCTCATTTTGAATAAAAAGCAGTCAATCATTTTACGAAAAAAACTTTACAGACAGATAATATCCTCGCTATTTCTTCGCGGCTATTAATAACTTGTTCATTGAAGCCTGAAGGCTACCTGCGTCATGTCTGTTTTATCAAACAGCTCATTTTGCGGAAAAGCAAGCCATCAATTTACCAGACGATTAGTTTCCAACACAAAGTTTTTAAGGCGAAAAACAGTCAATTTATTGAAGAAACGTGTAGGTTACCTGTGTCGTATCCGAGTTGGCCTGAGACCAATCATACGCCGCCGAGGCAGAGCCGTCCTCTTCGGGCGAAGAGTGTGCTCCGTTCTGCATCTGCTGCTTCTGTTGAGATCTGCTGTTCAGAGCGTTCTCTTTGGTCATCGTCATGATCTGTTGCTGCAGATCATCCACCTCCGCTATAAAAATAGTTAAGCTACGAGGCTGAGAAAAGCAAAAGAATCAACATTTTCGTATGATGTTTTTGAATTAAACTCAATAACGGGTCAATATCTGCTTTAAATAGCAAACATTACTTCAGAAATTCATTTTTTCTTATCGTTGAACAGAACCGACCAACATCGGTCGACTTATGTCGGTTCCGAACCTCAGAGAATTGCCCTTCACATGAAATTATGTCTACTCAGCAATTTTGTTGAATCATGTACTTATAGACTTAAAAAACTTTCTACTTAATGCTCTCAGGCTATACTAGTTTATCCTGTTGCTCAAGACGAAAAGTCACAATAATTAGGTGATCAGACGAAAAAGCAATCACGCCAAAAATCGGCGATACGCAAAATTGCATTAAAAAGGCCAGCAGGACCAATACAATCGATACAAACATCGCTTGAGAGTAATTGAACATTCCCTAATCTCTGATCAAACCACACCCGAGCCAAATTAATGACCTTAATGTTTGGGACTCATTCCATTTAGTTATCACAGCATTTTTCTACAATATCATCACTATCTTAATAGATTTTCACCTTTCATAGCAATCACCCTTGACATATAATTCAAATACATCGAAAATGTCAACTGGTCTATTAAAAAATAAGTTACATGTGGTAGGTACTAGGTGGGTTTTTTTGACCCCACTTATTTGATCCCTCCTCCTATCACTTTTGCTCAAAAGTGTAGTAGCTAAAAACTAGGAGACATTTATTCTTTCTTTTACATCTTTTAAAAACATGATAAGAACAAAAACCAACTCTGCTTTAAAGCCAAGTTCTACTTTATTTCACATTAAAACCGGAACCTTCTGTCATTTCTGTCCACAATTCTGTTAGCAATACCAGACATACGCCCCAAAAACGGGGGAAAGTGGATGTAACATCCAGACGCTCAAGTGTTCGGTACTCCTACTAAAGTATTTCAGCTCTAGTGCATGCTTAAGGGACTAATTCAGCATGCTAATGCAATTGCTCAACATCTGCGAAAGGGAATCCAATAATTTAAGAAATGAGAAGATAAAGATAGACACACACACACACACATAGTTGGATGGAGCTATACTATACTGCACTACTGTGAAAATATTTCCATTTAAACTCTCATTTCATTACAAACTAATACTTCATACGGCACTACCATAACCAACTAAGCACAATGAGAGAATGTGTTCTCTCTATGTACAGAGTCCCTCTAGTGTTATGGATAAAACAGCACATTCAATTCAAATATAGAAAGGCTTAACTTCACTATAAAAGAAAGGAGCTCTTGAATAGATGATGAAAATCACAGCTTAATTTCGTCACTTTTGTTTAATTTCTTCACAGAGCTCTCGAAAAGCAGAAGCGCAAACATGCATTGTCAAACTCAATTTCTTAAGCAATAAATCCAGTCATACTTTGATATATATTATCTCTAATATTGCTATTTATGAATGCATGTGTCAATAATGGCAACATGTTTTTCATTACCAATAATGGCTAATATCTCAACATTACGAAGGCTAAATTCAATTTAACATGCGGTTAAACAAGCATTTAAATTCCATTTTGCTTTTTAATCAAAGAGATTATATGATAATTTTATATAATCCACACTTTTTCCAGGTCGTGCTTAATAGAACTTATTTTTCAAAGTGGATTGTCGATTTTATATTTAAAAAAGAAATTATTTAAATTATTTTCATTTACTCGCAAAAATGTGAGCAAGCTTCAAAATAATAGAGAAAGATACCCGGCAGATTGCCGGAAAATAGTCTCCGTTGATTCCAATAAGCATGATTGGGATTGAAAGAATAGAAGATATCAAAAAAAATTTTGTACAAAAACATTTTTTAAGTCCGATTTATTTTGATGGAATTTCGTCGTTGAACATACTTCTGTTTCTTAGAGAGAGGCTACAGGGGCTACTATCAATACCAATAAGCTTAACAGATGGTAACTAAGACTTATAGGAACGACGTACAAATAGCGGGCTTCTAAAATTGGGCTTTATGGGTTTATCACGTTGGGCTTTATGGGTTTATCCCCAGATTGCCGGAAAATAGCCGCGATAGACGCTTGTGGCGTTACATGAATTGAAACAACAATAAAAATAAAATAGACAGATCGACCACCAGTCCTTCAATAGACCACTAGACTTTTTGAGTCAGCTTCAGACTGTCATTTTTATGAGACACATAAGCTCTATATGGAGAAAGCCCTAATAGGGCTTTTCAAAATTAGGATCTTCTCCGTTTGTGCCCCCTCAGCTTAGTGGGCGCATATAATTTGCACCCCCAGATGAACGTGCAATATTGGGGGGGCACAAACGGAAAAGATCCCAAGATTAATATTTGAAATCAAAAACTCAAGACTCCAATATCCAATAATTAGGGCTTATGTTTGGCACTACTTAGATGCACACTATTGACCTTTAATAAGTAAATGTTCATAAAACTTAAAGTTCCATAAGTGAGTTAAAGTTATTTTTTTGAGTGAGGTAAGTCATTGAAGAAGTCAATTCCAAGAAGTCAGGGTAAGACGAAACAAAAATCTGTTAGGCGAAGTAAAAAAAAAATTAGGAGCGCTATAATAGCCGCCTAGAATTGAGGACGCGGCTATTAAAAAAAATTAGGAGCGCTATAATAGCCGGCTTAGAAGATGAGGGCGGCTATTAAAAAGAAGAAAACATGCCCGGAAAATAACCGCCGTTGACGCGCTTGATGCATATCGGGACTGAAAGAGAAGAAAAATTGGCAAATTGGCCAAATTTTGCTTTTGTTTTTTTTTCAGTGTGAAAAGTGTTCAAAATTGGCGTGCAGTTTCAGTTGGATTCTAAAACTATACTTAATTCAGCTTCAAAACTGAAAGCTAATAAGCTTAATACCAATGTCAGCTAGAAAACACTCTAATGAACTTTGATAACCTAATTCACAATGACTTAATGACCGGCCTTTATCGGTTTATCCCGCTTCTTTTGATTTTGCTCTTTTGACATTGACCTTATCCACCACATTGCGTAATTCAATGCGTGAAAAAATTTAGAATCCATTCAGATGAAACAGTGAGTGAAATAAGTCAGAAGTCAAACGTGAAAATCGTGACGAAAGTAAAACGAAAAACGTGATCAGAAGCTAAAGCGAATTTAAAAACATAGCAGGACAAGCCCTGACGTACAATTCAAAGAATTGTCATTGACTTAATGACCGGCCTTTATCGGTTTATCCCGCTTCTTTTGATTTTGCTCTTTTGACATTGACCTTATCCACCACATTGCGTAATTCAATGCGTGAAAAAATTTAGAATCCATTCAGATGAAACAGTGAGTGAAATAAGTCAGAAGTCAAACGTGAAAATCGTGACGAAAGTAAAACGAAAAACGTGATCAGAAGCTAAAGCGAATTTAAAAACATAGCAGGACAAGCCCTGACGTACAATTCAAAGAATTGTCATTGACTAAACAAAACACTAGAACTTGAACGGACTAGGAAAGAATTTGGAAAACAATTTCAAAAAAATCAGATCAAAAAACAAAAAAAAAACAGAAAATCAACGTCAAAAGCCGCTAGCGAGAACAAAAACCACTAGCGAGAAATGTAAATTTGATTCTAACAAAAACTAGGCCTATGAGCCATGAATGGATTGGGAAAAACATTTAGAAAATCCGAGCCAAAAAATAGAAAAACAGTAAAAAAAAAAACAAAGTGAATTTGCCACATGTGAACAAAAACACTACTACCGAGAAAGCGAATCTTTGTTCAGATACCGCTTTCTCACTCTTCTTTAAAATGAAAGTAAAAAAATTCACGCCGCAAAACCGCTCGTTTTTCCGCTCCACTTCCTGTTTCGGTGTGACCAAAATCAATACTCCAATTTGACTTCAAAAATCATAAAAACGTGTCAAGAGATCTTGAAAAAAAAAGACAGCGCCCAAAAATTCAAATTCTTTGATTTGTAAAAAACACGATCTCCACAATAATAGCCAATATCGCTTCGCGGCCATTAATAAAAGATAGATGATCACGCGAGAAGCAGCGCCATCTTTCGAATATTTCAATAGACAACAAAAACAATTGTCCAAAAACTTGCCAACGCGAAAAAGAAAAACTTCCCTTGCTAGTTCCACGCCACAACCTGTCGAATTTTATTAGAGAACCAACGGTCAGAGAAAATCCGATGTTTAAAGCAGAAAGTAACACAAATTAGCAAACTATTTTCAAATTACATGGTAAAACATACCCGGCAGATTGCCGGAAAAAAGCCGCCGTTGATTCCAATAAGCTTGATTGGGATTGAAAGAATAGAAGATATTGGAAAAAAAAGATTTTTGTACAAAAACATTTTTTAAGTCCGATTTATTTTGATGGCATTTCGTAGTTGAACATAACGTACTTCTGTTTCTTAGAGAGAGGCTACAGGGGCTACTATCAATACCAATAAGCATTAGAGATGGTAACTAAGACTTATAGGAACGACGTCCAAATAGCGGGCATCTAAAATTGGGCTTTATGGGTTCATCCCGTTTCTACTTCTGACTTCAATTTTTTATACTGACTCTGTTCATTTTGAATTGCTTTGCTGAGCAACTGATGTTCAAAATCACTTTTAGCAGAAAGAGAGAAACTAGCCTAGAGAAGTCAAAAAGATATCACGCAAAATGTTGAAAAAGCGGCAAAATGCGGTAAAGCGAAACATTTTTTATTCGACGAAGTAAAAATACATAGCAGGACAAGTCCTGACGTACGATTCAAAGAATTTTCAATGACTAACAGAAAACTAGACCAAGAACGGATGAATGGATTTGGAAAACCATTTAGAAAAAAAATCCGATCCAAAAAGTTGAAAAAACAGTAAAAACCAAATTGAAATTGCCGCATGTGAACAAAAAAAACCACTAGCGAGAAAGCGAATTTTTGTTCAAACACCGTTTTCTTACTCTTCCTTAAAATTAGAGCGAAAAAATTTCACGCCGCAAAACCACTCGCCTTTTCGCTCCATTTCCTGTTTCTGCGTGACCAAAATCACTTTTCCACTTAGCCGTTAAGAAGCTGACGGTGGCTATAAAAAAAACAAATTTGATAAAAACTGAAAATCATTCGGGAAAGCGTTTGTCTTTTTAGTATTTTCACCACTTTTTTTAGAAACCTCTCAAAACATACACGTGAGATTGCCGACACGTGAGTCCGATAGTCCCGATTAGGATTGACAGAACAGAAATGAAAATTGACATATGTACGAAACATTTCAAAGTGCGAACTATATCGATTTCGTTTCATCCTTAGGCATACTCTTGTTACCTAATGATTACAAGGGACTAGTATATAGGGACTAGTAAGATACAAGGGACTAGTATCAAAACAAATAAGCATTAGAGAAGGCAACTGAGACTTAAGAGAATAAAGGTCAAGTTGAGATTTCTAAAATTGCGCTTCAAGGCTTTATACCGTTTCTGATTTAACTCATTTTTTGATAGCGATTCTGTTAATTTTAGATTGCTTTATTGAGCAACTGCAGTTTTAAAAACTTTGAATCGAATGAGCGAAAAATGAAACTAGCCTAGAGAAGTCAGAAAGATTTCATGCAAAATTTCAACAAGCTGTGAACTAAGGAAAAGCGAAACAAATTTTTGATCGAAGCAAAAATATGAATAATAGCAAAATTCGGGAACTGACTCAAAGCGTATACTTCTTTAGGCCCCAGCCATCCACTCAAAGAAAAAATGAGCCTTCTAATTAAATCTAGAAATCATTTTGGAACAATAAACTAATGATAACATGAGAACGTCCAAAAAGGAGATCTTGAAAAATAGCTGCCAAAATTCCATCCCAAGTTTCGCCAACGAAACCACTATTGCCAAACTAATCGAAAAACAATTAATCTTCATTCAATAACTGGCTGAGCTTTGATATTAAACAACCAAAGAAACGCTATATACTGAGAAAACTGAGGAAAGGAAAAAGCTCGCAGATCGGCAACAAATAGCCGCAATAGCTTCAAAGAACAGACCAAAAATTACCCTTCTCATTAAAGGATGAGATGTTATATTTTGATAAAGAACATGTATAAGTTATTGCTGCCTCTATTAGCTGCTCTCAATTATCCTTCATTTAGGGTGACACATATTTACTTGACCTTATCGCTTTGAATTACGTGAAGAAAAGTCAATTTCAAAGTGAGGAAGTCATTTCTGAGAGTGTGGTAAGTCACGTGTGACCAGAAACTTAATCAAACAAATGAAAAAGAGAACTCGCTCCACTAATAGTAAGAAATGACGCGCATTTCAAATTTCATGAACGAATGAACAAAAAGCAGATTTCAAGTAGTTGTGGCAAATGGTCGAAACAAAAATCTTGAAGTTGAAATAAAAAACCAACAGGAGGCAAATAATAGCCCCAGCTATGATTGTGCGGCTATTAATAAAGAAGTTACATTATATTCTTAAACATTTAACTCCAAAAAGGTTAAAATGTTTCTTCTCGATTGTTATTCTGGGAAAACTTTAAAAAATTCTGCTGCTGGATCACTGAACTACGCCACTCTAGTTAGAAAAACGCTTAAAAACACCAAAAGAAAAGGGCAATCACCAAAAAATTTTGGAAAAACACAAACTTGTATATTTTTTCCCTTAAAAATTGCGACGTAGAAACTTTTGAACTGCCAATTTTTAGTATCAAGACCTATACAATAGTTCTAGGTTATATAGTGATCCAAAAAACGTTATTGCTAAATGCTTCATTCAAAAGAAATGAGTAAAAAAACTTTAAAAAAGACGAAATTAGGCAAAAAATCGATTAAAATCAGCCCATTTTTTAACAAACACCAAACCCTTAAAATAACCGCGTTCAGGAAAAAAAACTCCCCAAATGCCATAAATAATGAATTAATTAAAAAAACTAATAAAAAGCATCTAAAAGGGCAAACTGACATAAATAGCTCAAATTGGGTCCAAAAGTGTAATACTTTATCAGATCATCAGAAAGACCTCGAAACGCACTAATGCTAAGTTAAATTAGAAGTAAAAAAACTGTTTCGAATTCAAAGAAGCCGCACGTGATCAGAAAAATTGCTTGCTTAGCAAAAAAACTTTTCACACCTACTTTTCTTGCTCTCTGTCTCTCTCTCTCTCTCTCTCTCTCTCTTTCAGAATAGTTCATTAACGAAAACCACTCTAAGTTATCTCTAAGCTTTTGAATTTTGTTCAGCAGATTGACCTAAACAATTCATTTCACATGCGTCATTTGACTTCCTCTAAAACACATCCTCTAATATAGTAGTCAGAGATTTAAAAACATACCCGGCAGATTACCGGAAATTAACTGCCATTGATTTCCATAACTAAGATTGGGATTAAAAGAAAAAAAAAGTAATGAAAAAAAAAGAATTTTGTACAAACAATTTTAAAGGGCGAATTTTTTGATGTCATTTTTGAGCTGGACATACTCCTGTTTTAGAGTGAGACGACACAGGGGGGGCTAGTATCAATACCAATAGGCATTAGAGATGATAACTAAGAACAAAGTTAGAGTAACGGGCATCGAAAATTGGCTTTATGGGTTTATCCCGTTTCTATTTCTGATTTAGTTTCTTTCATACTGACTCTGTTCATTTTGAATTGCTTTGCCAAGCAATTGCTGTCGAAAAACAAGTTAAGCAGATTGAGAGAAAAGTGAAACTAGCCAAGAGAAGTAGAAAAGATTTCACGCAAAATCTTGAACAAGCTGTGAACTAAGGTAAAGCGAAAAAAATTTTATTCGACGAAGTAAGAGAAATAGGAGCGCTATAATAGCCAGCTGAGAAGCTGAGGCGGCTATTTAAAATAATCACCAATACTTACTCTCCTCGAGTCGTAAAAATTAGGAGAGCAATAAACGCCTGCTGAGAAGATGAGGGCGGCTGTTAATCAACTTAAAAATTCAACTTAAACACGTGATCTACAGCTAAAATAACCGCTTCAATAGCTGATAGCTGCTATTTAAAAACTGCCCCCTAATATATTTAAGCTAGCATAAGATAACCAATTACGGTTAATCAAATGCTCTCAACCGACTGGTGATTGGTTGGCCGAGGAAAAGATGAGGAAAGTTTCAAAGGAGTGGGGGGGGGGGGGGGGGAAACAAAAAACAAAGCCCGAAAACTATCGGAAAATAGCCGCCGTTGACCCACATGACGCAGGACAATTTAAAGAATTTTCATTGACTAAACAAAGATTAGACCTAGAACGGACTATGAGTGAATTGGGAAAAGCATTTCCCAAAAAAAATCAGAACAAAAATTTAAAAAACAAAATCTATGTCAAAATTCCGCATGCAAACAAAAAACCACTAGCGAGAAAAAACATTGGCGGAAACAAAAAAATAGGCCTAGAATGAACCATGAGTAGATTGTGAAAACCATTTAGAAAATCCGATTTAAAAAAATTAAAACAGTAAAAATCAATTGAAAGTAAAAACCACTAGCGAGAAAGCGAGGTTTTGTTCAAACACTGTTTTCTCACTCTACTTTAAAATTAGAGCAAAAAAATTTCACGCCGCAAAACCACTCGCTTTTTAGCTCCACTTCTTGTTCCGGCGTGACCGAAATCACTACTCCATCTTGACTTAAAAAATCATGAAAATATGTGAAAAAGACAGCGCCCCAATACAATTCAAATTCTTTGAATTGTAAAAAAGGAGAGCGCCTAAATAATAGCCGTTGAAACGCTGACGGCGGCTATCAATCAAATCATTGTTCTTCACGTATCTCTTCTTAGCGATTTTCTCCTGTTTATCCTGTTTTTTACGAAGTAAAATCACTCAAGCGAGCCACAAAACATAATTGATTAAAACTGTCAAGCAAAACTTAAGCATAAATGATACAGTAAATGCGTCAAACTTGTCGAGAACATTTAATAAATGAAAGCAAACAGCGTCATAATGAGAATGAGGAAAGTCAAAAAAATTAACTCTCACGAGAGCTTCAAATACTTGCACACAAATAACCCAGAACAACCAAAAATCCTTACTAAAATGTCCTTTAGACCATGAAAGCATGTTTATGCATTTTTGAAAGAGACTAGTAAACCCTTAAGCGAAGTGTACGGCGACCTAATGCCATCACTTTTTAAACAATACTTTATACCAGCTACAAAAAGCTAGAGGCATCTAAGCTCAAATTAGAAAAATTAAGCATGTTTAGTGGAGAACTAGACATATTTTCTTCATTTCAAAAAACGTTTGGTAAATGTCCTGCTCAGCATTTGCTTGAAGAGAAAAGGTTAATTCTGACACTCTAAGGACAAATTCGAAATATTTTGGGAAAAACAACAGTTAAAAATAAACAAACATGCATCAACTTTTTTAAAATTAAACCATAACTCGCACGAACTGCTCTCCCAGGACAGGTGGGCGCTCTATTCTTTGTTGTCCACTTCAACCATTGTGTGCCGGGGGGGGGGGGGGGTGGGGGTGGTGGTGGGCGGTTAATTAAAAATGTCTTGCGCAGTGAGCAGTTTTCTTTAAAGCTCGAAACAAATTTCAGTCCAATTATGATTTAGAGGTTACAAGCAAAGCAAGAGGAGAATAATTGCAGATAGCATATTTGATATTAAAAATCTGTATCAAAATAGACACTAATTCAGAGGGGGGGGGGGGGTGAAGCCTAGATAATTTTCTCTGGGTGCAAAAAATTCCGACTAGTGCAAAACAATTCCGAGGCACTTCGAATCCTTAACAACTTGGCTACCAGCGCCTTAGTTTCATCCTATCTTACAATCGTTTTTATTTTAGCAAGACTTTAATTCTGAAAAGAGGAATTTAGACAAAAATCAAATAGTCAAGAGTGAACAAGTCACTCGAGAAGTGATATCGAAAAAATGTTCCAGAAAGAAACGGTCAAGCGAAAAATTTGCATAAAAGACACATTTACAAACATAGCTGGCAGATTGCCAGAAAATAGCCGCAATAGATTTGTAGATCCGCACAAAGAAAAAAGACAGTAAAAAAAGACAGACCAAAAAAAACTCGTCTTTTCATTGAAGGCTGATCTGTTATATTTGGATTAAAAATCTGTATAAGTTATTGCTGCCTCTATTAGCTGATCTCAAATAACCTTCATTTAGAGTGACACACACCCATTTGACCTTGTCTCTTTGAAATAAAGTAAATAAAAGTCAATTTCAAAGTGAGGAAGTCATTTTTGAGAGTGAGGTAAGTCAAGTGTGACCAAAAATATAATCACGCGCATGAACAAAAAAAACTCGCTCCACTAAGAGCGAAAAATGACGTCACACATGCAATTCAGTTGAAATTGCATGAACGAATGGACAAAAAGTGGCTGTGACGTCATACGGTCGCAACAGAAATCATGACGACGAAATAAAAAACATAGCAGGACAAGTCCTGACGTACAATTCGAAGAATTTTCATTGACTAAACAAAAAAAAAACGACCTAAAAAACGGACTAAGAGTGAGTTGGGAGAACCATTTAGAAAAATCAGAAAAAAAACAAAAACCGTAAAAATCAAAGTGAAATTGCCAAATGTGCCAAACCACTAGCGAAATAGAAATTTGGTTCAAACAAAAAACTAGACCTAGAACGGACAATGAGTGAATTGGGAAAACCATTTCTAAAAAAAATCAGATAAAAACAAAAAAAACAGAAAATCAATGTCAAAATGCTGCTAGGGAGAACAAAAAATCACTAGTGAGATATGTAATTTTGATTCTAACAAAAAACTAGGTCCAGAATGAGCTGTGAATGGATTGGGAAAACTATTTTGAAAAAAATCCGATCGAAAAAATCGAAAAAACAGTAAAAATCCGAGTGAAATTGCCGCATGTGAACAAAAAACCACTACCGAGAAACCGAATTTTTGTTCAAACACCGTTCTCTCACTCTACTTTAAAATTAGAGCGAAAAAACTTCACGCCGCAAAACCACTCGCTTTTTCGCTCCATTTCCTGTTTCAGCGTGACCAAAATCACCACTGCAATTTGACTTCAAAAATCATGAAAATGTGTGAACAGATCTTAAAAAAAGACAGCGCCCCAATACAATTCAAATTCTTTGAATTGTAAAAAACCAAGAGAAGGCCAATAATAGCCCCAGCTATCGCTGTGCGGCTATTAAAAAGGAAACCAATGTTTGCTCGAATCTTCTAATCGAAGTCGTAAAGCGACGCCAATTTAGTTCAATAGATAAAGAAATCACGTCTGCAAATTATGAGATGTTAAAAGCTAGCAGGCAAATCCAATATTGCACTTCAGACTAGAACAATATGAAAATGCCTCCAAATGATAGAGCGCATAGTTTCGTTGAAATCAATCTTGAATACCAATGAACAGAATGCGACCCAAAAAAAATTCTGGAAACAGTTTCTTAACTTAATGTTGCGACGCTTTTAACTGATTTACAGTTATGTACTGTTAGTCTTCTCAAATGACCTTCTGTTAGATTCCGATATCGTCAATTGGCCTTAAATCTTTGAACTAATGTATGCAAACGTCAACGAGATGGGGGAGTCGATCTGATAACAAGACCAGTCACCTGTGACCAACAAAATATTCAAAGACTGACACAAATCTCGTTCCAAGAATTATGCAAAATGACAGCACAAACACGAACGCAATTTAGTAAAAAAAATGAATGAATGAACAAAATAGATTCGTAGATCCGCAGTCTAAGAAAAACAGTAAAAAAAAGACAGACCAAAAAAACTCGTCTTTTCATTGAAGGCTGATCTGTTATATTTTGATTAAAAATCTGTATAAGTTATTGCTGCCTCTATTAGCTGATCTCAAATAACCTTCATTTAGAGTGACACACACCCACTTGACCTTATCTCTTTGAATTGAATTAAATAAAAGTCAATTTCAAAGTGAGGAAGTCATTTTTGAGAGTGAGGTAAGTCAAGTGTGACCAAAAATTTAATCACGCGCATGAACAAAAAAACTCGCTCCACTAAGAGCAAAAAATGACGTCACACATGCAATTCAGTTAAAATTGCATGAACGAATGAACAAAAAGTGGCTGTGACGTCATATGGTCGCAACAAAAATCATGACGACGAAATAAAAAACATAGCAGGACAAGTCCTGACGTACAATTCAAAGAATTTTCATTGACTGAACAAAAAAAACTAGACCTAAAAAACGGACTAACAGTGAGTTGGGAGAACCATTTAGAAAAATCAGAAAACAAAAACCGTAAAAATCAAAGTGAAATTGCCAAATGTGCCAAACCACTAGCGAAATAGAAATTTGGTTCAAACAAAAAACTAGACCTAGAACGGACAATGAGTGAATTGGGAAAACCATTTCTAAAAAAAATCAGATAAAAACAAAAAAAAACAGAAAATCAATGTCAAAATGCTGCTACGGAGAACAAAAAATCACTAGTGAGATATGTAATTTTGATTCTAACAAAAAAACTAGGTCCAGAATGAGCTGTGAATGGATTGGGAAAACTATTTTGAAAAAAATCCGATCGAAAAAATCGAAAAAACAGTAAAAATTCGAGTGAAATTGCCGCATGTGAACAAAAAACCACTACCGAGAAACCGAATTTTTGTTCAAACACCGTTCTCTCACTCTACTTTAAAATTAGAGCGAAAAAACTTCACGCCGCAAAACCACTCGCTTTTCGCTCCATTTCCTGTTTCAGCGTGACCAAAATCACCACTGCAATTTGACTTCAAAAATCATGAAAATGTGTGAACAGATCTTAAAAAAAAGACAGCGCCCCAATACAATTCAAATTCTTTGAATTGTAAAAAACCAAGAGAAGGCCAATAATAGCCCCAGCTATCGCCGTGCGGCTATTAAAAAGGAAACCAATGTTTGCTCGAATCTTCTAATCGAAGTCGTAAAGCGACGCCAATTTAGTTCAATAGATAAAGAAATCACGTCTGCAAATTATGAGATGTTAAAAGCTAGCAGGCAAATCCAATATTGCACTTCAGACTAGAACAATATGAAAATGCCTCCAAATGATAGAGCGCATAGTTTCGTTGAAATCAATCTTGAATACCAATGAACAGAATGCGACCCAAAAAAAATTCTGAAAACAGTTTCTTAACTTAATATTGCGACGCTTTTAACTGATTTACAGTTATGTACTGTTAGTCTTCTCAAATGACCTTCTGTTAGATTCCGATATCGTCAGTTGGCCTTAAATCTTTGAACTAATGTATGCAAACGTCAACGAGATGGGGGAGTCGATCTGATAACAAGACCAGTCACCTGTGACCAACAAAATATTCAAAGACTGACACAAATCTCGTTCCAAGAATTATGCAAAATGACTGCACAAACACGAACGCAATTTATTAAAAAAAAAATGAATGAATGAACAAAATAGATTCGTAGATCCGCAGTCTAAGAAAAACAGTAAAAAAAGACAGACCAAAAAAAATTCGTCTTTTCATTGAAGGCTGATCTGTTATATTTTGATTAAAAATCTGTATAAGTTATTGCTGCCTCTATTAGCTGATCTCAAATAACCTTCATTTAGAGTGACACACACCCACTTGACCTTATCTCTTTGAATTGAAGTAAATAAAAGTCAATTTCAAAGTGAGGAAGTCATTTTTGAGAGTGAGGTAAGTCAAGTGTGACCAAAAATTTAATCACGCGCATGAACAAAAAAACTCGCTCCACTAAGAGCGAAAAATGACGTCACACATGCAATTCAGTTGAAATTGCATGAACGAATGAACAAAAAGTGGCTGTGACGTCATATGGTCGCAACAAAAATCATGACGACGAAATAAAAAACATAGCAGGACAAGTCCTGACGTACAATTCAAAGAATTTTCATTGACTGAACAAAAAAAAACTAGACCTAAAAAACGGACTAAGAGTGAGTTGGGAGAACCATTTAGAAAAATCAGAAAACAAAAACCGTAAAAATCAAAGTGAAATTGCCAAATGTGCCAAACCACTAGCGAAATAGAAATTTGGTTCAAACAAAAAACTAGACCTAGAACGGACAATGAGTGAATTGGGAAAACCATTTCTAAAAAAAATCAGATAAAAACAAAAAAAAAAAACAGAAAATCAATGTCAAAATGCTGCTAGGGAGAACAAAAAATCACTAGTGAGATATGTAATTTTGATTCTAACAAAAAACTAGGTCCAGAATGAGCTGTGAATGGATTGGGAAAACTATTTTGAAAAAAATCCGATCGAAAAAATCGAAAAAACAGTAAAAATTCGAGTGAAATTGCCGCATGTGAACAAAAAACCACTACCGAGAAACCGAATTTTTGTTCAAACACCGTTCTCTCACTCTACTTTAAAATTAGAGCGAAAAAACTTCACGCCGCAAAACCACTCGCTTTTCGCTCCATTTCCTGTTTCAGCGTGACCAAAATCACCACTGCAATTTGACTTCAAAAATCATGAAAATGTGTGAACAGATCTTAAAAAAAAGACAGCGCCCCAATACAATTCAAATTCTTTGAATTGTAAAAAACCAAGAGAAGGCCAATAATAGCCCCAGCTATCGCCGTGCGGCTATTAAAAAGGAAACCAATGTTTGCTCGAATCTTTTAATCGAAGTCGTAAAGCGACGCCAATTTAGTTCAATAGATAAAGAAATCACGTCTGCAAATTATGAGATGTTAAAAGCTAGCAGGCAAATCCAATATTGCACTTCAGACTAGAACAATATGAAAATGCCTCCAAATGATAGAGCGCATAGTTTCGTTGAAATCAATCTTGAATACCAATGAACAGAATGCGACCCAAAAAAAATTCTGAAAACAGTTTCTTAACTTAATGTTGCGACGCTTTTAACTGATTTACAGTTATGTACTGTTAGTCTTCTCAAATGACCTTCTGTTAGATTCCGATATCGTCAATTGGCCTTAAATCTTTGAACTAATGTATGCAAACGTCAACGAGATGGGGGAGTCGATCTGATAACAAGACCAGTCACCTGTGACCAACAAAATATTCAAAGACTGACACAAATCTCGTTCCAAGAATTATGCAAAATGACAGCACAAACACGAACGCAATTTATTAAAAAAAATGAATGAATGAACAAAATAGATTCGTAGATCCGCAGTCTAAGAAAAACAGTAAAAAAAGACAGACCAAAAAAAACTCGTCTTTTCATTGAAGGCTGATCTGTTATATTTTGATTAAAAATCTGTATAAGTTATTGCTGCCTCTATTAGCTGATCTCAAATAACCTTCATTTAGAGTGACACCCACCAATTTGACCTTATCTCTTTGAATTGAAGTAAATAAAAGTCAATTTCAAAGTGAGGAAGTCATTTTTGAGAGTGAGGTAAGTCAAGTGTGACCAAAAATTTAATCACGCGCATGAACAAAAAAACTCGCTCCACTAAGAGCGAAAAATGACGTCACACATGCAATTCAGTTGAAATTGCATGAACGAATGAACAAAAAGTGGCTGTGACGTCATATGGTCGCAACAAAAATCATGACGACGAAATAAAAAACATAGCAGGACAAGTCCTGACGTACAATTCAAAGAATTTTCATTGACTAAACAAAAAAAAACTAGACCTAAAAAACGGACTAAGAGTGAGTTGGGAGAACCATTTAGAAAAATCAGAAAAAAACAACCGTAAAAATCAAAGTGAAATTGCCAAATGTGTCAAACCACTAGCGAAATAGAAATTTGGTTCAAACAAAAAACTAGACCTAGAACGGACAATGAGTGAATTGGGAAAACCATTTCTAAAAAAAATCAGATAAAAACAAAAAAAAACAGAAAATCAATGTCAAAATGCTGCTAGGGAGAACAAAAAATCACTAGTGAGATATGTAATTTTGATTCTAACAAAAAACTAGGTCCAGAATGAGCTGTGAATGGATTGGGAAAACTATTTTGAAAAAAATCCGATCGAAAAAATCGAAAAAACAGTAAAAATCCGAGTGAAATTGCCGCATGTGAACAAAAAACCACTACCGAGAAACCGAATTTTTGTTCAAACACCGTTCTCTCACTCTACTTTAAAATTAGAGCGAAAAAACTTCACGCCGCAAAACCACTCGCTTTTTCGCTCCATTTCCTGTTTCAGCGTGACCAAAATCACCACTGCAATTTGACTTCAAAAATCATGAAAATGTGTGAACAGATCTTAAAAAAAAGACAGCGCCCCAATACAATTCAAATTCTTTGAATTGTAAAAAACCAAGAGAAGGCCAATAATAGCCCCAGCTATCGCTGTGCGGCTATTAAAAAGGAAACCAATGTTTGCTCGAATCTTCTAATCGAAGTCGTAAAGCGACGCCAATTTAGTTCAATAGATAAAGAAATCACGTCTGCAAATTATGAGATGTTAAAAGCTAGCAGGCAAATCCAATATTGCACTTCAGACTAGAACAATATGAAAATGCCTCCAAATGATAGAGCGCATAGTTTCGTTGAAATCAATCTTGAATACCAATGAACAGAATGCGACCCAAAAAAAATTCTGGAAACAGTTTCTTAACTTAATGTTGCGACGCTTTTAACTGATTTACAGTTATGTACTGTTAGTCTTCTCAAATGACCTTCTGTTAGATTCCGATATCGTCAATTGGCCTTAAATCTTTGAACTAATGTATGCAAACGTCAACGAGATGGGGGAGTCGATCTGATAACAAGACCAGTCACCTGTGACCAACAAAATATTCAAAGACTGACACAAATCTCGTTCCAAGAATTATGCAAAATGACAGCACAAACACGAACGCAATTTATTAAAAAAAATGAATGAATGAACAAAATAGATTCGTAGATCCGCAGTCTAAGAAAAACAGTAAAAAAAGACAGACCAAAAAAAACTCGTCTTTTCATTGAAGGCTGATCTGTTATATTTTGATTAAAAATCTGTATAAGTTATTGCTGCCTCTATTAGCTGATCTCAAATAACCTTCATTTAGAGTGACACCCACCAATTTGACCTTATCTCTTTGAATTAAAGTAAATAAAAGTCAATTTCAAAGTGACGAAGTCATTTTTGAGAGTGAGGTAAGTCAAGTGTGACCAAAAATTTAATCACGCGCATAAACAAAAAACTCGCTCCACTAAGAGCGAAAAATGACGTCACGTACGCAATTCAGTTGAAATTGCATGAACGAATGAACAAAAAGTGGCTGTGACGTCATATGGTCGCAACAAAAATCATGACGACGAATTAAAAAACATAGCAGGACAAGTCCTGACGTACAATTCAAAGAATTTTCATTGACTAAACAGAAAAACTAGACCTAGAATGGACTATGAGTGAATTAAGAAAACCATTTTAAAAAAAAAATCAGATAAAAAATAAGAAAAAACAGAAAATCAATGTCAAAATGCCGCATATGAACCAAAAAACCACCAGCGAGAGATGAAAATATAATTCAAACAAAAAACTAGGTCTAGAATGAGCTGTGAATGGATTGGGAAAACCGCTTAGAAAAAAATCCGATCCAAAAATTCGAAAAAACAGTAAAAATCAGAGTGAAATTGCCGCACGTGAACAAAAAACCACTAGCGAGAAACCGAATTTTTGTTCAAACACCGTTTTCTCACTCTACTTTAAAATTAGAGAGAAAAAAATTCACGCCGCAAAACCACTTGCTTTTTCGCTCCATTTCCTGTTTCGGCGTGACCAAAATCACTACTCCAATTTGACTTCAAAAATCATGAAAATGTGTGAACAGATCTTAAAAAAAAAAGACAGCGCCCCAATACAATTCAAATTCTTTGAATTGTAAAAAACCAAGAGAAGGCCAATAATAGCCCCAGCTATCGCTGTGCGGCTATTAATAAACCGACCACAGTCGGAAGAATTGCTCTCGAAGGGAGGAGTTTGCTTGTTTGGTTTTAAGGTAGCTGCAATGCGTGTTGGGCGGGGCAGCATAAGAACGGAGGGGAGGGGGGAGCTGGAGAGCAGAAAGAGGGAGGGTGGGTCCCAAACCTAAATCATTTCAAAGTTTCCCCCAAGCCCGGAAGTACTGCTTACTCGGCAGCTCCGGTTAACCGAATATTTAGAGCCTACTAAAGCTTGAACAGAGCTACTCGGACTCTCAATACCTTAGGGCTTTACAAGTTTTTCCAGTTTTCGAAGAAGGAAAGTCAACTTCAATCGTTCAACTTTGTTCGAAAGCAATTAATCACGCAAAGATTTCAAGAGTTAAAGAACATTCTGGAGCAAAAAACATATCGGCAAAATTCGGCCTAAAAAGACTCAATTATAGTTCGTTCCAGAGCAATTAATTAAATAGAGCTGACCTTTTAACTGGTCGCTATATTTTTTTAATGAGATCTTTGACTCCGTGAGACGAGACATTTCAGAATAGGTGGCCTCGTGTTGCTGTCTGAGCAACTCAATCTCTTTCGTGGACTCCTTCAGCTGGGCTTCTAATCCAGTAATCTGATAAACAAGACGGCTTTCCTTCTCCTTGGCGGAGGACTCCTGTAAACAAGGAAAAGGTGTTTATAATCGCAAAAATTCTGTTTACAGAACAAAATTGCTGAAAATTTCTGCTAAAGTTATCAATTTGGTGCGTTCAAAGCTGTCAAAATTTACTAGAGTAACAGAGAAAATTCAGTGGACACCAAACTATCGGCACTTAATTTTAACGACAAGGACATACGTTGATGAATACTTCATGTGATTTTGCTCACATCTACGTATTTATTAAATTTTGTCATGGTTGATCCGTACATCAAACCTCCGTAGTGAACAACTGGTTGCGCATAGGAAAAAAATGCACTAGTTGCTTTTCTTTAAAATATCTCTAATCTGTATATTACTGTACAACTTCCGACTAACGCCGGACAAATTGCTCTCGAACGACAGGCGGGGCAAATAAACTCAAGAACTGTAGCCTAGATATTTTTTCTTCAGGTTTGCGAAACTCTAATCCTAGGGTTAACCAATCGGCCATCAAACACTTGGGAAACATTAACGACTCGGCTATCAGTCTCTTGTGACTTGCTCTTACAATTGCTTTTACATTAGCAAAAAAGTTTACTTCGGAGTGACAGCAATTAGGATTACACAAAAATGAAGACGACAAGCGTGAACAAGTCACTTGAGAAGTCAAAGAAAGTTGTAGAACAAAATCACAAAAACAGTCAAGCCAAAATTTTGCATAAAAAAGACTAACATGTTTACAATAATTGCTTAAAACTTCCTGTGAGAGCAACTCGTAATAATAATCAAAATAATAAACATAACCGACAAACGTCAGGCGAATTGCTCTCAAACGAACGGCGAGCGGTTGATTTCGTCAGTAGCTAGCCACGGTTTAGCGAGGCTAGCTTTAGCTTGATTCGACTCAGTGATTTTTAGTTTTACAGCTTTGGTAGTAAATAAATCAAATAAAAAAACTTATATTTTAAAAACTTGCAAAATTTAAAAGAAAAGATTCCAGATTTCGCGGTGAAAATGTTCAAAACTAATTTTTCTCTCTCGAGTTATGTCAAGTAATCCATATGCAAGACTTGAAAAGCTTCGTTGGCCAGTAATGATTGCCAAACTTAGAAAAGGACAAAAATATTCAAAAATTTTGAAAACAATTACAAATTTTAAATAAATCTTGCTGAAATTCGAAATAAAATCTTCAAAACCATTTCATTGTCTCAAAAGACTTTCCAGTATCCCTATTTCACGCTTTAAATAGTTTCACAGGCTCATATAGATCCATAAACTTGAAATATGAAAATTTGAAAAAATTAAATTTTATCAAAAAAATTGCTAAAGCTGAAGTCATTAAAATATTGAAATTCATTCCATTAACTCTAGAAACTTTTCAAAAGCTTATCATAAAAAAACTTGGAGGAGGTCCATAGGAACCTGGTGCCGGAAAAAAATAAAAAATTCAAAAAAATTCACAAAACTTGAAAACCAGATTTAAAAATTGCCGAAATTAAAATCTCGAAAAAACATGCAAGTTTTTCAAAATGCAAGTTTTATAAAAAAAAATTTCTACAAATTGTCATATTAAAAAATTGAAAGCTATTCCATGACAAATAAAAAAACTTTCAGTAACTTATTTTCAAACCCTTAGTGACGTTTTCTGGCCTTGCGTCTGGAAAGACAAGAATAATGAAAAATAAATGTCAAAAAATTGAAAAAAATTCTTAAGTGTCGACAAAAAAATTCTAAAATTCGTAATGTTAAAATGTTGACATCATTCCACTATCACTAGAAACTATGCAATAAGCTATTATAAAACCCTAGAGGAGGTGCCTTGACACCCATGACACCTAGGGTTGAAAGAACTGAAAAAATGAACATTTTCCCAAAAAGCTTGAAAAAAATTGTGAGAATTAGTATAAAATTGCGTGTTTTTAGCAATCGGTTGTTCGTCAATAGCCATGGGGAGCACCGGGGGGGGGGGGATGAATTGAAGGGAGGGGGATAACATTGGGGTTGGGGGCAACAGCGCGGTGTGGGGGGTGCAACAGTTGGAGGGGGGGTGTCTCAACCTCTAAGAACCGCCCTTCACACCATAAGTATAAGTCTCTGAAACAGTTTGAGCTGAAACAGAGCTGAGATGCTCTGAGAGCACTTAATGCCCGCTGGGCCTGTTTATCCCGTTTTTGAGGACGAAAAAACAAAAGCCTCAGACGAAAAATCGGTCAAGCAAAAAATCGCATAAAAAAGACCGATAGGACTAATATAATTGCTACAAACTTTGTTTGAGAGCAATTAAAATAGTTAAAATTAATAATAGTAAAATAAAAATTATTAATAATAAAAAACAATAATGATAATAATAATAACAAAAATAGAAAAACATACCCGGCAGATTGCCGGAAAATAGCCGCCGTTGATTCCAATAAGCATGATTGGGATTGAAATAACAGAAGATATTGAAAAAAAAAGATTTTTGTACAAAAACATTTTTTAAAGTCCAATTTGTTTTGATGGCAATTCGTAGTTGAATATACTTCTGTTTCTTAGAGAGAGGCTACAGGGGCTACTATTAATAATAAGCATTAGAGATGGTAAATAAGACTTATAGAAACGACGTTCAAATAGCGGGCATCTAAAATTGGGCTCTATGGGTTTATCCCGTTTCTATTTCTGACATCCATTTTTGTACTAACTCTGTTCATTTTGAATTGCTTTGCTGAGCAACTGATGTTCAAAATCACTTTTAGCAGAATGAGAGAAGAAAGAAACTAGCCTAGAGAAGTCAAAAAGATTTCACGCAAAATGTTGAAAAGGCGATAAAATGAGGTAAAGCGAAACATTTTTTTATTCGACTAAGTAAAAAAAAATAGGAGCGCTATAATAGCCGGCTGAGAAGATGAGGGCGGCTATTAAAAATAACAACATTTTTATTTCCTTCAGTCACCTGCAGTCTTTTGATCATAATCACCGTAGTGATTAAATGGTTGCACCCAGAAATCAAAAATTTGCACCAGTTGCTTTTCTGTCAAAATATCTCTAAGCTGTATTTTACTGAAGAATTTGAAAACCATTCTCCGACTAGTTAATCCATATGGTCTAAAACGTCTGTGGACAATGTTAAAATCAACATGTTTGGCGGCGTGCTTCGTTTCATATTGTTTTCCACTAAAACTAATTGTATTTTGAAATTATGTTTCCGTTTTTTTTTATCTAATAGACAATTGGCCATCTGTGTTCAATGTTATCTTGCTTTTTTAGTCAAACTCTTTCTCAGTGAGAGCTTTGTTAGAATCATCATCAACTCCTTTAACTGTGTTACTATTTTTCACCGACTTTGAATATAATTAATAAATATAGCCGGCAGATTGCCGGAAAATAGCCACGATAGAAGCTGGTGGCCTTCCATGAATTGAAACAACTAAAGAAACAAGATACGCAGATTGACCAAAAGTCCTTTAGTAGACCACTAGATTTTTTGGGTTAGATACGTACTGTCATTTTTATAATACACATACGTAAAGAGCTTTATCAAAATTGATTTTCGAAAAAAAACTCACGACTAATACTCAAGAATTAGGGCATATATGTTTGGCACTACTTAGATGCACACTATTGATCTTTAGCCAGTAAATGTTCATAACATAGCCGGTAGATTGCCGGAATAGCTGTGAAATAGACTTGCGTGCCGTAAAATAGATGGAAAGATACAGAAGTAAGTTGCTAGAAGTTATCGCCGCCTTTAAAACTTACAAGTTTAATTCAAAGGAGGTCGTCCTTGGGTGCAAAAAAGTTTCACTGCTGCGGCTCGAACGGCCGATCTCCTGATTAACAGCCAGTCGCCTTAACCACTCGGCTGTCGGACCATAAAATCTTTTTTCTTACAATCAACTTTTTTTAGGCAACAGACAACTTCTGAATAACCGCAATTGAGGTAACGCAGAAAACGTGAAATCAAGCTCGAAAAAACCATTTAAGCAGGGACGAGACATAATGTTCTAGAACAAATGTAAAATGAAAAAGGAGCGTCAGACGACGAAACAAAAAAAACAAGAGCACCGCAATATAGCTACGCTCAGCTTAC
The DNA here is from genome assembly GCF_964194025.1 of Convolutriloba macropyga. Taxonomy (NCBI): domain Eukaryota; kingdom Metazoa; phylum Xenacoelomorpha; order Acoela; family Convolutidae; genus Convolutriloba; species Convolutriloba macropyga. Next base: position 36,272,751 of record NC_134480.1, on the reverse strand, counting down.
AGCTGTAAAAATAAAGTTCCATAAGTGAGTTCAGAAGTCATTTTGTGAGTGTGGTAAGTCACGCAATTGACCTAAAAAGTAGAAATGATGTCCTGCAGACAAATTTTAACTGCAAAGCAGTAGACGTCTTTGAAGTCATTGAAAAAGTCAGGGTAAGACGAAACAAAAATCTGTTAGGCGAAGTTAAAAAAATTAGGAGCGCAATAATAGCCACCTGGAATTGCTGACGCGTCTATTAATTAAAAGGGATAAATAATTCAAAAACTTGTTTAAGGGACAAATAATTAATAAAAAATTAACAAGTACTAAACCAAGGATTGATCCGTGGAACCACTACCTCAATTTCAGTTGATGTTCTATTGCTCATTGAATAGAATTGAGTCCTACTAGATTAGATATTCTCAAAACTATTTTTTTTCAATTTGCGTTTTTTGATTATGCATTTTGAAACTCATTTCCAGTCCAGCTTTTCTTCCTATATTGTCAGATTTCCTTTTCATGAATTTGAATATTTAACGTTTCGTGCAGCAATTTGTGTAACCTCTCACACTTTCCGTTAATCGACAACACCTTAATGAAAAATCACTATAACGTATTAAAGAAAGTTAAAAATTCTTATGTTTCAAATCGGTTGCTGAAAAAACCACACGGAAAAAAACACCCACATCATTTTAGATAGGAAATAAACCCCCCAATTTACTATTAAAGAGCTGCGTATTTAGCGCGTTCGGCCATGCCTCGCGGGCCATGGCCATGCCTCAGCGGCCCATGGGATTTGATATTAAACTATCACAACCGAACAAATTATAACGACCGAAATTCGATTTTAAAATGGGGCTTTATTTCCGTGGGGGTTTATTTCCTATCTAAAGTTAAGTGGTTTTTTTCCGTGGGGGTTTATTTCCTAGACCCGTTTTAAATAAATGCGTAATTTTTTAGCTTTCGTAAATATGGATGTTTGATTGTCCACTGTTCCTTGCTAACTGTCTCCTAAGCAAAATTTTTTGAACTGTTTGATGATAGTATTTAAAAATAGGCATTAATGGCTGTTTCTTTTACACATTCTCTAGTGGGTGTTGGATTTTTACCTAATATAAGATCACATTCGTGCTAAACACTGCATATTTTGTCTTTTTAGTGCTTAACAAAACAATAATATTGAATTCACATCAAACGAAATGCTGTCTCTGGCTGTAAACTGAAAACAATAGCGTCCTACCAGAAAAATTGCTCTCGAACGACAGGGGGCAATTTAATTCAGAGGCGATTTTATATAGATAATTTTCTTTGGGTCAAAAATTACTAGTGTGGGGTTTAAACCCGTGAACTCTGGAGTCCTAGACTTAGGAGTGCAAGCTTTAACCCCTCGGCTATCGGTGCCTCGTACTTTCCTATCTGACAACCGCTTTTTAGCAACAGACTTAATTTCTAATAAGAGCAATTTAGGTCAATGAAAAATCTAGAATTCAAGCTGGAAAAAGTTGGTCAAGAAAATTGCAATGGAAAAAAAGTTCTAGAACAAAGGCGTAAACAGTGGTACAAAAATCTGCATAAAAAGACACGTTTACAATAACTGCTTCAAATTTCGTTCGAGGGCAACTAAATGGCTTGTATTGGTACTACACTTGTGCGATGTTTCCCCAAGAACACACTATAGCCGATTTATAGCGAAGGCTGTTTAGGTGCAAAGACTTCAAATTCGACTAATTTTTTTAAAAATCAATTTTATGTTCTAAAGAATTATGATAAAAGTTCTCCTCCGAGAAAGTTCCTTTTTGACCTGAATCAAATTTTTGCTTTCGTTGCCACATGTGAGCAACCTAAAAAGCGTTTTTTCGGTTCTATTCTGTTTCGCCAAAGTGTTTTTTATGACCCCCAGTTACAAACTATATCTTATATAGCACGTTACTATGTAAGAAATTAGCACGTGCGCCTGGGGGTCATAAAAAATTTATGCTCACTAAGCTGGGGGGCCGAAACGGAATAGATCCGTTTTTTCTTTGATAATGACTGGCGTACACTAAAAGGAAGTGAGTGGGATTTTCCATTAAAAGTTATGAATAACAACAAAGATGGGTTATAATCTGCCCGCAGCAGGGCAGTTTTCTATACAGTCGAGATGTTCTAAATTCCTTGTACACACCTGCTGTTTGCTGACTGCGGATTTGAGCTGCTTTTCGTAAATATTGCACTGTTCCTGTAACTCGTTGTTCCTACTCTCAATTTTCTTCAACTGAGCCTCGGCTGCCTGTTGTTTCATCGCATTCTCCCTCCGAAGGTCGTGTGAACTGAAACACTGCTAACTTATAATGATGGACTGACACACCATGGACAGCGTCCCGTTTTTTTTTCATTCCATAATTTTACTCCGATTTTAATCCATTACAAAATTGCAACTATTAACATTCCGGATGGGATACGCAGGTCTTGCTGAAAGGCTTTTGGGTGAAAACTTTACCGAGTTTAATGATGTAGGCGTGAAAAGATAGTGTTCAATCGGGATGAAAAAAGTAGAACCCTAAGGACATGCCGATAGATTAACATAGCCGACACATTGCCGGAAAATAGACACTGTTGACAACACTGACCGGCGTTGGGATTGAAACAGTTAGCGAAAACAAAGAGAAAAATTGATGACAGTCTTTTTTTCTAAGCACCAAAGCGTTCTAATTTCTTCTGCAGTCTCATTAGATTCAATAAATATAGTTAATTCACCCTCTAAATTGGAGATCAGTAGGCCTAATACTAATACCATAAGCAGTATACTCGAAGGAATTTTGATAACTCAGCGCACTAATTCTACAAACACCATGTCTAAGTGCCCGGGCTTTAATGTACATCCCGTTTCTTTTGATTCCACTTTTTGACATTAAATGTATTCAGATAATCTTGCGCAGAATTCTAAATCCAATTCAGTTGAAACAGTGGATATGTTGGAAATCGAATGTACATGTCGTGACTTTTGTAAAACTGACCACGTAAAGTGAAACGAATTTAAAACATAGCAGGACAAGTAATCAAAAACAATCTAAAGAATTAGATTAACTGATCACCTGACAATTAACCTTTTTTACAGCAACTGCAATCTAGGACTCAACAACGCTCGTAACCCTATATGCACAAAGAACAAAAATTTTAAAACAATTAAATTTCTGTTACAAGATCTAGCCTTTTAAGATCTACAAAAATATCAAAAACCTTATGAGAATATTGACTCCACGTATCCCTTGAATGAGCACACTATACATCAACCTTGTGCAGTCAGTGACAGACACAACAAACAAAAGAGGCAAAAACAAAAAACATAGCCGGCAGATTGCCGGAAAATAGCCGCGATAGACGCTTGTTGCCTTCCACGAATTGAAACAACTAAAGAAATAAGATAGACAGATCGACCACCAGTCCTTTAATAGACCACTAGACTTTTTGGGTTAGAATAGGACTGTCAATTTTACGATACATACGGCCTATAAGGAAAAACCCTAAAACAGCCTTTTCAAAAATGATGTTCGAAATCAAAAAGTCAAGACTAATACTCAAGAATTAGGGCATATAAGCTTGGCACTACTTAGATGCACACTATTGATCTTTAACTAGTAAATGTTCATAAAATTTAAAGTTCCATAAGTGAGTTCAGAAGTCATTTTTTTGAGTGAAGTAAGTCACGCAATTGACCTAAAAGCAAAATGAAGTCACGTACAAAAAATTTAACTGCAAAGCAATAGAAGTAACTGAAGTCATTGAAAAGGTCAATTCCAAGAAGTCAGGTCGTATGAATCATCGATGGAGACGACGAATAAAAAAAACATAGCAGGTTAAGTCCTGACGTACAATTCAAAGAATTTTCATTGACTAAACAGAAAAACTAGACCTAGAGTGGACTATGAGTGAATTGAGAAAACTATTTTTAAAAAATCAGATCAAAAAATAAGAAAAAAAAAACAAAAAATCAATGTCAAAATGCCGCATGTGAACAAAAAACCACTAGCGAGAAATGAAAATTTAATTCAAACAAAAAACTAGGCATAGAATGAGCTGTGAATGGATTGGAAAAACCATTTAGAAAAAAATCCGATCCAAAAAATCGAAAAAACAGTAAAAATCAGAGTGAAATTGCCGCATGTGAACAAAAAACCACTACCGAGAAACCGAATTTTTGTTCAAACACCATTTTCGCACTCTACTTTAAAATTAGAGCGAAAAAATTCAGGCCGCAAAACCACTCGCTTTTTCGCTCCATTTCCTGTTTCGGCGTGACCAAAATCACTACTCCAATTTGACTTCAAAAATCATGAAAATGTGTGAACAGATCTTAAAAAAAAGACAGCGCCCCAATACAATTCAAATTCGTTGAATTGTAAAAACACGATGTCCCAATTAATAGCCGCTTTCGCTTCGCGGCTATTAATTAGTAAAAATCAGAATAGTTTTGAAGCTCAAAGGCGTTAAAGTAATAGCACTACATAACTATATGCCAAAATACTTAACCATAGCGTACTATAAAACTTAAGAAGTCACAAATTATCTTTTAAAAGTTCTGATGGCTGAAAAAAGGACAATAAAAAAGAAGGCAAGACTCACGAATTCACTTTTCGAAAACAAACGGTACCTTAGGCAACCAAGATGTTAGTTAAAAGTTGCGGACCATAATTCGGTCATAATCACGCCGTTAAAGTAAGCAAATGAGAACATACTTTGAGACAAAGCAATACGACCACCAGAAAACTAAGCAAGCCTGAATTATGCAAGCCCATCTTCTTTATTTTGCAAAGAAAGCGGCAAAATCATAAAAACGATTGCACAGAACGCAAGTAACAATTACATTAATTTTTTCAACATCAACCGATGAAACTTGTCATTAACGAGACAACACAAAAATACCACAATTTTTTTTTTAAAAAAGACGTTTAATTTATAGTGTTAAACACCCAGAAAACATAGGCTCCTGAAAAAACAAACATTTTCAACATCTGAATCATCAGTAGCAACCGATAAGACCTGCCATTAATGTGATCCATTTATGCCTGACAATCAACGAATGCCACATCTCAACAATGATATTAAGTGATAAGACAACAGAAAAAAAACATACCCGGCAGATTGCCGGAAAATAGCCGCCGCTGATTCCAATAAGCATGATTGGGATTGAAAGAATAGAAGATATTGAAAAAAAAAAGATTTTTGTACAAAAACATTTTTAATTCCGATTTATCTTCATGGCATTGCGTAGTTGAACAAACTTCTGTTTCTTAGAGAGAGGCTACAAGGGCTACCATCAATACCGATAGGCATTAGAGATTGTAACTAGGACTTACGGGAACGACGTTCAAATAGCGTGCATCTAAAATTGGGCTTTACGGGTTTATCCCGTTTCTATTTCTGATTTTACTGACTCTGTTCATTTTGAATTGCTTTGCTGAGCAACTGATGTTCAAAATCGCTTTTAGCAGAATGAGAGAACAAAAAACTAGCCTAGAAAAGTCAACAAGAAATCACGCAAAATGTTTAAAAAGCGGCAAAATGAGGTAAAGCGAAACATTTTTTTGTTCGACGAAGTAAAAAAAAATAGGAGCGCTATAATCGCCGACTAAGAAGATGAGGGCGGCTATTAAAAATAGAACAGCCGACTAACTCCAGGCAAGTCGCTCTCAAACGAAAAGCGATCGGTTGGATTTTGTAGTAGCCAGCTGGGATTTAGAGGGATGATAGCATTAGGGTCTCGGGGGTGACAGAGTATGGGGTAGGCAGTTAAGCGGCGTTCGGCCAGGCAATAGTGGGTAGGGTTGGGAGGTCTGGACGACAGTGGGGTCCAAATAGCCAGTTGGAGGAGTGTTGGAAGGGGGTGGGTGGGGATCAAACATTGATAACTGCCCTTAAAAACATGAAATTGTCTCCTCGAAGCAGTTTCGCTGAATCACACAGTTTCACTGAATCGGTCCAGCGAGAAATTGCATAAAAGACCAAAAAATTTTCTCGATTTCCTCATCAACAAAGTTCTCCCAACTTCATCAATTAAACATAACCGACTAAACGTCGCAAGAATTGCTCTCGAACAACTAGTGGGAGCTCTAATCAATTGCAGCCTGTTTCAGTCAATGGGGGGAGGTGGGTAGGGAGAAGGAGTCTAAATGAGACTAAGAAGTTCAAAAGTGGGCTTCAAATAACCACACTAGAGGTTAATATATACCACAATTAAGATTTAAAGTAAAAAATGGCACCAATTTCGGCGCACTTTTCATTTGACTTTTAGTAATAAATTGCCGCCAATTGAATTCAGCTGCTTGAAATTGTGATTGAGAGAGAAATTCAGATCACGCGAAACGCAAAAAGTCAAGGGCGTCGATGATGACTCCGTTCATTCTAGACTGCTTTTCTGAGAACATACCCAGCAGATGGCCGTCGTTGATTCCAATAAGCATGATTGGGATTGAAAGAATAGAAGGTATTGAAAAAAAAAGATTTTTGTACAAAAACATTTTTTAAGTCCGATTTATTTTGATGGCATTTCGTAGTTGAACATAACGTACTTCTGTTTCTTAGAGAGAGGCTACAGGGGCTACTATCAATACCAATAAGCATTAGAGATTGTAACTAATACTTATAGTAACGACGATCAAATAGCGGGCATCTAAAATTGGGCTTTATGGGTTTATCCCGTTTCTACTTCTGACTTCAATTTTTTATACTGACTCTGTTCATTTTGAATTGCTTTGCTGAGCAACTGATGTTCAAAATCACTTTTAGCCGAATGAGAGAAACTAGCCTAGAGAAGTCAAAAAGATATCACGCAAAATGTTGAAAAAGCGGCAAAATGAGGTAAAGCGAAACATTTTTTTATTCGACGAAGTAGAAAACATAGCAGAACAAGTCCTGACGTACAATTCAAAGAATTTTCAATGACTTAACAGACAACTAGACTTAGAACCGACAATGAGTGAATTGGGAAAACCATTTAAAAAAATCAGATGAAAAAAAAACAAAAAAAACAGAAAATCAATTTCAAAATGCTGCTAGGGAGAACAAAAAATCACTAGTGAGATATGTAATTTTGATTCTAACAAAAAACTAGGTACAAAATGAGCTGTGAATGGATTGCGAATACTATTTAGAAAAAAATCCGATCCAAAAAATCGAAAAAACAGTAGAAATCTGAGTGAAATTGCCGCATGTGAACAAAAAACCACTACCGAGAAACCGAACTTTTGTTCAAACACCGTTCTCTCACTCTACTTTAAAATTAGAGCACAAAAATTTCACGCCGCAAAACCACTCGCTTTTTCGCTCCACCCTCTGTTTCGGCGTGATCAAAATCACTACTCTTGACTTCAAAAATCATGAAAATGTGTGAACAGATCTTAAAAAAAAGAAAGCACCCCAATACAATTCAAATTTTTGAATTGTAAAAAAAATAGGAGCGCTATAATAGCCGGCTGAGAAGATGAGGGGGGCTATTAAAAATGGAGTATTAAAGCATTTTGAGCAGAATGCGAGGAGTCAAAATAGCATAGAGAGGTCAAAACGATTTTACGCAGATCGTTGAACTAAATAAATGTAAATAAGGTAAAGCAAAACGAATTTTTTTTTTGACGAATTAAAAAAAGGGCCAAAAAAACCAGCTTGGAAAAGGGGGGGCAGCTATTAATGAACTAAAAGCTCCAAAAAAATTTCTAAGAAACCAACATTATCAGGGTAATCTCATTCGTTTTCGGATTAGCTCAATACAAATCATACATTAACCCGAATAATGTGAAAAACTTCTATTATTGGGAATGCAAAACCAAAACACTCTTGAACTATATAAAGAAAAATGTATTTAATTTGCACTCAATGGCATCATTATTCACTAATCTTTCCAATTGAGTAAAAGCAACAGAATAATGCAAAATGTATAATATTATTTGTCTTTAAAATGAAAACATGCACTTTTCGTCGCAAACACATGAACTTCAATGTACACTAGAAGACGTCTAGTAGACTTGTTGACAGTAACTTACACTATATCAACTTAGTGCCCTCAAGCTTTACCACTATATTCATTTTTGGTCGGCCCAAAAAGCCAACAAAATAGAGCGAAATAAATTCTTCCATTTCAAAAAAAATCCAATTCAACCTGGATCCTTTAATTAGCGAATTCGAAGTCCGCAATCTATCAGCGCAAAATCACATTTAAAAAATGGCTATCAATAAACAAAAGCGTCAAAACGATCGCCAACTTTTTGAGAAGACAGGAAAAATTCGAACAGAACATCCCTGCTTACATTTTTTGTGCTTCTTTTTCAGTTTTGATATTTCGTACACTTGGACTCAACCAATTCTCAAAACGATTTAATGCTCCTGTAGTTTAGAAGTTTATTCGAAGTCCGCAATCTATCAGCGCAAAATCACATTTAAAAAATGGCTATCAATAAACAAAAGCGTCAAAACGATCGCCAACTTTTTGAGAAGACAGGAAAAATTCGAACAGAACATCCCTGCTTACATTTTTTGTGCTTCTTTTTCAGTTTTGATAATTCGTACACTTGGACTCAACCAATTCTCAAAACGATTTAATGCTCCTGTAGTTTAGAAGTTTATCCCGTTTCTCAGGATGATGAGTCATCTGCGCCAACAGAGTGCTTGAAAAAAAGCCGCCACTGAATTCCACCAATGATTGGGATTTAAGCAACAGAAAAACAATAAAAATCTATTGTTGTAGATGATTCAAAAAGATTTATTGCAAACTGTTGAATAAGCTGTGAAAAGCGGTGAAGCAAGCCAAATTTTTATTCGATGAAGCAAAGAAAACATAGCAGGAAACGTCCTGAATTTCAATCCAAAAATTTGAAGTTCAATTTTTGCCGAATGTCAGACAAAGAGAAAAAAACCCTAAGAATGAACGCAAGATTAACAAACTCGCTTAAAGAATTCCAAAAAACAAAATGTATCTAAGTCAATGAAAACAGTATCTAAGGATTGAAGCAAAAAAACTAAGCAAATCACGCACAAGGCTACTGAATAGGGAATTTATTTTGTGAGAAAAAACCACCAAGACAAAAAAAAACAAAAAATACAAGACTAATATGTCAACTTTCATTTTTTAAAAGAAATGTTAAAATCGATTCCTATGAACTCATGCTCCCAATTACATGCCCTATTCCTCACTAGCAACCAATGAAACCTGTCATACAAGAGAGTACACAATAACACCAATATACAACCAATAACTAAAGAACACCTTGACTAGAAAAACTTTCTGAACAGTAACAGAACAAAGGTCACCGAAAGAAATAACTATGCACCGAAAGAAATTTTTGCAAAAAATAAATCTCCATTAGCAGCCCGAGAGATCTGTTGTTAAATTATTAAATAGATCAGACAGCAATAAGTACAATTACATGCAAAACTGTAACAAAAAACAATTCAATCAGTTAATTAAAGCATTCTTAGCAGCTCATGAGATCTGTGATTGAATTAATTAGAGTTAAGATAACAAAGTGACGATAGAAATTAACAGAAATAAAAAATCTACAAAAAAAGAGGGAATAAGTCAAAGTTAAAGATCAATAGTTTTGAACTGAAAACGTTAAATCAATCAATTTGATGTCTATTGGAGACCTGTGAAACCTGTCCCTCGTCATTAAATGAAATCTTTTCAAAAATTCTAAACAAATTTTTGAGAACAAATAGTGTCAAAGACGTGAGAACCGCTAGCTACGGACACACATCAATAATTGGGTCCATTGATGTCTGCTTAGCAACTAACAGGAGCTGTCATTAATGATAATAATACGTGATACATGTAATATAAAAAGTGATTTTCATAAATATTTAAAAGAACAAATTTCAAACACCGAAAACAGAAAGGTGAAAAAAAATTGCTCTGAAAAACGGAAAATTTGTTGAACACAGATTTCTCACTCCACTTTAAATGCAGTTTGAACAAAAATTACGCCTCAGACCTACTCATTATCTTCTCCTTTACTACTTCAGCGTGACTTTAACCACTGTAATTTGACTTCTCATCGACGTGAAAAAAAAACAAAAAAAGTGTGAAAAAACAGAAAACATAGCTGGCAGACTGCCAGAAAATAGCCGCAATAGCTTTGTAGATCTGCAGTCTCAAAAAAAAAGAGTAAAAAAGACAGACCAAAAAAATTCGTCTTTTCATTGGAGGCTGATATGTTAATTTGATTAAGAATCTGTAATGCTGCCTCTATTAGCTGCTCTCAAATAACCTTCATTTATAGCTGCTCTCAAATAACCTTCATTTAGAGTGACACACACCCATTTGACCTTATTTCTTTGAATTAAAGTAAATAAGTCAATTTCAAAGTGAGGAATCATTTTTGAGAGTCAGGTAAGTCAAGTGTGACCAAAATTTAATCACGCCAATGAACAAAAAAATCGCTCCCCAAAGAGCGAAAAATGACGTCACGCACGCACTTGAGTTGAAATTGCATGAACGAATGCCCAAAACGCCGATTTGAAAAGGCTGTGACGTAATGTGGTCAAGTGGTCAAAACAAAAATATTCACGACGAAAGTAGTAGTAGTAGTAGTAGTAGTATCAAATTAGCTAAGCAATCTAATGACTAGTAGAAGTTTAATTTGAAAAAAACCTTATACATTAAAACAAACTTATTACACCACAAACTTTTAAAACGTTAATCAGAAAAGTTTTTCCTGAACATTCGCTTTGTATTTAATAAACCAATACCGGTCCTTATTTTAATTACGTTTTTGTAGATTGGTTGATGAAACAAAGTTTTTTAAGGGGTTTTGGTTTAATCAAGCGAAATTTATCGAACATCAGCAAACTATAACACATTGCACGAAACGAATAGTAGAACATAGCAGGACAAGTCCTGACGTACAATTCAAAGAATTTTCAATGACTAAAAATATTAGCTAATTGAGCTGGGGCCCCAAAACAGAATAGATCCAAAAAATCATTGTCAAAATGCCGATGTGAACAAAAAACAACTACCGAGAGAAAAAAATTGGTCCAAACGAAAAACTAGACCTAGAACGGACTATGAGTGAATTGGGAAAACCATTTAAAAAAAATCAGATGAAAAAAACAAAAAACAGAAAATCAATATCAAAATGCTGCTAGGGAGAACGAAAAACCACTAGCGAGATATGTAATTTTGATTCTAACAAAAAACTAGGTATAAAATGAGCTGTGAATGGATTGGAAATACTATTTAGAAAAAAATCCGATCCAAAAAATCGAAAAAACAGTAAAAATCCGAGTGAAATTGCCGCATGTGAACAAAAAACCACTACCGAGAAACCGAACTTTTGTTCAAACACCGTTCTCTCACTCTACTTTAAAATTAGAGCACAAAAATTTCACGCCGCAAAACCACTCGCTTTTTCGCTCCACCCTCTGTTGCGGCGTGATCAAAATCACTACTCTTGACTTCAAAAATCATGAAAATGTGTGAACAGATCTTAAAAAAAGACAGCTCCCCAATACAATTCAAATTCTTTGAATTGTAAAAAAATAGGAGCGCTATAATAGCCGGCTGAGAAGATGAGGGCGGCTATTAAAAATGGAGTTTTAAAGCATTTTGAGCAGAATGCGAGGAGTCAAAATAGCATAGAGAGGTCAAAACGATTTTACGCAGATCGTTGAACTAAATGTAAATAAGGTAAAGCAAAACGATTTTTTTTGACGAATTAAAAAAAGGGCCAAAATAAAAACCAGCTTGGAAAAGGGGGGCAGCTATTAATGAACTAAAAGCTCCAAAAAAATTTCTAAGAAACCAACATTATCAGGGTAATCTCATTCGTTTTCGGATTAGCTCAATACAAATCATACATTAACCCGAATAATGTGAAAAACTTCTATTATTGGGAATGCAAAACCAAAACACTCTTGAACTATATAAAGAAAAATGTATTTAATAGCAGATAATAGCAGACAGAGAAGATGAGAGTGGCTTTTACCAGTAAAAACTAATTTCGGTGCAACCCTACCAAAATTCGATCAGAATTGCCTTTCACATGAAGCTCTGCTTCCTTTTCAGTTTCGATAATCCGTACATTTGGAGGCTACAAATTCTCAAAGTGATACTAAGTGACAAAATGATCTGCTTTAGAAGCTTATCCCGTTTCTTAGGACGATAAGTAAGTCACCCCAAAGAGAGCGAAGAACAATCTAGAACAAATCAAAACGGTCAAGCAAAAAAAGTTGCTTAAAAAGACGAGTTCAACTGTTGCTTCAAACTTCGTTCGAAAGCAATTAAAAACAGAATTGAAACTAACTAATATTGACCATGGAAAAAATTCGGCAGTCATTTTGCTGCAAACAATATGCGAGGCAATTTGAATGCGCAGCCGCTCGTGCCTTCAGGCATTTCTACTCCGAAAAAGAATTTGAATATAAATAAGCAAATTTGCAACAGCCAAGCATGCTTTGTTGATTCAGCTCACCGTTCGCTTTTTTATATATACCTTACAGATTAAACTAATTAAAAGCTGAACGTGAATTAGTTTACAATACACCACAATTTTTCATAGCTTGACGTCAGTCTGTTCGATGGTCCGTGTACGCACAGTACAGTACAATCTACGCAACACAATTTTAAGTTTGTTGCATGCTTGCATGTAGCATGACGTTAAAACCTGATCAAATGTTAAAATTTGAACAAAACTGAGGTTCACAGACAAAAGAAGTGAACAAATTTAAAGAACGACTACTCTAGATATCTTCGCTTCATGCTCTGTCAAACATCGACTCCGCAAATGTTTAGTGCCATTCAAGAAATGAGAGAGAGAAATGTGACAACATCTTTAAGAAGCTTTGATTGATCTATCTTAAATAACTTCAAATACCAATGCTGTTTTATCAATAACTCGTCATGTGAACAATAGTGAATAAAAGAATTCACAGAAATATCTCAAATACTCGTGGCGCATGCGATAGACAAATCTTATCTGTTTGAATTACATTTTGATCAAAAACTACTAAAGCAATTTAGAGGACATAAAATTTGAAGAATTAGTCAGAAGTCACTGGTCAAGTTCTTGCACAAAGCCAACAAACTCGACATTCCTTCGCCACTTTGAAAACAGGAGGCATTAAGCCCAAACACTTCACAATGGTGACTAAATTAGAAAATAATACACGTTCTCATTAAAGGGACTCGGATATCAAACACATCTAAACTTTGAAACATTCGGGATTTTTCAAAATTTGGGCACCTTTGCATGCGAAAACTTCATCGCTCAAAAATTCACGAAACAAAGCAAGAAAACCCATAGAAATGGTTGGTTGGAAAAAATCTATTGATAAAACTTAATACACAATACAAGTCAGAGATGCTTTAAGACCCGGTAGGCTAAGATGATCGTACTATATCAGTAAATAAAATATTCATATTTCTGAGCATTCACCCCACTGGCTCGATATAAGTAACCTCCAAAACTGCAAATATAAAGCAGAAGATAAGTTGCTTTGAGCATACATTTGTCTCCGCATTAAAAGGATAACTTAGATTGAGTTAAAATAACGCCAACAGTAGCCTTAACTTATTTCATTTTAACTTTAAAGCAAACTAACACCTCATTCAATTTACATCTTATTCGAGGGGAACTTTGGTTCGGACTTTGAAAATCAATACGTCCGTGAATTGATCAACACCGTTGAGATCGTTAACTTCAAAAATAGAGTAGTTCAGACTGCATGAAGAACACTTACTACACCTCAAACATCGCAGCATCAAAACTGTTTTCAACATCTGTCAACTGCTCAACTGGCAATTTTACCAATCTAACTAATTCTAGTTACTGTGGTGCAATTTGGTATAGACAGAAAAACATTTGCTAATCTAATGCTGCCAACGCCTATGACGCAAAGAATCAGCTTTAACTGCAAATAGACAGCTAGACAACCGAAAGAAGTTTTATTATATGGTAATAAAACGGCCGGCTGATAGAATTTAACTCTTTCATGACTCAGTATAATTACTTTACTAATCAGTTTAGATTGTCTGATAAGCATCATAAAATTAGCTATTAATATGCGGTCCTAAGCACGGCCTGGATTCGAAAACGTAAATTACAAACTGTAAATTAAAAGCTGCTTCAGCAGCAAAAACTTAGGTGACAAGATACTGCCGTGAAACGTCGGATAAATTGCTATCGAAAGACATCCGCCTGTCTTTCGATAGCAATTTAGCCGACGTACGTTTCAGGGCAGTAATTTAATTCAGAGGGGGGCTGTAGCCTCAAAAGCACTTTGTGAGCACATTTATTTGACTTTCAGTAGTAAACTGCCGTTAATTGTTTCAGTGGAATAGAATTCTGAATAAAGGATATGTTCATCCCACATTAAAGCTGCAAGCGTAAAAACGTTAAACCGGTTGATCAAACAGTTAGACCAACAGCACCCCAATAACTCCAACAAACTTCGTTTGAGAGCAGTCATTAATTCAGAATCGATCACCCATTTAAAATCGCGCAAAGGTGTTACAAAAACGTTACGGAGGAACAATCAAGCTGATTAGTATGAATAAAAAACTGCTGTATTGAGTTAGGAGGCGTGACTAGATGATCACGCGAGAAGCAGCGCCATCTTTCGCATATTTCAATAGACAACAAAAACAATTGTCCAAAAACTTGCCAACGCGAAAAAGAAAAACTTCCCTTGCTAGTTCCACGCCACAACCTGTCGAATTTTATTAGAGAACCAACGGTCAGAGAAAATCCGATGTTTAAAGCAGAAAGTAACACAAATTAGCAAACTATTTTCAAATTACATGGTAAAACATACCCGGCAGATTGCCGGAAAAAAGCCGCCGTTGATTCCAATAAGCTTGATTGGGATTGAAAGAATAGAAGATATTGGGAAGAAAAGATTTTTGTACAAAAACATTTTTTAAGTCGGATTTATTTTGATGGCATTTCGTAGTTGAACATAACGTACTTCTGTTTCTTAGAGAGAGGCTACAGGGGCTACTATCAATACCAATAAGCATTAGAGATGGTAACTAAGACTAATAGGAACGACGTTCAAATAGCGGGCATCTAAAATCGGACTTTATGGGTTTATCCCGTTTCCATTTCTGACTTCAATTTTTTATACTTACTCTGTTCATTTTGAATTGCTTTGCTGAGCAACTGATGTTCAAAATCACTTTTAGCAGAAAGAGAGAAGAGAGAAACTAGCCTAGAGAAGTCAAAAAGATATCACGCAAAATGTTGAAAAAGCGGCAAAATGCGGTAAAGCGAAACATTTTTTTATTCGACGAAGTAAAAAAACATAGCAGGACAAGTCCTGACGTACAATTCTAAGAATTTTCATTGACTAACAGAAAACTAGACCAAGAACGGATGAATGGATTTGGAAAACCATTTAGAAAAAAATGCGATCCAAAAAATCGAAAAAACTGTAAACATCAAAGTGAAATTGTCGCATGTGAACAAGAAACCATTAGCGAGAAAGCGAATTTTTGTTCAAACACCGTTTTCTCACTCTACTTTAAATTTAGAGCGAAAAAATTCACGCCGCAAAACCACTGGCTTTTTCGCTCTACTTCCTGTTTCGGCGTGACCAAAATCACCACTCCAATTTGACTTCAAAAATCATGAAAATGTGTGAACAGATCTTAAAAAAAAGACAGCGCCCCAATACAATTCAGATTCTTTAAATTGTAAAAAAATAGGAGCGCTATAATAGCCAGCTGAGAAGATGAGGGCGGCTATTAAACAGGAGGAAGCAGGTGTTAAATCAAATCTAGGAAGCTTTGGTTGTTGTGCTGCGCTTTCGGCCCCAGCTATATTTAGTGTTATTGTTTTTTGGATCAGATAGTGTCAGGTAGAAAGAAGCAGTTCACCTAAGAGAACAAGTTATCTACATTATAAACATACCCGACTAACGTCGGGCGAATTGCTCTCGACTGACGAGCGGTGGGCTTCGGTAGTAGTCAGGAGCTTAGGGACGCATCAGATTGGTTTGAGCGGAGTGAGGGGGGCCAAGTGATGGGATATATGTTTGTGCGAGAGCTGTACGAGAGGGGGGTCTAAATCCCCGGGTTAGAGGAGGGTGCATCGGGGTGGTGGTGGTGGGAGGGGGGGGGGGGGTTGGGGTGGCTAGGGGTGCAGAGTGGAACTATTGTCGGTGAATCGCATACTTAGAGAGTAGAAAGGCTCTAACAGAGCTGTTCGGCCTTTTAATGCCCTCCGAGCGCTTCGTTTTAATCCCGTTTTTGACGAAAAGTCAAATGGATCAGACCAAAAATCGGCCAACCGAAAAATCGCATTAAAAAGATCACAGAACTATTAGAATTACTACATACTTCGTGAGAGCAATTTAAAAAAATTAACGAATAAAAGCTCCTTTGAAAAAAAACAAAAGGCGAGAAAAGTCATTATTGATCCCCTTCATTTTCTGTTGTAATTGATTATGACAAAGAAAAGAAAAATTGAACTTCGCGTTATCATGATGAAGAAAGAAATTACCCATGTTTATTCGTCTCGAGTTACGCACGCAGGAACAGAAACCTTTCCTAGCTTTTTGAGCTAGATAAAACTACGATTCTTTATTTTGTTACTTGATCCTCTACGTCAAATTTCCAAATACAGCAACCTCTACAGGAAATCCCTGGCCTGAACAACGTTTAGGAAAGCTGATGATTGGACTCCTTGTCTCTGCGTCGCCAGAAGACGTCAAACTGATTAACAAAATTATTATTTCAATCAAAGCTGTTAGTAGCTGCACTTCGAGACAAACTTTTAGTGATTCCCACATGTCGCAAAACGACAACTAACCGTGCCCTGTGACCTTGAATCTCAGGAATCAAAAAATGTGAAATCCACGATTGAAGAGAACGTAAAGATCTTAAATCAGATCAACCTGGTGTTTTTTATAAGAGGAATGCACTGAGGAGAACTAACACGGCCTGATTTTAAACAAGCAAAACATGCTCATTTGCTTATCAGCGCCTTTTTAAAACATAATTGGCAGATTGCCGGAAAATAGCCGTGATAGACGCTTGGGGCCTTCCATGAATTGAAACAACTAAAGAGATTAGATAGATAGATCGACCACCAGTCCTTTAATAAACCACTAACACTAGACTTTTTGGGTTGTCTTTGGACTGTCATTTTTATGAGACACATAAGCTCTAAGGGAAAGCCCTAATAGGGCTTTTCAAAATTAGGATCTTTTCCGTTTGTGCCCCCTCAGCTGAGTGGGCGCATATTATTTGCACCCCTAAGAAGCACGTGCAATAATTTTTACATAATGACTTACTATGTAATGGCACGTGCTCAGTAACTGGGGGCGCGTAACGTACTGGGGGCACAAACGGAGAAGATCCCAAAAGTAATATTCGAAATCAAAAACTCAAGACTAATAATCAAGAATTAGGGCATAAGTTTGGCACTACTTAGATGCACACTATTGACCTTTAACAAGTAAATGTTCATAAAACTTAAAGTTCCATAAGTGAGTTCAGAAGTCATTTTTTTGAGTGAGGTAAGTGATTGAAAAAGTCAATTCCAAGAAGTCAGGGTAAGACGAAACAAAAATCTGTTAGACGAAGTAAAAAAAAACATAGCAGGACAAGTCCTGAAATACAATTCAAAGAATTGAATGAAAAACTTACAATTACTCTACCTGACCAGCAGATCAGTTCAACGATACCAGCCAAAACACAAACAAAATCATCTAAAAAAATTGAGAAACAAACAATCAAACAAACTAAACAAATATAAAATTATTGATAAAACTTTGAAGCTACAACCCCTAAGGCAAAATTTGATCCCTTTAAATATACCTATTTCAAAAAAATGTTCAAAACCAAATTTTGTTTCTGGAATTGGTGCAGTATTATATCTGCAAGGCGTGAAAAAATTCATTGGCCCTTGAAGATCGATTAACTCGAAAATTTTCAAAAATTAAAAATTGATATCAATTGAAATTTTAATGAAATGTTGCTGAAAATTGTGATATTAATATCTTAAAAATCATTTCTTAAGAAATGGTTCTAGTGTCTCTAGAGGCTATCCAAAAAACCAATTACAAGCTTTAAAAAATTAATTGGTTCAAAGATTCGTTCTATTAAAGTGTTGAAAATCATCCAATTACCCCCTAGCAACTATTTAATAACATACTATCAAACCTTGTATGAGGTTTTCTGGCTACCCAGGCGGAAAAAAACTGAATAAAAGACAAATGTTTTGAAAAAACTTAAAAAAAACTTGCAAGTTTTATCTTCAAATTCGAAAGGTTAAATTGTTGAAAACAAATCCATTGAAACTAACAACTATGCAGTAACTTTTTTCAGACCGTGGAATAGGTTTCTTGACACTTTAGAATGGACAAATATCAAAAATTGACAAAAACTAAGGAAACTTCAAAAAAATTGCAGATTTTATTTTAAAAATGCTAAAATTTGAGACATTAAAATGTTGAAAACCACTCCATTATTACTAAAAACTATAAAAAAATATACTCAAAACTATAATAAAAGCAAACAACTATAATAAACGCAAAAAACAACAAAAATTTTCAAAAACTTGAAAAAAATTGCAAAAACTAGTATCATTTTGTGTGTTTGTGTTTGAAGTAACAAAACATATAGCTCATAAAATGGTCATAACAAGTACTTTTGTCTCTGAAAATGCCTTCATCGACTTTTAAACATAGCCGCGATAAACGATAGTGGCGTTACATGAATTGAAACAACTATAGAAACAAAATAGACAGATCGACCACCAGTCCTTTAATAGACCACTAGACTTCTTGGGTTAGCTTCGGACTGTCATTTTTATGAGACACATAAGCTCTTTAGGGAGAAAGCCCAAATAGGGCTTTTCAAAATTATGATCTTTTCCGTTTGTGCCCCCTCGGCTCAGTGGGCGCATATTATTTGCACCCCCAGATGCACGTGCAATATTTAGAGCGGGGGGGGGGCACAAACGGAAAAGATCCCAGAATTAATATTCGAAATCAAAAATCAAAAACTCAAGACTAATAATAGAGAGTTAGGGCATATGTTTGGCACTACTTAGATGCACACTATTGACATTTAACCAGTAAATGTTCATAAAATTCAAAGTTCCATAAGTGAGCTCAGAAGTCATTTTTTGAGTGACTTAAGTCATT
Source organism: Convolutriloba macropyga (assembly GCF_964194025.1). Taxonomy (NCBI): domain Eukaryota; kingdom Metazoa; phylum Xenacoelomorpha; order Acoela; family Convolutidae; genus Convolutriloba; species Convolutriloba macropyga. Next base: position 36,253,653 of record NC_134480.1, on the reverse strand, counting down.
GAAAAAGTCAATTCCAAGAGGTCAAGGTAAGACGAAACAAAAATCTGTTAGAGGAAGTAAAAAACATAGCAGGACAAGTCCTGAAATACAATTCGAAGAATTGAATGAAAAACTCAAAAGTACTCTTCTTGACCAGCAGATCAATTGAACAACAGTGCCAGCCAAAACACAAAAAAAAATCATCTCTTTGAATTGTAAAAAATTAGCAGCGCTATAATACCAGCCTAGAATTGAGGACGCGGCTATTAAAAACTTCAACCTAAGACTAATCAAGCAAAAAACTTTGAAAAAATCACAAAAAAACATGAAAAATTGCACCATTTTGAGACCAAAAACTCCTAGAAATGACCTTTTAACCTTGAATTGAGGCCATCCCAGCAGCTGCAACACTCTAAGCACTTGAAGGACTACTAACGTCAACTTTGGGCCTCTAATGAAATTTAATGCCCGCTGGGCTTTACCTGTTTATCCCGTTTTGAAAGATCAAAGTCATTGAAAAATGTGTGAACACATCTTAAAAAAACACAGCGCCCCAAAACAATTCAAATTCTTTGAATTGTAAAAAAATTAGGAGCGCTATAATAGCCGCCTGGAATTGAGGACGCGGCTATTAATTAACGAAGCCATTGCCACATTTAAATTAATGGTTTTCAATCAATGCTGGATACTTGTACTCTTTTTTAGAAGTTTTGAACCATTCACTTGCGTTGAATTTCATGGTACAAGCTACGCAATATCAAACTCAACTGACCTTGCTGTGGCGCGCTCCAGTTCCTTCTGCAGAATCAGTTTCTCCTGATAAACCATTTCTAACTGGTTTCCTTGTTTCTTCATCTCCTCCCGAAGTTGTGTGTCCTCCATCGTTGGCGTTGATGGAACTGGTGTCTGAGCAGGGGCACTGTTCAGTTGCGATTTGAGTGCCATGCACTCTTGAACCTTCTGCTGCAACTGTTCACTGATTGAGCCAATTGTTTGCTTCTCCTTTTCAAGTTGCTCTGTAAGCTGCAAGTACTTGCTGATCAAGTCCTGACTGTGATTACGTTCCCGCTTAAGCTCATCCTCCAATTTGAGCACTTCCGGCGATACCTCAGGTGCACCATCGTCTTTCTTTGAGGTCTTCGAACTCACACTTGCCGTGCTTCGCTCGCTGTTTCGCTTCACACGGGTCGTTCCGCCCGTAGCCGGACCAGGAGGTTCAACTTTCTTACCCGCTTGGGTCGTAGATCTGCCTGCTGGTTTCGACTGCGATGCACTGCTGTTAGTGTTTTTGGATGGAATGGCTTTTTGGTGACCTTGGGTAATTACCGGCACCTCGGCTGTGAGCTGCACATTGGTTTGTGACTCTAAAAACAGTCGAAACTGCGGATTAACATAAGTATAAACTATATTTCAAATTACAGCGTTTTTATGCCCTGCCTCCTATCTCAAACAGGAAGTGCAGACAATTTTGATCAAGGTAAAAAAAAACTTTAAATTTGTGGTGAACTTAAAACACCATAATTCTTACTATTTCTTCTTATCAAAACAATAATAATTCTTAAAAGAATAATATGTTCTTGATATTTTTATGTACTCATGTCCCTCATCTAACAATTGTTTTGTCAAACAAAGCGAAATTATGGTCCGAGTCGATTAATATTTCAGTTTATTTGACAGTTAAATATCAGTTGAACAGTTAAATGCACATGAATACAATTTCCCAAAAACCAATCAAATACTATCAATGTATTTCGCAGGTTTAAATAAAAATCCCAATTATCCCAATTCAGGAAGCAGTTAAGGATGTGACAAATCAGTAGCTTTAACATACCCACTAGTTCCTCAGTTGAGTCGGAATGTTCTAGATTTTCAGACATAGGGGACCCTTCACCGTGTGGAAGGTTAATATGGTTTGCGGTGCTGACTCTCGGCGCATCGTGGAACTTACTCAGATTTCTATCACTTTTCAAAGCGATACTACTATCTGTTCCTCCCGATTTTACGGGAGCTTCCACGACCTCCTTCTTTTTCTGAAAGCAGTTAGGTAAAAAATGTAAGTGAAAATGAAGCTAAACAACTATGATTTTTTACAATTATCGTGAATTCGTTTTATATCATAATGGAAATATGACTGTTGTACTACTTCCCTACTTCCTGAGAACATAATCAATCATATTCATACCTGCATTTCACATTTCTATGCCTGTAAAATCGCAATTAATACTCGCAAAAATTGTATGCTCACAGGTTGAGCATTGATCAGATACAGAAAACAAAACTGGGTTCACGGGTAGGAAAATCATAGTTACCATAATCAGTTGTTAACTAAAACAAGACTGCTCGCGCGAGACTGTGCGTGGCACAGAATGTTCCAACATACGTGTCAAGTTTGCAAAAAATTTTCTTTATTTTGAAGTCGACACGATCTTTTGACTTAATTTACGTAGCAACATTGAGTACTATTTTATTCGAAAGAATGAATAATTGAGAACCCTCAACTTCATCAAACCGGAAACCAATTGCGTTGTCAATTATCTTTTAATGAAAATCCGATTTTCCGCAGAAATTAAAGTTCAAAAGAGCACCAATTGAAAATTTTAGCTAATGAAAAAAATATTGCAGTCGAATATTGCGTCTTCTCTTTCTGTCAAGATAACTTCAGGTTTCCATTATTCATAGGTCATATATCCAAATAATTTTGAATTTTTTTAAGATCTACAGCAAAAAAAAAATCAAGGTTAACGTTAATCGAGGTACATACTTTGACGCTTATATCAACGTACATACTTTGACGCTTATATCAACTAACTCATGCTGCTGGATTACAGTGAACGGTGATTTCATGTTTCAACCAAATTTGAATCGAAACGAGAAAGGGTTTATATGTGATCAATTACCGTAGATATGTATTATATGTAGAGAATTTCCGTTCAATAAAATATAAGACCAAAAAAGGCCAACTAGACAAAGAAAACAAGCGTCTTTTTCTCTAATGCTTTGAATGATCGTTAAAAAATTTACTTCGTTAATTATAATGACAAATTAAACACCGGAAAACGATTACGCAAACTTATAGGGAAGAAATTTAAATTATGGACATTTACAAAAAAAGATTTGTTTTTTAAGAGTTCTTATTTGGGCTTATTTGTTTTCTAATGAAAGCCAAAACATACTAGTGACTGATTAAATTTTCTTTGGCTTATTTAAAAATAACAGCTAACTGTCACCCAGTTGAAAGCTAAAATTATTAATTCATTTGAAGCATCCGGAATAATCATCAGAAAACAAAAATATATATTCCTTCCTTTCCCAAAATTATAATTTTCTGTTATTCTGGTTTGAAGCGTCCTATAATTCTGCATCTCTATGAAATTACAGCTATTTTATTGGAATGTTCACTGCTATGTGGCCTTAGCCTAAATGCCCTTTAGAAAATGACATTTTTAAAACAAAAATTTGGATCTTTTATCTTTCTCCTAAATCGAAAAAATTTAATAATGTACAAAAACCACCTTCGGAGAACCAAATAGTCTACAAATTAAAGACCCCAATTTGTAGAGAAAAAATTGTTTGTTCAGAAAGCTAGAAGAATTAGCAAAAAAGATGACCAAAAAAGGTCATTTTTGTTTAGTTTTTCTTCGTTCTTCAGAAAACTTGTTTCCTCTTCTAATCGCATACATGAGTTATCACATTTGTTAAACTGAAGTTATTTTCAGGCAACAAACTCCACAACAAACAAAAGCAAGTTTCTGCGTTTTAAAAACAAGTTACGAATTGAAATAAAAACATAGCTGGCAGATTGCCAGAAAATAGTTGCAATAGCTTCGTAGATCAGCAGTCTCAAATAAAAAACAGTAAAAAAAACAGACCAAAAAAATTCGTTGATTGCAGGCTGATATGTTATATTTTGATTATAAATCTGTGTAAGCTTTTGCTGCCTCCATTAGCTGCTCTCAAAACCCTTCAATTAGAGTGAAACCCTTCCAGTGATTTTGCTCATACGATCCTGGCCGTATTCACTCCTTTGCGAAAATCAATGACAGAAAAGGTTGATAATCCATTCAATGAAAATAATGAGGGAAAGTCAAATAGGAAACGATACGCTACTTCGTGACTTATGTAAGCAGAAAAACGTGATCAAAAGGAACAACGAAATTTAAAAAAAACAGCAGCAAGTTTTCGGGAAACTACTCAAAGAGTCCTTTCTGTCAAGAAAACAGTCATTTCGAAAAAGTAGTACCTAATTAAAGCGACTAATAAATCTTTCTAAAATGAGGCAACAAATGAAAAAAATTAGCCAAAAAAACCAATAGATCAAAAAAATAGAAAAATTCTATTAATTCTTTAGATAATACTAGTATACCTAAGAACATTTTTTCCTATGCAATTGAAATCATCAAACTATCCACACGGCAATCGGCGAGCCATGACAGCCTCAAAGCATATTCTATTGTCTAAAAACTGAAAAGTTTTTATTGTCTAAAAAGTTTCCATTTTCTCAACAAAAACACTGTCTCAAACCACAAAAAAAACTAACCGTCTGGTCACCAAAAAAAACTCCAAAAGCTTCAAAAAAGCTTAGAGCCCTTCATTTCCAACTGAATGCGATAAAACAAAACAATGGCAAAAAAATTGCTAAATTAGCATAAAAATAGCAAAATAGCTGAAAAACGTCAGAAATACTATTAAACTCGGATAACTCATATTAAATTTAAGAACAATTGGAATAAATTTTAGAAAAAATGGAAGCGGGCAATAAATTCCGTAGTTTTTTAAAAAATAAAAATCGAAACTCGCCTCTATGGGCTACAAAATGTCGTCTCGCATTTATTATCCCCCATTTTGAAAAAAATGGATTAATAATCCAGTGGAAGAAAGAGTCCACGGAGTGGTATTATTGAATGTTAACCAGCAATTGCTTTTGCTCTCCAAGTAACTTTTGATTGTTCAATTTGATGCAAATTGGTTTTCCTAAGTTATGTTGAATCTTTGCTTTCAAGCTGGATTTGATTTAAGCAAATTGTGGTTTAATTATCTACAGCTCTAGTAGTGATCCCGTTCCCATATGAAGGTGAAAACAGTTCTCGTTAAAATAAATGACTTTCGTAACAACATTCGAAATATAGGTGACTTATTCGTGCAAAAAAACAGATTTTCCACATACCAAGTAGAAAAATCAGAACGTTTGTATCACTTCGAGCATTTACGGGTTAAGAGCAAATAATTAAAAACCATGACGCAAAAAAACTCAATCTATGAAAAAAAATTCTGCTGTCGTTTTGAAACCTATATAATCAGCCATGCAACCAAAGTAAAAAAAAAGATTACGTCAATCATTTGTATTATTGCATCTAAGGTAAAATGTAAAAAAAGAGTCAATAAAAGAAAAAATAAATTAAATATTGTTCTGCGTTCTGCAAATGCATAACGCTGCTTCCATCTTTGACCATAGATGTTTTCCACAGAAATTTTTTGGGATTGGATATTTCTTAAAAAAATCATATCTCATCAAAAACCCTTCTACAGTAACTCCTTTGTGTAAATATTATACTTTGAGAGGGCTATCAAGCATGTCTTCATTTTGTGCGAAAGATCGATAACACAATACAATTTGTTGAATTTCAGTGTTTTGAACGTTTTTTTTTTATTTTCAGGGAAAACCTGTTTTCTATTTTTAAATATAACCACTCTTATCCTGAAAATTGAAATTCAGAAAGTCCATTATGTAAACCAACTACTTTGCAAGGACTTTTTATGATACCACTCGCGTTCTCTTGGGATTAAAATTTAGGGGGTTTAAAATGACAGAAAGGAAACAGGACAGCATTGAGTTCCCTCGTAATTACATGAGGCCCTACCAAAAAAAATTGATGCTTGGCTTGTGGCATCATTCCCAATTCAGTGCATGAATGAGTAAAACAAGTAATGCAAAAATACCTCTGCTGGTTTCTCACGCACGACCGGTTTCTTTGGTCGGCTTTCAGACTGATTTCCGGGAGTTTCTGAATCCTTGATCTTGGATCCAGTCGCAGGTTTTGATCCCTTAGCAGGTACAGCCTGCCATTCTGGTCTGGTCTGGTCTCGGGTAATCACCCCGTTGGGGTCCCCCTATGTCGTCTGGTACAGCTCACGATGTGTTTGGCTATGTTTGTGGCTGATTTCTGTTCTTGGCATATCGGGCACGTCTTTGTCTTCGGGACATATTTGGTTGGGCTTGTCGTTCCTTGGCATTTCTTTTGGCGATTTTTCAGACTTGCTTTCTGATTGAATTCGGCCGCACATCGAACACATTTATGCACAACTCTGGATCCTCGGTGCATCTTTTTGATGTGATTGGCTAATCCAGCTCTGGATTTGCAGATCTTCTTGCAGTGGGGACATTCCGTTGCTTCTTCTTCTCTGGTAACTTCTTCTGATCTTTTCAGCGGAGAGCCCACGTATCCATTTTCTTTGGATTCTTCCCACTGTTCAATGTGAGTGACTCTCTCTTTGATCATTAGCTTCCATAACTTCCTGTCCCTGGCTTGGTCTTCTACATGCAATGGATCCCACCCTGCTTCTCTGGTGAGTTTCATCCAGTATCTGGGGGTGCAACGATATTTCTTTTTTGGTTTGGGCGTCTCTTCCAACTTGCTCAGCCAACCGAAAGCGATTCGTCTTGTCTTTCTTTCTTCTGGCAGGCGGATGACATGTCCCATTCGTTCTAAGCTTCTGCGCTCAATCTTAGCTCTGACTGATTTTATCATCAACTCTTTTCTTACGTTCCACATGTTTTTCTTCTTCTTTTCCATTTCCTTTAGTGGGGGTTGTGTCTTCCCGCTCCACACATATCGGTAGCACTTGTCTACTTTCTTCTGAAGCCGGTTTATTTCTCCGATAGACCAGGTTCTGACGCTGCAGTTGTACAGCATGGCGCTCTCAACAACCGCCTCGATGACACGCGCTTGTGTTTTTTTGTCAATCGGGAATGCTTCAGTCTCCGTTTGACTTTGGACCACGCACCCATACCTCTCTTGACTCGGGTGTTTGTGTCTTCAATTTCACCTATCCAAGTTCCGAGGAATCTCGTTTCTGCTGCACTAGGCTCACCGAGGATGATGTCTTCTTCCTTAGACTCATTCGTCTTCTCTTCGAAGAGACCCATGATTCTCTTGGTTGTGTTCTTTGCGTTCTCCATATAGGTAGGCTGGCAGAGGATTGTTGTGTCATCGGCAAAGAGGACGTTTTTGATTTGGAAAGACTGTGCTTCTTGGTTCTTCTGGTCTCGTCTCTGAGTGATACATGCGCTACCAGGTAGGTAGGTTATTGTCAGGCCATCATCTTCTCGCTCCAGTTCCGCTGCTCGCATGACCACTTGGTGGAAGAGATTGAAAAGTATTGGCGAAGACGGGCATCCCTCACGGAGGCCTCTTTGTGGCGTGAAGGTCGTTGATTCTTGCCAACATTCTTCCTTCGAATCCGTAGCTTTCCAAAATTTTCCACAAAAGCGGGCGACTGACTCGGGGGTAGGCTTTTCGCAGGTCCAACAGACACGCTCGGTCTCTGTCTCCTTCTTTCAGTCTTCTATTGTCCTCGTGGAGCCGGACAGCTATCTGCGCGGCGTCAGCCGTCGACCTGTTTTGATCCCTTAGCAGGTACAGCCTGCCATTCTGGTCTGGTCTGGTCTCGGGTAATCACCCCGTTGGGGTCCCCCTATGTCGTCTGGTACAGCTCGCGATGTGTTTGGCTATGTTTGTGGCTGACTTCTGTTCTTGGCATATCGGGCACGTCTTTGTCTTCGGGACATATTTGGTTGGGCTTGTCGTTCCTTGGCATTTCTTTTGGTGATTTTTCAGACTTGCTTTCTGATTGAATTCGGCCGCACATCGAACACATTTATGCACAACTCTGGATCCTCGGTGCATCTTTTTGATGTGATTGGCTAATCCAGCTCTGGATTTGCAGACCTTCTTGCAGTGGGGACATTCCGTTGCTTCTTCTTCTCTGGTAACTTCTTCTGATCTTTTCAGCGGAGAGCCCACGTATCCATTTTCTTTGGATTCTTCCCACTGTTCAATGTGAGTGACTCTCTCTTTGATCATTAGCTTCCATAACTTCCTGTCCCTGGCTTGGTCTTCTACATGCAATGGATCCCACCCTGCTTCTCTGGTGAGTTTCATCCAGTATCTGGGGGTGCAACGATATTTCTTTTTTGGTTTGGGCGTCTCTTCCAACTTGCTCAGCCAACCGAAAGCGATTCGTCTTGTCTTTCTTTCTTCTGGCAGGCGGATGACATGTCCCAGTCGTTCTAAGCTTCTGCGCTCAATCTTAGCTCTGACTGATTTTATCATCAACTCTTTTCTTACGTTCCACATGTTTTTCTTCTTCTTTTCCATTTCCTTTAGTGGGGGTTGTGTCTTCCCGCTCCACACATCGGTAGCACTTGTCTACTTTCTTCTGAAGCCGGTTTATTTCTCCGATAGACCAGGTTCTGACGCTGCAGTTGTACAGCATGGCGCTCTCAACAACCGCCTCGATGACACGCGCTTGTGTTTTTTTTTGTCAATCGGGAATGCTTCAGTCTCCGTTTGACTTTGGACCACGCACCCATACCTCTCTTGACTCGGGTGTTTGTGTCTTCAATTTCACCTATCCAAGTTCCAAGGAATCTCGTTTCTGCTGCACTAGGCTCACCGAGGATGATGTCTTCTTCCTTAGACTCGTTCGTCTTCTCTTCGAAGAGACCCATGATTCTCTTGGTTGTGTTCTTTGCGTTCTCCATATAGGTAGGCTGGCAGAGGATTGTTGTGTCATCGGCAAAGAGGACGTTTTTGATTTGGAAAGACTGTGCTTCTTGGTTCTTCTGGTCTCGTCTCTGAGTGATACATGCGCTACCAGGTAGGTAGGTTATTGTCAGGCCATCATCTTCTCGCTCCAGTTCCGCTGCTCGCATGACCACTTGGTGGAAGAGATTGAAAAGTATTGGCGAAGACGGGCATCCCTCACGGAGGCCTCTTTGTGGCGTGAAGGTCCTTGATTCTTGCCAACATTCTTCCTTCGAATCCGTAGCTTTCCAAAATTTTCCACAAAAGCGGGCGACTGACTCGGGGGTAGGCTTTTCGCAGGTCCAACAGACACGCTCGGTCTCTGTCTCCTTCTTTCAGTCTTCTATTGTCCTCGTGGAGCCGGACAGCTATCTGCGCGGCGTCAGCCGTCGACCTGTTTTGATCCCTTAGCAGGTACAGCCTGCCATTCTGGTCTGGTCTGGTCTCGGGTAATCACCCCGTTGGGGTCCCCCTATGTCGTCTGGTACAGCTCGCGATGTGTTTGGCTATGTTTGTGGCTGACTTCTGTTCTTGGCATATCGGGCACGTCTTTGTCTTCGGGACATATTTGGTTGGGCTTGTCGTTCCTTGGCATTTCTTTTGGTGATTTTTCAGACTTGCTTTCTGATTGAATTCGGCCGCACATCGAACACATTTATGCACAACTCTGGATCCTCGGTGCATCTTTTTGATGTGATTGGCTAATCCAGCTCTGGATTTGCAGATCTTCTTGCAGTGGGGACATTCCGTTGCTTCTTCTTCTCTGGTAACTTCTTCTGATCTTTTCAGCGGAGAGCCCACGTATCCATTTTCTTTGGATTCTTCCCACTGTTCAATGTGAGTGACTCTCTCTTTGATCATTAGCTTCCATAACTTCCTGTCCCTGGCTTGGTCTTCTACATGCAATGGATCCCACCCTGCTTCTCTGGTGAGTTTCATCCAGTATCTGGGGGTGCAACGATATTTCTTTTTTGGTTTGGGCGTCTCTTCCAACTTGCTCAGCCAATCGAATGCGATTCGTCTTGTCTTTCTTTCTTCTGGCAGGCGGATGACATGTCCCAGTCGTTCTAAGCTTCTGCGCTCAATCTTAGCTCTGACTGATTTTATCATCAACTCTTTTCTTACGTTCCACATGTTTTTCTTCTTCTTTTCCATTTCCTTTAGTGGGGGTTGTGTCTTCCCGCTCCACACATATCGGTAGCACTTGTCTACTTTCTTCTGAAGCCGGTTTATTTCTCCGATAGACCAGGTTCTGACGCTGCAGTTGTACAGCATGGCGCTCTCAACAACCGCCTCGATGACACGCGCTTGTGTTTTTTTTGTCAATCGGGAATGCTTCAGTCTCCGTTTGACTTTGGACCACGCACCCATACCTCTCTTGACTCGGGTGTTTGTGTCTTCAATTTCACCTATCCAAGTTCCGAGGAATCTCGTTTCTGCTGCACTAGGCTCACCGAGGATGATGTCTTCTTCCTTAGACTCGTTTGTCTTCTCTTCGAAGAGACCCATGATTCTCTTGGTTGTGTTCTTTGCGTTCTCCATATAGGTAGGCTGGCAGAGGATTGTTGTGTCATCGGCAAAGAGGACGTTTTTGATTTGGAAAGACTGTGCTTCTTGGTTCTTCTGGTCTCGTCTCTGAGTGATACATGCGCTACCAGGTAGGTAGGTTATTGTCAGGCCATCATCTTCTCGCTCCAGTTCCGCTGCTCGCATGACCACTTGGTGGAAGAGATTGAAAAGTATTGGCGAAGACGGGCATCCCTCACGGAGGCCTCTTTGTGGCGTGAAGGTCCTTGATTCTTGCCAACATTCTTCCTTCGAATCCGTAGCTTTCCAAAATTTTCCACAAAAGCGGGCGACTGACTCGGGGGTAGGCTTTTCGCAGGTCCAACAGACACGCTCGGTCTCTGTCTCCTTCTTTCAGTCTTCTATTGTCCTCGTGGAGCCGGACAGCTATCTGCGCGGCGTCAGCCGTCGACCTGTTTTGATCCCTTAGCAGGTACAGCCTGCCATTCTGGTCTGGTCTGGTCTCGGGTAATCACCCCGTTGGGGTCCCCCTATGTCGTCTGGTACAGCTCGCGATGTGTTTGGCTATGTTTGTGGCTGACTTCTGTTCTTGGCATATCGGGCACGTCTTTGTCTTCGGGACATATTTGGTTGGGCTTGTCGTTCCTTGGCATTTCTTTTGGTGATTTTTCAGACTTGCTTTCTGATTGAATTCGTTATTCAATATTAAATTTTAGAACAATTGGAATAAATTTTAGAAAAAATGGAAGGGGGCAATAAATTCCGTAGTTTTTTAAAAAATAAAAATCGAAACTCGCCTCTATGGGCTACAAAATGTCGTCTCGCATTTATTATCCCCCATTTTGAAAAAAATGGATTAATAATCCAGTGGAAGAAAGAGTCCACGGAGTGGTATTATTGAATGTTAACCAGCAATTGCTTTTGCTCTCCAAGTAACTTTTGATTGTTCAATTTGATGCAAATTGGTTTTCCTAAGTTATGTTGAATCTTTGCTTTCAAGCTGGATTTGATTTAAGCAAATTGTGGTTTAATTATCTACAGCTCTAGTAGTGATCCCGTTCCCATATGAAGGTGAAAACAGTTCTCGTTAAAATAAATGACTTTCGTAACAACATTCGAAATATAGGTGACTTATTCGTGCAAAAAAAAACAGATTTTCCACATACCAAGTAGAAAAATCAGAACGTTTGTATCACTTCGAGCATTTACGGGTTAAGAGCAAATAATTAAAAACCATGACGCAAAAAAACTCAATCTATGAAAAAAAATTCTGCTGTCGTTTTGAAACCTATATAATCAGCCATGCAACCAAAGTAAAAAAAAAAGATTACGTCAATCATTTGTATTATTGCATCTAAGGTAAAATGTAAAAAAAGAGTCAATAAAAGAACAAAAAATAAATTAAATATTGTTCTGCGTTCTGCAAATGCATAACGCTGCTTCCATCTTTGACCATAGATGTTTTCCACAGAAATTTTTTGGGATTGGATATTTCTTAAAAAAATCATATCTCATCAAAAACCCTTCTACAGTAACTCCTTTGTGTAAATATTATACTTTGAGAGGGCTATCAAGCATGTCTTCATTTTGTGCGAAAGATCGATAACACAATACAATTTGTTGAATTTCAGTGTTTTGAACGTTTTTTTTTATTTTCAGGGAAAACCTGTTTTCTATTTTTAAATATAACCACTCTTATCCTGAAAATTGAAATTCAGAAAGTCCATTATGTAAACAAACTACTTTGCAAGGACTTTTTATGATACCACTCGCGTTTTCTTGGGATTAAAATTTAGGGGGTTTAAAATGACAGAAAGGAAACAGGACAGCATTGAGTTCCCTCGTAATTACATGAGGCCCTACCAAAAAAAATTGATGCTTGGCTTGTGGCATCATTCCCAATTCAGTGCATGAATGAGTAAAACAAGTATTGCAAAAATACCTCTGCTGGTTTCTCACGCACGACCGGTTTCTTTGGTCGGCTTTCAGACTGATTTTCGGGAGTTTCTGAATCCTTGATCTTGGATCCAGTCGCAGGTTTTGATCCCTTAGCAGGTACAGCCTGCCATTCGTCTGGATTGAACTCATCTTCGTCATCGACCAGAGGTTTCACGCTCGGCACCTTTGGCTCCATTGGCTGAGTAGCTTTAGCTATAATATACCAGTATCAAATGATCATTTGAAAAATAAAATTCATCCTTTACATAAATACATATTACTTTCAACAAGAGTGGAATTTAACAAAAAAAAGCGAAAAATTTGCAAACAATCCTGAGACGGCTGATATAGCTGTTGCTACCTCTGTTCATAAACCTTTCCGTTACTAAACTCCTTGACTTCTTGCTGGGATAAATATCTGCATTATTGACAAATTTTGAAATCAGCTTTCTAAGTTCCATTGGAATGTATTTTACTTAATATAATTGCAGCAAGTTGTTACTATGAGTAATTTGCTAATTAGTGAATAACACGCATCCAATATCGGGGACGCCTATTGTTTTGCAAACATTTTTGATATATGATATATCGTTTCGAATATTCTTCACAAGGTTCCTTCTATAAAGCCCCTTTAAATAGTTCTATATAACAATGCTTTAAACGAAGTTCACTTTGCTAACATTTATATAGAATTGGTCGCTTCAATTCAAAAGAAAATGAAGTCACCGAACAAAAATTCAGCGGTCAGAAAGACAGAAAACAATTTATGTCCGACCAATTGTTCTCGAACGAAAGGCGAGCGATTGGTGCCCGTAGTAGCTAGCTCAAGCAAGCGGCGGCTAAAAGCGGAGGGATAAAAAGTGGGAAAGGGGGTATAGCTGATAAAATTATAGCTGGTATAGTTGATTTCGAATTATATTTTTGACGTAACAAGACAAAAACTCAAGAACATCAGGACAAAAAAACAAATATAAGACCCTGCAAATCAAGTTTTTTGTTTGGCAGGTATTGGTCTTCTAAGTTTAAGTGCGGTCACCGATCCAAATCGTACAAAAAAACGGTAAATTATAAGTGCAAATTCGTTTTAACTCATATCTTCTAGGCTTATGCTTAGTTAAAATTAAAATTATGTTAAACAAAACTTTTCGGCGCTTTCTACGTAAAATAGAACTTATTTCATTTGAGCAGCGCGTTGTTTTTTCTCGAAAATAGCGTATTGCTCATTTACTTTATAACGGGGGTCAAAGATCATTTTTTAACTATGTATACCAGCCTCCTTAAACACTCCTGAGCGACTTTGGTGAGCCGTACACTTAGAGCCCGATTAAAGCTATAAGAGATGCTCAGACACTTAATAGCCCCAGTTTTTACTAGTTTATACCGTTTAAGAGAACCTAGGGTACGGTTTCAGCGGTCACTAGAACTTCAAGGCAGAGAGCTTAGATTGAACTTAGACTTAAAGGAGACTTTCACTTGTTCAAGTCTAAGTACAATTTTTCAAACTTAGAAATCTACCTTATGACACTTGAATCAAACCACTATAAATAATCGCCTGCTTCGCTATCGAAGACGAGGCGTTTGGTTTATTTCAACTCCTGTATATATATTTTTGAGAGAAAACTTTTCCTTCACTAATCTCCAAAATTGTACTCCAATTGTACTTCAATTTCAAATGAGATTCAACACTTTCGTACCCTATGGTTCTCTAAATACGTCAAAACGAAATCTTTATCGCCACTCGGTCCTCGAGCCCAGTACTCGGACGCAAGCGCCCTTGTGTCAGGTCACTAAGTCCATCGGGCAACTAAGACCTTATTCTTAACATACTTTGAAGACGAGAGTCAGCTTAAATCGCTCAGGCGAGCAAAAGTGTTTTCCAGAAGTTCTAGCTAAGAAGTCGAAACAATGGTCAAGATAAAATTGCGTGTGAAAAGACACGTTTACAGTAATTACTTCAAATTTCGTTCGAAAGCTATTAAAAACAGCGGTTGGCTATAGTGCAGTAAAATCACAATCTGAAATTTTTACTAACCTTTGCTGACAACGGTATCGTTCTTGGATGTCTCTTTCTTCTTCTTTGGAGCTTTGGGTTTGATCTCAGTGACGGGTTTCACAGCCTGTTGCACTTGGAGCATCTCTTCTATAGCAATTGGTGACTCGACCACTTCCTGGATTTTGATTTCATTGGTTCCCTTTGTTGCTTCGTCGTCGGTCTTTGCCTTCAGAGACTGCTTAGAAAGATTCTTTGAGCTAAAAAAAAATAGAGAAAGATAAAGTTACGCTGATATATGCCACAAATCACGTTGCTACGTATTTATAGACCCATGCTTGGTTAATTTCTTTCTGGTATAAATATGTGTAAAACAAGCTTGAGTTCAGATCAAAAACAGTCAGCTTAATTCTCGACCATTTTCAGTTTACAGGAAGTTCGATTATGCTTAACGGGGGGATTTACAGAGCAAGAAAATATCATGTATGTGTAGGGGTAACGGCGGTAACTTTCCCTCATTTGGGGAGCTTTCGTTTTGGTATATCAGGGATGGATAACCATTTGGCCTCCCGGTTTAGTGATTGCCATGTCGAGAAGATAGGGTAGTACTTTGTTTTTTGAAACAGTAAAGTTAGTGAATAATGAGTTGTTACTGTAGAACACAGCGAAAAACCTCATTGAAAAATTTTAAATTTTTGGTGTCTTCTGAACTTTTCCCATTTCATCCAGTAGTTTTCGCTGTATGTGAAGACTCACTCACTCTTCCTAAATGCTTGAAGTTTGTGCTTACTTCACGGTACTCAAGAACCGTTAACGATAAAAACAATCACTTCTCCTTGCTTATTATATAGCTAAAGGTAATAAGCTTTCTCATGAAGAGTGGGGTTTCAGAAGTGTTCTGAATAGAGATGCTATGTCAATGTTTTGCGCAATTTGAAACGAAAACTTCGACAGCCTTCTCAAAGTACTCATGAAGTTCCTTGCACATCTTATCAAATTAAATGTCTTATCATCTTATCAGAAAATATCTGCGTAAATTGAAGGAACATATAAAACTTGTGCTCAAGTATTTATCTAATTCAAAGAAAGAATGGGTTGGTGCTATGGTTGCGTTCAGGGTCTATGATTGAACAAAAAGTGAGAACACAGAGTCTAGTTTAAAACTTGAGCGTAAGCACAAAAACAAACATTAGAAAGCCATCCCTCATGATCAAAGGCAGAAGGCACCAGTTTCGTTGCTTTATATTCTCCTAACTACCGATAACCTCAGGCAGAGGAGGCAGCTTCGAAGAAGAGCGGAACTTCTATTTGTTCCAATAACGGAAATGACGTCAGCGGTTCCCTCCGCTAATTTTAGCAGCGATCTGTTTTAGAGCTCTAGTGGCTACAGGTTCCACCCTGCCAGTGCAGGCAAACACTAGCGGGTTAAATGTGCTAAGCTCAACGTCAATCACGTGTTGTTCGTTTTTCGCTTTTTATAGACTCATTTTACTTGTACGCATCCGGCAAACTTTTCGGACAAGACTTTGCCAGTGGGTTGAAGATCTTAACATCGAAAAATGTTTTGTTGAAGGAGTTCTCCCATACAGCTGTGGCTTTGATGTCGAGTCTTGCATCGACGACAGTGATTGCATTACTCGAGGTCTCGCCTTCAAGCGGCTGAAGATGGGACTCGATTTGAACATCTTGGCATGCTTCATCTAGGAGACTGGCAGCAATTCAGTATACGAGACTCATTTAGACAATTCGATAAAGCTTTTTGAGAAGTTAATTTGAAAACTTATTCCTTAGACGAGTTTTCAAGAAAAGGTTTTTGTGTTTTTAATTTCAGATTTGGCTTTCTCTATGACTTCTTGCTGACTTGTTTTAATTCTGCTCAGAACGTCATTGTTCAGGCAGTCTGACATTTGAATTAACCATGCATGAACGCGCGGAAAATCAATGAGCAGTTGAATATTAAATATCCCAAGCGCAGGGTAATGAAATAGCATGTCTCTTCGGTGGTCAGATGATTTCCAGTAATTGATGGCAACATTTTTTTTCGAGTATGTGAGATTCTACTTTATCAAGCAGAAAAGAAGTTTTTGGTGTGGTTCCACGTAGGAATGATAATTTGCTTTGAACTCCTTCGGTCGAACAGGAATATGCATTCTGTGGGATGTTTCTGCACAATTTGGTAGCTTCTTTTTAATTCACAGGAACTTCGTTTCGCGTTGGTCGAAATAATTTAAGCATACTTTATCTGAGCCACGAGCCGAGCCTAAAACACGTGTGCCATCTGTGATTTCAAACTTAGTTTCCTGAAACAGTTCATGCGCTCTTACATTCAGATTTGAATTTAGCTGACAATTCGGAGCGTTTACAACGTATCCAAATGAGGGATCAAGTTAATTTAGATTATCAAACAAGGCAGGATGCAATGAGAGGGAGCCTGCGGCATTACCATTATATGCGTACCATTTTTAAAAAAAACACCTTCTTGGGATAGCAAAGCTTAATGGCAGTGTGCTAACTCTATACAAAACCATTGCCACGGGCCGCATTGAGAATTTCCGTCCTTCGACAGCAACTTTTTTTCAATTAACGTAAAAAGAGCTGGTTAGGGCATAAGAGTTATGGATAGCGTTGAAGATAAAGGGGCAAAATCTGTGAATGTTCTCATGAGCTAATTTTCTATTCAACTGGTTGAATGCATTTCTGCATCGATTAAAACTATAGCTTCTGTTTCCTGTTGCGTGGAAACTGCTCTCAGTTCGTGTATGGCATGACTAGGATCATTAGATTAAGGCACAGACTGTCCACTATTGCTTTCCCAATAACGCGCCTGAGTACTTGACACCTATAGGTCTGATGACTGGACTTTTGTCCAATTGAATAAATGTACACGCAAAATACGGTTTCTGCTATATCTTTCGTAGCGAACCGACGTGCGAATGTGGCAACACCTCCATAAAGGTTGCTTGATGCTTGTCCAAAAGCTTGATGCTTGTCGAAAATCGTCTCAACTCATAAGCAACAAGACCAGAAAGACTATTACTTCCATGCGTTCGGAAAACTGCTCGCTTACTGACTTGACTGTTGATTTCACCAAAGATAACAGAGTGGTGGAGGGAGGCTAAAGAGTTCTCCAGGACAAAATATTTTTCAGTTCTGAGGCTTCAGAGTGTTTTTCGTTCAAGATAAGTTTCCTCCTTTCAATTCACCTGATGCATTTATGCATCGAATAAAACTATAGCTTCTGTTCCTTGTTGCGTGGAACCTGCTCTCAGTTTGTGAATGGCATAACTTGGCTCTTTAGATTAGGGCACATTGTCCACTATTGCTTTCCCAATAACACGCCAGATAATTTGACAACTAGAGGTCTGATGACTGGACTTTTATCCAATTGAATCAATCTACACGCATAATACGGTTTCTGCCATATCTTTCCTAGCAATCCGCCGTGCGAATCTGGCAACGCATTCACAAAAGTTACTTGATGCTTGTCCAAAAGCAGTCGAAAGTCGTCTCCACTCACAAGCAAAAACAACAGAAAGGCCATTACTTGCATGCGTTCGGAAAACTGCTCGCTTGCTGACTTGACTGTTGATTTCACCAAAGATAATAGAGTGGTAGAGGGACGCTGAAGAGTTCTCCAGGACAAAATAATTTTCAGTTCGGGGGCTTCCCGGTGTTTTTCGTTCAAGATAAGATACCTCCTTTCAATTCACCTGATAAAAGCCTAGTGAGTCCAGTTTTTTCTTTCGAGATTTTGAGTTGATAGACTTCTTCAGAGAGCAGCAAAATCTCGCAGTTCATAAAAAGACCAATTCCACGGTTAATAATATTATAACTCAAACTGTCATTTTTCTTGGTCTAATTAAGACGAGGTATTGAAAAATCATGGCACCTAACAGAGGAAATTCTGAACTTTGTTCTCTGCTGCAGGTAGCAGCGTAAGGCACACACACTGGCAGTAACGTATTCAGCGTTCCGATGTACGTTAGAGTTTTCGCGTTCGGCCATGATAGCCATGTTTAGCAATTTAGCGCAAACAAACTCAATTTTCGGTCTTATTATTATTATTATTATTATTATTATTATTATTATTATTATTATTATTATTATTATTATTATTATTATTATTATTATTATTATTATTATTATTATTATTATTATTATTATTATTATTATTATTATTATTATTATTATTATTATTATTATTATTATTATTATTATTATTATTATTATTATTATTATTATTATTATTATTATTATTGCTTCCACAAACGTGAGGGACTGCTCCCGCAAAAATTATATAAATAGATGAATCATACCAGTTTAAGTTTGTTTGTTAAGTTTATTTCGTTTGAGGACCGACATTTTTCGCAGAGACAGATAAATGTTATGGAACACGAATTTTCGATGCTGAAATAAATATTATAGTACTTCCACATCAAGTTTAAGATTCGATTTTTGAGTCCGACTGGTTGAAAGAAATTAACATTTGAATCGATGATATTTGCTCTATATGTGGTTCGATAGAAAAAATTTGACCGCTGAAATTCTTTTTTGATTTCAGGCAACACAAACCGAAAACTTGACCGTCTTTGCACAATATTAATATGCTCGCTGATGTTGAACGCATAATAATTGTTCACCAATTTCGATAGCAAGAGAAGATCTGTTAGCACAATGTAATAGTTGAGAGGTAATAAGTTCAGGGATCTCAGTCGTTCGCAATAATCAAGGTTCGGTAGGATCCATTTCGAAACTTTTTCTTGAGATTTTTCAAGGAGTCGCATGTCAGATTTTGAAGGCATATAACAGTTAGATCCATAGATTAATATTGGAATAAGCGTACTCTTATAAAGATTTAGTTTTGCAGTAACCGTCAGGAGATATGATGTGTTTCTTTTAATTTGGTGGAAGAATTTAATGGCTTTACCAGTCCGCAATTCTACATGTTCCTTCCAAGTGAGGCTGTCGTTCATAGTGATACCAAGGTCCTCCACAGTTCTCGATTGTTCCAGCGACCATTGACCCAAAACCGGACTTAATTTCGACTTGATATTGAAATTTATGTACTGGCATTTCGATAAATTGAAGCTGATGTTATTTTCGTAACTCCAACGCAATATTGAATCTAGATCTTGTTTGATTCCGTGTGCGTTTCCAAGATTTTCATTATATAATAATTTGAGATCGTCAGCAAAAAGAAAGACTTTGGAGTTGAAAACAGTTTCAGGTAAGTCATTAATGAAAATAAGAAAAAGTAGGGGCCCAAGTATTGAGCCCTGAGGTACACCCGAGGTGACCGGCGAATTCTTCGATTTTAGATTTCCAATTTTCACGTATTGCAGTCTGTCGCTCAGGTAACTCTTTAAAATCTCGAACAGCTTGCCACCTATTCCAATGCAATTGATCTTACGTAAAAGTATTCCATGATCAATTTGGTCGAAAGCTTTGGAAAAGTCAAAGAGAAGTGAGCTATTTTCTCGACTGTTCTCAGAACAGAATTTGTATATCTTATCTAAGTAGGTTATCATTTGAAGAATAACTTATCTTCTTTCACGAAAACCGTACTGTGAGTCAGTTATGAGTCCTTTGAAAAAATTTACAATTGAGCCATACAACAATCTTTCTAGAACTTTCGAGACAATGCATAATAGTGTTAGAACTGACAAACCCACTGCATCGAACATGCTGGTAACTGGTGCATACATAGTACCAGACAACTCCCCCTTTGAGGCGCCGACTACATATTGTGCAGTGGCTCTGCTCTGCCAGTGTTTCGGGGACGGCTTAACTTTTGTTAACTAGAAACTATCCAAAGTATTTATCACCATAGAATGAGAAATGTATTCCGTCGCGACAGTACATTTAACTGCAGTCGAATGAAAGGAGAGAAAGCAGAGGTGCCGGGGTGAATAAACTATCGAGAGCAACGTTAAACGTACTTCATTTGTTGTTAATAAACGTATTGCAGACACTGTGAATTTTTGAAGCTATTATTATTAAAGGTGCGAATTTATTAACTATTGTTGAATAATCCATACGGATTTTTAATATAAAGGCTTTGATGTCAGTAGCACTACCATAGGGTCGATATGAATTTGTAGTTGTTCAAGACCCATCAGCTACTCATTTCGGTTACCGACTTGACCATTTTTTAAAAATTCAAGATATGCTTTCGGGAACAATGGATCAAGTAAGTGTTCAGAGTTTTTGGAAAACATAAATTCTCCATTACATAAAGTTTTTAACGAAAATAAGATTGAATTCATATCTCGAAAATGTCCCCAAATCGCAAAGGTCTAAAAAAAGTCAATCCAGTTTACAACCAGACAAAATGTTCTTGATAAGAAATCAAAAGAACAAAACCCGTTACTTTTCTGTAAACTGTCTTCGATTTCTGATACCACTTCTTTCAAGATAATCGATCATATTTGAACAAAACATTTAAAAATCCTGCAGAATTCTTTAGAAAATAAAATAAGCAGGCTGCTTACGATTTCGCTTTAGGTTTTCCTTGCTTCAGAGGACTTGGCTGGGTTGAGTCTGACTCCATCCAAGACAAATCTTCCATTTGGACGCGTTTCCTAGCGCTGTCGATGCTTCGCTCCTTTGAAAGGTATGTTACAATAGCCCATGTCACAACAGTGGAAGCAGCAACAAAGCCAGAGAAAACAAAAAACGCAAAACTGTCGTCCTCCATTGGTATCCCGTAAGTTGCCAGTTTGAAAATTTAGTACTCACGACCTTATAAGCATTAAATACTGAAAACAAACAATCTTTTTAATTAACAAACATAACTTATTAGACTCAAGCCTATTAAAAAAAAAAAAAAAAGAAAACATTGAATTCCAAAATGTTACACACCTAAAAGTGTCAACAAAATGGCAATGTACAAGTTCTAAAATACATAAAACAATAAGAAAATATTTTATTTACAACGTTTGGAATACTAAAAACATAAAAATAAATATATTAGAAAATAAGGAAATTAAAAACAATGAAAACTTAAAAAAGGTCCCTCAACAAATCTCTGTATTCCAACGCCTTTGGGTCCTTCAGATATTCCTTGAAATAGAATTCTTTCAAAAAACCTTTGATGTTCTTAACATTATCGAGTTTTTGTCTTTGTTCATATGGAACTTCATTGTACAATTTCATGGCTTGCAGCATCAATGATTTATCGAGGAATTCCGAATTACTTTTCACAGCCGGATAAATTTTTCCCGTTCTCGCATTCTGGTTACAATTAGAAGTTTGCAATAAATTGTTGTTACTAAAAGCTGGCAATTGTTTCCTAATATATTTCAAGAAAAAAACCATACATCGATATTTGAGAAGGAATTCAACAGGCATGATTCTGTTTTTTATTTTTAAATCAGTCGAGCGATCATACTTTTTTCTTTTGAAACACACTTTTATTCCCCAATTAAGTTGTTTTTCTAATGTTATCATGAGATTTTTTCTGATACCAACGAGCATAAGAGATGAGTATTGAATGTGACTTAAAACAAGAGCGTTCAATAGTGTTACTCTAGTTTTTATAGGAAAACAGTTCCTTATATCTTTCAAGATTTTGATGCTGCACGCCATTCTGGAGAGTATTCTTTTGATCTCTTCTTTAAAGTTTAATTTGTTGTCTAATATTATTCCTAGATATTTTACCGACGAAGTTTCTTCTATGTTCACATTGTTAACATTTAGATAAGACGGAGTTCGTGCTTTTTTTGATGGAGCAAACACGATATATTCTGTCTTCTTATTGTTCATCATTAATTGATGTGATTGGAAGTAATAACATAGTTTTTCAATATTTTTTTCCAAATAACTTCTGGCTATATTTTCTTTAGTATGAGAAGAATAGAGGAAAGTGTCATCGGCGTACTGGATTACTTGACAACTGTTATTATCAATAGCTCTATGAAGATCATTCACATAAATGTTGAACAATATTGGTCCTAATACTGTCCCTTGCGGCACTCCTCTGTTAAGTAAAATCCAGTCGGACTCATTTCCCGAGAAAACTACTTTTTGAGTTCTGTCTTTCAAATATGATCTAATTAATTGTGTAGATGTTCCGTCGAATCCTAAACATTTCAATTTTTCTATTAGTATTTCGTGTGAGATTGAGTCAAATGCTTTTGAGAGATCGAGGAATGCTCCACAAACAGTATTCTTTTTATCCATTTCGGTTCGTACATATTCCGTACATTGTAGTATGGCATCTGTTGTGGACACTTTTTTGCTATATCCAAATTGTTTAGGTGACAGCAAGTTATTTGAGATCAAATAGTCATTAATTTGGTTCCTTATAACTTGTTCAAAAATTTTTGCCAATGCGCCGGTTACCGATATTGGGCGATAGTTAGTGGGATCTTCTGTGTTTCCTTTTTTATAAAGAGGTGAGACCAAAGCTTTTTTGAGGTCAGTCGGAAAAGAAGACTCAGAAATAAACTCATTTATCAGAAAACAGAGAGGCTCCGCAAGGACCGATTGGGCATCTTTCAACGCCCATGCGGGAATTTTTGAAGGACCCAAAGGTTTGTTCACATTCAAACATTTTATTAAATCATGGACTTCTTTACAAGTAACATATTTGAAAAAAAATTTATTTGCATTTCCCGTATCAGCTGAGAACAATGTTTCATCAATTTTTTTTCTTTCGCCAAAGTATTCCCCCAAAACTGAAAACTTGAAGTTCAAAAGGTTTGCGATGTCTTTTCCGTTCGTAATAAGCTCACCGAAACTGTTACGCAGAGTATCTATTACAATTCGTTGTTTTTCTTTGTTCCTAACTTCTTGTATAAATTTCCAGCGACTTTTTTCTGTGTTCAGAGAAACAAAGTCTTTTAATAAGGAAGCTTCTTTTTCTGATTTGAAATTTTTTCCAGATATGAATTTATTTCTATTCAGGAAAATTTTCGGTTTATCATTCCTCACAAAACAAGATTTCAATGGTGCATGCACATTTATTGCTTGCTCGACTATGATACAAAATTGGAACATCATTTCGTTAGCATTTTGTGACATCCAGAAAAAACTCCAATCTGAACTCCGAATATATTCCTGGAATTTTTCTTTAGAATAGTTCTTTTTGTCGAAGAAAGTTTTTTTGATTGGCATTTGTTTCATCATCATTTTTTCCTCTAATATAACAACTGTTCCATAGTGATCACTATTCAAGATGCTCTCTGTAACAAAACATTTTTTGAAGTTTTCTGTGATGATATAATCAATCAATGCAGTCTTATTGATACTCTGTCTTGTCCCTATCTTTGTGTTACAAGACACCAACCCGTACGGAATAAATAGCGTTTCTAATTTTCGTTTTTCGTTCTTTTGAAAAAAATCAATATTGTAATCGCCCATCAAAATTATTCGTTTGTTCTCAGCTGCAGCACAGTCAATTCCCAGCGCCAGTTCTGACAGAAACATTTCAGAAAGGTGTTTGGTCGGGCAGTACGAGATATTTATCAAATACTTTTTTTTAATGAACTCACATTCTACCCAGATGCTTTCGAAACGCGATTCCGAGATGGTTGTAAGATCTGAACGTTCTTTAGGTTTGAAAGATCTAGGTATATAGAGCAGTAGACCACCTCCACTTGTTTTGTCATGTAATGAAAGATTCCTATCTTTTCTGAAACATTGGAAATTTTCACTGCGTACTTCCCAAAAACGGATATCGTCATTCATTTTGAGCCATGTTTCTGTAAAGCCAAAAATTGTGTTTTTTCCCAAATCATCCATTAATTGCTTTAAGGTGGAGTTCTGACTAACAATACTTCTACAATTTAGGGAGAAAATCTTTACATTATTCTTAAAAGACGAGCCTACTGTTTTAACGCACTCAGCATATTTCAGAACTGGCCCTGGGTTTTCTTCTACATCTCCACATTGGATCATGATAGAAGCCTTAACTATTAAGACAAAACAAATATTTAATACACGGGAAAAAGAAATTGGAATGAAATTAAAAGGCGTTCCCGATCTTCTATTGTTTAACACGAAAAATGGCACCTCATGAAAATTGTAATGAGACTGATTCTCCATTTCCATGAAGTGCCTTCTTGCCCCCTGCTTTTAAAGTTTCTGTTGCTATTAAAGTTTCTGTTGCTACATTTCTGGAGTTCTCTGGTTTCTCTAGTCAACAATGCACACAGGTAACCAAAACCGATCATAGAAGGTAGGGGAGGGGCAAAAGCAGGGGGCAAGACGATCATCATGCAACTGATGTCCAGCATAGTTATTCCCCCCAGTTCGCTACGCCACTTGCTGAGTCAGAGTAATGGTGAATGAAAACCGATTTTAAATCATGTCAAATAATTAGAAAAACGCGAGAATGGTAATTCAAGAGTATAGTTCCTCGAGAAAAGTGCATATAATGATTTGATTCCCAATTTTCAGAAATTTCGTGGTCCGAATAACGATGTTTTGTCTGAGCAGGCAGTATACTTTTCAGCGTAGATTACTATAGCACGAGATGAGAAAAACTTGTGGTTTTGTTGACCTGCGGGAAGTCTTCTTCTTGCTAATTGATTAAAACAATTCAAAAAGAAAGAATCAAAAGCTGGAAAAATTGTCGCTTCGTCAAGAGAGACATTTAAGAGAAAATACCGAACTAACGCAGCCAAAGCTTCAGACTGAATAGAACTTACAGTATTGTTAATGATTTGGGTATTTCTCATTATAGCTTAATGGTCAGATAATCTATAGCCACTATCATGGTAATTATACCATATTAAGGGAGCTAAAATGCGAGACCCAAAGAACTTCTATCTTACGGGCCAAAAACCTAAATGGACAAATTTAATGACAGCCTTTTCCAACAGACATTTACAAATGAAACGAAATTGAAAGCCAATCAGTCTAAATCTAAATTTAAAAACAAGTCTTGGCTTTAACTAGTCTCGTAAGGTAATCAACGATGGGTGAGTTTTCAACCAATCCGAAAAAAAAATATCTACAAATACTATCATTAAATTTTTCAGTTCTTGGAATAGGTCAACTTTTTTAACTCGAATTATAAGAAATCTCGAAAATCTTTGTTTTTCAAATTCCAAAACATGTCGCTAACTTTCACTTCTGAAATTTGGATGGACTATTTTACAAAATTAGCTTAATTTTCCGGTTTTTTTGCATATATCTTGAGTGTCAGATCCCGCCCCCGAAAGTCGTGGTTTTCGCTTTTTTTGTGCAATGCCTCTATAATTATGTTTTTCAGTGTCACTGCACTGAAAATGATACGCCCATTAAAATCTTTTGACAAACCGGAGCAGTCGCTAACGTGCTGCCCAACCGTTGAATAAAATTTCCGGTGTTCTTTTACCCTAGTGGTAACTTGTCAAAAAAAATGTTCAACAGAGATAACTTTTGCAGTTTTTTTCCATTCGCAATTTTAAATTGCCACTCTTTGAATTTAAAAGAAGATTTCCTCTTGAATAATTTTATTCAATGTTATACCTTTCTCTTGGTATTTGAGGCTTTCGTTTACCTACAACGATCGTTCCCAGAATTTTTATTTAGTTTGTGCGATCCAACTTTCAGGGTGTTGATTTTTTAGCTGCGTACCCTAGTTTCTTTTATGTGCTTCGTCAAAAGTTTTCAAATTAATCCTGCAATGAAAAACCTTATGCTCATTGAACTGATCTACTTTTCTTTCTTGATGCCATTGAAGTTATAGAGTTGTGTAGGTACCGGTGGTTTTACTGTATTATTTGCAAGAACTATTTTTTTCTTGCTAACACTTATTCATCTCCAGAGAATTTGCATCAACATTTTTAATTGTAAACCAAATGTTTTCAATCAATGCGTTAAATTATTTTGGAGCAATAATTCGCTTGTTGACTTCCTGGCACATAAAATATCGTCAAGATATTGCGCAAAAAGTTTTATCCCAAACTTCAGGTCTGTTTTGAGTAATTTGTTGCGGAGAATATAGAACCATACAACATTCCCAATTGTTTTTATTCTTCTTTGCTTATTTTCTGGAAGTTCAAAAGAAACCATTTTCCGCATCGTTCATTTTCAAATCGTTTAGTATTCCAAACTAATGTTCTTGAAAAATCGGAGCAGTTCCAACTGGCATCTTCTTTTACGCAACGCATGCCTCAGATACACTGCTTTCCTCCATTACGATTTCATCCAGCTGCTAGCGAATATAACAGCCAAATGTGCCCCCTTGCTAAGCCACTTGTTACTTTCAAATATGGTTACATTTGAAAAAGAGATTCGTAACTGCGACTTTAATAGAAGTTTTAGTGTTGATCTTTCTATATTTGGAGTGTGGTCACTTGAATAGACGCATCTTAGAGCTAATTCTATCGCTTTTGAAACCAGCTAATTCTATCGCTCTTGAATTGTGTGGAAAATTTATGCGTCTAAAGAAACTATCTGTTCAATTTCATTGTTAACAATTTAATCTATAAAAATAGTAACTAGTATGCACAAAAATGTCACGTTTGACAAAATAGAGGCATCTGCCAAAAGTTTCACTCAAGTTTTATAAGAAACTTCAGCTGAAAGAGGATTATCAAAGGGGCACAATTCTCTCAAATAGAATCAACTTCTAGCTGTACTTTTTGACAGAAAAAAATGAAAACTCTTATCAGATAAAATTTCACATAAAATATTAAATTATAACTAAAGAGGATTACGCAAACAATTTAGCGAGTTGTTTGAAGAAGTTTTCAATTCCAAATGAAATCAAAACCTGGAAAGGATACTGTTTGAAGGTGACGAAGAAATCATGATCTGCACAGTTAAAAACGACCCCAGCATTTTCCTTCAACTAGAACATAATTTGAATAGGCATTGGGAGGTCAAAAATCAAAAAGGAAGGAAGAGCATGAAATAGATTTTCTCAGCATAGCAGTCTACGTTGAAGAACAGAGCCAAGCAATTTTTAAATGGTACCGAAATTCAACAGAAGCAGCAATAATACTAAACTGCCGTAGATGTGCACCATTCCGGCATAATAACACTTCAGAGGGCACTACCTATAGTTTTGTTTTTACCTAAAGGCTATGAGAAAACCCTTTTGATGCCCTTAAAGTCAATCAAAGCAAATGGTGCCAAAGTCCTTATCCGGAAAATTGGTCGTCCCATATTTCAAATCAGATAATTGGAAAAAGTTCGAAAGACTCTAAAGATACCGCAAAAACTACAGCTGTAAGCATGTAAAAAGTTTTGCTAAACCAAAAGGAGATGTTCACACTTTTTCTACAACATAGGGGCCAATTAAGAATTAGACTAAAAGACAATTTGTCAAAAACAACGGATATTACAGCGTTTTACACAACAATGAAACTCAAAACTTCGTATCATTATTAAAATCTAGTTATTATCAGCATCCTAAATTGCACATGGTATAAGAAGTAACTTGTAATGAATGCAATTTTACGTGGATTGGGCAAAAATGCAGACGTATTACAACCCGGATTGCAGAGCATCAAGAAAGACTCGCCTGTAGGTAAGTGTAAAAGCGAAAATTTATGCAACCAACTCCTGTCTGATTGGCGAGTAATCGACTAATGCAATGTGCAGCAAATATTTATGACTCTCAAAGCAAAGCGTATAGTCAATATAGCAATCTCAAAATTTTTTGACCCCGCTTTTTTAAACAGTTCCTGGAACTAATGTCGATAAATCGAGTCTGAAAGCCATACGAAGCCTTGAAACTCTTGATTTTGAGGCCATGAGCAAATTGCGACATTAGCTGTTAAAAGTTTAAATGATAATATACCCCTCCCTGAAACCATCCAAATGGCCCTGCGATGAATTTACTCTAAACCCTCCTAAGCCCTCCTAATATCTAGAGATCAACACTTGAGCTCCTTCTCAAACCGACAGAAAAAAATTTAAAACTATTATCACACAAA
Organism: Convolutriloba macropyga; assembly: GCF_964194025.1. Taxonomy (NCBI): domain Eukaryota; kingdom Metazoa; phylum Xenacoelomorpha; order Acoela; family Convolutidae; genus Convolutriloba; species Convolutriloba macropyga. The sequence goes on along the minus strand of NC_134480.1, from coordinate 36,225,541 downwards.
ATTTCACATAAAATAATAAATTATAACTACAGAGGATTACGCAAAAAATTTAGCGAGTTGTTTGAAGAAGTTTTCAATTTGAAAACGCACCAACTAAAATCAAAACCTGGAAAAGAAAATTTTCAAGGTTGTGCAGACAACATGATCTGCACAGTTAAAAACGACCCCAGAATTTTCCTTCAACTAGAACATAATTTGAATAGGCATTGGGATGTCAAATTTCAAAAAGGAATGAAGAGCATGATATAGATTTTCTCAGCATAGCCGTGTACGTTGAAGAACAGAGCAAAACCTCTTCTAAATGGTACCGAAAGTCAACAGAAGCAGCAATAATACTGAACTTCTTTAGCTGTGCACCATTCCGGCATAAAAACACTTCAGAGGGCACTACCTATAGTTTTGTTTTTACCTACAAGCTATGGGAAATACCCTGATGCCCTTAAAGTCAATCGAAACAAATGGTGGTAAAATCTTTATCCGGAAAATTGGTCCTCCGGTATTTCAAATCAGACAATTGGGAAAAGTTCGAAAGATGCAAAAAAAACAGCTGTAAAGAAGTAAAAAAAAATTACTAAACCAAAATAAGATGCCCACAATTTTTCTACAACATAGAGGCGAATTAGGCATTAGACTAAAAGAAAAACTGTCAAAAATAACGGATGTTAGAGTGTTCTACACAACAATGAAACTCAAAACTGCGTACGATCATTAGAATCTAGTTTTTGTCAGCATCCTAAATTGCACATGGTATGCGAAGTAATTTGTAATGAATGCAATTTCACGTGGATTGGGCAAAAACGCAGAGATATTACCACTCGGATTGCAGAGCATCAAAATGAACTCGCCTGTAGGTAAGTTTCCAAGCTAATGTTGTGGCACCCCGCTCGTGTTTGATTGGCGAGTAATTGACCAATACAATTTGCCACAAAACTACTGACTCTCAAATCAAATCATATAGCGCAACGGAAGCCATTGATGGACACGCCCGATGAAAACTGGAGCCTGAATTTTACACTAAAATGTTAGTTAGCAGTGGTAACGTTCCTTTACTCAAAGGTTACTGTTTAGCTAATTTAAAACATACTATTGGCATAAAAGTTGCAGAAAATGGATATTGTCACAATTTAGTTTTTCAAATTTTTAGTAGAAACGGGAAATGGAGAAAAACCATCACTGAAAAATTGTATAATTCCAGTCACCAAAATCATCGTGTTGACGTGCAGTTGCCTATACGGATCACCTCCATGACACCTCTATTAGCCTAAAAAAATTAAGCAGTGATCAGAACGTTCTTACATTGCACCTCGAATTTGAAAAAGCTCCTGGATAGTAACCTTATAAAACGAATAGAAACAGAACTAACAAAACTGGTTAATATCCGAGATGCCACATAGTGACCGAAACTTCGAAAATTTCATCTGCAAAAATAATTACTTTGCATTCATTTAAACCACGTGAACGAAAAACCTTCCTTTGTATCAACTAACATTCTTGTATATTTTCCATTCAAAATGCTTATATTTATAATTAGTTGTATTGCAAGACTTTGTGGCCCTCGTTTTGGGATTTTAACAACATTTGCAGGCACATAATTAACCTATGATCATTGTGATAGTATCAATTAGTGCGATGTACCAAAGATGGACACCTCATCCGAAGACTCCAATCAAGCCGGGCTATATGATCTCCCTGCGCAAACTGGTTATCTAATTTTTATGTTTTTCAGTGTGAAATTCGAAATCAATTTTGGAGTTTTCGCCTGTTACCCTGGAACATCAATATTTTATCCCTATTTTGTTTTATTGACAATTCCGCTCCACAGAGGGCCCACTTTAAATCAGGTCATCCCGAAAACACCCAAGTACGACATTCTTAAACAAAGATAATTTGAGTCCATTGATGATAAATTTGAATTAGAAAAAAAAAACTCAGATGAACAACGATGAGAAAGTATCTATTTCAAACTATTTTTACGTTCTATACGTTTGCAGTTTTGAACCAATTTACACTACATAAAAAACAGTTAATAAACACAGGCAATACTTACAAAAACCAGACCAGAAATTTTTAGCCTGCCTAAAATTTTAAACTTTCAAGCACACCAACGAAACAAAAAGTGTCGATAATTGTTGCCTATTCAGTTTCTTTCCAATATGACCAAATATGATTAAAAAACTGACAAAAAATTGGAGGGACATTGCTTTAAATGTATTATTCTGATCTTTCTCAATTTCCTGAGATTATTATTTTCATTTTCCTGTAACATTTGGATGACATCAAAACCCTTTACGAGCAAAAACAGAACCGTGCTAGTTGGCTGGAAAAATATTTCCACCATAGGCTGCGTTCAGGTATCATAATCTTATTTTATTTTGTCACAAAAAACATTTCTACATTTCCTTCAGTAATCAGGAGCGCTTGTGGAACCAGAACTAATTCCATTGTTCTACTTCTTCAATATGATGAATCACATGTTAAATTTCTTGCCGCCCTCTTTATAATTTTTTTAAGCGATAAATTTGATACCGAATTTATTCTTCACAATTTTTTTAATTTACCTTTATGCCTAACTAAACTTCTGCCCCTTAGTCCTTCCCTTGCTAACGCATTGGTAGAATCATTTATCCCGAAAAAACAGACCAGGATGAAAACACGATTGACCACGACGAAGGCTATATGTCCACAATTCTGTCCCTCCCGATGTCTGTTAACGCACATCCTGGCCCTGCAACCCGAGATGACTTTAAACTGAATTGATTCGGCAATTTCATTTTTTGGGAAGACGAACTTGTATGAATGTCTGTTGAATATGTGGTAACAATTACCCGTTACCACTGCGAACATAATATCTCTGCCGTCTGCTCAAAAAAATCTGGTTGATCAATTTTCCGTGAGCCAGCCAAATCAGTCGCTTTGGAAGGATCATTTGAACAAGATAATTCTTAATAAAGCCCCATTCTCCCTTCTCATGTTCATGTTTTCCTAGCCTCTTATATTAATTTCTAATTGAACAATGCAATTAATTGATACATGGGGTCCCTTCTCATTCTGTGAAATTGTTTGGGACACGAGGAACTTCCTCTTTCTTTGAAATTAAAAAAAATTAATTCTTGTTCAAGCTCCAATGAGTTTACTGCTAAGGACAAGCAAGCTCTTTTCCCACAATTTGTTTCATCTTTTTTGTATCAGATATATTGTTCAAGCCTCAATGGAGAACTGTTTTTTTTATATTGCTTTTTGCCTCAACAAATTTACTTAAACTTAACCTATGTTTCTGCATCAATTAATTAATGTCCCTCATATATTTTACTTCATTTCAAAAATACTCATTTTTTTCTTGGTAATATTAAATTATGCTACTATGGAGCCTCACATGGTCTGTGTTACTCTGGGCCACACGATTTCAATCAAAGATAAGGCAAGTTGTCCATCAAAGCAGCGGACATTAGGTGGCCAGCAGTTGACAGTCATCTTTTGCGAAGTTGAACTTGTGTCAATGTCTGTTGAATATGTGGTAACAAACAGACAAACATCCGTTACCAATGCAAACGTAATATCTTCTCCGCCCGCTCAAAAAAAATCTGGTTTCTGATTTTTCCGACAAGCAACCAAATCAGTTGCAAGGGAAGGGTTATTTGAACCAGATAATTCTTAATAAAGCCCCATTATCCCTTCTCATGTTCATGTTTTCCTAGCCTCTGTTTTTAATTAAGCAATAGAAATAACTGATACATGGGGACCCTCTTCTTTCTGTGAATTTGTTTGGGACACGAGAAACTTCCTCTTTCTTTGAAATTTGAAAAAAATCTTAATTCTTGTTCAAGCTCCAGTGAATTTACTGCTAAGGAGAAGCAAGTTCTTCTCTCACAATATATTTCATCTTTTTCATTTGAGATATATTCTTCAAGCCTCAATGTAGAACTATTTTTTTTAATTTTGATTTTTGCCTCAACAAATTTACTTAAACTTACCTATGTTTCTGCATCGATTACTTAATGCCCCTGATTATTTTAATTCATTTCTAAAATAATCAATTTTATTCTTTGTAACATTAATTTGTGCTACTATTGAGCCTCAAATAGGCCTTTAGGCGGAAAAATTGACAACTTGAAACCTGTGTTACTCTGGGCCGCACGATTTCAATCAAAGATAAGGCAAGTTGTCCATCAAAGTAACGGACATTAGGTGTCCAGCAGTTGACAGTCATCTTTTGTGAAGACGAACTTGTGTCAATGTCTGTTGAATATGTGGTAACAAACACCCGTTACCAATGCAAACGTAATATCTTTTCCGCCCGCTCAAAAAAGATCTGGTTTCTGATTTTTCCGACAAGCAGCCAAATCAGTTGCAAGGGAAGGGTTATTTGAACCAGATAATTCTTAATAAAGCCCCATTCGCCCTTCTTACGTTCATGTTTTCCTAGAGTCTTATTTTAATTTTTAATTAAGCAAAACAATTAATTGATACATGGGGACCCTCCTCTTTCTGTGAAAATGTTTAGGACACGGAGACACTCCTCTTTCTGTAAATTTTCTCTGATGTCTGTTCAAAGAAACGGACATTAGGTGTCCAGCAGTTGACTGGCAGACCTCTACCTAAGAAACAACAGCAGAGACTCTTCCTTCAGACAACAGACAAAAAACATTCTATTTTTCGTTCCGATGCTGTATTATGCATAGGTTCTTTGTGCAAAATGGTCATTGGTCCCGTCAAAAACCTCCCGTCCAGTATCGGGAGAATGGACCCGAGGTCACTGTTCAAACATCTTGATAACACAATGGTGGCTCACAAGCTAATGCGCGATGCAATATAACGCAAATATGATCACTAATAAAATGGTAAAATGAATTAAAATCTCCATCATAGAATCCGACATTTTCAAGCCGAATTGAAATTCTTTTCATGCAGAGCTCAAAAGACATGGTCTTTTTTGGAAGCGAAGAAGAATTGCCGCTTTTTCATACAAGAAAACCCTCTCACCAAATGGTTACCACCAACTTCAATTTGTGACTGCGACCACAATTCTCCTAATTCTAAATCACGTCCTGTTTCCTCAAACCAAAAATTTATTGGGCAATTGGGCTTCTGCTTAACCTCTGATCTTGAACTGGAATCCCCACTTGATATCTCAAAACCAGGATTTGGAGACGGTCCGTGCAACCGTTCAAACTTACTCGATGTTGGCAAACTATCGAGGACGATGATACAACCGGCTCTGGCATTTCGGCTCTTCTTGAACCTATCGAGGAGCCCAACATCAGTCTTCAGCAGTTCCTCGTTCAGAATTGCCAACTGGTTCTTTGGCCAGCCGTTGGAAAAAAACCTACTCTTTGGTATAACTACACTTTGCAAAACCTTCCATGACTTGAACCCAGAGCCTTTGATTGTTGTTACTTCTGCCCAACCCTGTGCTGAAAAGTTTTCCATTTCAAAGCATTCGTGCTTGAATAATTTCACATGGCGCAATAATCTCATTTCCCTCTTGTTATGCTTAAAAAATTGATATATTTCATCCAATGAAGTATCCGTGGAATAAAATAATCCGCTTCTTCTCGGCTTCCGCTTCGTTGTAGTATCACGCTTTAGCGTTAGATTCTTTGATGAAAATGGAAAATGGAAAAAATTGAACGATGTAAAATTGTACATTGTCAGTCACTATCATCACCGTGTTGTCATTCTGTTGCCTATACATAACACTTCTATTAAACTAGAAAATAAATTAGCAGTGGTCAGATTGTTTTAAACATGCATCCCGCATTTCCAAAAACCTGGCAACACTGCTGAAAGAAGAGCTTTAAAAAAGATTTTCACTAATACGGGTATGTCGCAAATATGGACCCCAATTGTAGGGTCTTCATCTTATACCCCAACTTTTTCAGCTCTTTAGTATTAGCTAGATTGCATTCATGTAACTGGTAGCAAGATTGCTTGTGGTCAACACTATTGCTAGAGGCCATAATTAAAACAATTTCAAAGCTTAAAGCTTGCACAATAATATCACAATTTCTCAATCGTAAAAAAGAAGCATTTCACCCTAGCAACAATGCACTCACACTCTGAAAGTTCATGGCCAAAATGAATCAGCCTACTGAAATCCACTAGTTTGATTACCAGTTGAAAAAGACGGCTGTTTACAATGAAACTCTTTTGACATGCTCCTTTCACCCTAGAACAAACTGATGAAGCGTGCAATTGACGGTCCCGCCGGGTCATGTTGTCCACGCTGTCACCTTCTGCATCACTCATTTGACATTCAAGCAGCACAGCACCCTATACAAAGCTATTCTCTCCTCATTGTCTCCGGGGAAGTTCGTTTTGAAGAACCCGGCACTAAATCTGATATGCTGATGAATCCAAACACCTTGCCGAGCAATGTAACCCCATCAAATGGTACTTGGAATTTCCTTCTCAACATTGAAGAACCTTTTGAGCAACTCTCTGTAGAAATTTGTCAATTTATTGCAGCCTCATTTTTTTCAATAGTAACGAAGCCAGAAAAAAATTCGCGGACATCTCTGAGAAAAAGTTGAAACCGTTAGCTGAAATCTCTAATTTAACAGGCTTATCTTTCAAATCCGAAATAGTTTTCCGAACCTGACTTTCCCTTGCGTAAAAAATTTAAGTGATGGTTCTGAGGCAAAACGGAAAAGTTACGGCTTCAACAGTAGCGAAAAACTCAAATCAACAAACTTTTTATCAAGCTAAAAACCTGCAAAAGAAACTTCGTAAACAGACTTTGGCAGAACGCAACGATCACTGAAACATTTTCATGAAAACAAGCAAAACAAAATACAATTAAAAGATCAACCGAAGAGCTCCTATCTAGGGTCCACTCATCGATGGCTACCATCAATGGCAAAATTGTATGTGAAAAACTCAACAAAAAACAACCAACAACCCCTCAAACCAATCCAAAGTTCATTGTCAACTCCCAGGCAATCAATTCCGTACATTTTTGTTCGATTAACAGAGCTACGGCAATCATTAAAAAGGGCCGTGAAAAGCCATAGCAGGTTTAGACGCGAAAAAAGACGCAAACACTGACTTGCTCTAAAGAGAAAGCTGATACTGTTGCAAAAAATTTATCCAAAACTACCGTCATTTGAGCCACAAATTTTGGGCTAAAAATTTGGCAGCTTTCAAAGGTTGTCGTTTTTTACAAATTATCAAAAACCCTGGCATTAGAACTACTTCGGAGATCTCTCAATTAGTGTGTAGTGCATCATAAAGAGCAGTGAAAATGATTTGTGGTTCCCTGGAGGCAAAAGCCAGCACTGCTTACGTGGCACTGAAAAAAATGTGGCTGTGGCATTGAAGCGGACTGCTGATGATACTCCCAAAAATCAAGCAGTACCTCTGATGGAAGCCGAAAATGGATGCAATTGAATCAATCGATATTAAGTTCTTCAAAAAATAAAAAAGAGGCCTGCATTAGGCATTAGGCAGTGTGTTCAAATTTTGTTTAGAGCACCATTTGATCTGTTCTTCTCTAGCCTTTTCTTGCAGTCACATCCAATGGGCATCTCGCGCGGAACGTAAATTTATTGCGGTAGATGGCAATTTTGTAAAAAGCTTTTTGAGCTGCTAAAGCGCTTCACTGTGTTATCAGATCAGGTTACTTATTTCTTACACCTATTGAATGCTCTAAAAACCAATTGATTATAAAGATAAACGTGTTCTGCGATGATCATGATTTTTAAAAGACTGGTGTCATCTTCGCAGATGGCTGTCAAACTTAGAGACCAATCCCCGGCAGTATAGGTTTGCGAGAAACATTCTAAGAAACCTAAAAACAAAAAAACCAATCTTATTCAGAAACTAAAAGTTTGCAAAAAGGATCTTCACAAATGGCCTCCCCGTGATTCAGGAGAGTTCAGCGAAAACTTGTTTTTCCTGCTTGAAGAACTCAAAAGACTCAGACCGTCTTCTGGGACGCAGAGCCATGATGATTTCATTGTCGCTCGCTGAAAATTATGTTAAACTTCTCCTTCATTTTTTGCTGCATGCATATTGCACCCGAACAGAGAATTTATCGGCGGCCAATGAGTAAGTCCGCAAATGTAGAGATATTGAAAAATTATATGCTGCACATTAGTTCCGTAAATTTAGCAACAGACGGCAGGCAACACTAAACGCAGCAAAAGGCAATAGACGACTAATTATACAGAAACTTTTGCGCGGATATATCCTCAACAAAAAAAACAAACGAAAATTTTTTTAGTTAGACTTAAAAACGACTTGCTCTCAAATACTACAACAAGCCAATTGAAACAAAATCTCTTTTACAACAATCAAAACATATTCACCAATTGTTCTTTTGATTACGCACAATCTATTATATTAAATTTTGTAGTGAAAACGACGGTATTAATGACCCATCGTGATTTTACTGAAAACTTTTAATGAACGAAATCTCCTACTTTGGGCACCACAGTGTCAAGCAACTGGGAAATTTGCTTTTAATAGTAATGATTAAAATGAACACTAGAACTGATCGTCCCAACCTCAAAAAATTGAAGTCATACCATTTCTCGCTAAACATATTAGCTAGTTTGCAGCCATGTCAGATAATTTTAACTATGTATCCTAAATGAAAGAAAGATGTCAGTTATTTGAAGGAAAAATTTAATACTAAAAAGCGAAATGATAAATCTGATCAGTGCGAATTCAAAATTCTCATTCAAAGTGAAATCAATCTGAAGTGAAAAATCTGAAAATCGAATTGATGTATCGGAGATCCGTACGATTAAAAAATTGAATTCCAAAAACCGACTTGAACCCTTTGATCTTGAGTTGATGCTTCAAAATAAAAATTGAGGTCTTAAACCTGATACTAATCTCTACCTTTAAGCAGCTGAAATTTTGAAAACTGAAAATTTTGCAAAAATACTTCTTTAATCGGTCGGTAAAAATTCACGTGCAAATTGAAGTACTTGTTGTTATATTTTGGGACGATTGGAAACTAGGCACCAATATACGAAAACCTAGAACCTTATGTTTTTCATAATCGTCCTCAGTCAACAACACAAATGGCGCAATAAAACTTCTGATCTTTATGAAAGCTAACTCCAGTACAATCGAAAAAGTTCTAAGCAATGTGATGTGTATATCCAAAAATCTACTGGACCAGAAGAAACTGGAAATTTTTTGTTGAGATTGAGCCAAGCTTGATTTAAACTGCGCCTCTTTTAAAATGTTTCTTTTTGTCTACTTTTCACATGTGCGCACCTCTCAATTTTTCCTCTTGATCTTGTGGACTGATCATAATCAAATACACCTAAACTTTGTGTTTTGTAGTTTAATTAGTCCCACAGGGTCAAACAATAAACGCAGTTTTTCGGAAATGATTTTGATTATCTCGCTAGTTCGAGATAACTTGAGTATTGGACAGTTTGACGTCTGGTTAATCTAATCAGGGAAATTTTGTGTTTGGATCCATTGTTCCACCGCTTAATTGGCCGTGAAGCTACGTGCTTTCCAGCACCGTTTTCAAAATTTGCTGGATGGTTGGACAAAACGGAAACAATAGACACAAATTAACAATGAAGTATCTGGTTCATTAAAACTTACCTAGAATCACAAATTTCACAACTCAAATTTCATCACAGCTCCTTTTTCATCAGTTGCATTAAATACTTGTCTAACCAAAAAACCAAGGTAATTGGTTTTGAAATTGCTGATGATATCAAAACAAAGTTTGAGAAGCTTTGCAATACAAAAAAGGAGACTCTGACTTCAAATGAGTGCTAACTAAACCAAAATTCACCTCTTAAACGTCAAGTGAAGCATACAAGCGTCTATTGACTACCACATGCTGGACCAAATGATTAACCAAATGCCCTTGGTCTACACAAATCAGAAATTCTTGCTGGTAAAAAAAACTGCTCAAAAAAATAGTACCAAAAATACCTACTGCTCTTGAGCATGTATAAATTGCAAATGAAAGAAAAAAAGCTGCAAAAATTGATGCAACGTGGATTTTATGTAAAAATCGAAATCAAAAACAACGACTTCCATTACTTTTTAGTTTTTGTCATTTTCTGATTGGAAGTTACAATTGATGAAGCCTTTTTCTTTGTAAACAAAAAAGCAAAATTGACGACAAACTAGCAGTTATGAAATGCGTTTAAGAAAATGCTACCCATCAACGTAGCCTGGCAGAACTACACATTAGCAAAATTAACTAGTAAAGACCGACAAACATTTCTTCTACTGAAAAAACGTTCTGTGCAATATCATTCATAGAGCGCGCTCGAATTATGGGAAACGTTTAGTATGTTGTCTAAATTTTTTGATATTGCTTTTTTATTCAGTACGCAGAGTAAGACAAATTTATTTGACGCATTATTTTAAAATTAGGAAACTACAACAGCAATCAGATACTAATAAACTTGGACATAAGAATGTGCGCCAAACCTTGGACCTGGTCAATGATTACATGGTCCGGGATGAAAATTATGCCTCCAATTCAAACATATAGTGTTTCGGTACAATGACTCTGTTATTCACATCAAATCTCGTATTTCGGAACCACGACCGCTTATATGACGTAAACTGGAACCTACAACCAGACTACTCAACGAAAAAATTAAGATATGCTTCCTGAAGCTAGTAACTTATGCTTCCTGAAAACAGAGCAATTCCATTAAATAGTAAATCATTATGTACAAACTTGGCACGTGAGTTGTTAAATGTAATCACTATTTTCACCCGCTAATTTGGTAAGAATCATGCCTAAAAAACCTAACCACTTTTTCGCGGAAATCATAATATTAAGAGTTGTTTTCGGCAAATAATGTTGATTGGCCCGTTGCTCTCTAGTTTGGTTGAAGACAATTTGGACAGATCTCTCACTATGAACAATTTTGATCATGGATATTACAGTTTTTAGCGAGATTCAAACACAGTTATCCTGAATAAAATCTCGAGATACAGAGAAACAGGGAAATTTTTGGCTCAACCTCTCATAACTTTAGTTTTCTGTGATTGTGGCAAGTGTTTTCAGTTTCAGCACCTACGACATTTCCTCTCTGACCAACACAAGGAAAGCAGAAAATGTGGTTATCCAATTAAGCTTTTTGAATAGAGAAGTTATAATTGCTGGAATGTACTATCTCCACAAAACACTTTTTTGTGGAATCCAAAAAGAGAAGTTTGCAGAAGGCGTCAAGCTACTTAAAGAACTCTCCACCTCAAATGGCCGTACAAAATTGCTCCTCACAATTGACATTAGCTTTCAAGGTACAAACTGGCGGTGCTTGAGCTCTGAAAAAAGCACAAGTAAACTAACAGTCCTCACAGAATGCGAACTAACTGGTCTCGTGAAATGAAAGAACGAAAAACATCTTGCTAATCTTCCATAAGAAAAAGTGATATTTTTTGAAAACTCCATAAAGCAAGACGAGCTCGTTAAAAAATTTCATAAGGAACACAATTTCTCTGAACATCGTCCTTCTCACAGAACTTGCACACAATTTTTCAGCAGGCCTCTCAACAGCCGGAAAATGAGAACTGATTTAAAAAAACTTACAAACTAATACATATGATGAACATATCAGAACGTCAGTTCTAACCTAACTCTTTTAGGAGTTTTATTGATTTTTAGTGAACTGTCAAAACAGTTGTGCTGCTGAAAAATAAAGAAATATAGACCATCTCATTATCGGCATGACATCTCACCGACCATACTTCTCGCCAATGGTCCCGCTTCCAACCACACATAGCCTAAAAACACTTGCAACCATGAAAAAGAGTTAATGCAATCAGAGCAGATTAATAATAAGGTAAAAAATATTCGAGAGCAAGAGAAAAAAAATTAATCTCGGCAACAAAAGAGTCATACCGCAAGAAATGTACCTTAACATTAACCTCGATTACCAGAAAAGAAATAGTCAGTCAAAAAATTAGACTCCGACAAACTCGAACTTTAAAAAAATTCACAAAAATTTTCATTGAATAAGGGCAAATAAAACGTAACGAAACTATCTAAAGCCGCATTAACCCACATCAGTATCAGCGAAAAATAGGTGGACTGTGTCATCAAGGTCCTAAACAATAACAAAGCCTGTGTTCTAGACAGAATCAGAAAAAATGTCTTGAATAGTGAACAACACAAACTATTTCACTTGATTTAATCTATCAAATGAAGAAATGCAAATGAGGCTTTTTACGAGACATTTCCTCAAAAATGGTGCATGACTTCGCGAACGCCAATATGTCGAATGTCAGGGGTTTTATGAGTGTTACGGAGCGACAGATGTTGCAGGCAATCAGGTATTGTTTCGGTGATTAACTAAATGGCAATGTTGTGTAAGGTTCTCTGCAATATTGACTGACCTCTCTCTGAAGCATTTCATAATTCGTGTTTACTTGTTTTATCCTATACATGACGGACTGCTGTTGTCGTGTGATCCCTTGACAACTTTAAACCAACACTGCACTTGTGTTTTCAAATATAGAAAGGTGGGATATGCAGGCAGGTAGAATGCTTAGGGGATGGGAATTGCAATTGAAAGCTTGGAGTTCAAAAAAAAATTTGAATTAGTTTGATGAGGTTGTGGGTGTTTTGCGTGGTGTAGTTTTTTTGCATTTGTTCATGAACTTGCTAAAAAATTTCAGATTATCTTGCTTTCCGACGTATAGTTTTATCCAAGTCTAATTTGCACGGCTTTACCTTGAAGAAAAATTTAGTCGAGTTAACTTTTGCAGCCATGTCGAAGATGCTTTCTTAGCGTTTTGGCTCTCACGCAAGAGAAAATTCATTGTGAAAGAATTGCTGCGACCTTAAATCAGATGCCCTCCAAATTTGGCATTTCTTCAACGGGCTTCAAAAGTTGGTCAATAAACTCGACAAAATTTTGACCTGCTTTTTGCTGACCACGATACGGTCAGGTCCCAATTAATTTTTTATAAATTATAAGCCAGGAACTCGCTGGATAATGTTTTGTTGCATGGCGAAGGGATTTTGTTGGAGGTGTCGGTTGTAGTTTGGTTTTCTTTGAAATAAACTGCATCTAGGACATTCGATAGCGACGAACTTAAAGTACAGGGCTGCTTTGTTTGAGTGCTGGCTGAGTGATGCCTATGATGCCGCGGACAATGAAAGCACGGAGAGCGTTCAGCAAACGTTTAGCTCTTCACACGCTGCATTGCATACCGACGTTGAGACTCTGTTTCTGACATGTTTAGCACGCCATAGGATCTTTGAATTCGTCAAAACCTGAATCAGATCCATTTTTTAGGACATTGGGAGAGGGGAAGCGGGCAGATATTGTAACATTTAAAGGTATTGTTTAAAAATTACCATCCCTTTAGACGATTGCTTACCGTAATATCAGAAGAATGCCAATATAACCAAATAACTTGAACCCGTAAATAGGATAAAAATTAACATTAAAAACAGAAGTTAAAGGGTTCATCGGATATTATGATGCGGACATAAGAATGTTTGGGAGATAATTTCAATGTGGGCATAAGAATGTTTAGCTCCTTGATTAACTTACAATGCAATAGTAGTGGACACAATTATATTTGAATTCTTAAACTTTATGTAAAATAAAACCAACAAATAGTGCCGTCAGTGAACTCATGTGGGAACTTTTTAATCGTTAAAACCTTGCGATAACAAGAATGGTGTTGAGCATTCGAGAGGGGTAATGCGATAGAACGCTTACAGTGTCTTTAAGGGTACCACCTCCTATGAGCAATCACAAAACATCCCAGCTCTGGGATCCAGATACTTTGTTCTTTAAGCCTCTCAGGCCATGTTAGCATTGACACGGTTCACTTGCTACCACACTTATGGAAAGCAAAAACGCAAACAGAAGATAGCAAACATTTACAATTTCCAGTTCCCCAGCTCCTACCAATGGGTATTGAGTCAATTTTTGTCTGTATATCAAAAACTTGAAAGCCTCAAAATCTTTTATTCTTGTTCTAATCTTGTGATCACCTGTGGCATCAACTTCTCCAACACAAATTGGAGGAATATGTGTTCAAATAACGCATATCAAATTACAATACTCGATCATCTTGTTTGCCTAAATGTTTTGAACTTTGCTCCCAGCCATCTTGATGTTTTTGTTTGTAAAACCCCCGAGTTGATACTGATCTCAAACAACGCCGAGATTTTAGCTAACAAGCTTCGACTCAGTGGTTAGTCCTACTCGGACCAGCATCCAATCGAATCTTTTATCAGCTTCGATTGTAATCAAAGTTTTCCTAATGTAATGCACAAATATGCTTTCAAGCGTGAACGATGGACATTATTTTTTACCCCTTTAATACGTACTGCTTTAGCATTGTATATGAACTCGTGAAACAGTGTTTTTCTTGCTTATAGGCAAAAGTTGACAAATAACTTCCAAGAGTCACTAGTCATAGGGCCTCACGTACACCTTGGATCTGGAGCGCAATACCATGCTTAAAAAAACAGTTTGACACCTTGAAACGCAGGATGCCTCAAAATCTTCAATGCATAACGAAAATTAAACGATTAGAAAAGCAAATTTTATTCAACCCAAACGACGACCTAGCCTGCTTTGAATCCAAATTATTCGAGCCCCCAAAGTTCAGTGATTTCCAGAAATACCTAAGGAGCATAAAGAAATATCCTGAAATTGCACCCACTGTTAAAATTGATGCCACCGAAGCCTCAATTGATAAAGAGAAAGCTGTACCTTTTAACACTTAATTTAGCAGTATATTTGGTTTTCCTGAGAAACAAACTGCGACAGACTGTGAAAAAAAAACAATCCGAAATCCAAATTCCCAAGCTTTCAAAGTGCTCTCAGCAAAAAATAGAACACATATGCCAATTGCTTGATGTCAACGGGACCTAACGCACTCGGTATCATTATTTTAAAGTCATGTAGCAAAAAAGCAAGTAAACCTTTATCCCTCATTTTTCAAACATGGTTGAACAAGGCTGAGTTCCCCCGCATTTGTAAAAAATCGCAAGCAACACCCATCATTAAAGAAGGTAGCGAAAAGGAATTTGGTTGCTATAGGCCGATAAGCTTGTAATCTGCAGCTTAAATGTGTTCAAAAAGTTCTTGTCTTATTTGGTATACGAAAAAATAAAGGACAGGTTAAACGAAAACGAGATTGGTTTTCGCAGGCACCGATCCGCAACATTACAAAGTCTTGTTTTTCTTGACACCTACGAACTTATTGATCATGTTGAAACCGATTCTTTAGCAGCTCTTTACATAGACTTCTCTTAGACACTGCCACTTAAAATTTTGACACCGTTCCCCACAACGTACTTCTTAGTTAACTGCAATTTTTCAACATTAGTGAAAAGTTGTTCTCTAGTTCAATCCTATCTAAGTGATTGCCGACAAAGGGTGACAATCAATAAATCAGTCTCAACTAATCGACCTTTAACTACCAGTGTGCCTCAAGGCTCAATCCTTGGGCCGCTCTTTTATTATTGATTATCAATGACTTTCTATCAACTCTAACTACCATTAATTTAGAAAAGCAGATGAATTTAAGGCAGCCGTAACAAATCAAAAAGAAATGAACCAAGCCATGCCAAACATCGAAAATTGTTTAAACGAAAATTAGATGGCACAAAATATTAAAAAGACTCAAGCTCTTAATCTCAAAGTCGAACTATCCGCAACTTTAAACAGATAATTAGGAGTTCCAAGTGAAGACAACAACGTGATTTACGCCTTGTGGTCGCGTTGAGAAAGAATGCAAACTATGTAAGAATTACGAGACGAGCAATCATGGTCTTCTATCAAATCAAACGTAATCTCTCGCCGTCATGTAAACTGCACTTGTAACTCAATGCGTATGCTGGCTACGTAGTACCAATCAAAACCTTTGCGTCACAAGCAAGGATGCCGCCTGGATCCAATATGCATAAAATCGAAAAGGTTCAAAATCTTGCCGCCAAGTGGCTCTTTGTTCTAGTAAAAATTCTAAACAAAGATTGTTATAACTAATTTTACTGCCCCTAAGTCAGTGTATGGAAAACCCTGATTTACTTTTCACTTTCCTTGATAAGAGGTGCCTACGATGTTGATCAAGATTTAGTTGGGAGTCCATCTGATTAAATTGAGTTGACGCGCCAAGAAACTAGACGTGGATTCAAGATCTCCAAAACGCGGCTGCAAAAAAACCGATGAGAATTTCATCAGAAGAATGAATTTACTTTTCAACTGCGTTGTTCGGGTATGTAAAAGATTATAGTCCTACTCTCAACAAGAACACTGTACAAAAAATATACCGACAGTTTTTCGAAAGAACATACATCGAAGAAAACAAATGCACATGGATAATAATCGGCAGATGTGGACATTGCAAAATACTGAACAAAATTATCCTGATATAAACTATATTGACTGTGTATTTTGGGTGAAAACCTTAAGCCTAGCCCTAAAGACTTAACTATTACAGCTTTTAGTTCAGCTTAATAAGTTAATGGAAATGACCTGTTGTTGGATTTCCCTAGGATCGTTAGCGGTTATGAGTCAACATCAAGGAAAATTGCATTTGTATTCGCGAGTCAACGTTATCAACCTCGTTACGGACATGAAACTAATTGTTAAGTTAATCGCAACAATTACGATTATCATGTTGTTGTTGTCGTTGTTGTTGGGTATTTACAGCTGTGCAGAAGTGTCTAAAGTCCAAGTCTTCAAATTAAAATATTGTCTTATTGTTTATATAATTCTGACAATTGCAGAACAACTGCCAAGTGCAAATATTCCGGTCAGAATATTTCTTCTCGATAAAATTCCACATTATTCCACGTAATATTCGGTTTCTCAATCCAACTAGCTTTCTTAAAATTTTTGTAGTCTATATGCAATTCGACGGGTTTTAAAGGTGAATTCGCTGCGCTCTTTCCGTTGGCGCCAATTCAAATCAGCTACAAAACCATCAGACAGCATGAAAAAATTTTTGAAACTGAAAAAATTTGAAATTTTTCAAAACTAAAAAATGGTCAAAACTGAAAAATTTTAAAAGTTGGGACCAAAAATTTGTCCACCCCCCAACTCTGTGAAAGCAAAACCCGAGCAACCCAAGGTTATGGCAGACGGTTAGGGTAACTCCTAAACTACTCATGGACCCAACGAACGTTATTGCATCAGACCCACAAGTGTGTCTATTAGCACTTTTATGGTGCAAAATTGGCAATTTTCAATATTTTATTATTTATTATTAATTTTCTTAAGTTGTTTATTTTATGATACTTTAGATGACCATTAATGGTGAAATACCGTATATTCGAGGCATTCACAGCCGCGTACTAACCATCTGTGCTTATGTCAACAAAAGTCACTATTGCAGTAATTTGACATTTACTATGTAAACAATGACCTAAATCATTTTCTTGATTAACCAATCAGAGACAAGTGCCAATGATGTTATAAGTGATAAATATTTGATTATTACTTTAACCCAATTTTTTGATTAGTCAAACCGTATTGTATTTAGAACCATTAGAAACTGTTAACAAGAGCCGTTGGCTCTCAGATAGACTAAAATTTGATTCTTTAACAACTTTAGTCTTTTTGTTAAGTTTTGCTAGATCTTAAGATCTTGCGTGTTCTAAGTAAGTTGAGCTCACTTGACGAGAAGTTTGCAACAACACTAGCTACTGGCTGAAGCCTTACAAACTTCAGCACGAGATTAAACATAGATTATTACTAAGGATTTTCTTAACTTCAATCAACAAAATTAAAGTTACAGTCCATTAAATACGTCCGAGCGACTAATTATTTCTGCGAGATTGTTAGTCAATCGAGCCCAGTGAAGAACCAGGCTGGCGTAAAACTCGAGAACCAGGCTGTGATATATCGGTTCCACTGAGATTCTTGAGCAGCCGCTACATTTGGTCCGCCGACCCGGACAACAACAACAGCAGTTACACGAACAGCAACGAATCTTCGATTCAACCTGTTGGACCAAAACACAATTAGCAACGATGGCCAGCAAAAGTCCCAACAGACACTGGAAGACAGCTGATTGGAAGGCGAGTGGTCAACTCAAGACGTTAGAGAAAGAGCAAGCTGACCTACTCAAGTCCTTCTCCAGACACCTCAACGAGCTAGAAGGCTACCTGACGCAAAACAAAACAATGACGGCCGAAGGTGCTTATCGATGTTTCCTCGAGACGTACGACAATTTGGAAGACAACCGACAACAGCAAAGGTTGCTATTAAAACCAAAGTATTTTGAAAGCTTTGACAATGACACCAAGCTTATGTTAGAAGAAAAGAGTAAATTTTTCCGATGGGTAGTTGACAGAATACCAGATCTCCAACATATTGAAGATTGTCAAGCAGTAGTCGTCAACTACCGGAACGACACACTAGGTCGTTAAGCTGGGTAGGTATTGACAATGGCAATAACCCTACTGTTGTATTCTGTATCTTTATTTTCCGTATCTTTATTTATGAATATATCTTTATTTTGAATATATTTCTTGAACCTTTTCCAGAATTTGGTCTTCAGTTCTTCCTGCAGTCAAGCACGTGACAGCATATAGACGCAACGGTAAAATTAAGGACTTATATAATCCCAAATTGAAAAACGTGTTTTTTTAATTGCAACTTTTCGCTAATGCATATAGAAAATTTTATTTGTTTTGTCCATTCTTTATTCAATATGCTCTTTCCACGATAAATCAGCCGCCACGTGAATTCAAAGATATTTGATAGTTGAAGATTTTTCCAAAACCTTTTTTATCGATTTGTACTGTTGGCCTCTATGTCTGAATTTCAGATATGCACACTTGTCTATTGCCAGCTTCATTTTGTTTTGGGTTACCCAGTTCTCAATCCCATGTAAGCATTGGTAGTGGGAATATGTTTAATAGTCTAAGCCTACATTTGTATTCTGTACCTTTATTTTATTATATCCGTTTAACTATTTTTCTTTGAAACTTTCCAGAATTTGAATTCCAGTTGTTCTTGCAGTTAAGCAATGAAACCATATAGCAGTACCTTCAAGATTAAGGACTTATAAAATCCCAATTTCATTAAACTGTTTACTTTAATTGCAGCTTTTCGCTAAAGCATGTACAAATTTTTTTGCTTTCTTCATTCTTTCTTCAATATGTGTTTTCCTGTATACATCAACCGCCACGTGAACTCCAAGATCTTTGACAGTGATGTAGTTTGCCAAACCTTTTCCCATCAATTTGTACTGTTGGTCTCTTCCTCTGAATTTCAGATATGCACGCTTTTCTATTGCCGACTCCATTTTATTTTGGATCACCCGGTTCTCAATCCGATGTAACAATTGGTAACGCCAATATGTTTATTCGTCGAAGCTTACTTTGGATTCTGTATCTTTGTTTTCCTTTATCCGTTTGACTACATTTCTTTGAAACCTTACAGAATTTCAATTTCAGTTCTTCCTGCATCAAGAACGTAAAACCATAGGAGTACCCTCAAAATTTAGGACCTTTATAATCCCAATTTTTCAAACGTATTCACTTTAATTGCACTTTTTCGCTAAAGCAAGTACAAAACTTTACTTGCTTTTGTCATTGTTTCTTCATTATGCTCTTTCTACGATGCATCAGCCGCCACGTGAATACCAAAATCTTTGACAATTCTGGAGTTTCCCAAATCCTTTCCTATCGATTTGTACTGTTGGCCTCTACCTCTGAATTTCAGACATGCACTCTTGTCTTTTGCCAGCTCCATTTTATTTTGGATTACCTAGTTCTCAATCCCATGTAGATAATCTTGAACTTCCAAGTAGTTTCTTTGCACAGCCAAGAAATTAAGATCATCAGCGAAGATAAAGGGCTCAGAAAACATCAAGAATTCTGGATGATCGTTAATGAATATACAGATTATTATGGTAGTATTATGGGCTTAGGAGTGGCCCCTGGGGTGCCCTGCTTGTTATATCGAGAAAGGTCAATCATTTTTTGGATTAATTCACAACGCGGTATATTGTCAAAAGTTTTTGAAGGGTCAGTATAGAACGCAGTAATCTCTGAGTGAGGGTAGTAATCAAGAGCTTTATATATTCTTCTGAGAAACAGCAGCCTGTTTGTTTGCACAGATCTTCTGCTGGCAACACTATGTTGATTCTTAGTTAGGAACTTTCGAAAATGGTTGTGCAATTCAATGTTTATGCATTTTTCCAGACTGTTGCTATAAATGTCCATTAATGAGACAGGCCGGTAGTTTTTCTTTCGTCTACTTTTAATAAAATTGGAGTTTTGGCAGCAAAGTTCCAGCTTTTCTCTAGGTACTTGTGCAGCTTCTTTATATTCCGAATGACTGAATGCATGCTGTTAACGAGAATCTTGCTAATCTTTACATTAAAACCCGAAGGTATACCGATCGGGCCTCTGAATTTTGTGGCATCAATACCATCCATTATATCATATTGTATTCTTTGAGATGTCAAAATTTGTATGAGAAGGTTTCCGTTTTTTGAAATATTTCAAACTGAAATTAGCTTTTGGGAGAACACAGAGTGAAATATATCATTCAACAGTTTTACCTATTCACATTGAAGCATACTTGGCTTGGTATCATTCACCAAGACTTTGGGCAGGCAGGCAGATATGTTTAGGCTTTTCAGATGTTTAAAAATTCGGACTGTTTTTCTTGATCCTTGTAATTTTTCTTGGTACACAACTCTAACTTCTTCAGCTGATTAAGTGACTTGATTTTCCAGTTTGAATACCAACTCTTTTTTGTATGATGTTGATATATTCTCCAATAAAAGTTTTTGTGTCTTTATCTTTTTAATCATATTTGAAATACCACAGGAAATCCAAAGTGACAGTGATTGTCTGTGCCTTGTTCTTTTTGAGACATATAAATTGAACATTTCGTCAAGATACGTTGTGAATTGTTCGCTCATTTTGTTGATGTTAGTGTAACAAACTGACTGGAATGGTTGTTCAATAAGATGTTTGTTTATAGCGTCATTGTCAGCCTTTGCAAAACTTTTAAAGTTCTGTTTTAGTGGTTTTGTTTCAGTAACTGCGCTTTCTAAGGTAAGACGAATGTCTACAAGGTTAGTTAGATTATAGATAGAATTGGAAAGATGTTTATAATTCAGCGGATAGATGACAGTTTTGATAGAAAGCAGTATCCAAGATGTTTTTTCCACGTGTCGGAAAATCGATAATTTGGCAAAACTTTTCACCTTCGAACATTTTGATGGCTTGGTCTTCGTTTTCCTGGAGACTATACAGGGTCTTCAGCTTGCTTCTGGGAATATAAGGTCTCCACAGATGACATTTGCTTTGTTTTTAGAAATGTTTCTCAGGAGCAATTAGAAATCCTCCATCGTGTATCGATATGAGATTGATATGTGCGGATTGTAGAAATACTTCAGTATCATTAAGATTAATTTAACACGCTAAACATGAGTTGATTGGAGTGCAATTCATTTGCTCCGATATCAGAGTTTCTTTCACAGCAATTAGGTATAACTCCAAGCGCATTTTCATCTTCAATCACTTCTATAAAAATTGTAATCGTTAGGAAAAAGTTCGGAGTCATTGATTTTATCGTTCAACTAGGTATCGCAAAGACATAGAATATTATTATCTGAGTTAATTACTGCATTTATAAATTTTGATCTTCTTTCGATTTTTACTAAGCTTCTTTTAGTTAATTGGAGGATATGGAGTAAGTCTAGTCAGTGAACAGGCGCATTCTGTATATCCAGTAGCAACTTGATTATAAAGTTCTAGATACCAAATTCTCTATTTCTCTTTAGGTACACCGTTAAGCAGCTCCATTCATTTTTTAAAGTTTGATTTTCTTTCAGTGCGTCCTCCTTTGTCAACGCTGGCAGGATGTAAACGTCTCTTTCGACCAAATTATTTCTGAATTCTCGACTTTTAGCAAAAGTGATTGTTGTTTTGTTTTCGTCTGCCAAGGTTAAGAATACGGCTCTCTGCCTTTTTCTATCATTTCAAAAATTTCCAAGTCTTTGTATTTCTATGACATGTGCATTCACACCTATTGGACTGAGCAGATTGTTTACTTCATAGTTTTTTGGGAAAACATTTTCCTTTTTTGTTTTATTAGGATCCTCAGGTATACCTTCGATTCTTATACTTTTATTGATATCGTGACTTTTCCGGTTTTCATCAATTTTATCTGTTTTAAGATTTACTGTAGTAGTTTCAACAGCAAAAACAGCAGCATATGTTTTTTTAAACTTTGTTACACGTGGTTTTTGTAGCATTGTAACTTATCTCAATCACTAAGTCCGTTAGTCGCTTTTCCATGTTGTTCAGCTTTTCATCAACATCCATGCTGTCAATTTTTGTCAGCAACTTTTGCCAGGGTTTGATAACAGACAAAGTTGTCCCTTTCATTTTGCTCAACGCATTTATTACAAAGTGGCATGACATTCATACCAAGCTCTCTAATGCCAGTAATTGCAGCTGGCGAAAGAACTGTACATTCAAGAGTCAGATGCATGTTGAAATTATATGCCACACAAGTATAACCTTCTGCGTGTGCGTTAACAACCTTCTTGCAAATTCTACAATTTTTCCTCATTTCGTGTTATGCTATTTTCTGAGCAAAACCAAGAAATTTAATCGCGAGGTTTTTTAACGAAAAAATAAACTTAATGACTGGGACTTGAGGTTAAAATTTCTGTTCCGAACCAAGAAACCTAATCATTGGGAACTTCACAAAACTTACCTCAAAGCTGTTTATTTGATAGCTGAATTTTTCTTTCTTTGTTTTTTGGGCTTGCTATTCTTCTTATTTGCAAATTCGCTTCAAATCACCTCTTTTTCGTGCAAGTGTGAAGATCGTTTTCAATTCGAGAAATGGATACAAGTGAAGCTTGCTGTACTTTCTGAACACTTTCATATCCTTTTGTTTTCGGAGAGATAAGAGATTCTTGACAAATGAAACACTGGTATCTCAGTTTCTTTCAATTTGTTATAGACGTCAGGAGCGCCTTCACTGAGACAATAAACAATTCAAAACATATGTATATAATTTTTTTGACAAAGACGTTCGACTTGAACTTTTAAATGATCACCGTTGATGGGTTATCTATTATCGCTTTTCGATCTGGTTACAAAGTTATAGATGAACTCGTGTCATAATACAATTTTGATGTTTTTTTCAGCGTATCGCAATCGATTTTGAACTATCTTGTACTTATCTTTAGCGTTTGGATGTATATTGTTTCTTGATTTTAAGATGACCTTCCCTTTGAGTCGTCTTCGAATGTTATCTTACTTCTCCAGAGAATGATGTAATGAACTATCTCCAACAATCAACATTACAAAAGTGCACCCACGGCTACCCTGACATTCAAATATTCAAATCAACTGAAGTAGTCACTCTAAAATTGTATCACCTAAGCTTTAGTCTTATATTAGATTTTATATTTTTTGTCACGGTCAAAAATACTGTCAATGATGAAAACGCCAACGAATTTGGGAATGCAGGTTAATTAAAACTTACCTAGATTTAAAAATTTTTAACCCGCTTTGGAAGGCAGTTGCGAAGCCTTCAGATATTAGGAATCCATGAAAAAAGGAACAAAAATGTGGTCTTTCCCATTATAGCCTCCCATGAAATTATAGCCTTCACCTTCCCATTATGGTGTAACTACCATGATTGGGGGCCTATAGGTTATCTGTCCACTAAAGTAGAGGGCTATAATGGGAAAGACGCTAATTATGAGCCAAGAACAATTTACTTTGAGAAAGCAACGTTTGGTTCGCTTGTCTTTGCGTGCACTGGGGGAGCTGGCCCATGAGCTTCAAAAGCACTGAAAGAATGGACATCAAAGCTTTGTACTACGCTGACATGTCATACCTAAGGACAAAAATCAGCTTCGCGCTCTTAAGGAGCTCAGTCTTCTGCATTCGAGGCTCTAGAACAGTTAGGCGGCGCGTTGATGCTTCAACTGGAGCGCTGTTTCTGAAGGAGGGAGGCTGTTAGTTTGACTCAACTATAATCGCTTTTAGTTTTGTTTTTTTTTCAAGGAATTAAGACAATGTTTTTTTAAACAGGTAAATTAATCAAATAACCGAAAAGTTAAAGTTTATATGCCCTCAGAATAATCAGGAACATTTATTGAAATAATCAAAATTGTACATGAATCTTCTGGGTATTAATTGATGTTACCCATTAAGCTGTTCGTTCCACTACATATAAAAATAAGACACGAATGATCCTATATGTCTATCTAATGGAAAATGTTCATGCTGACGTTGCAAGTACTCTGTTAAGGTTCTCTTGAAAAAAATTTTGCTCTGTCGCTCTTTCGTTGAAGGGTAATTTATTCCATTTTTATATGCGCTTCAAAATGAAAGGTTTTTTACTCTGGTTAGTATAATTTTGCGTTCTTATTATCAGCTGTTTTGTCTGTTTGTTCTTTTTTGACTGTAGGTGGTTTGCACATTTTTTAAATGTTTCTGAGACTATCCTCTGATCCAAGTCTGTGCGAAGTTTCACTATGATAAACTTTGAAATAATTAATTCAGCTGGTAGGACATGCACTTTGAGAAAGATATTACGACAATGATTGGATTTACGACGCGTATAATACACTTTTATGCCCCAACTAATCTGTCAATTTATACGTTGTATGTTTTTGCTGACAATATTTGTTACTTTTTCAAAACTACATTTAGATTTCCTTCAAAAGGTAATTTTGAGTCAAGGTGTATGCCTAAATAAGGACAACTCTCAGCAGATTTTATTAAATTTCCGTTAAAAATAACTTTTGTTTCTAATTCGTCCCTAGTAGAAACATAAAGTAGTTCTGTTTATCAGCATTCAAATAGAGTTGATTTTCTTTAAGTAACTGTCTGTCTTCAATAAAATATTTTCAATTTTTGTTGCAATTGTTTTTCTTGTATCGTCTGCAAATTGAACAAGCTCAAAATCACCTTTGATTTTTTTAAAAAAAATTGTTAACGTATAAATGAAAAATTAGGGGTTTTAATTCTGTGCCTTGCGATGTTCCATGATTAACGAAATTATGTTCTGACACCTCGGTGCCTATTTTGAAGCATTGTGATCTTTCTTCGAGAAAAAATTTCAATAATTAACTGCAGGCTCAGAGAATTTGAAGCACTCTGCTTTTTCAAGAAATGTTTTGTGTGAAATTGAATTGAATGCTTTTGCAAGAACTAAGAAAATTGCAGCAGTGTTTTTCCCTTTTTCATTGTTTCTATTACTACTGTCTCAGCGAAAAACAATACTGCATCTGTTGAAGATTTTTTGTTTTGGAATTCAAATTGCTCTTTATTCAACAGATTGTTTTATTAATGTGATCCATAATTTTGAAAAGGAGAAGTTTTTCAAAAAACTTAGCAAATTTAGTCGTGTTGTTGACCCATTTTTTTGTAAATTGCTGTAATATATATGACATATAGAACAGTTGGAAATTTAGTAGCCGCCCGTGCGCATTACTCTATGACTTTGGCTAATTGAGCGTGGTACTTGTTAAAATGCAAAGTTATGTTAGATTGTTAAATAGTTTATATTGATGAAAAATTGGTTTAATTAGACTAAATTTAAAAGAGTGGTTAGCACTGATGGAAGTTGGGTGTTCAATGAATGAATTTTTTCCTCGCTTTGGTCTGTACCCAATATCGGTTCTCTCACCGTGGTAAATTAACTAAGTCAACAAAGATATCTCAGTCATGTTGATTTCGCTCGAAGCCCGAGCTTTGTCTAATCACAGGTCTATTTTCCTTTCTGACAGCTATCAACCTTGTGTCAGCCATGAATCAGGTAATAAATTAAACTTTAAACTAAATCTTTCACCTTGAAAAAAATCCTAGGTTTTTAGTACATCTTTTTCATATATGTGTGCCATTCACACTGCTCCCCTCCTAACATGAATAGATAGCACAACTCACTCAAAATTAAACACTATTTTGATTCAAAGATCTTGTTATGTGAACGTCTTACAATACAATAAATTTGTAGATTCATATGGAAATATTAATTATCAGTTTTGGTTGTTCATAACTTTTTCTGCCTCGTCAAGTCCAAATACATTGTACGCTTCCCGTGCCGCATCAAGGAGAAGTTTTTCAAAAAGCTTAGCAAATTTAGTCGTGTTGTTGCCCCCTTTTATTTGTAAATTGGTCTGATATATATGACATATAGAACAGTTGGAAATTTAGTAGCCGCCCGTGCGCAATACTCTATGTCTTGGCTAATTGAGCGTGGTACTTGTTAAAATGCAAAGTTATGTTAGATTGTTAAGTAGTTTATGTTGATGAAAAATTGGTTTAATTAGACTAAATTTAAAAGAGTGGTTAGCACTGATGGAATTTGGGTGTTCAATGAATGAATTTTTTCCTCGCTTTGGTCGGTACCCAATATCGGTTCTCTCACCGTGGTAAATTAACTAAGTCAACAAAGATATCTCAGTTATGTTGATTTCGCTCGAAGCCCGAGCTTTGTCTAATCACAGGTCTATTTTCCTTTCTGACACCTATCAACCTTGTGTCAGCCATGAATCAGGTAATAAATTAAACTTTAAACTAAATCTTTCACCTTGAAAAAAATCCTAGGTTTTTAGTACATCTTTTTTATATATGTGTGCCATTCACACTGCCCCCCTCCTAACAAGAATAGATAGCACAACTCACTCAGAATTAAACACTATTCTCATTCAAAGATCTTGTTATGTGAACGTCTTACTATACAATAAATTTGTAGAATCATATGGAAATATTAATTATCAGTTTTGGTTGTTCATAACTTTTTCTGCCTCGTCAAATCCAAATATATTGTACGCTTCCCGTGCCGCATCATTTGTCAGAATTTGATATGCCCGATTAATGGTCTTGAAGAGTTCTTTGTCTCCACCAGCACCAGGGTGCGTCAACAGGCTCATTTTGTGGTAGTGTTTGCTGATCTGATCGTTTGAAGCAGAAATTTTTAACAACAAAATCTGGTATAGCCTTGCAGGCCAGTTCATAATGTTTTTGCTCCAAATATCCAATAAAAATTTCTCCGTGGCCTTTGTTTTGGCTTTTTCATTCCTAAGAGTACTCTTTGTCCATCAATAAGAGAATCTTTTTTTCGGCATTCGTTGTCCAAATACTGATTGTAGTGTTCCAGCTGCTCAAGCTCTGACATCAATTGGTCATTCGTTTTCTCTATATTTTCTATGGTCTTGCCCTTCTTAGCAACCTTGACTTCCAAGTCGGCCAACTCCTGCTTCAATACCTCGTTGGATTGCTTCTGTTCAGCATTTCTGGCTGCTGCTGCCTTTAAGTTACCTCGTAACGCCTCACACTCGGCGCTCCATTTGCCCAAAACTTCTTTTGTAGCACTTTGGTCTCGTTGCAATAGTTTTCCAGTTCCTGTCGAAGCTCAACGAGGTCCTTTTGAAGTGAAGGGTTAGTACTCTTCAACTTCTCTATATGTGACCACTGATTTTGAAGTTCCACTTCAGTCTGCAGAGCACGCGACCAAATATTGGCTGGTGCCAGATGTTCTAGCGTAGATACTTTCCGTGTCCGCGACAGACAAGATTTGACTCAATACACTCCCGTTGAAATAATCCCTTTGAAAAAATCTCGGAAATAAATTTCCACAATTCTGGCATGTAGTACACATATTCACCAATCTGTGGAATCTCTTTACCCGCTATATTGGATAGAAACACTTTTTGCTTCTAAAGCTTCTCAATATTTTCAATCTTGAACTCAAGATTTTTCCTTTTTTCTTTCTTTTTTTTTAGTCTAGATACTGAGACGTTCCCGAGTTTTTTTTTGGTCTCAAACTCGAGATTTTTCCTTTTTTTTGTTCTTGAACTCAAGATTTTTCCTTTTTTTCTTTCTTTCTTTGGTCTCAAACTCAAGACGTTCCCGTTTTTTTGGTCTTGAGCTCAAGAAATTTTTTTTTGTCTCGAACTCGAGACGTTCCCGTTTTTTTTGGTCTTGAACTCAAGACAATTTTTTTTGGTCTCGAACTCGAGAAGTTGCCCTTTCTTTTTTTTTGGTCTTGAACTCAAAACAACTTTTTTTGGTCTCGAACTCGAGACGTTCCTGCCTTTTTTTCTTTTTTTTACAACTGACTCATTTAGGGACTCTTTTTCTTCAATCATTTTCTTTCGTTCTCGGCGCTCATTTATTAATTTGAGTAATTGATTGTACATACGTGTTCCCGTTATGGGGTCAAGATTTTGCAGTAATTGTTGCCAAGACGCTCCATTAATAACTAATCCTAAATAGTGGAACAATATAGGAAAATTTTTCACAATTTGAAAAATGAGGTAGACTGTTAAGACTGACACAGCAATGTCCTTCGTTTTAACCAAATGTATATGCTTTCGGTTCTTATATTCCGGAAAAATTTTATTTCATTTGTTAGAAAAAATTGTTTTTGGAACTGATCGTTCCAGTGAATAAAATTTTCATGACTGTTTTTTCCATTCGAAACTTGGAATACTTCCCGACTGATAATTCCTTTACTATTATGGCAAATTGTTCGAGCAATTTGACTCTGTTTTACTTCTGATGCGGAGAAAAGGCTGCGATGCAGGTTTTCATCACTTACATTTAAGTTACTATTGATCGACCGCTGATATACCTCACGATTGAATTTCTTCAGCGTTTCTCTATATTGTTGAAAACTGCCGTCTTCTAAATTGACAACATTTGTGTACAGTGGGTTGCATACAATGATTGTATAATTATGATACAAAACTTTTGTAAAAAGGACCATATATCTAATAGCGAAAAATTCTGACCGTTTACCAACATAAGTACTTCTTCTGTGCGAAAAAGAAGTTTAGTTATTGCTGCTACCTCTCTTTGCATATTTATGAACATGTAATACAGATCCTGCTCTTTCGACGTTAATTCTTTTCTCGAAGAGCGTTGCTCATTGACTAACAATGTTTTTTGGTATTTCAATCGTAGTTTGAACTTTTAGTCGTTGAATCTTGCATTGGAGCGTTCTAATTTTCCTTAAAATATTTTCTCTTTCTTTGAGAAGATCGATATTAAAGGGGTCAAGAACGCTTGAAAGAAATATTCCCATGGTTATTTGAAGATTACCAGTTTTCAATTCTGAACTTTCCTCAGAGTAAAAACAGCTGAAACTCCTGTTGTTTTCACCTGCTGTCCACACAAACTAATTGTTTTTTCCTCTAAGATTTCTAATGCAAAATCTTCATATTCAATTTTGTGTAAAATTTTTCCGCTCATAAAAGTGGTCTTGTTGTTACCAAAAATTTTTACAGGGTCCTCCTTATTAAAAAGTTTGATCGTTTGACATGTTTACTCACCTTGATTTTCAAAGAAGTAGTTTGCTAAGTCGTCTTCAATATATGGAACTTTGATGAAAACAGTTCTCGAGAAACGTAGGGGATCCTTAAAATTTAATAAGTTTCTTTGCAGCAAATTTCCCCAAATTTTTCGATGTAAATTTTTGCATTAATTACCACATGTCCAATAAGTTTTTATCCTGTAGCTGAAGTCCACTCTACAGGTTCCGCTTACATAGCGCCTTCGCGCCCATTTTTTGTCATGAAGCTTTGACAATGCTTTTCGACACTGTTTTGAATACATTAATTAACAATAAACTGCAGATGAGTACTAATTGCGTATTTTGCCGCGTTGAAAGCTCACGCATGGACAAATCCTTGACCCGGTGATTTAATGTTTTCTAAACTGTCAACGGCTTTGTAGATTTCTTTTGAAGTCAATACTCTAAAATTGAATTTTTCAGAACAGTGGTTCAACTTATGCATTTTGAGAGGAACGAAATCATCAGAACATTTGCCCATTTCCGCAAAAGATTTATTAACTGCATTGCAGATTGCTTTTTTGTCAACGGTCTTGGCTCCGTCTGTTTCAATTTTAGACACCTTGTGTGTGGTTTCCTATTTTTTTGTTGGTGAATTTCCATTTCTGCTTCGATGTTTCATATCGCTTAAAAAACTCAACATTAATTGTGATGTCCACAAATACAGGGTTCACTTTCGGTTCACTAGGTTAGGGCATTTTTTGAACTCGTCAAAAATTGTAGTTTTGAGAAAATTTGTGTTGATTGTACACATGATATTTTTCTCCTATTAATTTTTTTTAGTTCTTTTTTTGTTTTGTTTTATTGAAGAAGCACAGATCTGTGTAGATGCATGTTGATCAAATATACTTTGAAAAATTTTAATTTCATTTTTTAAACATTTCATCACAATTTTCCTGTTGAAACATAGGTCGCCAGTACGCAAAAGGCAAGTCCCTGTTAAATTTCTCCCCCGAGAAAAACTTCATGTTTCTTCTTAAAAATATATCTATCTTCGTTCCTCCCTAATGTTTCAGTCACCAAATTCAGGAAGATTGTCTGTTAAGGAATATGCATTAGATACTTCAGCACTCAACTCGTTCCAGAAAAAATCGAAAGGACGATTGTACGAAATATTCACCAAACATTTATCTTTCAGAGGTTCATTAACTTAGAGGCACATTGATTCAAAAAAAAATTACCTTAGCTATCTCAAATTCGTTTTTACTGTTAACATTGAAGTGTCTGGGGATCCAAACTCCAACACCCCCACCTCGCTGGACTCCAGTTTGTTTTTTGATCGAGCTTATTTTAAGAAAAGATGTTCCTTACTAATATTGAAGTTAGTGTCCTGCTGCTCGGAAATCCATTTTTCGGTTACTAAAAGTATAGTTTTCGAATCTAGTAGCAAATATAAAGGTCTTTATTCCTATTCTGTAAGCTACGCGCATTTATGAGAAAGAATTTCAAACAATTTTGGGATGGATCTAGCTTTTTATCAAATGTCGACAACTTCGATGTATTAAAGGGTCCAAGATTTTTTTTCAACATCTCCACAAAGGAGTAATGTTTTTCTCAAATCCAAATTGCAAAGAAAACGAACAGCTTTGGGGCGAAAAATTGTTTCACTCCAGCTGACCATCGATATGTACACAATATTGTATAACGAATGTTTTGCTTGAGTTAAACTGCTCCTAATTACTATGAAATGGTTTTTGTGCAAATTTGTTAGATTATTTGTGCAAAATAATGCTGACCTTTTATGGATAGATTTGCTACGAAATGCGTTATGAAGGCGTAGTGCTGGGAGGGCCTCGGGTCAGCCAATATTCACTGTGTTGGGGAGGGCATTTCTTAAATTATTTTTTTCAATAATTAAAAAGTAAGTTCCATCGCGTATAATTTGTTAGCTTGAAGAAGAGCAAAATTGAATTGCTCTCTTTAAAAAATGAATGTCGTATATTTTCGTTGATACCATAATGTTTGCTAATGTTTCCTTATCGAACAATCACATAGTTGCATATTTTAAAAGCAATCAGTGCTAATTTCGGGACTTCTGGTAAAACTCTACCGACAATCGAAAAATCGCCGACATATGATTAGCAAAAAGTTGCTTCAATGTGCAGCTATGCTGCATGTAGAAATACGAATTTACCGAAAGCGATTTTCTCTTCACTTTTTGATGAAGTTATGGAAAATGCAGATAGTGGCATGGAGAACACCTTTTCGTCAGAGCAGCTTCTGATTGCATTTCGTCAAATGAAAGAAGCAGAGCGCAATTTGGAAGAAGTGCTGTTTCAAGCGCAAAATAAACTGAAGAGATGTAAGAATTCGGAAGGTCTTGAACTAGACGAATTGGTCAGATATGCTCATTACATTAGCATCGATCATTCAGTAGCGGCACCGCTGAACTGGGAACAAGGAGATCCGAGGAGGTGTGCCTTTTATTTAATATAACTCAACCTTAGGGTTATATTTCGATTAATTTACATGTTTCAATTAAAAAAAATCAATATCACTGAGTCACAGAATATTCACTTCTGGGTAGGATTCGCCCTCCAGTCACAGCGCTGATATTGAACGCATAACATTTTTTTTTACTAATTTTGATAGCAGAAGAAGATCTGTTAGCACAATGTATTAGTTGAGAGTTAATAAATTCAAGGATCCTAATGGTCGGCAGTAATTAAGGTTTTCTAGGATCCGCTTCGTAGCTTTTTCTTGAATTTTTTCTCGAACAGTCGCATTTCAGACTTCAAAGGCATATACAATGTCTCTTGTGCATATACAATGTCTCTTGTCCATAGATCTCTTGTGCATAACAGTTCGATCCATATGTTAGGATTGGAATATGTTTCTTGTAATTTGGTGAAAAAACTTGTTCGCTTTACTAGTTCGAAATTCTACATGTTCGTTTCAGGTGAGGTCGTCATAGTGATTCCAAGATCCACATTTGTTGTTTTTTCCGGCGCCCATTGAGCCAACATTGGAGTTAGTCTCGACTTGATGTTGATATTTATTTTCTGGCTGGCATTTCGATCAATTGAAACTAATATTGTTTTCGTAACTCCAACAAAAAATTGAATCTAGATCTTGTATGATTCCCTCTGAGGTTCCAAAATTTCTATCAGTCAGTAGTTTAAGATCGTCGGCAAAAAGACTTTGCAGTTCAGAACCGTTCCGGGTAGATTGTTAATAAAAATAGGAAAGTAGGGGTCAAGTATTCAACCCTGAGGTAAACCCGGGGTGGCCGGCGAATTCATTGACTTTAGGTTTCCATATTTCACGTATTGCAGTCTGTTGTCTCCTAATGGGACAATCATTTGAAGAATAACTGGTCTGCTTTCACCAAAACCGTATCGTTAATCTGTTATGAATAATTTTAAAAAATTGACAATTGAGCCCTACAAAAAATTTTCCTAATACTTTGAGAGAATGCATAACAATGTAAGGGGACGATAATTAGGGACATCTGCTTTCGGCCTTTTTAAAATTGGCTAATTGCTGCAATTTTCTTGGTAATGAGACAGATTCCAAGGCGCTTAGCGTTTATTGTTAAATCGAAGACAGATTTTAAAAAGAATCCTGGGCACTGTCACTGTGAACAACTGCAGGCCTAATATCTGGCCCACACGACATCGATACGTCTAATGAGTCCAGATTTTAAACATTTTATTCATTTGTTAAGGTGAAATTTTTCAATGTTTTGATTGAAATTTTTATTTTAGACGGATTGCACGATGAAGACTGAGCCGCGAAACATTTATTTAAAGATGCTTTTTAAGCATCACAGTAAGATATTTCTGGGTTCCATTTTATTTGAGGCGGAACTGAAGGTCCCGTCCATAAACTCCTCAAATAATTGTTCATGGCTTGGGAATTCCGACAAAGATGTGTTTGATAGCTCTTCTGAACCACGTCTATGGATTCTGCTATGTTGTTTCTGGATATTTCTATCTTATGTCTCATTCAGTCCTTGTTGGCTAGTAGTTTCTGTTTTCTTTTAATTGTTAAATTTTTTCATTAGGCAGGCGTGTGATCCACGGAAAAACTAGATCTATGCTTACTCCGTCTCGTCAACTTTCTGAACTGCTCATTGAACTGTTGATCTGAAGTAAGTTAATATAAGCGTGTCCTTGAATTGCTCACATTACATTAAGAACAGAAAACATCACGTACACCTTGATTACTCAGAATAATGAAATTAGGTATGACTAGTAGTGTCCCACAGAGTTCAATACTTGGACCAGTATTGTTCCGTTCCTCCAACGACCTGCCGGAGATATTCAAAAATTCGTACATTTATTTTTTGCCGATGTCAAATTCATAATAACAACTATAACAAAATCCTAATCAACCTAGAAATAAAGAGTTTTGAATAATGGAATTCGAGAAATATGACGCTATTCGCCGAAGGGAAAAACGCATTTCTCATTTCGTGGTTCGATCAGAAATTTTTGTTTTGAATAATGAATCCCTCAGCCCACCAGAGTACTTGATAGAACTTGGCGTCTACGTAAGTGAGAATCCTGATTGGAGCACACACACATTGATAAAAAACTATTCTTTATAGAAAGCAACACCTCTCCAAAGGCTACCAATAAAGCTAAAATGTGTCTATACAAATCGACGATTCTGCCTATTGTAAGTTACGCGTTACCATGCCTTCACTTTACCAAGCAATCTATATACAAACTTGAAATATTCCAACTAGTAATTCAGAAACGAATAGCAGCTTTCTTTTGGCAATTATGTCTAAAAACAACGAAGACAACTCGTCCACTTGGCTGTTTGTTTGCGACTGCCAAATGTGCTGGAACTCTTGGTGCCTATTGACCGTATAGAGAGATCCCTCCAGCTTGCTAGGGGTCCTCGACAACAACAAAAATATAGTTTGTGTTTGAAGAGTTTTGAGTCTTGTCGTAACTGTGGTTTCAAATTGTAGCTGTTTTGTCATTTGTACGTTGTCGAGATTTTTGTGACAGAAGCTAGATTTACAGTTGGAGTGCTCTAAACAGTATTTTCAGAAACAGCTTTTAGATGTTGACATTTTTTTTGTTTTTCGAACCCTCACATTTGTTTGGGGGTTGAGGAACTTCTAGTTCTCTTGCTTGTTTTTTTAAGTCAATTTTGGCCGATCGATTTTTTTCAGGAGAGTAATAAAAGAGCTGCAGTTGAAAAGTTTCAGTAAAACTGAATGGGTTCTCGGTGTGACATTTTAGGTTTGTTTCCTTTTCGCGCCACCAAAGCGCTTAAAATTATTCGATTTTTTTCTGTACTTATATTTGTTCTTTTTTTCTAGATAAGTATATTTGGATATTTTACTTTTGTATGAAGGAAATAAACATCCGGGAAATTAACTTCATTAAAATTTTGTTTTCATCAAAACAATGAATCATCAAAATTTTGTTAGTTTCATGAAAATTTTGTTTTCATCAAAACAATGAATCATCAAAATTTTGTTTTGTTTAAACTAACACATTATGCTAATTAGATCCAGTGAAACACGGTAGATTCTTAGCAAAAGTTGCAGATCTGATCGACAAACTAATACATTGTCAGTTTGTCTATCTTTTTGAAGAGTGTTTCTCGCTACGGACGCGTCGCCAGCAATAATACCTCAGTACAAAAAACTACAGAGTACAGATATGTGCAAGAACAATTATAAAAATTGTATGCGGTTTACTTTGAGGTTAAGACGTGGCAGTAAATAGTAATGTTTATATGTATGATTCAGCGGCAAGAGAGGAGAATAACAAAATTACACTAAAATCACAGTATTTTGTTATTCTTCTCTCCTGCCGCTGGTATATCGTTAAAACTGTGATTTTAGAATATTTTATTCTTTTCTTCTCTGTATCAAGCGCTGTATCATACATATACACATTACTGTAAATGTTCTCCATTTAAATCGAAACAGACCGATTTAGAAGTTTTGAGTCGAAGGAAAAACTCACATCAGTTTGATGTTTCCAATATAATTTATAGTAAACGTTTGTTTTTTTTTTTTCATGGCACGTAGCAATGACAAGTAGCATCTGCAATTAATGACCTCTAATGTGTTATTGTTCAATATTAAAAATAAGCAGGGATTCTTTTTTTAAAAAAACGAAGTTGTTGATTCTTCTCTTGAATGAACGACTAACGAATAATAAACCGAACCACTAAACAGTAGCGTTAATAGTGGCGAACTGCATAATTCTCGTGAAGTTATTTTCATATCAGATTATTTTCCGTTTCTTAATCACTCTTTTGAAGGGAGATTTTCTCTTTAAGGCAGTATTGCGCATAATTGGTTGACTGTTCTTTTCAGAACCCTTAAAACAAAATTGATGTCGCCAGTTGCCGGTGTAACGGAATCGTACTTTCGATTTTATAAATGAAATAAGTTGATTTTTTATGATCGATTTTTCTCGATTTGAAAGGTGAATTTGATTGCTGCCCTACAAAATATAGTAAATGAACAGAAAGTCGTCGACTAATAATAAAATTTGGGCTTATAAAATTTCTATTTGTTTTGATTTTAAAAATTCTAAACTGCAGTTCTAAAATTTTTGCCTAGTAATTAGTAGTATTATATTGTTGGTGTTATCAATAATCTGTTGAATGTGAAGCAGCAATTTTGAAATAATAAGAGAATTAATTTTATACTGAGTTCATTTACCTCTAAGGGCATAGTTAATTGTTGGAACTAGATGAAATATTTAGGCCTTATCCCACGGAAAATGAAATGCGAGCAGGATGGCTCGGGCGACTCAACGAGCTTCAGATAACCTCAGAATCTGCTATTCCAGCTGAGTTAATTACAGAAGCAGTTCCTTTGTCTGTCAGAGAGGGACCGGTACCCACAACTAGCTTAGATCAAGTAAATGGCATTAACAGTCAAGCAGAGATCATAGCTGCGTCAAGCAATCGGGTAAGCTTAATTCGCAAAGACCTGAAAATGGTATAGTTGTTATTTTTTCGATAATTTCTGTTAACAATTGAAAAAGATGTATGGTGTAGCTGTAAATTCTGACAGTTGTTTTCAAGTTATGCTCGATAAAATTTATATTAACACCAAAAAATTTTCTAATTTTTGCAGAATATGTAAAGATGTGCCTCCATACGTCATGCACAAGCTGTTGTGTTTAAGTAGTTTGTCTTTCGAGGGTCTCTCTTTTCCATTAGAAGTGTTTTTTTCTCGAAAACGAGTGTTGAATACAGTGGACGATAAAAGAGGAAACGTCAGATTTGAAGACTATGCGTTGTCAAAAGTAGGTAGCTCATGAAAGATTTAAATTGTCGATAATCTACTTCTTTTCTTTCGAACATTCAAAACCTCAAACTATTAAGTTTAATAGTACTGGTTTTCGTTTCAGAAAGAGCCACAGCCAGAAGCTTCTTTTGCCAATGCGTGGCCTTCAAATTCCTTGGAAAAACCGAACAGAGCTACGGATGAAGTTGAAACTATGTCCAGTGATTCATCTGAAAGCATTTAAGTGTGTTGGAGCAGGTCAAGATTTTGCTACGAGCCTGAGAGAAGAGCGTTGGCTGATGACGGTGGAGCATTCTTTGTTGCGTCTCAAGTGTCGCAGAGGAGATAAATGTGTGAAAATTGAACGGAGGATTGTGAAACTGAAGAAACCTGATCTTAAAATTTCTTGAATTAAATTGATCAACTTCAAGAGCAAAATTGAAGATTTTTATTTAGTTTTGCATAGATCAGTATGCCAGCGATGTCCAGTTAAAAATATTGGACTGTGGATGAGTTTTCCTTATTTGTATACATGATGTATTGATTTGAATGACGTGTTCCTTTCTTTATCTGTTAAATTGCTCTCGAACGAAGTTTGAGGCAGGTATTGTAAACGTGTCTTATGCAAAATCTTTGCTTGACCGTGCGTTCTAGAACATTCTTCGAGTTCTCAAGTGTCTTTTTCACGCTTCACTTCTTCAGTTTTGAGTGATGGTATTTGTCCTCATTGTCAGTTGCTAATATAAGAGCGGTTGAGGATTAAAGACGAGGTCGCGGGATCCTAGCTGTTTTAGGTCGGAGTGTTTGCACCCATAAAAATTTGTCTAAGCTACACTATGCTAAACGTTAGTTTTTAGCTATTTTGCTGTTTTTTGAATATCAATCGACATTATGCTGTTTGTGATCTTTTGCGTTTGTGCCCTCAGCTTAGTGGGTGCATATTTTTTGCACCCCCAGACGCACGAGCCATATTTTTACGTTATGATTTAACATGTAATGAGATGGGCTCTGTGACTGGAGGGAGCATAACGTACTGGGGGGAGGGGGGCTCAAACGGAAACAATCCGCCGATTGTATTGTTTCGTTGCATTTGTTGCGGGTTTAATAAAAGGTTGGTGCTCGATGGAATTTTCAGGTATCAATCGGTTATTGTTTCGACGGTATAAATCGGTGTTTTCATAGAGAAATCTGACAAAAATGGAGAGTTTTAAAACTGTGCTGTCAATTTTTTGAAATTTGAACTTTGTCTGCATATTATGTCCTGCCTATTCTTGGTTTGGCATTTTAAAGAAGTCAATGAAATTCATGAAACATATCATGTGTTCTTTGAGGAAGTCATTAAAAGTTTCTAATTTTTAATTCAGTTGATTTTCGGGGCTAGTTTTTTCATTATTTGACGTTACTGTTTTTTTTTGTTTTCCTGAGTCGGTTTAGTACGTAAAGTTCTTAAAAAGGGTTGATTATTTGGCAGAGACGGCTCTTTGAGTCGTTTCTAGAATGCTGTTTGCTAGGTGTTTTGTTTTGGTAAGAGATGTTATGAGATTTTTTTAAGTTCACCTTAAAGAATATTATAGGCTAAAGTAATAATATTCAATTTTTTATAGTGGTTTGAATCCTTGTGGTTATTCGTGTTGTTATACGCTAATTTGAAGCCTTTTCACCCATTAAGAAGTTAAATTGCTCTTGAACGAAGTTCATTGCAGTTATTGCAAACGTGTGTTTCTTT
This sequence comes from Convolutriloba macropyga, assembly GCF_964194025.1. NCBI lineage: Eukaryota > Metazoa > Xenacoelomorpha > Acoela > Convolutidae > Convolutriloba > Convolutriloba macropyga. The sequence goes on along the minus strand of NC_134480.1, from coordinate 36,187,332 downwards.
TTTATGCGAAATTTTTGCTTGGCGGGTTTGACTATTCGAGTGACTTTTACGCCCTTGACTTTTTGCGTTTCGCGTGCTCTAAAATTATCGCTCAATCACAATTTCAAGCTGCTGAACTCAATTGGCGGCAATTTAATACTAAAAGTCAAATGAAAAGTGCGCCGAAACTGGTGTCATTTTCACTCTAAATCTTAATAGTGGTATATGTGAACCTCTAATGTTGTTATTTGAAGCTAAGTTTTTTTAAAAAGTTTTTAAAACTCAAATTTTTGGCGAAGACGTTGTTTCTGAAATTCTTCAGCTGTGGATTTTTAAGATCTATTCACACTTTTTCTTGAGTTTGGAATTCAAATTTGAGTAGTGATTTTGGTCAAGTGGAAGCGGGACGTGGAGCTAAAAATTGAGAGGTTTTTTTAGCTCCGAATGTGTTGAATCGAATTTAAAAGTCTAAAAAAAAACAGTTTTAACAAAAATCGTTTTTATAATAGTAATTATTTCATATGCGGCAATTTGACTCAAGAAAATTTTTATCAAGAAAATTATCTGAACTGTAATATAAGACTTGTGCTGTTGTTTCTTGCAGGAAGTACATTGTGTACGTGGCAGTTTGCGTGCAAATTTTGAATGTGCTTTGATCGGTTTTTAAAAACGGTGTTCCATTTAAAATACTGATCTTTTCTATGGCTAGTGTTTTTTTAGTCAATGAAAATGCTTTGAATTTTAATTGAGGAGTTTCCTGCTATATTTTTTACTCGAAGTTCTTTCGACCATGTGATATGTGGTATGTCATGTGGTATTTTGACCTAAAAGAGAAAGGCATTAAGTGCTTATGTTTTATTGGATGACTTTTCGAACTTGTAGTTTCTGACATTGTGTATATAGTTATCCAATTTCGGCCGTTTTCCCCCAGATTTGTTATGTTGCTGTTTCTTAATAGGCTTTGTAAACGAATGGTCCTTTCAGTATCGTAGCAAAACTGTCTATTGCTAATGATTTGAAAAATGAGTGTTTTCGCGAGCCTTATATTGTATTTTAAGTAACAATTTGACACTAAAATGTCAATTTTCTGGTTTATTTTGTTTAACTTTTTGCAATTATTCATTTCTGGTTTTTTTTCGAATCGGTTCTTCGAAAGCGCCTTCTCTTGGTTTTTCTACAATTCAAAGAATTCGAATTGTATTGGGGCGCTGTCTTTTTTTAAGATCTGTTGAAGACAAATTGGAGTAGTCACGCCGAAACAGGAATTGGAGCGAAAAAGCGATTGCTTATGCGGCGTCAAATTTTTTGGCCCTAAATTTAAAGCAGAGTGAGAAAACGGTGTTTGAACAAATTTTCGCTTTCTCGCTAATGCTTTTTTGTTCACATGCGGCAATTTCACTTTTTAACTGTTTTTTTATTTTTTAGATTAGATTTTTTTCTAAACGGCTTTCCCAATCCATTCATCGTTCAATCGAAGCCTTGTTTTTTGTTTGAACCAAGTTTCAATTTATCGCTATTGGTTTTTTGTTCACATGCGGCATTTTGACATTTATTTTCTCTTTTTTAAAAAAAAAATTTTTTTTGATCTGATTTTTTTAAAAATGGTTTTACCAAATCACTATTAGTCCGTTCTAGATCTAATTTTTTGTGTAGTCAATGAAATTTCTTTGAATTGTACGTCAGGACTTGTCCTGCTATGTTTTTTATTTCGTCGTCGCGATTTTTGTTACAACCATATGATGTCACAACCACTTCAAATCTGCTTTTTGTTCGTTCGTTCATGCAATTTCAGCTGAAGTGCGTGTGTGACGTCATTTTTCGCTCTTAGTGGAGCGAGATTTTTGTTCATTTGCGTGATTAAATTTTTGGTCACACTTGATTTACCTCACTCACAAAAATGACTTCCTGACCTTGAAATTGACTTTTATTTACTTTAATTCAAAAAGTTAAGGTCAAATGGGTGTGTGTCACCCTGAATGAAGGTTATTAGAGGAGAGCAGCTAATAGAGGCAGCAAAATCTTGTACAGATTTTTATTCAAAATATAACATATCAGCCTTCAGTGAAAAGACGATTTTTTTGTTCTGTCTTTTTTGCTGTTTTTTTTAGACTGCACATCTACAAAGCTATTGCGGCTATTTTCTGGCAGTCTGCCAGCTATGATTTTGGTTTTTTCACACTTTTTTGGTTTTTTCACGTCGATGAGAAGTCAAATAACAGTGGTTATAGTTGCGCTGAAGTAGTAAAGGAGGAGATAATGAGTAGGTATGAGGCGTAATTTTTGTTCAAACTGCATTTAAAATGGAGTGAGAAATACGTGTTAAACAAATTTTCCATTGTTCAGAGCAATTTTTTTCACGCTTCTGTTTTCAGTGTTTGAAATTAGTTCTTTTAAATATTTATGAAAATCGTTTTTTATAAATATTACATGTCGTATCACGTATTATTATTAATGACAGCTCCTGTTGGTTGCTAAGCAGACATCAATGAACCCAATTAATGGTGTGTGTCCGTAGCTAGCGGGTCTCACGTCTTTGAAACTATTTGTTTTCGAAAATCTTAGATTTTTTGAGAAGATTTCATTTAGTGACGAAGGACAGGTTTCACAGGTCTCCAATAGACATCAAATTGATTGATTTAACGTTTTCAGTTCAAAACTATTGATCTTTAACTTTGACTTATTCCCTCTTTTTGGTAGATTTTTTTATTTTTGTTAATTTCTATCGTCACTTTGTTATCTTAACTCTAATTACTTTGTTATCTTAACTCTAGTCACAGATCTCATGAGCTGCTAAGAATGTTTTAATTAACTGATTGAATTGTTTTTTGTTACAGTTTTGCATGTAATTGTACTTATTGCTGTCTGATCTATTTATTAATTTAACAACAGGTCTCTCGGGATGAAGGTTATTAGAGGAGAGCAGCTAATAGAGGCAGCAAAAACGTACAGATTTTTATTCAAAATATAACATATCAGCCTTCAATGGAAAGACGAATTTTTTTGATCTGTCTTTTTTACTGTTTTTTTAGATTGAAGATCTGCGAAGCTATTGCGGCTATTTTCTGGCTGTCTGCGAGCTATATTTAAGTCCTGTTTGCATTTATAAGCTTTTGACTTGAGCTGCTGTAAAACTGGAGATCCGAAGACTTATTTTTCGGGTTTTCAAATCAATTTCTTAAATCATTTTGCCGAAAATTTTTACTTGAATTAGTGTTTAATCGCAGCTTAGGCCTGGAGACGCAGTCATTTTTATTGCTAAAATAGAAAGCATTTAACAGAGAATTCAATCCTCCCCTGCTCCCCACCCCTCCACCTCATTTCCGCAGTAACCCAGAACGCCCGATCCCTCTCTCCGACGCCCCCCCCCCCCCGCACTCAACGCCTCCCGCCTTACTCACCCCACGCCCCTTCAATTAAGCTCAGAATAGAATCCTGGATAGAATTATGGATATTTTGGACAGTGCGATATTATCTTTTTGAAAGGTAACTTTCAATTGTTTCCTACATTTTTAATGTAATTGTTGCTCGTATTCTTTGCTAGGAGCTCCCATAAAATGTATTGGAGTTTTTGTTATCTGGTCGCAATCCACTTCTTTGTCACAATTAGTTACACATTCCTGTCAACGTTTCCGCTTCCAAAAAATTTGTTTACGAGCAGCAGATCAATGCGTTTTCCGAATCCTGTGGAAAAACAGTCCAATTTTGAGCACATGATATTTCAAATCTTGAGATCAATTATTTTTTGATTATGTTGATATATTGCTTAAATGGTTTTCCTGAAATTATCTTAAATTGTTTTCAATACTGCAAAGTTTTCAAACTTATTAACTATTAAAGAACTGTTGTTTTATTTTAATAATGCATTATTTTTTGACCTCCATAATTCGTCAGTTATCAGTTTATGTGAGAATTGCTGCTTCCATTATTGTTGTGTTTGGCCATGACTGAGATTTTTGAACTTCCTAAGATTAGCAATTTTGATGGAAACAAAGTTTTGTGTCACTTCGGCAAATCTTTTAGTGGATTTTTAAATGAATTAGTGAATTTTTTAAGGATTAATTTGCTTGAAATTTAAAGGTAAAAAATAATACGAGTGTGTTAAAAGAAAACTGTAGATGTCAGGATAGAGTGGAATTTGTTGGTTTCGTTTATGCAAAGTTTATAATGTTTTGCTGCTCTCAAACGAAGTTTGCAGCAATTATATTTATCGTGCTGGTCTTTTAATATGACGTCGTACTATCAATTTTTTTCTGACCGTTTCTTTCGTCTAGCCGTTTGAATTTTCGTCCTCAATAATGACATAAATAGGTAAAGCCCGAAGGGCGATAAGTTCTCATAGAACCTTACGGCTCACTAGGCTCTAGGTATGATTCGCCAATGAATATTACCACAAGGTTGTTATTGCCATCGAGAAGTTATCAAACTACGAGGCGAAGAGGAGTAGTTGTATAACTTTGACAGTTGGATAACGTCCGTGTGATAGTGTTTTTATTCCACTCTCGTCGAGATAATAACAGTTGCATAACTTTAAATAATTTTTGTTGCGATAAAATCTTATCGGTGATATAACACGACAACGACGAACTAAAACTACGAAATCTTCGTTATTAGGAGACTTACGAGCTTGTCACGCTCTTTTGTCACCTCTGTTACCTAAATAACAATGTCGATAAAAAGTGTGAGACTCTTAGTCTAATCAGAGCATTAATGTGAGTTATGCAATTGTTGTAATCAATTTGTCACCTTTTTGTCATGATTAGACTACGATTCTATCACAGTCTTTTATCGCCACCGTTTATTTATTAACAGTGGTGATGAAAGAGTGGGATAAGCTCTTTGTCTAATGAGGAAGCAGATTTTGTAGTGTTAATTGGGCTTAAGCGGTAAGCGGTTATTTTAAGCGGTAAGCTAAACTGATGTTATCCGACTGATATTATCCCTGCTCTCATCCCTTCTCACAGCTAAGCTAACGCTAGCTTCCTAGTTTGAGAGCATTTCGCGCGACGTTAGTTATTATGTTTCATTCCATTCAATTTTCGAGCTCATTGAGTTCTGCTAAGAGTTAGGAAATGACGTGGAGTGAAGTGTTCATCGGCCAATTCTGTAATTTGTGCGAAAGCTTTCTCGTTTAAAAAAATATTTCGAAAGTACTCCTTGATGAGAAATTTGTGTGAGACGGGCGCCGTAATCATTTGAGATTAATAAAGTTAAAATTCGTCCCAACAATGGCTGAGATTTATTCGAAGTATTACAACAATAATGGTTTCCATCACATTGCTGGTTTCGATCAGATGATATATTACTCATCTGTTCGACACGGCCGCCGGCTGAAACTCAGCGGCCGGAGAGCAGAATTTTTTGTTTATAGTTTCTTGAAATACTTTTAGATTTGAGAAAAGCGATTTGTAGAGCCAATGATTGATATGTTACTGAGATCTTCAACCAAATTACTGGTTGCAACTTGCGAAAACCATTCTATACTAAAACATAACTTTTCTTATCAGATTTCTTTTTAATTTTCTCATGATGCAAGTGTTTTTTCTGATTAAAATGTTTATAATCTTATGTGATCATTGTTCAAAAATTAACTGACAACTTAAAAGAAAATTAAATTAAGTATTAGCTAAAAACTTAAATGCTTATAGAGTTGGGCGATTTTTCTCAAATTTCACTCAATACTGTTAGATTGCGCCAAGATTTGAACAACGACTAATTGTTCGTTGGCAATAATCTATCTTGTAAATGAAAGTCTGCGTGCCAGAATTTCTGCGTAAGTTGCTTGTTTAAAGCAAGGTTAAGCCCTAGGCCAGCAGCATTTTAATCCTATGGTAATTTCAAAGCGGGTTTTTTGTTCGAGCTCCCCTAATCAATGCCGAATTGTTGTTTTTTCAATCATTTCAAGAAATAGTTGAGAATAATCAATTTTTTTGGCCAGATAAAGCGCTAATTAGAGTTCTAGATGCAATTTAGTGCATTTTCTTTGGATTTAGGAAATAGGCGTTTAGTTTTTTTTGTTTTTTGTAATTTAATTTTTTACAGTATTGTGCCTTTTGAGGTTGCCGTTAGTTTCTTGGATTGTATATTTTAAGATTGCTTTTATTGTAAAGTGATTACTTTGATTCAAAGTTGTGTCTGCTTATTTTTTTTTGGGAGTCGTCTCTGTAAATTTCTTTTTTTTGGAATTGTTAGGAGAGCTGTTTTTCGTTCAGATCTATTTTGTGAGTATGTTAAAGTATTTTCTCGTATGTTTGGTGAGGTAGGTTTTACAAATAAATTGAGGTTTTTTTAAATACGTTAGACAATTTCTCCTAATTTTTTTGAAGTTATTCAATTTCTTAATTGTAAATTTTTTCTGCCACGTATCAATTAGTAAAAAACTGAAGTTTCTCACATTTGTTCTCATTTTTTAAATTTTTTTTAGAAATCAGATTTCTACAAGGCTATCCTATCTATGTTTTTGACAGCTTTCTTTTGTCACTGATGTAGTGCGAACTACTTGTGCCAAAAGGTATCATGACGTCTTTAATTGTTTGGTGTCAGAACTCGTAAATTTTTGCTACAAATGATACCAGGTTTGTGGCATTCTCTTCATAGTTTTATTTATTTGTCCACGTTTTTGTCAAGGTGATTGTCTCGTTAAGTAAATAAATTGTTCAAATGACTGTTTGGTTCTTCCTCCACCTTGGGCTATGTTTTTTAAATTTGTCGTCTGCGTCGATTTTTATTACGATCTTACATTATAATGAAGATTAGATTTTTCCGTGATTTTTATCATTTAGCGGTTGAATTTGTGCGCTCGACATTATTTGTTACTGCAGTTTGTGTGGGTCTTTAGGTCATTCGTCTGATAATTTTTTGGGTATACAGGACTTACCTCGCACAATAAATTGGCTTCTCAATTCATGTTTATATTGAGAATGCGGACTCTAATTGAAACTCAATTGACTACCCGTACCTAACTCTAACGCAAATTCAGCTCTGAGTCAGAGCTTAATTCAGGTCACATTTTGCACTGAATTTATCTGATTCGGAGCTATTTCAGTGATTCCCAGCTATTGTAGTTGATTAGTGTAACTCACTGGGTGATAGCTCCGGATAACTGCTGCTATTTGCTTAGATAAAATGGTTTACGTACACAAGCATGCGTTAGATTCCGGCGGAGGAGATGTTTTCATTTTTGAATTCAGTTTTTTAAATGGACCAGACTGAACCTTTGTTTCCAAATTTCTTTGGCCTAAAATTAGTAACCTCTAGATAACAGGTAGCCAAAACTACATGCTACTGGGAGCATGATAGATTGAAAATTAAAAGTTAGCATGACAATTGTAGTGAAAGTGCAAGTTATTTGGTCGACTTATTTCGATTTCATTCTCTCGCCTCCCTTTTTGTGCCAATAACTTGTTCAACGTGAAAGCGAAGCTAATGACTTTGTTCTTTTGCTGTGGTTGGAATTTGCTTATTTTTGATGCGATGTAATACCCTCAGCTCAACGGGGTCAACAACAGGGTAAAAGTTTTTATTGGCCTGGGCAGGCTAGATTTTCCTCTAATCCTTGAACTTTTCTGACTTTACCTTTCTTCAAGGGAAAATTAGAACGGCAATGATGACGTCAAAGATTAATTTACTTTTACGATGATCTTCCACCAACTAAGGATTACAATAAGAAATGCCTTATCTAATATGGCGCCGAAATGTGTAGCTAGTTCACTACTTTCCTTGGTTGAGAGGGATTAATTGTATTTCGGCCTGGAAATTTTGCGCGTCTTAAAGTTGTTTTCTATTTAAGCATGAACGATCATTTAGAATTCGGTTATCAGTAACATCAAATCTCTCGAAAGATCCCGATATTCTCATGGACTGTGAGAACGTAAAGATGTATCTCATTAACTCTAAGATTGTTCTATCAGAATACTGTCAAATTTTTTGAGAACAATGCTATTTTTGACATTGCTGTCGTAAGTAGACTGTAATGCGTAGCATCATTGGACATTAAAAGTGAGCTTTTAACCTTCCGTGAAATGATTAAAACTGTAGACTCCCTGGGGATGTAAGATGAGACTATGAGGTAGTTTTTTAAGAAATGTTTTAAACAAATTTCGAGACAAGTTATTATTTCAGTTTTGAGAATATTTGATTTTTATAGCGACTACCCGATGAGTTGACAATTTTCCTTGTTTACGTCACAAGGGGTGTTCTGTAATCTCCTAAGAAAAAAATAGTTCCCATAGGACTGCTTTCTTTGAAAACTTTTTGACAAATTACGCAATTCGATGTGACGTAAATGGACTCAGTTCACAAAAAGTTAACAATGGTGATTACCGATGAAACTGTTTGCCAGCGTATCGGGAGAAAACGAATTCGCAATTAGATGATTAAACTGAGCGGAAACGCTTAATCAAATACCACATCTTTTAATTTACAAGATGGTAAATATAATCCTTTAATATACAAGGAGCGTTCTTTAATAATCAATAGATTTTTTTATTGCTCTCAAACGAAGTTTGTAGCAATTATATAAGTCCTGTCGGTCTTTTTTATGCGATTTTTTGCTTGACCGATTGTTCGTCTGACGCTTTTGTTTTTTCGTCCTCAAAAACGGGATAAACAGGCCCAGCGGGCATTAAGTGCTCTCAGAGCATCTCAGCTCTGTTTCAGCTCAAACTGTTTTGGAGACTTATACTTATTGTGTGAAGGGCGGTTCTTAGAGGTTGCAGACCCCTCCACTGTTGACCCCTCCCCCACTATGCCCCCACCCCCTTGCGCGCTGTTACCCTCCACCCCACTGTTGAATCAGCTCTTCGTGCAAGTCCCCCCCCCCCCCCCCGTTTCTAGCTACTGACGAACAACTGATCGCTACAAACACGCAAATTTACACTTTTGCAAAATTTTTTTCATGCTTTTTAAAAAATTTGACCTTTTTTGATTTTTATTAGCCCTGGGTGTCAAGGAACCTCCTCTAGGTTATAATAATAAGTACTGCATAGTTTCTTGTGGCTATGGAATGATTTCAACATTTTTAAATCACGAATTTTAGTATTTTTTGACAAAACGTGCAATTTTCTTAATTTTTTTTGACATTTATTTTTCGTTATCCAGGTCATTTCAGACCCAGGGAGCAGAAAACCTCCTAAGGGGTTTGATAATAGGTTACTTACAAATTTTTTTTTTTGGAAATGGAATAGTTTTTTAATTTTTTTGTCTCAAATTTTAGCAATTTTTTGATAAAACTTGCTTTTTCTCAAATTTTTTGAAAATTTTTATTCAAGGTTTTTTCGTCCTCAAAAGCCAAGGAAGCTCTTCTAGGGTTTAAAAATAGTTTACTGTATAATTCCTTAATGTGATGTAATGTCTTGCAGGATTTTAATTTCACGAATTTTAGCATTTTTTGACAATTTTTGCCTTTTTATATTTTGACATAGTCATTATTCAGGTTTTTTGAGCCTCAAGTGTCGGAAGACTTCCGTTAGGGTTTGATAATAAGTTACTGGAAATTTTTTTTGTCATGGATTATTTTTCAACTTTTTAATATCGCAAGTTTTTGCATTTTTTTAAAAATTTTTTTAGGTTTTTTGAATTTTTTTGTAATTTTTTAGGTTTCTCTTGCCCTAAGAGCCCCGGAATTTCCTCTAGGGTTACTACATAGTTAATAGATGTAATGGATTGTTTGTCAAGATTACGATTTTAAGCAATTTTTTAACGTACTTTTAATTTCTTCATTTTAAATTTTCGGCACCAGGGGCCCAGGAACCTCCTCCAACGTTTAATAATAAGCTGCTGCATAGTTTCTTGAGTTAATGGAATGGCGATCAACACTTTTTTACTCCAGCTTCAGTTATCTTTGGATAAAATCTCGAGACAATGAAATGGTTCTTAAGATTTTAATATCTTGAATGTTAGCAAGATTTTGTTAAAACTTGCATTTGTTTCCTAAATTTTTGCAATATTTTTATTTTTGCCTTTTTCATTTTTTTTGTGATTATTATTATTATTATTATTATTTTGTGTTTTTTTTAATGATTTATTTACTAACAAGGTCTCTGTCTTTCTTTGTCCTGTGATCTTTCTTTCCTTCTCATTCTCGTTCACGTATTATCTCTCTCTCTCTCTCTCTCTCTCTCTCTCTCTCTCTCTCCCCCCTATCTCTTTTTGTTGATGCCTCACTTCAGCTGCTTTTATGTGGCGTAATGTCATTATTTCTGATCCTCATTAACAATGAGTTAAAGTAGAAATGATTTTATCATAAATGATATAATGGGCTCTTTTGGGAAATCATTGTCAATTCTCTCAGAAGCAATTGGTAGCAAATATATTTATCCTGTTTGTCTCTTTTATGCAATATTTCGCTGGCCGAATTTTTGTGACCCATTTGACTTCCGTCTTCAGAAACGGGATAAAAACTTAGCCCCAAGTTTGCACAAAGTTCTCTTGGAGCCTTTCAGCCCAATGATCGTCATGTATGCGATTAACAGAAACTGTTTTGGAGACTTATACTTATGGTGTGAAGGGTGGTTCTTAGAAATTGATCGCACACCCCCACCCACCCACCGCCCCATTTCAATCCCCCAATCCACTTTTGCATCTCCGCTGCGATGCACCACCTTACGCCCCTTCAATTAATCTAAAGCTAACCTCACTAAACCGTGGCTAGCTACTGACGAAGCCAACCGCTTGCCGGTCGTTTGAGAGCAATTCGCCCGACGTTAGTCGGTTATGTTTGATATTTCAGAATTATCTTATATATTTTCAGCTGATAATTGACTGGTTACTAAGTCTGCTTCATATAAGGACTACAGCTGCATATAATTGCTCTGAAAGGCAACTGAGAGATTGCTTCCCTTTTTTGTCCATCTAATTAATTGTAGTTAAGATAGCAAGCAAGTCGCAATCGATCTTACAGCCTACAGTTTACGAGCAATCTATGGCGAAAGTTTTTGGCTAAAATTTGGAAGCGTTTTTTTTCTCATTGAAATTTTCTGTGTAGTTGTTTGAAGTTAACTTCTAACAGTGTCATATTTTAATATTATTAAGGCATGTCAATCATTCTGTTCACCCCAATTTCGTTTTTTTTGAGAACAACATCTTGGACCAACGTCCTAACTTTGTTAATGGCAAGGAAACTAGTGCGGAGCCCTTCTGTCGTCAAATGTCTTTCAGATTGGGCTTATTTCGGATCTTCTGATCTTCAGTGTTGAGAACGTCTTTTGTAAATGATCAAACCATAGAATGATGGATAAAAAACAAACCGGTTGTGAAAGTCCCGCAATTTTTTTCTTCCCCCTGTGTAATTTTCCCGATCTTACTACCTCCTTGGAATGCAACAGCGGCGGGGGGGGGGGCAAATATTTTTTGATCTAAATATGTAGCTAGGTATTTAAAAAATACTTTTTGAGGGGAAAGTGCTTCAGTTGTATACAAAAGATGTCCTCAAACAGGCTAGTATCTGATGTTTGCACTTGTTTGTTTTTCGGTAATTTAGGAATATCTAGCTATTTAGTTAAAAATGGTCACCTGGAAGTTGGATTTCGAGATTTCTGTACGGTTTGGCGAAAAAATTATAGAAAGGTGGGAGAATTTGAAGGACTTTTACAACAGTTGTTCTGTTTTTTATCCACCGCCTCTCTGACAACATTAGAAACTGGTTCTGAATTGACTGATACCATTTAAATAGAAAATTTTCTTTTCTAAATTTTGGTGCTTAACTTAAAAAATTTACTAAAACGCCTATGAATTCTGAGCTATGAATGCCGAAGTTTTTACTTTAAATTAAGATTGAAGTTAACAAAGTAGTTGCTGTAAAAAAACTTCGATATTCCCAGTAATTTTGTGGCCAAAGTCGTAGTGTTTGAATATGTCAATTATCTAAAAATGTAAAGCTTGAGGAACAGATTTTTGCTCTTTGGAAGCGTTTAAAATTTACATTGTTAAAGAAAACGTTTGATAACAATATCGGTTGTGAATGTATTTGTCACATAAAGATATCCTAAGAAACTTAAGAAAACGTAAAAAAACGTACTAACTTTTTGTTATTTCTCGGAAGTTTTTAATTTGATTAGAATAAATATAGAATGGCTAGCTAAGTTAGGACTTTTTAGGGGTTTTATTCAGCAACTATTGATCTTGATTAATAATTTACCTTTTGAGTTTCTGAATAAATTTGGAACCTTTAATGGAATTGATTTCTCTCCTTAAATAAGTGTTAATTTCCAAATTGGGGATGAGCATGTTTTAACTATATTAGTTTTTGAGGTTTTTCTCTTATGATTAGGTTTAAAATTAATTCCTCGGACTTAATTATCCCAAGGTATCAAAATGATAAGCCATATTAGTCTGGGTTTCGAGACTTTTTTATAACTCAACCTCTGATTCTAAAATAACTTCCTAATATACAATCTTCGTTATTCTTAGCGGTAACAGTTTTTCCATAGTTCGATTTTTCTAGGTTCTTAGGATTATTCGATTGAGTCGGGTAGAGTCAGAGATTGAATAGAGAATTTGAAATTAGTTAGGGCTCTTTAGAGATTATACTTTCATTTATTTCAGCTTTTATATAGACTGGAATATGTTTTGTGGTAATTTTTCCAGGTTCAATTTTTAAATCTAATGTTTTCTTAGCTTGGCAATAATTCAATTCAGCTTAGCTACTCTGTAAACCATGAGTGGTTTTACAGAGATCATTCACGAAGTTAAGTTAAGACCGCTTTGGTGTCGGACAAAAAGAGGGACCACAGACGCCTTCAAAACGATTGTATTTAAGATTATCAATTGCCGTGCTCCTTTCAGGAGACGAATTAGAGGTCACTCTGAAGATAGGATTGCCTATTCGTAGACGACATACATGACTGACTAGCTGGACTGACCAGTATAGTATGGAAGGGCAAGTCATATAGAAAATAACACGGTCTTCAATAACTCCGAAATACTTGATGGTCAATAGATCTTACGTTCTTACTCGAAGTGGTTGATAGTCGTCTGGTTGGGTTGTGGAGTGAACCGACGAGCTTCTCTTCATCGTCAATACTTATTAGCTCTTAGGATTCTGATTGATCTCTTTGTATAACTTAGTTGTTTCGGGAACCTAGTATACATCCCGACCATAGTTCCACCTTTTTTATATTTTTTTTCAACAGCTAGGTCATAATTGAAGCTAGGGAACTCTGAATCGAACTTGCTTAATCCTAGTTGATAACATCACTGCATCCAAATCTAAATATTAAGAGTAGCAGAAGAGCCTGGTATAGCCCTTCTACTTAGGTTAATACGTTTGTGAAATAACCCCTTCTCTAGTTCTTTGTTGTAACGAATTTTGAAGCTTTTATAGTGGAATTTGAATAGGAAATTTCCCCGCTTTCAAATTCTACACGATGAAAAAAATAAATTCAATTCTTCGATTTTTTTGTCCGCCGCTGTAATTTCTGAAGCGTTGTAATTCAATCGTTCTTCAAACCTGTCGTAGCTTTTGTATCTTTTCAATGCAATTTAGTACGAAATAAATGTTCGTCTTTTTTCAAACAAACTTTGCAAATATGTTTTCTTATTTATAACTTGTTCATATTTTTAAATTTTGATAATGACTAAAACGTTTGATTGTCGTCCGTGTTGTGTCAATTTATAATTATGTAACTCAGGGGACAGTTATTCACGTCAACAAACGTCAGGTTATGCACATCAAAAGACGTGAGTTTATGCTTTTCAAAAATCGCCCAGCTGAAAAACAGCGATTTTGCTGGTCGCCTTTTCATTTTTATAAGTTTTCTCGTTATTTTTAAGAGGGTGTGTGGATGCAGATGTGACAGGTCATCAATTACAAAAAGAAATATTAGTTTTTTCTTGTTTTCGAAAAGATTCAGTTATTTCTGGTTATATATTTGGTTATTTTACTTTACTTTTCGAGTTTTGTGCGATCTTGAGCTGTGTAATTGATCCCTTTTGGACGCTTAACAGGCTAAATTAAGCTAACTTGTTTTGTTAAATATTTCTGCTGAAGTATTTTTTACCTAAATCTTCTGTTTTATCTGCCTTTCAGAATGTTTTTGGCGTTCAATTGTTTAACTGGAGTTGCTGGTAGGTTTATTGTTGCTGAGTGAAAACAAAGGTTTTACAGCACAATAGTGATCAAATAATTAATTCTGCAGTTTTATGTTTTACTGTCTCTTGTTAATATTTAACTGTTTTTGAGTTCGTTTGGGCGTTGTGTTGGCGCTCAATGATTAGACAGGAACTGTTTCTTAAACGAGTGCAGCTGTTGAGACTTAGCAAATTATAGAGAATTTTGTTTAAAAGTTTAACAAGTTTCATAGATTTTAACATTTCTTTTTGCCCGTTTTTCCTCTCTGCTTGAAATGTAACGTTGTTTATGTTCTGATTTTTAATTGTTGACCACAATTTATTCATACCAGACGATCTTTTATTAATAATGCTTATGAGTATAAACTTATGAAAAGTTTCAATAAAAAAATTAGCAATTTGCTTTTTCCCTGCTAATTCGTTTCTTTATCGTAGTTGCGTATTGAATAGTGTAATTAAGATTTTGGTCAGGTTGTGCTTGGCTTGGTTGTAAGCTAATTTTTACTTTGAGTAGATTCCGGAGTCTTCAGTATGTTTTTTACATGAAACAATTACTACCTGAGGCCTAACGCTCATGTGAACAACTCATCCTTCATTCATTCATTTCTGGACTGAGTTTTTGACGTGACGGAGTTTTTCATTATCATTTGGAGTGATTTTTTGTTCATTAGGAAATTTGTGCTTGATTAACCCCATTACAGTCGAAAAATGAACGCTCTAGCTACCAGTTGTTTTACCCGACAGCTAGCGCTAGTTGAAATTTTCTGAATGAACATTGTACGAATAAATAACCTTATTTACAACAATGCAAGTTTTTCTGTCATGCTAATAATTTTAATGATTTTGTTTCATGGCATAATCTAGTTATTTTAAATTTAATGGATTATTTTAAAATTTGTGAAATTATGCTCGATTTTGGCAGCAGAAAGGGTAAATTCTAATGATATTTCAATTGCCTTTTCTTTTTCCCGCCTTTAATAGTTTTTGGTTGAGACTTTATTTTCTGTTACGCTGATTTTCTAGGATTACTTTTTAAAAGGTTATAGTTTCCTCTATCCGAATGAATTTATTTTTAGCTGATTTTCACTGATAAAATTCTGATTAGTTTTTCAAGTTCCCTCTCAAGTTTTTGATTTTTCAAAACTGGAGATAGCACAATAACAATTGGTATCAAAGCAAGACTTTAGGTAGCAAGTGGTATTTGAGATTGCAAGAATTTTACAACACGCGCTATTTCGCTGAAAAGCGGCGACTACACAACTCAAGATATCATAAATCGGCAGACTATGCACAAAAATCTAATTCTTGGTGACATCGAGATTATTTTTCAAATATTCTTATTTCATAAATTGGCAATCTTAAAAAAAAGATTTTAATATCTGTAATGTTATGTATAAATTTATTCCCAATGACAGTTAGCAGTGCTATTTCTGATTAGGGGCTAACTTTTTGGTCCAGACAACATTTTGGTCTCCGCTTTTTCTGTTTTAGAAAAATATTTGAAGTCATATTAATTGGATTGAAATTGGATTTGGGATTCAGTACTGGAATGGAATTTGCCTTGAGTGCACACTTTTACAATTTGCAAATCTGTCCGACACTTGTGTCCGATGTCATCCAAAAACCTGTTAGAGAAAGGATTTATGGTGTGAACTAGGGCCCGCCTTTGGTGTCTCAAATTGGTTTAAAAAATGATATTTGGACATCAAACCGTTTTCTACTTTCTTCGCGTGACCTTAATACCTAATAATACTTGGGGCATATTCTGCGCACAATATCAACTTTTTACAAGTGTATGTAAATTCCATTTTGCTTGAAGCCTACTTGCGTTCACTCTATCATCAAAAGAACGAAGGAATACAAAAAACATTGAATGTAGACACTAATGATATAATACATAGGGACAAAGAATACAAAAATAATTGTTTCTAATCTTCTGCTTGTTTCCAAATAGATTTGTTTCGTCGATTCTGATTTTTCATTTGTTGATTATTCAGTAAATTGAATTATTTTCAGATACAAGATTGTTGCATAATCGTCCGTCTTAGCATGAGTTTGAAAGCACAGAACCAGAACATGTTTTTGAGCTCATCACAACACATGTAGCAGTACCTAAACAGAAAGGACCTGTTTTGCATAATTTATTCTGCCTAATTGGACGTCGAAATGGGCGCGGAGATTTTGAACTTAGGAGATTTGGAGCGCATAATTGCTGGGTTTATATATCAGCCTCAAGAGCTCATTAGTTCTCACTCGGTAATTTCCCCAACTTTACATCTTATTTTGGGCATTTCTTTTTTGCTGATGCTAATTGCATCGCATCACTTTAATGCATCCAATTATGGAAAATCCGGGAAGCGGCGGACTGAAAGGGTAGAAGTTTTGCCCAATCTGGGAATTCAGAAAGATCAGACGTTTATTCCGATTGAAACAGTAGAAGACGTTGTAATTGTAGAACACATTCCCAATTTATGGAGGATAGAATTTCTCCTAATTGTCAAATGTAAATTAAGGAACGGTGATGACGGCTTTGACAGCGTCAAAAGATTTGAATTTGATGGAGCAACAAATCAGAAACCAGGAAATGAAAAGGGAAGTGCTAAATATAAATCAGTTATAGTGCCCTTAATTGAGACTAATGGTGCGGGTATTCGTTTTGAAGATATAAAGAGAGATTATGATGAAATTCATTCAACATTTCAACTGCCGCAAGTAATAGACGGGCCTGTCTGAAAAAATATCTGATGGATCTGATTTTGTTCCAGAGAATTAAGAGGGCAAGGTGCGGGCATTCATGACACATTGGTGTAAATTGAAACCAAAACACGTTCAGTACTGGGTTGTGGGGATAGAATAAAACTCCGAGTCATTGATTTGGAGATAGTCACATTTAGCTAAACTGCGAAAAGAACATTAGTATTAACTTCTTAGTTTAATGAACTCTTTAAATGTGAGAGAATTTTTACTTAAAGTTTGATTCTGAAGTCTTTGAAAACATATTTCTGCTATGATTTTGAATTGAACATTATTTTGAAAGTATGATCTTTCCCAGCGCAAACAGATTTTGTGGAGTACCTTTAATTATCTGCCGTTGAGCCAACGAAACTCGTGAACTTCTATTGGTTAAGACGTAAGGGATTAAATGAATAAACATCTTAAGCGTACAGATATAATAGTGGTCCGTTCGTGGAAAAGCTCCGGGAAAACTGAATTGATCTAATCGGTCAAATTTTTGGCTACCTGAGATTTTTGGTTAATTAAGAAGAATGTGGTAGCAATTATGGACAATTTCATAGGGATTCGAAAATCTGACGACAGAATTTATTAACATCTCCAAAGCGATAGCCGAGGACATTTCTTTTATCTTTCAATTTTTGCTTACCCTTATAAAATAAGCAGCGGCAATTTTTCTATTCTTTTTAGTGACATTTATTGCTCAGCGATTGAATTTGTAGACATGACGTGACCTCTTTTTCATACTTTACTTAGGGCGAGTTTCAAGGTCTATGATTCGATTGGACAATTGATCAAGTCAGTTATTTATAACTTACAAATGACTTTGGTGCGCTGTCAATAATTTTAATTTGTTCCAACTGTAACTGAAGTTCTGAATCTAAATTGAGCTTACTTGTTCTTAGTTAAACGGTCAAACGAAAATTTCTCGCCAAATTTGTATGCTTTCAAAACTTTTGAGAATAAATCAAAAGTGCTCTATATCTTTTTTGTTCCCACATTTTTGAAGGCTATTCTAGCCCCCACTTTATTTTGTTCAGATAATTTTTGACTTAGTTTGAGGGCGTCCTAGGCTAGCATATGTGGTATCAATTGCAAGCTGGAGTTTTACTACAAAGAGAAAATTTCATGTTTTTGTACCCACAATTTCAGGCAATTTAACCTAATTTTCCATTAATTTTATCAAAAAGTCTAGTCAAAATTCAATCATTTTCGTTAACTAGCGGTTTTATCGAGGGTTTTTTGGAAAAACAAAACTTATCATAAAATTTTGTCAATGTCTCCAAAAATGCGTTTTTAGAAAAGATTGCGAGAAATTTTTTGCCAATTTCTAGACATTTTATTGAATTTCTTATCCGTCCCTCAGCTGTGTTTACCTAATTTTCCATCCAAAATTAGGTTCGTTTGTTAACATCTTGATTAACAGGGAAATTTGATTAACAGGGTTGTTTGAGATCTGCCTAATAATGGTTAATTCTTCAAAAGTTTTCTGAAAAATTAAAAAATTATAAATATTCTCTATACCGAACCTCACTATAACGAAGTTTTGGTGATAGCATAAACTTTGTCCGCGTGGACAATTCATTGAACATCGATCACAATTACTTATTTTGCATTTTGGACGTTTTTGAACTACATTGAATTGAAAAAGAAATCAGATACTTTTTTGGACATGTTTCAAATTTCTTGAATTTTTTTCTAATGAAATTTATCTCCTTTGTGCCATTCATTAAAATGGGAACGAGTATGAGTTGATAAGGTTAGCTCCACGTACTCAGTCGGCTTTTATTAAGTTGCAATTTCATATAATTTAGATTGTTTTTTTTTGGATGCAGTCTTTTTGATGATTTTGAGGTCAAGTCGAAGTCAAGTTTGAGGGGGTTTAACAGGTAGCACAGCGTGCAATCCCACTTAGGCATCTCAAATGACAAAAGAACAGCAAGCTGCACGGCGCGAACAACTATATCTAGATAAAAGAGGAATCAGATTGTCGCTAGTTTTTGTTGACTTGCCGTGCTTTGACTGCTGTTTTTAGTGTTATCCCATTTTCAATATCAGATTTCTTCACGACTGTTATTAAAAAGAAGCATCTTTTTTACGTTAGTGCTAAGCTTCAACTGGCTACACCTTTTTTGGTTCTGATAATTTTTGACTTTGAAATTAATTGTTTTGAAAAACATTGTTGATTTTATTTCTAGTTCTATATTCATAGTCCTTTTGGTGGCTTGCCTGATTATCATAAATGATGACAATTCGTATAGAATAGAGGCAGTACTCTAGTCGAGATTTAGTACTGCGAAAAGACAGTTTTTTGAAATCAGCACTTTCTAATTTTTAATGTTCATCCAAACATGTTTTCTCCCTATTTTGCTATTTCCTTGTTAACAGCTTTTTGGGTATTGAATACAATAAAAAAAATTTGGACAGCAATTGTTGCGTCTCTCTATTGTTTTAGAGTTTGATTGCCGTTTTTTCAGGAAACAATTATTATAAATACACTTTAAAAAATATTTTTTAAATTCGCTTTTGATGAACGTTTCGACTTTCTGTCCGAATCAAAAATAATTAAGAGGGTTGAAATGCTCTCTAGCAAATCATAACGTCTTTTTTACCATTCCTGTATGTACTTTTTGGTTCTAGAAAATAATATTTTTTGAGAATTTGAGTTTTTATAGCTTTGATGCTCATTAAATCATAGAATACTCGTTCTGGGAGCGCTAAAACCATAACTGCAGAATAAAACTAATGTTTTAAACGTGATTTGAAGTGTTTTTAATAATTAGCTTTACAAGTATATAAGCTACCAAAAGTGTTTGACTAATCCATTTTTGTCATATAGAAAATTATCCCTCAAGAACTGAAGAAGAAAGCTGAGCTTTTATTGTTGCTGAGCTTTATATATAAGGAAATATGCTTTTGATTTTTATTTTTGTTCTTTGTAAGGCTTGTTTGTACAACTGCCTACTTTCTTTTTGACTTTACAATCTATGTAACTCATTCGTTCTACCAAAGCACCGTTATTTGGATGAAACATAAAAAATTTGTTGTTACTAAAACTATTTTAACTTTCAATTTGTCAAGGAGTTATTGAAAAAGACTGATCAAACAAAATCATCAGGGTACGTGTTTAGGAAAACTTCGATATTTTTTTCATAATTTAAGTGTAACTAAGTATTTCGTAATTGAAGGTTACTCAGGTTTTTTTGTTATTCTGAAAACTCATTTTTACGTGTTTTCTGTTTTAAACTTCAGCTAAATAACTTTAGTTTTTTATCGTAGTAGATTGATAAAACACTGTGTGGTGCGAAAACAATCGTTTCTGAACTATCGTTTTCAATGTTTTGATCTGATATATGTTGTGTTTTCAAATGCGAATGTGGGAACTTTCTTGCCACGCACAGAACAAGTGAGCCTTATTGTTTTTCTTTGTATTGCCTGTTCCAATTGAATCAATTTGACAGAAAGATCAATTGCTACTATTTTTCAGCAAGCTACAGGCTGTTTTTGATTGAAGTAGTAACCGAAGATTACTCATTGAAAAATTGAGGAATTCGATCCAATGCCAAGTTTTCCTTTATTGTGATTACCCCGTTCTTTGTTCCGTTTGATAGTGTTAAAAAATATTGCTGGACATAATTTTGACAATTACTTGATGGTAGTCAATATCCTTATTCAGTATAAACAATGCTAGCTCTCAAAAATATGCAGGTCACTGAACATTTTGCTTGGTTGACACATCAATGTAATTGTATGAACTTTCAATTCAAATTCAAATTTTCAAGTCAGTTGTTCTAAGGGCTTTGAGTTTTTGATCTCCAAAAAATTGGTACTATCAAAAGCGCGGTATCATGTATCTCCATGAAGATGTAGTTGGTTGAATTTTGCATTGTGAATGTATAAATATTGCCCAAGTACTTTTCAAGGATTATTTATGAACACTGGCTGGAAAATAGTTGGCTATTTGAATTGAATCCTTGAGCAAAAGAGACGTTTTTTTTTGTGCTCACAGCACCACATGTGTATATTGTTGAAAAAAAATCGGATACTTCCTAACTTAACAAAATAAATTATTTAGAAATTAATACATACTAAAATATTACTACACTCCACAAAAGAGTCATTATAAACGGTGTCCAGACTCTTATCAAATTTCCAAAGTAGTCAAAATAATCGCGCATACACTTCATTATTAAGTCGTTGTGGGGTTTTGTTGCATTTTTCATTCGACATTTTTCATTTCTTTTTAAATTTCAACTTCCTCTGTAGAAATTAGATGAGAACATAAGGCAGAAAAATATTCAAAAACGATTATTGTTGAGAAACTTTTCATGAATTGCTTTACAACATATCAACTGCAGGTTTTCATATTATACGATAAGGTATACTCCAATAATTAAGGGAATATTTCATATTGATTTATATTGTTTTTTTCTTATTATGAAGATCATTTTGTTTTTAAGCGTGGTTGAACAACGCGAGACAAATTTGAGCTAAGTAATATTAGAAAAATTGGGGGTGGGGGGTTTTTAAAAGTGACAGATAAAACCGATTGTTTTTTTTTACCGTTGATGTCACTCAAGCTAACGGAAAAATAAATTATGGGAACCCGTCTGAAAAGGCGACATCAAAAACGATTATAACCTAACAATTTCGGAACAAAAATCAATAGAAAGAAGCGTCATTATATTTAATCAATTGACATCTGTCTGTATTTGCGGTGACGGTCGTGATTTGTTCGAGCACCTATTTGCAAAAATATCAGTTGTTTTTGAGCAACTGTGCGTAAAATTTTTTGGTAATGTCACTTTTCCGTATTTTTTCCTCCGTTCTTTGAAGTGTGCACCTCGTTTTCATTTCTGCCCAATTAGCGCTCTGAAAATTGATTAATAATTGTCTGGTGGTGGCTACATGTGATTTAACCGCTCATTGTAGTGGTTCTGAAAAAATTAAAGTATTATTTAGAAACAGGCAATTCATAAGAAGTACGGTTGTATGTTATTTGATGACGTTTCAAAATAGGATCTGAAAAATAAATTAGAATAAGATCTGAAACTAGTTCAGAGCAGAAACTGCAAGTAGTATTGACATTTGAAAAAAATTTCCAATGTCAAATACTCAGCCAGTATCCCATTAGTAGGCTGTTTGTTTTTTCTCAGAACGATTTTTTGCTTGTCCGTAAACTGAGTAAAGCGAAGATAATGACGTCATATATAAGAAGTTCTTTGGTTTGAGCTGAATACCAGATTATGCTAATTGGTCTAATAATTAATGACGTTTATGAACTAAGATTCTTTTCTAAAAATCCAGTTTGTCCCATTAGCCATTCCTATTAACATTAAGCATAGCCCAGTTTACGTTCTTAGTGTCTTTATAGAATGTAATTTGCAAAATGAACTCATTCTTTTCATCGAGAACATTCAAAATGACATGCCCACATAGCTGAATTAGGATTCAGGGCAATTTTTAGTTGCCGTTATTTCCCACAGGAATAAATTTTTTCCCAGATGAGAGGACTATAACAGTCTTGTGAAATAATTGGCTGCCGCTGTTGTGCAATATAGACTGTTTTCTTTTGGCGAATGACGTGCGACATTTAGATCACAGGTAGTTTTCAGACGCAAGTCTTTTGTAACTTCTTTTTTCTTTTTTGGTTTTCCTGCTGTGTTGAAAGCAGAACCAAATTAGTTCGTTAGTTCAACTTAATTCTAATTTTTAATTGAAGTCGAGTTTGTTTTACCCTCCACTAAAACTATGCGAACTGAAACACAAATATTGTGTACTAATTATGGCAACCACCAAGAGGAGGAAATGAGGGTAATTTATGGATAATCCAGTTTAAACTGGCCGAACTTAATTTGACTTATATAAAACGTTCTTGAGAACGTTTCTGTTCCCCCTCTGGAAATATTTTTACTTCTACCGGGCAAAACTCAAATTTAATCATCGTAATTGACTCGAGTGATCGTTTGGTTTGCTAGTTTGTGTGAACCATGTCAATTGAGCCTTAACATGCGATGCTGTCCAAGAAATGCCCTTCCCCCTCCCCCATGCGATCCTGCGCAAGGATTGCCACCCTCCCTCTCCTCCCTTCCCCTCCATTCTAAACATTTGAACAGTGAGCAAAAATTTCCAAAGCCACGTAAACAAGATAAGAAAAATGTTAACTCGGTTGCCGCGTTTTTAGATGTTTAAAGAAACTTTGCTGAATTCCAAAATTGTAGGTAATGTTGGGTGATGTGTATTCTGGCCATAATATAAACGTTCTATTGTATTGTAATTTTTGGGGACCGAATATAATTAATTTAGCTTTCATAATGAATAATAAAGTGCATAAACTGGAAAAATTAGCAAAATAGCACCCATTGCTCGTTTGATACAAAAAATATATATTTTGTCAGTTGATGAGTTATGTTTATATTTACCAAGGAGGCTTGTCAATGTGCGTTCGCACATGATGTTCCGACCCGCCGTCATCTACATTTTTGACTTATCTGTCTTTTGACTTACATTTTTGCAAAGAATAGATGTTTGAGTTTAAAAAAATTGCAACATAACCAAACTAATAACTGAACTAAATAATGTAATGCCTCTTTACAACGAGATCTTCCATTGAACAGACTACGAGAGAAAAAAAAACAACAACAAAAAAGCAAAAACAAAACTTCTTGGCACGACAAAAACTCATTATCTTAATTGAAAAGTCGAGTCCTATAAGGGTCAAATAACAATCAGACAAAACAAAAATTTACTTTTTTCTAAATACTCATCAGATGGGATTTTTCCTTAATAAGACTAGGTAAAAAATCGACAAAAAAGAGAATTAATAAGGCGAAATTCAAAAATCAATCAGCATTTTTAAACCAAATAATTTCAAAATCTCAAAAATAATTAGCTTTTAACAAAATAATGCTTGATAAATTTACTAAAAAGTCATAATGAAACCAATAGGAACTGTCTCTGGTTAGACTAAGCCACAGGAATGGACGAAAAATGCAGAAAAACTCAAAAAAAAATACGAAAAACAAGTTACAAACATTCCGAGAACACAAATTAGTGAAGCCATCAAAATTATTAGCTATCATCTGAATATTGTTTTTTTATTTCAATTTCTCATTATACTATTTCAGCTAAAGTTATGCTGAATGAATAAATAAGGTCAATTGTGCTAAAGGAAGAGAAAAAGAAACAAAAATATACCACTCATATAACTTTTTATGAAAACGCATATTGTCCGACAAACAAAACATCAGTTACGTCACATTAATATCAGTAAGCAGGTTAATTTTTATAATACTTGGAATTGATTGGGATCTTTCAATGATGATAATAAGTTACAAATTGACGAAAAGAACAATGTAGGCTGAGAAAATTGAAAAGTCTCAAAATATAAAAAATGTATATCATAAACTTTAAGACTATTCGCAATAGTCTGACTAATTTGGATTACATCATTCATTCAATTCTCAATTGCAAGATTATGGGCTGGTCAGCATTTTACGGCTACCTAAAGAATAGAAAATGAGCAAAAACAGCAAATTAAAAAAAAAGCGATAAACGTGTCGCAGCCCTTGAAAAATGAACTTTTCAGTAAAAACTTTTCTACTTTCAAGTAATTTTTAACAGCCCTGGGTATTTAAAAATTTGATTCCAATAAATCAACAAACAAGAACAAATACATTGAAACCACGAAATTTTTGAGAAAACCCGTAAAATCAGCGCTATTAAATTCAATAGCGTTCAGCGGAAGCTAATGAATACGCAAAGTTACGCCTCGATGAAACCACAAGGATGTTTCATTCATAAGTCATCAATAGGACATTACAATAGGCCCTTGACTAGGAAAATAACAATAAATACAGGCAAAATCTGAAAATTAATTAGAAAAGTGAGAGAAGAAATTGTCGAAGCCATTTAAACCATAAGCTTTTCCTTGAAAATTTTATCCATGATCAACTAAAAGTTTTGGCCAAGCCAATGGGAGATATTGGTATCAGGATAATATGATAAGATTTCTAGAGGAACCAACATTAGGAAAATATCCATAAAGTTTTTTTTAATTTTTTTAAAAATTTGTTTCATTGAAGTCATAAAACAAATGTTTAGAAGATAAAACCGCTCACCAGAAAAATTTTGATTGCACTAGAAAGGAAGGGGGTTGTCATAACGGGGACTTACGATTCACGGAAATATGTTTATCATCAGTTAATGTTAAAAAAATTCCCCGAAAATCATTTTTAAAGTCTTAACAGCCATTAGCTGTCCACTGAAAGCTTAGATAGGGTCACTTAATGCGCATTACCAAACCTATTGCACTGTTAGTCAACAAGGCTATGCCATAGGACTCAAAATATTAGTAAAGATTTAAAAAGAAAGTCAAATTTACATTTAAAATTTTGAAAACTCAGAGTCGAAGGCAAAAAAACACGAGCGATTCCTTGAAAACGATTTTTTTGTTCATTGGGCTTCAATAGACTGTAAATTATGTTTTTCAATAACGGAAACCCGATATGAAAAGTGACTAGTCTCTAGGTGACTTAAGAAAATTTAAAAAATGGGAAAAGTTTTCTAAAAAAAAGAAGCGCTGAAATAGAATTCGATTTTTTTTGCAAACGTCCTTGTGAGACCAGAACTAGTCTTTTTGTCACCATTCGTCTATTAGGAACTCAAAATTGTTTCATTTTGTGCCGTGAAATGTAATTTTGAATTAATATTTTTATAAAAAAGATCTTATTTTGAAGAAAAATTGCACTGAAAGTGAACAAAATCATGCTAAATATCCCGTGTTCACACAAAACTTCAATCCTCGATAACTCCTTGAACAAAACGAAATTTAAAAAAAATTAGTTGCCAATTCTACGCTGGGCGAGCTTTTTAATGATACCACTCACATTTCTCTACGATGAATATGTCGATCGGCCAAAATTTTTGAACAAAAAAACCCATTTGAGTATATAGTTCCTCCCCCCCCCCCCCACAAGTGGGGTCGGAACAAAAAGTTAGCTTACATGGTTCTGTAAAACGTGCGAAAATAAAGTTATCACATGCAAACTTTTCTTAGTTAAGATCTTTTTAATTTACAACCGCGCGTTCCGATTACTTCGATTACTTATGCAAATTTGTACCGTAAATTTTCAATAGCTCTTGATGAAGCTTTCTAATTTTCTGTTGATATTGCGAGCTTTCCTATTAAGTTCTAAATATTATATCTCTTCGACAAATCTTTCATGTAATGTTTACGCAAATTGAACATTTACTTCAATATAGTTCCTCTTGAAAATGAAAATGAGGATTTTTTGAACAATATATGTGGGCTTTTATAATTTTGTGACCTACCTTGGGATTGATCTGTGCAAAAAAAAACAAATCAATCAACTCGCCTACGCAAATTGTACAAGGTATTGCTATCCGAAATTCACTGGGTGTGTATTGAGGTGTTGGTCGCGCCTGGGTGATTATTTTTGCTACCTTGCAAGAGGAGAGCATTATTCTATCAGCAAAAGTGGGAAAAAACTTTGTACTAATAACTGAGTAATAATGACTTGCTAACCTTGTCTGCTAGAATTAGTTCACTCTCGTAAGAGACAACCAACTGCCAGCTTATAGATATGGATTAGGGGAAGTTAAGACTGGGAAAAAGTTCAATGGATATGGTATCCACTTGGAAAGGAGTGGTACTTAATTGATGTGAATAATCACCAAATATTTCCTGATTAAGTTGACAGTTCCTGACGTAATGCAGAAATTGTTAGCTTCAAAATCTCTTATTGAACTGAAAAACTCACTCCGCTTATTTGGAGTGAGATTTAGACTTTTGATTGGAATTCGTGAAAATTTGGGACAAAATTGTGACTAATTTTCTGTACAATTTAAGAAGATGCAATTTTACCTTATTTTAAGTCCTGTTAGCAATCAGTTCAAATTAATGAAGTCAAAGAAACTGTCGCAAAAAAATGAAAGCCGGTGGATGTTAAAAAAATAATCTAAAGTCTGAATGCTTGGAAAAAGCTATGGAGACTATTCGATAAGAGGAAAGCGAACTGAACGTTGAAAAAGTTATTCATGGCAAATTGATGTCAATATTACATGCAATATGCAACAAATGCTGCGTTGCATTAATTACGACGTACTGTACTTCGTTATTGATAAAATTCAAATCATAATACTAATTTTAGCTGCAAGTATACTGATATTCTTTTTTCAAAGCATCCTTTTGACAATTTTCAGGCCATTAACAAAAACTAATTCTTTTTATTCAAAATATTAACTGTGGACTGTTTAAATGATTAGAGTAGTTGTCGGTCTAACAAGAAGTGCAGTTTGTAATTTCGAACCCGTTTAACTTTTTATAACGATTGCAACTTCTAGTCGAGCCAGCTATTCCCGGATTGTTATTCCCAACTTTTGGTTATTTACCATTTAACCCCCCTGCAATGTATAATACCACATTATAGTATAGTTACGGTGATACAAAGGGTTCCAATTTTTTGCCCTACTAAGCTGAGGGGTCAATAATGGGAGAGAGAGACCAACTTTCATGCCGTTTTGCTGATGTGCATTGCCGGCTATCTGTCAATCAGACTTTATTAAGCTGATTTTAAGCAAATATTGATGATGTCTTTTTCTGAATAGTCTATACAGAATCTTTTGTCTGTTCTATTTTGGGCGCTTTCTAAATTTTGATGTCGGATGTACTTAACGAGAAATGTCCCTTCAAAGCAGAGTTATATTTGTTTAATCTGATAAAAAGTGGAGGAAACAGAGAAGATAGCATCAGACAATTGATAAGACAGAAAAAGAAGCATTAGGCGAGAAGAAAGAATTTAATGTCTTGATAGTCATCAATATTTTGAGACAGAAAAATCGATATGCTAGAACTGAAAGCGCCATTGGAAAGCCAAGATTGCAAAATTCCTAACATGAATAAGCAAAATTTGTAAAAAGTTGAAAAAGTTCAATTAGATGTATAATAACTTGTAATCAGTCTAAGTTATGACTGTTATCAGTCAAAAATGCAAATATATAGATATTTGAACGAAAATTAATATTCGGCGCCAGAAATTTATTCTTTCATTTTATAAAATCAGAGGCAATAATATACAATCTAATAGATGTGAAAAAAGTGGAGCCTTTTTCTGTAAAAGAAAAATTGATTAAAACGTATCTGGCAGTCCAAGTACTGATTTTTTAAGAAATGGCGTTGAAAAGAAAAATTGAGAAAATTTTATTCTTTCCTCTTAGCTGTAAAGAAATGGAACTATTGGTTATGGTTTCATTTGTTCTCTCTTAGGATATAAAAAGTGGGCTGGTTATTGCTAAAAAAAATTTTAAGGATCAAAGTATAGGTCCGTAGAATGGCTGTATGTTCGACAAGGTTCTGACAATTGGGTTTGAACATCCAGTTCCTGCCCAAACAGATCCAACATTGTCTGTGACGACGCTTCCTTTAGCTTGGAAACACTGTGAAATCATCAGTTTTTTTTTTCATATTTGGGGGAAATGAGATGAAAAGACTTATATTTTTGGTAATTTTAAATGTGTGCTATATTACAAAAACAATTCAATGGAACAGCAAAAGATTGGTTTTTGAGTTCAATGCATTCAAAATTTTAATTCAAAAACCCTTAAACATCACTCAGATGAGATGCCCAGATTTTGCTTTTGATATTACTGAGTAGAATCAAATTTTTATCTTTTCGTAAAAGAGTTTTAGCTGAGAAACTGGAGGTTCTTTCTCTGATGATGAATATGAAGTTATTTAAAGATATAATTTTCGAACTGAGTGACATCATAAAGGTCAATTGTCTATACAAACAAAAGTAAAGTGCAGCACATAAGCCGCAAAGTCGCCCGACTCTCGATATCATTGTTTTTGATAAAGGTGCTCGTTAATATTGTATTTGTTATTTGAGAAAATTATTTTTATTGAGTTATAACACTAAATTTTTGACAGACAGAATTAAAATCAAATAAAAATCGGGGTATCCGTCAGAAACATCTAAATAATCAACCTTCATTAAAACACGTTTTTATATAGGGAGATTGCATTTTTTTAATGTTAAACTGAGAAATAGCTTTAAAATGTCACTATTCATCAACGCGTTGGCTCAAAAAATTTGGAAATATTTTTAAAGTTTTTGAAAATTTTTAAAAGAAAGCTTTATCTTTTTTAAATACTGAAAGAACTCTATGCTAGCCTACTTTTTCTAGCACACATTTGTAGGTTCTCCATAGGGAATTAGCTAAAATTTGAACAAAATTAACGAGAGCTTTTAACAGTAGTTGATGCGTCGAGATGATAAAAACTCCTTTTTCTACTCTCCCTTAATTATTTAATTATGGTACCTGTTAGTATTGGTTGTTTTCATCAATTTCATTAAAGTTCGATTTTGAAACATTTCAGACATAAAATCTTAAGAGGTTAAGGTTATATAAAGTTACTTGAGCTCTGCTGTTCTAAGGCAAAGGTGAAGCTGCAAGTGTCACAGGCAGGCATCAAGTATTGAGTTTTTTGTGACTTCTGTGCAGTTCTTTACATATCAATGAGTTTTTTATGATAGCGCAAGTTTTTTCCTATTTTTTGCTCTTTTCTAATTTAATATCTTAAATCATGAAGCTGACAGAAAAAAACGGGGAAAGGAATATATTGCTAAATGGTGCTTAATAATTCGTGGTTTCAGATGATAGCTATCGAACATAATTACTTTGACAAATATGATATTCAGAAACAAATTTCTGCACTGTTCATTTTTCCGCATTTTTATTTGTCTTTTGTGTTGATAAATTAACCAAGACTTTGAGATCAGATGTGGTAAATGTTATCTCAAATTTTTTATTATTTTAGTTATTAGGAGGTTGCAGTAAGCAGCTATTAGTTTTGATGACAATTGAGATGAAGAATTTTTGACTTTAAATGGATTCTTATTTTATCGCATTTGTACCAGGAGAGGTACGTGCTAAAGCTGTAACTTTAAGAAAACCAAGTCATAATGTTGATTATAGAGATGTAATTCAATGGTTAGGAAATGGATGACTTTTTCACAGTAGCAAAAGAAGATTTTTGAAGCAAATCTCACGAAAGTTTTAACTGTTGACAGGGAACAACAGTGGGCAAAGGGTAGCCCAGGCATATCGTGCCAAAGTAACTATAACTCAAGGGTCTTTTTTGAAACACCACCAACACTGGCGTCAGTGAAGCAAACTGATTAGTTTGCTTCTCTGACGTCCGGCCGCAGCACCACCAACACTACACATTCAATATTAACTGAAGGCGGAACACCGCACAGTTCTCTCTGGTGACCCCGAGAGACACCGCACAGCATTGATTGCTCTTTTACTCTTTATACACTTGATATATACTTGATTTTTACTTAATATTACGAAAAGATGAAACGCTTTTTTTAATGGTTCACAGTTTCACACTCGATAACACAACCTATTTTGATTATTATGGCACTCCTGTTTTCGAAGAGCTGTTGAAGAATTTCTAGATTTTGCGGGAGTATCTTTTTGTTTTTAGTTGATGTTTTGCTGTTATTAGAAGTGGCGTGTTTTATGAAGTCTTCATTGTGTACTGAGTGGAAAGTCGGAACTTGTTATTGAGAAGCACAGATGCGCGAGCTTACTTGTTTCGTTCGAATTTTAATGCCTAAAATTTCCGCCCGAATTAATCTGCAGAAATGTTTTTTGATCTTTTGGTGTTTCTGACATCATTTTGTCGAATGGAGCTGATTACGATTTCGAATTTTCATGCTTTATTTGAAAGTGTTTTTTCTTCAATATATTGGTGCAGTTTATAAACCTCACCAGCGTGATTTTCACGTGTATTAAGCTTAATATGCATTTCTAGGTTTAACTTTAAAATAAATAAAATTTTTGATGTACTCTCTGGAGATTTTTTGTAAATATTTTGATTGCTCGACAGCTCCACAAAACAAGTGTAGAATTTCAAAACAACCTCTAAAACAGGTTGGAAAAACTAAATATTATCTTTTGAATCTGAAATCAAATACAAAATATGCAATCACCTCTGTGGTGTAGCCGTCTTTTGGACTTGAAGTTCTTGACGAATACCTTCAAACTCTCAATTTGAATTTTTATTCGTTGATTATTGGTTAATTTGTCTGATACAAACATTTACAAACCCCTTTTTCATTCAATTTCAGCTTGCATATAAATTCAAGGCAAATATATCTGACGTATGCCGCTTTTTTCCGATTTTTAATTCGTTCTTTCATTCAACGAATTTTTGTCAGACAAGCTAAATTCAATACAGCTCATTCAAATCGTCTGTTTGAAATTTAATGCAAGTCATGTAAATTTAATGATCAAATGCAGATCAAGAATGAGAATAATGACAGCCTAATATAGAAGTATCGATAGTTAGTAGATCACCTAATCTTAATTATTATCGCTTGTTCTTTTAGTTTCAAATTTTTCAGGAACATCTTTTATCGAACTCTATTTCTAGAATATCTATGATTCTCTAAAACATATAGTGAAATTTGCTACTATTAAAACATCAGTCAGATTTTAATGGAACTCCAAATATTGAATATCGCTATATCGTTAAAATAACCTCTAAGGAATAAGCAACCAAACGATAAATTTTGTTTAACAATTTTACCCAGATTCTGAAGTTATTTTCAATTAGTTTTTTTCGAAATAATTGCTCCCCTACATCACTCTACTACAGCAAAAAATATTGACTTCTCAGAAGCGGTGATCCGAACAGATATCGCGCGAAAAGTGGTCTAAATTGTGTAAACATAATTTTTGAAAAGATGATTCGTAAGAGACTTATCTCTTTTAATTAGAGGTGTAAACATCTCTGCAAAAGTTTGATTTTTGTACACAGCTCCAACGTTCTGAAGTGATTATGGCCATTTGCGAGAAAAAAAGATACAATAGCTAGAAAAATCCAGTGTAGGGCATTTCTTGATTTCAATAAGCATTTGATACGGTTGATCATAAAAATTTTCTACAAATTTACAAAACCTAGGTTTTGGGGAAAATTTTCAGCATGTTACCTTTATGAACAATAGTCACCGAAAATTAGCTTATTAAAACTTTGCTTTCTTCTGGGTTCCGAAAACGGACCGTTCCTGATTTTGTTATATATTGACGATCTTGTTAACAACAGTTGTGAGCATTGGAAAAAATTCAAACAGGGCAGATTTTCCTTTCTTATTTAAACACCATCGACCATTGGTGCACAGTTAAAAATTTCAATTAAAGCCTAAAAAATGTCAACAAATGTTGTTTTGTCGGGCGCACCATCAAAGCTCTGTAACGAATGCTGATTGAAAACATTTCGTCGTTCAAATATTTGAAGATCCAAATTGATGTTAAAATGACGTTTGTTCCAAAGTTTAACTATGTCTGATATCCATATTTGCAGGAATCGTAAATTGAGCAGGAACGCTTTTTCTAATAAAGCATTTCTCAGATTATGATTGATTCTCACCCAAAACCTTTTAAAAATCACAGGCTTTCGTGTTAAAACTATATTTCCTCTAAAGAGAGAGTAGAAACGGCAGAAAGGGTTAAATTTCTGTCCGTTGTCCAAGGCGTTGGAGAATCTGACGACAATTTTCTAGCGCGCCGCAGAGAGGAAGCACGTTATTGTGACTTCGAAAAACTTAAAACAGGAACCAACCCTGAGAAAGAGTTGGTAAAAATTAAATTTATCTCAGGTTTGAGAGACCCTGAGGCCAAATTAAGACTATTAGATGGCATTAAAACAAAGCCAACGATGTCTCTGTCTGAAACGGCAGAAAGCTTACAGTTCAGAAGTCACGCAATGGCTTTTGCGAGTTCCTCGACAGGTAATAAACCATTTGTATTAAAAGAAGAAGTGGGATACAACTTCAAAAAGACCTTCAGAAAACCTACTGAAAAGTTCATTGGTAATAAAGGCAATGGTAACTTGTGTAATAGATTTGGAGGTAAGCCACACATTAGCAAGCCGTTTCCGGCCTTGAACAAGAAATGTAATACCTGTGAAAAGGTGGGGCACTTCTCAAAAATGTGCACAAGTAAAACCCAGCCTAAGTTAGGTAAGTCTGACCAGCACAACAATTTCTGCGAGGAAGAAGGTAAGTTGTTGGGTCAAACATCATCTGAAATGGAGATGGGAATGTACTATACACGGGAAAACGTGTTTAACATGTCGGTGACATGGGAGTACATATCAGTAAAAGACCATAAAATAAATTGCAAGTTGATACCAGTGCTGATAGCACCGTGATAACATCATTAATCTGGACTGAGCTTGGTAAACCTCAGTTAAATGGGAAAGTCAGACGTCTTGAGGCCTATGACGGTCATCAACTGACGCTTCTGGGATCACTAACATGTGATGTTGAGTGGAACGGAAGCAAGTATGAGCAACAACTAGCAGTTGTGCAATCCGACAAAAAATTTGGGCTACTTGGGAGAGACATACCTCCCCACGAAGGCATCAATGCAGTGAGTGATGCAAGACTACCTGCAGTCAAAGGATACAAAGAGCATGTGAAACTCATACCGGGATCACAGCCAATGTTCTGCAAAGCCAGTAAGATATCTCTACTTCTCCAAGACAGGGTCAAAGAGAAGCTTGAGACAATGGTACGACAGGGCATCCTGGAGCCAGTACAACCTGGTGGGGGTCACAAATGCGTCACCAGTAGTGTAGCGGCGGAAGGAAAATGGAGCTCTGAGACTATGCGTGGACCTGAAAGTTCACATCAATGGCAAAGTTATGGACGAGGACTATCCAATCCCAGACATGAAGATTATTTTCCATAATCTCCATGGGGCCTCTTACTTTGGAAAAATTGACTTATCAGATGCATACTATCAAATTGAGCTGGACGAGGATGCAAAAGAAATATGCACAATCAACACATCGCAGGGATTATTCAAGATGTGCAGGCTTCCTCAGGGCCTAAAGAACTCTTCATCAATCTTCCAGAATTGCATTGAGTCAACTCTCATAGGAATCAAGGGTGTGGTCATCTTCCAAGACGACGTACTGGTATATGGAAAAACAAAGGATCGATACGAGAAACCAATGCTTGCAGTCAGGAGTCGTCTACGTGAAAAAAGTGTCACCATCAATGAGAAGAAATCCAACTCAAAACCAGTTTCAAGCGTAAGTTTTCTTGGTAACTCTTGTTTCCAAAGAGGGAAAAGCACCCGATCCTAAACATGTTAAGAAAATCAAAAATGCAAAACCGCCATCAAACATGAAACAACTCGAGTTCTTTGTCGGCTTAGCAATTTTTTATGTTCGAATGATACCGGATTTTGCAACAAAAATGCTACCCCTAAACGAAATTCGAAAAGATGAATTCAGATGGGAAAAGGAAGAACAGAATGCTTTTGAAAACATCAAAAACGAGTTATGTGCTAACCCTCTTGTACAGCCTTACAGCTTGACGAAGGAAGCAACTGTGACAACAGACACCTCAGAGAAAGCTATAGGCGGGGTACTCTCACAAGAAGGACATCCTGTGATCTACGTCTCGAGGAAGTTGCCACAAGCCGAATAAAGTTACTCCAATATTGAGCGAGAGGCACTTGCAATCCTCTTTGTGGTCACAAGATTGAAACAATTCCTACTCGAATGAAGGTTCATTCTACAGACTGAGCACAATCCTCTCAAATATCTCTTCACCCCAGACGAAGAAATTCCGAGAACAGCATCAGCAAAAATTACGAGATCGGCGATGGCGCTGATGGGATTTGACTTCGAATTGAAATATACACTCGGAGAACAGATCCCCACGCTGATGCTTTGAGCAGACTAGACTTTGACGACGACGATGATAATGATCGAGTCTGCTTTGCTCTTGACAATATCTACTTCGTCCAATCCGACCTGGTGACCCAGTCAGACATCAAAACTGAGCTGGGATCGAAGCGACTGTTTCAAGTTGTCATCAAACGATTAAAAAGCGGCATCTGGAGGCAGTGCTCAGAAGCAGAGAAAGGATTTGAAGAACAGAAAGACGCCCTGACCATTCACAATGGAGTCATCTTTCGAGGAGTTGTGACTTTCATTCCACCCAAACTAAGACCCATCGTGATGGCCAAAGCTCATGAGACTCACCCATCCAAAAATGCAACTGAAACAGCAGTTCGAATGATGGCTTGGTGGCCCGGCATGAGTCAAGATGTTCTTCGATATGTTAGTAAATGTAAGGAATGCCAAGAAAACAGGCCTAGCCTGGCGAAAACAGTATCTACTTGGCCGGAAGCTGAAGTTTGGGAAAGACTCCACATGGAATGGGGCTACGTTAAGGATCAAGATAATATCTTAGTGATAGTAGACGCGGGATCAGGTTCGATAGAAGCCTTCCCTGTGGGAAATAGAGCCTCACAAACAGTAAACGTGCTCTTGAGTCAAATCTTTGCAAGATTTGGGATACCAAGAATATTAGTATCAGACAATGGTCCTGAGTTTGTGAGCAGTGACCTAGAGCAATGGTGTGAATCACTGGGGATTTAAAAGATGTAATCTCCCATCTACCATCCAAGAGCAAATGGGATTGCCGAACGAGCTGTCCAAACAGTGAAACTGGCTATTCAAGCCTGGAGTCCAAATCTGAATGTGTCATTTGGCGCTTTCCTACAGCGGGTTTTGATGACACATCGGAACACTTCCAAGACGCGGGGCAAAACTCCTGTAGAACTGCTACTGGGACGCAAAGTAAGACTTCCAGCGGTCACGGATTTTGATCTGTGTGAACGAGTCCTCTTCTAACCGACGAACAGTTCACCAACGGTTCCAGCTACTTTCATTATCCGTAAAGGAAGGAACACTTCGTTCATTCAGCCGGAGAATTCAAACAAGACAGTGCTTGTTAGTGACAACTAAATTGCACGGCTGGAACCTGACGACATCAAGACCGAATCTACTGACTCACAGTCTGATAGCAGTAGCGACGACATAGACGTGGCATCACCCAACTCTACTGAAGAAACCTCAGTAGTTGAAGAGGAACAACTTTCAGTGGCCACGAGAACTTCAAGCAGAAATAAAAAACTTGCTTAAAAAGGAGGGAGGATGTAATATATCGAGAAGTGGCGAACTTAGCAACTTAAGTTAAAACTTCGATATATATCGAAAACTTTCTTACCTGATTCATGGTGAAGTGAAATTAAATAATGGCTTCTAATTTGAACCGAATCGTCGATTAAAATTTGTTCATACCACAAGTTTATCAGTGTACATAAATCATAAATTTGTGAGATAGATTCGACCTTCCCGCCATCAGATATGATCAGAAACCAACTCTGCGACCCTCCCAGTAGATGGAAATGACATGTTCTCAGGTAGGGAGAACAATGTTAAGTGCAAAAAACTGCACTAGTACTTGTCATATACGGCAAGGGGAAAAACTTGTTCACAACTAAGGTGTATTTTAACCCATATCAGTTTATCTATATCTAGACGGATCTGTAAATTTTCATACTGACACGGACTATAAATATCTGTGAAATTTTGTACATTTGGGCCATTTTGAATTCAATTATTAAAATGATAAAATTCTTGTTACTCGTGCTTGAGAACACGACACTGCTACTGTTCAGAAGCGAATCTGAGAAAATAACCCTATTGCAAAAACTCGTTCTTCGATTTTTTTCAAGGGAAATTTGATCGGGTTTCTTTATTGTCCACATAATAAAAAATTTTCTTATTTTTCTTTTTGCTGAGAAAATTTTCAATGGAACAGTCAGAGACTATCGGTTTTTTTCCTTTTTTCTTAGAATTCGATCATTGTACTCCTAGAAATACGTCCACCTAAAGTGTTGCAAGACGATTAAATGGAATGCCAAAAAGTTTATCCAGAATTAAATTGCGATCACTGCAGGTTGTAACTGCTTAAATGTAAAATTTTTTGGCTCAAAACCAACTCCTACCCAAAAACTCAACATGTTTTTAAGTTCAGTCTTACTATCAAGAGTTAGAGAAACATACTTATTGACAACAACTGTTTTTGATATTGTTTATAGATAAGTGTTTTGATAAGACTTTAATGTGGTTTTAAGTCACCTACCTAATTATTTGTTCCCTTTCTAAATGGGTATTCTATCAATAAGAAGTGCTTGTTTAATATCCCATCATGTTTTTTGATTGTTTGATGCTTGTTGTCAATAATGATGCTGAATTAAACATTCCATTCCATATCGCTTTTGATTTACTGTCCCTTCGATTTACTGTCCTTTCGATTTACTGTTCTTTCGATTTACTGTTTTTTCGATTTACTGTTCTTTCGATTTACTGTCCTTTCGATTTACTGTCCCTTCGATTTACTGTCCTTTCGATTTACTGTTCTTTCGATTTACTGTCCTTTCGATTTACTGTTCTTTCGATTTACTGTCCTTTCGATTTACTATCTTTTTGATTTACTGTTCTTTCGATTTACTGTTCTTTCGATTTACTGTCCTTTCGATTTACTGTCCTTTTGATTTACTGTTCTTTCGATTTACTGTCCTTTCGATTTACTGTTCTTTCGATTTACTGTCCTTTCGATTTACTATCTTTTTGATTTACTGTTCTTTCGATTTACTGTTCTTTCGATTTACTGTCCTTTCGATTTACTGTCCTTTTTATTTACTGTTCTTTCGATTTACGGTCCTTTCGATTTAGTGTCCTTTCGATTTATTGTCCCTTCAATTTACTGTCACTTCGATTTACTATCTTTTTGATTTACTGTTCTTTCGATTTACTGTTCTTTCGATTTACTGTCCTTTCGATTTACTGTTCTTTCGATTTACTGTTCTTTCGATTTACTGTCCCTTCGATTTACTGTCCTTTTGATTTACTCTCTTTTCAATTTGCTGTTCAGCCCCGGTAATTTTACTAAGAAGCATTTGAAACATTAAAGAGAAAGTTAAATATTGGACTTCAATTTTTGATGCAGGGATATGAGTTCTGCTAATGTTTCCTGCAGTGTTTGCCTATACTAAAGCTAGAAATTGAGCTTTTTTAAAGTTGATTTGTTTTTAACATTTTAGGCTATAAATTGGAATCTTCATGGTTTCAAAAGTTTGGAATAACTGCTGCATTTGTTTTCTTATGTATTGTGTTTGAGGTGAAACCACATTGAAATGCGTAACAGACAAAAAAGACTTTAACTCCAATGTCAATTTTTTTTTGAATTGCGAACTGTTTTGATGTCTGTCAGTAGTTAGACCTATCATTACTAATAAGCAATAGAGATTCTAAATAAGACGTATAAAAACAGAGGTCGAGTAGAGGGCAACTGGAAAATGGGTTTCATGGGTTGATCCCATTTTTACTCTCGATTTCGTTTTTTATATGACCTTGTTCATTTTGAGTTTGCGCTGCTCATCAACGGCTGCCTAAAAGTGTTTTAAACAGGATGAGCAAGGATTAAAACTATCCTAGAGAAAACATGCTGTTGAACAAGCTGTGTGTTACGGTAAAGCGAAACAAATTTTTTATTGGACCAAGTAAAAAACATAGCAGGACAAGTTCTTAATTAAAGTAATCGGATTAACGAAGGACTTGAACATCAATTTTTTTCCATCAACATCAATTTTTGTCATTCAACAAAGCATATGTCTTTAAATAAGCAAAATTTAAAAAAATATTTTAAAATTATTTGAGAACATTTAATTTTTTCAAAAACTAGTGCTGTAAAATCATCGGCAATAACAAAACTTTAAATAATTATAAATAACTTTAAATAACATGCGGCCAATTTAGTGCCCAAATATGCCTCAAATAAAAAATGCATAGCTATATTACAAAATCAGTAAAAAGAACATATCTTACAACTTAAGTGCAAAAAATCTTTCAATTTTGTAAGGTTCAAAAGTGATTTAAAGAAAACAAATTAAGGCAGGGTTTGGAAATTCATTAAAGTTTTTCAAAAACAATTGGTATCCCAGTCATCAAAATTGAAAGCCTAAAACAATAGTTGAGAAATAAAATAGAAACAACGTTGCGTTTGTAGGCCAATAAGAACTGGGCACAGGCAAATTTGACTGATTTTTTTCGACAACAAATGGTTTCAAAGTCTCAACAAGGAAGCTAGTTAATGTGCGTTTGCATGTGATGTTCCGACCCGCGCTCATCTACATTTTTGACTTGACTGTCCTTTGACTTACATTTTTGACTAAGAGATAATCAAAAATAAATGTTTGAGTTACACAACCACTCTAATAATTGATTTAAATAATGCCATGCCACATTGAAACGAGATCTGCTATTAAAAAGACTACGAAAAAAACATTATCAACAACAACGAAAAATGCAAAAACAAAAGTTTCACAGCAAAAACTCGATGTCTTAATTTAAAAGCACCTAGTAACAACGTCAAATTACAAACAAAACCCTAACTACACAATTTTACTTTTTCCTAATTACACATCAGATGGGATTTTTTTACTGAGACTAGGTAACAAGTCGACAAAAAGAAGAAATAATGCGGCGAAGGTCAAAAATCAATCAACATTTTTTAAACCAAATAAATTTAGATGTCTTAAAAATAATTAACTTTTAACAAAATGATTTCACAATAAAACCAATAGGACCTATCTCTGGTTAGACTAAGCCATAGAACTGGACTAAAGATGAAATAAAACTCAAAAAACTTACGAACAACAAATTACAATCATTGCGAAAACACAAATTAGTGAAGCCATTAAAATCTTTAGCTTTTATATGAATATTATGTATTTTTCTTTCAATTTCATTTATACTAATTCAGCTGAAATTATACAGAATGAATAGTTAAGTTCAATTTGGCCACATTTGAAAATCATTGGGATCTGTTATTACGCAATTGTGCTGAAGGACGAGAAAAAGAAACAAAATTACACCACTCACATAACTTGCTATAAAGACTCATATTAACCAACGAACAAATCATCAGTTACGCCGTAATATCATTAAAAATGTTGATTTTTAAAATACAAAGAATATATGGCACCTCTCAATGATGAGAATAAGTTATAAGCTACGGAAAGAACAACAAAAACTGAAAAAATTGAAAAATCATTAAATATCCTAAAAATGTATAATATCATAATTTTTAAGAGTAGTCCCATTAAACTAACTGCTTCGGTTAACGCCATTCATTCAATCCTCAATTACAAGCGTATGGGACCGGTTAGCATTTTAAGGCTACCTAAAGAATAAAAGAAAGCAAAAGTAGCAAAATAAAAAAAATTGAGCGAGAAAAGCGTCGAAGCCATAAAAAAATGAACTTTTCAGAAAAAACTCTTCTACTTTCAGTTAAGAGTTTTTTAAACAATTAGGCACCAATGAATCAAAAAAATGTACAAATAAATTAAAACCACGATTTTTTTGAGAAACCCCGAAGTATCATCGCATTTCAATTCAATAGCTTTCAGCAGAAGCATAATAAATATGCTATTTTAAGCCCTGATGAGACAATAAGGATGTTTGTCAATCAGAAGTCGTCAATAAGACATTACAATAAATCATTGAATATAGAAACAACAACAAATATAGGCAAAACATAAAAACTACGAAGTGCGAGAAGAAAGTGTTGAAGCCATTTAAACTTGAAGTTTTTCTCTGAAAACTTTATGTATGATCCATTGAAATCCATCTATGAGTCAACGCAACTATCAATATTAGAATAATTTGTTAGGATTCCAAAAGGAACCAAAAATACGAAAAAAATATCCAAAATTAAAAAAAATTATGAAAACTCGTGCTTAGAAGTCATAACACCAATAGTTAGAAGATAAAACCTCTAACTACATTATTTTTGTTGTAGTAGAAAAGAGGTGGGGGTCCAGTCATTGCTCAGACTGACTTACAGTTCGCCAAAAATTTAAGATCGTTTAATTTTCAAAAAAAATATCTACGAAAAACTATTTTTAAAGTTTTAACAGCCAATAATTAAATTCAGTAGCTTTCAATGGAAGTCAATAAAAGGCTCAAATGGAGCGTATGCCTCAATTGGAGGACAAGAACATTTGTCACAATTAGGTAATCAATCAGACATCACAATAAGTCTTATGACTATGGAAACAACAAAATAAATTTGTTAGTGCACGACTTGGGAAGTGAACGACTTCCCATACAATAGGAGATATCAATATCCGGATAATGTGATAAGATTTCAAGAGGAACCAATAATACGGAAATAACCAAAAAAAATAAAAATTTCGAAATCTTGTGGCATTGAAGTCATATAACAAATAGTTAGAAGATAAAACCTTTAACCAGACGAATTTTGATTGCAGTAGAAAGGAAGGGGGTCCTGTCATTACTGACGTATAATTCACAAATATAAGTTTTTTATCTTTAATGTTTAAAAAAATTTCTCGAAAAATTGTTTTTAAATTCTTAACAACCATTATCTGTCCACTCAAAGCTCTAGATAGGTTCACTTGATGCTCATTATCGAACCTATTGCACTTTTAGTTAACGACACTATGCCATAGGACTCCAAAATTTAGTAAAACCTCAAAAAGAAAATCAAAATTTTATTTAAAATTACGAAAACTCAGAGTCGAAGCCAAAAAAAAAACACGAGCCATTCCTTGAAGACCACTTTTTTTGTTCCTTGGGCTTCATTTGACTGTAAATCATGTTTGTCACTAATGGAACTTAGATATGAAATTTGACTAGCTAGATGACCCAAGAGAACAAAAAAATATGAAAAGTTTTGTAAAGAGAAGAACTGTCATATAGAATACGAATTTTTTGATAGTGAACTTCCCGATGAGACCAAAACTAGTCTTTTTTATCGCCTTTCGTCTATAAGGAACTCAAAATGGATTCAATTTGTGTCGTGAAATGTAATTTTGAATTAAAATTTTAATTAAAAAATATCTTAATTTGATGAAAAATTACACCAAAAGTGAACAAAATCATGCCAAATATCTCTTGTTCACACAAAATTTCAGTCCTCGATATCTCCTCGAACAAAAATCTTCTTAGCATAACAAAAAATTTTTTAGCTTTGAATTCTACGCTGGACGTGCTTTTTATTGATACCACTCACATTTCTCTGCAATGAATATATCGATCGGCCAAAATGTTCTGAACAAAAAAGCCCATTTGAGTATATAGTTCCTCCCCCCCCCCACAAGTGGGGTCGGAACAAAAAAGCATTAACTGCTCAAGCAATTGCGAATAGGGGCAATTAGGGCACATATAAGCTGCTAAACTATTCATGTTAAGGTTTGTTTTCTCTGAATAGTTGGGTCGTTTTATTGTTCTGTGCAATTAAAAGTTCGCTCCAGTTTTTATTCTGAAAACCTTGAATTACCTTTTTATTTAAAAGGTTTTTTATGTTTCGTAAATCACGTACTTGAAACAATAGTTTG
This sequence comes from Convolutriloba macropyga, assembly GCF_964194025.1. NCBI lineage: Eukaryota > Metazoa > Xenacoelomorpha > Acoela > Convolutidae > Convolutriloba > Convolutriloba macropyga. Next base: position 36,145,230 of record NC_134480.1, on the reverse strand, counting down.
CCTTCACATAAAGGCTAATTTAAGGTGTGATTAGTTCTATCAGTGACATTATAAAGCTTGCTTTTTGTCGGATGTTTTAAAAAAAGCGAAGTAGCTCTTTCTTTCTTCCTTTTCAATAGTAATTTCTCATAGTTTTGTTAGTCTATAAATTCCGTTATACCCTTCATGAGCTAAAACTGGGTTCAAATTGAAGCTTAGCTGGGGGGTCAATATGAGCCAAAATAACAAAGCCAAAGATAGTCCGTTTAATAAGAAGTGTTTAAACATTTTCAATTTTTATTGTTGCTAGCTTTCAAGGAATTCAAATGTTCGAGTTTATGCATCTTGCTTGTCTTGGATTTTTTTTTTGGTTTCAAATTAAATTGTTGAAATCTTTTTTCCATTTTACGCTTTATTTTTGATCCATTATGCTTTGTAATTGTATAGAACCCTTGATTTTTTAATCACAGTTATCACTAACTATCTCCATCGTGGTTGTACCTATTTTTACCTATTATGTGAGAACTGTGAATCAATATAACACCATAATTGGTTTGACAGTTATGTAATCAGATGATCATTTGAATGATTAATTCAAAAATCAAAGGCAATTGCATTGATTTAAAAATATCTGTGGGTTAAGAACTTGAAAAAACATCATAGAAAGGAAAACCAACGAACTCGATTACTGACAGTTCAAGTGCTTTGATATTCTAAAACATTGATATTGACTCCAAATTTGATATCAGAACACGGAACAATTCCATTAAACAACATTTTAAGTGGCTTTGATCACTATTTTTGTTCTTAAATTACGTTTTTTTATATTGAAATCGGTTACTGCAGGTTTAATTGACAGATGATTATAATAATAGTTAAGTGATTATTAGGGTGGGTCAAGTTTTTAAACCAATTGTAACTGGCTACAGATTTTATCAAATTTTGAATAAAAAGTTTTGAATTTACATCTTAAAAAATTTTCAGTTCTATCGCTCGCAACGAAATAAAGCAAGCTCGAAAAATCTAGGAGACTATTTTCTAGGATAATCTAGGAGAGAACAATTTCAAAAAAGTTTGACTTTCGAGCAAATTTTTTTTCGCTGTACCAGTTCTATTTGTCTGAAATGCAAAAAAAAACCTTGTTCGAAGTAACATTTTTCTTAATGTCAGCTTTTGGTAATTTTACACTAAAATTGATAATGTAATTCGCGTTGCGCATGACCTTTCAAAAGAGGAAATTACTTAATGTCTTTATTTTATTACTGGTCCACAAAGTATGTCACCAGGTCTAAGGAAGAACCCTAATTATGTTCATTGACACCGGAAGCACTTTCATATCAGCTTACTACTTAGGGTAATTAAACTAAGGAGCGGGGAGGGGGCTGAAGGGCAGTGGGGTGCAGGTTTGTTCACTTGGTATCCTTAATGGTAAATGTTGTTGTTTGTTATGCGCTCTTTAGGGGTCAAAATAACAACATTCATAGTTGTTTCGGTGTTAAGTAATCGCAAACTTGAATTTAGAATCAAGTGCTCTGAAGTTCGGCTATTCCGGTTAATGACGTGCAAAAAAGAGGTCAAATTAACACTGTAAACCTCCTGTGCAATTATAGTGAAGGTTGCACCCTCTTAATTTGACCTCCGTTTTGCACGCTTTTAAATGAAATTGTTGAACACCAATCAGCTTTATATTAAATTCAAGTCTGTCTGTAATGGCTGAAGGCTGAAATTAAGAAGGAGGAAGGAGCGAATTTGTAACTTGCTTATCGTCTTTCAAGGTTTTCAATGACCTTTCATAAGCTCATACTACCTTCTATTGTTGTTCGTTTTTCTTAAAAAAGAAAATTGGCCTTGTTCTCATAATTAGTAGGACATCATTATTAAAGGGACGAGTTTACATTCGTGAAAGAATTTAACTTCTGTATTAATTTTTTTTCTTTATTACGAAATCCCAGGAATTACGAAAAATCGGCCAATTTGACAACGGAAACAATAGGAGTCAGTAATGGGCTTATTATCAAGGTCCTTGAGAAGGTCAGCCTTGCTAAGATGGAGAATGAAATGACGTCACTCTTAAACCTCTACCACTGAAATGGTGTTCTCTGATGTTGAGGAAAAAGTTGACGCCGATTTTGCTTTCAAATTTTATTGGGTGAATGTTTGATGACTTTGTATGTTGCTAGACCATATGGCAAAGAACGGTTAAAAAGGTAGCGACTTAAGTCTAACTGTGAAAATGATTTGATTACCGAGTTTGATTTTTTATGTTCTGAGCTTTTTTATGTCAAAAGTTTTTTTTTGTTTTGGATAAGGTAATTTGATAATTTTTCCTGCAAACCTTGACATATATTTTTTAAAATCTTGCAAAGATCCTACAACGCCTTTGAAGAATCTTGAAAGATAACCATTCGTCCTGCAAGTTGAGTGAAGATAACCATTATCTGCAAGAACCTTGCAAGATAACCGTCCGGTCTTGCCTGTGGATTTATGAACAATGTCCGGTTTTTGCATGGTTGCCTGATTTATTTCACTTGGTGCGCATAACGTATCAGGAGGGGGGTTGTAGTCTAGACCTAGAAGTTTCGAGCTCGCTCTTTTCATGGGAGGGAAAATTTACCCTTGGATTAGGGGAGGGGGGATAATGGAGAATTCCAAAATGTGCGTGACTCGTACCAGTAATTGGCGAGTAAGAGTGTGGCGGAGAGGGTGGCTACAGCGAGTGGGATGTTGTGAGCAGCTACCATTGGGGTAGTGAGGAGGAGCACCAGGTACAGCAAGAGAGCCAGGGCCCTTTTATCCTCCAGACAGTGAGCCAGGTGTTGCTGCAAACTCATCAGCACCAGCATACTACATAAACATAAACAAATAAATTAACAATGAACGTTGTGGATCTTTTTTTTCCAAGTACAAAACGCTTCCCGTTTTTTGATCATTTAAGTATCTTACACAACTTTCGGCTTGTTTGCATGTCTGCTTAATTTTACTTCGGCTTAATTTGAGTTCACTTTAAGTATCATATTTTCCATATGGAATGGTGCACGACTGAAATTCAATGATACTATAATTTCCAAGTTGATAGGAACGGAATTAAGAACGGAAAACAATTAAGAACAATGAGAAGATATTAATTGTAACCCCAGAATGTAGATTGTGTTGGCGACTAGGTAGAACAGATAGAATTTCTGAAGGTAGTACTTCGAGTCTGTGCACAAACTGAACGAACCCTGAAAGCACAATTTATTTCCCTTTTTCAGTCCACTGCTTGTAATTATGAATTGAAATCTTAAAAACATTCACCAAAAAGCAACTTCGGCCCAAGGTTTAAAATAAAAAACACCAGCACGTACACGCAAATGTACTCACACACACGCACACACACACACACACGCACATCACACACACAAACACACCACACACGCAAGCACACACACACGTTTATGCGAATGATAACCAAAGTTGTCAACATCAATTATTTGTCGAGTTTTGGCGCATTATGATTTCAATTAGAGTTTCAACTGGGAACTTTAAAGCCCACTTTTTAGTTTTAAATTATATTTAACTTAAGGAGGCTCGGTAATGTGACTTCATGTATAATGTTCTGACCCCCGCTTCTCACTCACAAGTTTGGCTTAATTGTCCGCCAAATGAGGAAAAGATAGAAAACTTCAAAAAAACTCACTTATTGATCAAAAATGATTGGTGTAAAAGTTGCTTCCAATTGAAATCACTTAGTAAACTAAATCAAGCCAGATGAGAGGGCCGATGAGACCTGCCATTATTTAGAATACTGGACAAATGAAAATTTGAATAACAACAAGAAATATTTTATCCAAAACATAATGTCTATTTTTTCGAAAATAAATTACATAAGAACGAAGTCAGAGTAGCGTGAAATAAAACCTAATCTAAAGAAGTTAGTTTGAAAAAACTAGCCAAAAACATGGGACCAGTCCCTGAAGAGACTCGGAAACAAGGAAACAAAAAAGAACAAAAACTGCAAAGATTTGAAAAAATACGTTTATCTTTTTCCGACAAACCATAATTTCAAATAAAAAAAACAATTAGAAATCAATTGAAATGCAGCTTTATGTTCATGCATGCCTCAGTTTGAATACTTTGAGACCTTTCTTTATCTAGAATATTTCCCCTTTTTTACAAATAATAAACAACAAATTCAGAAGAAAAACAAAATTCAATATTCGCAATAAATCGGCGGCGCCTTTTTGAATACTTTGGTGACAAGTATTAGAAAATAAACAAAGCGAAAATTTTAAAAAATGTATTTTCATTTTTTCAAATATAATTTTTATCGATCACATAAAAACATTAAATTGCAAATTAAGTCAATAAATAGGTTCGTTCAATTCTCAAAATAATTTCAGATCTGTCATTATTAGGAATGTGTCAAACGTTTGCATTAAAAAATTGGAACAAAATCCGTCTTAAAATTACTATTTTGCGGAGAAGCCAGAAAACAGTAAGTAATGCATTAAAAACCTTAGGCATGTTCAATTGTGTTTTTCTTCACGACCAATAGTTTGTTATGCAACCTGTATTTAATGAGACTGGTTAAACAAGTAGACAAAAAAGAAGAATGCAAATTTAAAAAAATACTTCTTTGATTTTTTAAAATTTGATTTCAAAGTCAGAAAAAATTTCAGCTATCGACTAAAATCAGTACATATGTTCTTTTTCTCCTCCATTGGAAAACACTAAAACCTGAAACCACTGAAACGACAAATAAAACGAAAAAATAAAATCCATTAAATTTTGCTAGAAGACGGCGTCGATGCAGTTAAAACAATAATTTATTCAATGAAAACTGATGTTTTTAATTGGGTTATTTTATGTGCCAATAATGTGATATTTGACATTTCAATACTTTGAAGGACCATAAAGGCAACCTTAATGATGGGAAAATGTTCAAAATAAAAAAAAATTGAAAACTTGTAATATCAAAGCAGAAAAACCGCGACTCAAATGAATAAACCACATTAAACATTAAATTTTAATCCCTTAGAAAGACGAAGCTATCTGCTTTCAATGACCTTAATCTACAAGTTGACAAAAAGAGAAAAAATTTTGAAAGCTCAATAATCCATTTTTTACTTTGAAAAAAGGAATTTTAAAAGACGACCACAAGCGTTCGAATAAAAATTAGATAGGTTTCTTTGAAAGTCTGTAGGAATCCAATTGCACCTATCCTTAGTACCCTTGAATTGTTGTGAATAATATAGATGTGAATAAATTGACCAAAAAGAATATATCAAAAAAATGCATTTTTGCATAATAATCGAGTTAACTTATCAAAAAACCACCATTTTAATATACGAACATCCTCAAAGTATAACTAGCCTTCTTTGGAAATAACGGAGATTATGTTAGCACTTTTTAGGCGTGTAAATTTGGTAAATTTACACAAAGTGGACTAAAGAAGCTTTTTTAATGAAAAAAGCTGAATTTTGAAAAGTTTTGCAAAAAAATTTTTGCGAAATTATTAGTTTAAAGGGCTCAACAACGTTTTTTTTAATTATAGGTGAAACCAGCAACACTATCGTTACCAGGTTTAACGTAATCAGGATTTCTACATTGGATTTCTCAGGATTTCTACATTGGTTTCTTATATTCTACATTGGACGGGCTTTCAATGATGCAACACACAACCCACTGCGATAAATATATCGATCGCGCAAAATTGACTGAAGAAAAAAAAACCCAATTGATTATATAGTTCCTCCCCCACTAAATAAATCTTCTTCTTCTACTAAAGTGGGTCGGAACAATAATTGATCTTTTCAAATTTTTCTGTAACACTTCTACTTGTTGAGTGTAATAGTTCCGTTTTTTTGAGACCTCAGTGTACATCTGGAAGACTTTTTTGGTTTGCACGTGCGGAATTAGCATGTTTGAACGCTTTCACACAATTGCCTGGTTATTTTGTCAATTCAATTTTTCGCTTCATCGATTTTTTATCTTATCTGTTGACGTCTTATAACGCATATATGAGCCATTTTTAAGTAGGCGTAACAACCAGGCGCCAACTTATCAAAATTTTTTTCTAAGAGTGCTTTTTGTATCTGAAAATGACAGCCATGTTTACTTTTAGTTGTAAGAACAAAGCTTATATAACTGCAATTTTTTGACAAATTTTGCGAGAAGCTCTTAACTTTCATGGAATTTGTAAAAGCCCACAAATAATGCGAATGAAGCGCTTTGTTTTTTGTTCATATTTCCCGCCCTTGAAAATACGTACACTTGTTAGCGCGTGATGCTTACGTCTTATTCACCAAATTATGTACAATGAATCGATGAAGCGGGATATTTAATTACTGCGCTATGTTGATATACTTCGTAAACAATCAATAAGCTATATACGCGGTCCTTTTTACAACAAATAAGGAATTTTAGAATGCTGTGGAAGTTTTAATCAAGTCAAAAATAAAAAAAAAATAATAATCATGACGTATTTTCCCTCTTTTTGAGAAAACATTGAGGGGGAGGGTTGGGAATACAATTTTACCAAAGGTGGTGGAGGAATCGTTATTCAATTTTTAATCAACCATTATTCGCCACTCGAAATTAGCTTCCAGAAATAGGCCATGCCGAAAAAAAATGAATATTAAATTTTAGATAGCAATTTAATTTGACCTTTAGTGAGATATTAGTGATAAGATAACCTCAGCTTGACCTTCACTTTTGTCAAAGAAATTTCGTTTTTCTTAACCCAGTGAAGCTTAAATAAATCTCTGAGAAAATAATTCTCTTAGAAAAGAAACCTTTTCTAAAGTTTGTTTGTTATAGGTTTGCGTGACCCATATTCAGTGTATTAATGTCCATTATAAGATACGTTCCATTAAAGCTAAAAAGCAACTGAACTGGGCTAACTTTCTTTCAACTTTTCCTCAACAGCTTTTAAGGGAAAACCCATTAACTCAGCCCTTTTCCTTTTAGTCAAACAAGTTGAAAGTCACGCTTGTGGTTTGAAAGGACAAGAACCCGAGCTTTTTAAAACAGAAGATAACTAAAAATAACTCAGCCTTCATCCTTTTGAATAATTGCAAAAATAATGAGATGCAAAAAATAGGCTTAGTTTAGAAATACAATTCGAAAATGGTGGATTAAGAGTCCGAAATTAAATCTGCATAACACACTTTTTGGCCTCGGTAATTAAAAGAGAAATATTGGACTATAGTAAGTACTTGCATTTTAATAACAAGCCGTCGCTGTTTAGTAATGGAGGTCAATATAGGTTAATTGAGCCACATTTTTGAGTCTAACAGAAACAAACTGACATAATTTTTAACAAAACTTTCTGCAATGACGCAGTTTCGGCTGATTTAGGATTTTCAATGACAAAATGTTAATTGGTATTAACGTTGAGTTAAAAATATTAAACCTTTTTTGTTCAATTTTGCAGAATTTAATGCGTTCATGCCTTTTAGCCATCACCGTATAACTACAATAGGGTTACAGATCAAATACCAGATTTTTGATGAGAATTTGAAATTTAACGTTTTGACAGAATTTTTAATTGGAAAAAAAGAACTAAATTATAACAACCGCAAAAATACACGAAAATCGATATTTTGTGAATCGAACTAGCCTTTCTAATTAGATACTTAAATGGCGCTCTAAATTTAACCTAATTTTAATTTTAAAATGTCTCTAATAGATTTATCTGTTAACCTTTTACTGCTTTTGAACGTTAATTATGGTTGAAAATTCTTTTCATCGACTTTTTCGCTCGCTCTTGCTAAAAAGTGCAGACAATCGACCAAATGACGTTATTTCTGAGATCAATAAAGTTTTCTGATAAATGCCAACAGCTCACCGCGTGTTTCATTCTCTAAACAAGCTAAATTGATTATTTGAAGATTCTATTTCTGCAAATTATTTGAAATTTTTGGAAAGATTAATAACTCATTTTCTTTGAATGGTTTTATAATGAAAACTGCTGGTCCAAAAACAAGTTTCCTAGATATAAATTTGCCCAGGCTTATGCTCGAGGCGTAAATGAATTTTCTCTAGACCATTTTTACAAAGTTTTTTCACCTTCTAATGAGTCCAACCTCCAAATATTGCCTCACCATGCCCAAAAAACCTCTGATCTAAAATTTGGGGACTCTGATGCTGCCATAGTTGTCTCTAATAGGACCATTGGCACGAATTTAACTTTCTGATCGGGTCATTTTCCAAACGATGCAATCTGATTAGAACACCTTTCAGATTCTGACCACTGGTCAGACAATCTTCCAGACTTTCCTTTTGATCACAAATAGTTCAAGACTTTGCCTTCCGATAAAGTCATTATCAAGCACACGTCCCGTGCAGTTCTGGTTTAGAGTGATCAGCTTTGAGTTACTTTAAGAAATAATTTCGAATTATAACGTTTATCGTTTAGTACAAGTTAAATGTTATTTCTTTTAATTCTATTTTTTGTTTCTTTTCAAGATTATACTGCAGTAATAAGGATACAAGTAAAGTTTTCTATCAGCTCAGCTATTAATACTCATCTTCCGCGACATCCCAGCCTCTAATCTCACTAGAACAACCTCTAATCACACTAGAAACCATGTTGGCGCTCGAAAGCTTTCTCTGATCAGACTATCTTGAGCTCAAAAATCACTCCTGATCAGACTAGTGTGTGCTCATATCTGCCTCTGAGCATAATAGTGTGCACTCAGACCCGCCTTTGAGCTGACTAGAGCGCACAAATCTGCTTCTGAGCAGACTAATTTTCAACGGAATCTATCTCTGATCAGATTCGGGTTTGCTCAAAGTTATCTCTGATCGAATCCATCAGCGAGCGAAATAGTTTGACCAGAGAATGGTTTTAAATAAGAACAGATTTCATATTATCGCTATAGTATACTGAATTCAGAAATGTTAATGTATTCATTTGTATATTCAACTAAAGAAAATCCAATTCTAAGAGTACTGCTGATGGAAAAAATAGCTTTTTCTTGACAAAGTAAATTGTTTGAAAATTAAAATATTTAGTATGCCATTGTTGCATGTTTTTGACTCAATAGATGAGCTTAGACAGCTTACCATAAAAAACGTCGTGATCTACAGTTATTCAAAACTACTTCTGAAGGGGAACGACAATTCCTATCAGCTGGATCATCTAGTTCGTATCAGCGGTAAAAGGCTCTGATCATAACTCGTCTTGGCATAGCCAACATCTCAGTAAAAAATAAACAAAATTTGAAGAAAGTGCGCTCAAAATGGTTCCTTATCAGACTCAATCGCATTTGAAATCTTTTCTTGTCAGACTAGCGAGCTCTCAATTTCTCCTCTGACCAAACATTCCTAAACCAAAGTGGCCTCTGATTGGAAAAGTTCCAAGTCATTGTTCAGACTAAAGTGCGCTGGAAAATTTTTCCGAACCATGTAATTCAAGCGCAGGTGCTAGATTTTGATGTCTGGATTGTGATGTCTAGATTTTGATGTCTGATCAGACTATAATCAGATCCTTGATGACTTTGGTCTCCAATGAGGTCTCTATTTTTTGCGACTTGACCTATATTCCGACTGTTTTTTAGGCATTGGCTTCTGTTCAACACACTTTCCAGGTTTTTACGTTATATCAGACCCTTTTGTAACCGTTCTTCAGACTTCTTCGCCGCTATCAGCCTAAGCCCGTTTGGGACTCATGATGAACTGATAAGAAACATTTTGGGTTCGAGCCTGCAACTCGCGCTATTAATTTTATCATTGACTTCCCTAACTTTTTCGCTGAGTTCTGTCTCTTTTTTTCTTTTAACGACAGTTTTTGACAAAAGTTTGATTCTATAACAACAGATTTATATTTTTTTGTAAGTTTGTGAATTTTTCTATATTTGGCGAAGAATGCTTGCAAGTAAGTATTGATTGCAACAATTGCTGATAAAGTTTTCAGTTATTGGTCCTTCGTGGATCACTCAACAAAAACAAATACGTATTCAACCAACCGTAAAAACAAAGAAGTTTAGTTTTCGAAAAATTAAGTATCGCAAAAGCAAGGTATAAAACTTCTCTGTGTAAAAAACTACTCCATTATTCCATTCATGTAAAGAAGTGGTTATGCGCATTTTTTTTTGAACAGTTGATTTATCGGACAGTTCATTTAATGGAGAGTTGAGTTGCTGTATTTTTTGTCATACACTTATTTAAATTTATTTAAGCAGGCCAATCTCGTTATTTATTAATGTTGGTGGCAAAATATCAAAGGTTTGTTGGGCCTAACTGAATTTTTTCGAGAAAATTTTCGGGGTAAATTTAGATTAATATTTTAAGACAAACTCGAGAGAATAATAATGAGAATCTTCCCAGGCGCCCCTACCCCCGCCCCCTCAAGGGCAAACCTTTCTACAAGAGCAAAAGAGTGCAAATCTTGTCAAACAATTTCAGAAGACAAGTTTGAAAAAGCTTTCTTTCCTTACATAAAGTATGAGCTATAGGAGAAATGTGAAGAAAGGCTGAGAACAAAACCTTAATTGAGGTAGCATGTATTTATTAACCGATGTGAAAGAATAGAGGTCTAACCATGGCGAGGCAGCAAGTGGCCATGAAGAAGAGGAATGAGAAAGCCTTCACGCGGTGCTTGGTTTCTATTTGGAGACCAGACTAAAACAGAAAAAAAAATAACACAGCATTACAAAAGACATCGCAAACAACTCTTCAGACCCTAATCGGTATACACACACATACACACACATACACACACACACACACACACACAAACACACACGCATGCACACACACAT
>NC_134480.1:36118578-36134306 GCF_964194025.1 Convolutriloba macropyga | reverse complement strand
ATGGTACCAAAAATTACGTACAGCTTAAATTCTGCTTTTAAAGCATAATTCGTGATTCCTAAGCATGATTTGCATCAATGCGTGAGGGAAGGTGTGAAATCTAGAAGTTTTTTTTTTCGTTCTTATTTTTTCCCTTCAACAGAAAAGATAGTTAAACCACTTTGTTCTTTCACTGTTTGTCAATCTGTTACTCTACGAATTGTCGGATTTTCATTGGCAAAAATACTAACGCAACTCAAATTTTTATTTCCACTACATCAGAAGTTGAGAAACCGGTGAAAATAAAAAAGTCACTGCTTTCTTAACTTCACCAGTTAAAATACAGGTTCATTTCTAAAATTTTGCTGTGAATGTTATCGAAGAAATGTAATATATGCAGGTTTTAATTATAAAATATTTGTTTTCGGCGCTAAAAATCGCCAATCGTACAACCATTGACCGTATTCACAGCAATTCTTCCAATGTTAATGTTTCGAAGCTATTTCCTGCGTTGACCTCTCAACCAGAATGATTTACTAGGATTCAGATTGATTGTTACTAAAACTAAAACAAGTACTTTAAAATGTCTCTGAAAGCATTTAAAAGTCAACTTTAAAGTTGACCATATCCGCTACTGCTATATTTATACAATAAAAAATTGTTTTCTCACTCTCAAATCGACCTTGTACTGAGACACGGTCTGGCATTGAAAGAACTGCAACGCTTTTTCTTGCCACAATTCAATTTCTAGAGGTGCTGCTAAACGATTTCTCAAGCAGAAGTTTTTCAAGAAGTGGTTCAAGAAGTCAGTTTGAAGAAAAAAAGCGATTGTTTTTGTTCAAAATGATGTATCAATTTGCTCAGGAAGCCTTTGACTTTCTGGCAGAATGTTGTTTTTTTTCTGATGAAATGAGTGTCATTTTCTATTAATGATATTTTTACACACGTCTGACATATTACCTCGTTGCCTCGGCTAGTCTTGCTTTTCATTTTTTACCTATCAAAAACCCGAATATTTTTGTTCTCACAGAGCCCCTGAGCCAATTAAAAAGTTTTTGTTCACATGGGGAGACACTTTCCGTCTCGAGGTCTTAGAAATGTTCGAAGTAATCAAAGTTCAAACATGCTGACATTACTATTTTACTTCAACCCCAATTACCTGTGATTGTACATTGACCTTGTTAGGCCTGCTTTTTTTACAAGACAACAATCAGAAATAATTCTCCTCAGTTTCACAGACGTAATTCCGTTTTGGAATTTGCTTTTCAAAATGTCATTTATAGTTTCCGCAGGGCTGTTCAGAAAGTTCAACAGAACGAGATGCTGCAAATTGTCTACCCGCGTAGTTAAGGAGACAAACACTAAACTGCACAAACAGAAAACTACCCCTCCCCCCCCCAAAAAAAATATTGTATCTTTACGAAGTGTGAAGAAATTAACGCTAGTTTTTTGCCCTATATAAGAGATCTGTTTAATGTACAATTTTTTTCTACTGGGGAGGAGTTTTTACACAATTTTAGCGTGTTCAATTTTTAATTTAAAAGTTAATTTAGCTAAAAGAACTTCGAATTTGTTTCTAAATTGCGGATATAATTGAAAAATGCTTGAAAAACCAATTGCAATTAGCTGGCGCAAAATAATTTTACGTCCAAAAATAAAATTTGAAATTTCGGATAATCAGCATAAAATTTTTGAACATTTTGACTTTTCCTCAATTTGCTCTTTTTGATATTTCTCCTCTGTGATCTATTGAATGTGTTGTGAACAAGATGCTTTGTTAGCCATAACGTCTCCTAAGTCGGTAATAATCACGCCTCATTTCCGGTTACTAAAGGAAACTCATCGCCGCAGCGTGCAACCATTTTAAGAGAAAGGCTTAAAGAAACAAACAGCGAACAAACGAACATTACAAAATTATAGATAGACATTTTAACAAGATCGAGATTTAACTTAAGTGTTATATTTCAACTAAATAGTAGAAACAAGTTTATAAACATAACTTCATATGATAAACAGCCAGTTTAGATAATCGTCAGAAAATAAATTTGGTGTAAAATTGCTCAGGGAGAAAATATTCGAGTTTAAAGCCAAAAAACAACAAATGATACTAATGATGACTAACAGAAATCGAAAGAGTCAAGAAACAAAAACAAATCTTTTGTAACAACTCACATCATAACACTTTCAAATAAAAATTAAATTCAGTCAGAGAAATTTTATGGCTTACTGTTTTTTGATGCGTATTTCAATGAAAAATCTGGGGTGCGATAGAATTAAGAGAAACTTTTTCAGGAGATTCAAAGTAGATTTTCTCAACTTATTTCTAAAAAGTTTATCATCTTCTGAAGTTTCCAGAAGCAGCTATGATTAACTGCAAGATTAATTCTTTTTGGAATGCTCAAAAATGTTGTTCAGTTGGTTTGAGCTTTATTTCAAAAGAGCTTATTTGTTCCGACCCACATGTGGGGGGAGAAACTATATACTCAAATGGGTTTTTTGTTCAGACAATTTTGACCGATCGATATATTCATCGTAGAGAGTTGAGACTGGTATCATTAGAAAGCTCGTCCAGTGTAGAATATGAAATTAAGAAGATTTTTTTTATTTTCGTATTTTACAGGGAGTTATCGAGGTTTGAACTTTGCTTTTGAGAAAAATAGAGTGACTTCCGTTGTTTTTATTCAAATTTTCCATAATTTTTGACCAAGTTTTCGTTAAATTTGTTAAAACTCATTAAAAATTTTAGAAACAATGTTATTGATTTTAAAGTTAAGGATAGAGAAGGCTCGCCAATTTGTTTTAATCGAGCTTTTTGGTTAATGTTTTCGCTAGATGTTTCGAATTTGAGACTTTTTTAAGTCAAAAAGGGTCCAAATAAGCTTTTGTTTCCTACTTCGTTTAAATTTGCAAGAAGTTCCTGTTTGAATTAAAATTTTGCCGGTTTTTGGAAAATAAAATGAAAATTATACAAAGTATGGTTTATTTGTTCTGATTTATGGAAATATTTCATTTTATAATTGATCTATTTTGCACACATATGGACTTATTGATTGTTTATATTGAACGCTGAGAAAAATCAGGGCTAGGGGTCAACTCATCATAGATTCTTACAATCAAAAATTATTCGGATTACATTAGGGCGCGGTCTATTTCAAAATGTTTTTCGCAGTTTTGGTTTTTGTTGATTACTGGCATGAATTATTTCAAATCACGGCCCAATCGATGAATGTCAATCCTTTTTACAACAAAATAATGTCAGATGAAAATATAGTTTGTCTTCAGAGAAAATCTCATATTTTTTATGGCTTGAAAATGTATTTTTGTAAATTTTAAATGACTTACCTTTGTTTCGCTTGTTCACTTGTAATAAATTTTGCAGCCCCATGACAACGTTGTATTAATTATTGAACCCTTTGTGTTCATGAAAAGCTGCAGGTGAGCCTATACAATGTCTTCATTTATTATCTAACGCCTTTTACGACTTTGAATATGTTTGTTTTAAGAGAATATTCCTAAAGATTTGAAATTTGTCAACTTTAATCTTCTTTCTGTCAACATGTAGCTTAGTCTCAATTTAAACAGGGCAAAAAATTTTCCATGCGGAGGAAAAAATTTTCATTACAATGGTTTCATTTTGAAGTAATGCTTTTTTTGGCTTTCTTACTACGAATCTTCATTAAAGTTTTGTGAATTTTTGCATAATTTCTTGTGTTTGAGGTCGTTAATCATTCCCTTTTCACATAATCATATTAATTATAGCTGCAATTGGCATTCAAAAAATGCGCAAATTAAACACTTTTGATGATTTCCAGGAATAGCTGATAGTTTTTACGACTGCGAAGCCGTTCTATCAAAACTTCTTGGATTTGTGTCTTTGCCTGTAATTGTGGTTCTTTTCGTTTTCGTACGGCATATCCCTGTCAGTCAAATGCCCTAATTGTTTCTATAGACGTGTAAATGAATGTTTTTTTATTGATTTTGGATTAGAGCCTAAAGTTTTAATGATTTTCAATTAATTTTTTTAAGAAAATATTTTTGTATTTCCCAATATTTGCATATTTGCCTGTATTTGGGGTTGATGTTTGTTCTCTTTTCCACTTATCACGTCGAAAATAGTTCCAAATGGCATCGAAGAAATGCGCAAAAGAACATGTGTAAAGTCATCAGTGAACGGTCTATAGTTTTAACGGCTGCGCATCCGTGCTCTCACAAAAATTATTTGAATTTTTTTTTGTTTTTGCCTCTTAATGTCGCTCTTTTTGTTGTCGTTCCGTATATTTATGATAATCAAAGGTTTTGAACGCTTCCACAATCTTTTAACTGAATTCTTTTCCTGATTTCAGTTTATAGTTAACGGTTTTGAAGACTTCGAATTAATTTCTTTAAAGAAAACATTTTTGTTATTCCCATTTTTCCTTATCTTTGTCGTCAACAGGCAACTAAGTCTTATTATGGACGCAACTAATCTTTTTTCTATTGTCCTAGAATCTTTTTCTGCAGTGGGGTATGTTTTAACAGATGTCTTTAGAGCTTAGAAATGTGTTTTCATAAGAATTTTGTGTTTTCGATACTGGTCAGTATTCGTGGTACTTTTTGTTGCCTTTTTCGCAAAGACACTTTACCTAGAAGGCTCAGTTAAAATTTAAAAAATAAAGCAAATCATTTAATCGATTTTGTCAGTGTAGAGTTTTTAACTGTTTTTTAAATGTATGATAGATATAATGGCTTCAACACTGTGGCTCCGATAAATTGTTTCTGAAATTTCTAATTTATCCGTATTTGCAGTTTTTTTGTCGTCTATGATTTGGCTGTAATACTAACAAGCAAAACTGGAATCCTGAGCAGCTGCAAATTGATCTGTTTTTGTTTATAGATCAAAGCCTATGGTTTGTTGGAACTTATAAAAATATTTCTTTTAAAAAACCAGTTGAATTTTGAGCTTTGTCCTTTTTGTATTATTTTCAATTTTGTAGCTTAGTCTCTGTAACGCTAGGTTGCAAACTTTTTGCAGCAAATCAAGATCTTATCTATTTTATAGATTTATTTTAAACCAATGGTTTCTTGGCTTTGGTACTACGCACTTTTATAAAAAATTTTGATTTTTGGATACTCGCTCATTCTGAGTTTTCTTTTTCTTTTCCAGATTATGACACTAATGGAATGGCCTAATTCGCGCTGTTAGTATTGCAGTCGTCCAACATATTGCGGCTATTACGGACAACGACAAGTTTCAATTGCTTCACGTATAAATTAGTCTCGCTAATGGGCCGAGTTGATACGAAGTGGTTTCGATCAATTTGAAATTGGTTGTTTCCAAAAAATGAGAATTGTAATTTTGAGCTCTGACTTTTTTGCTCTTTATTGTCGGCCTGTCATAGGGTCGCATTTTTGAGAGGTATTATATATTATCCAATGAACAATTAATGAAGTACAGGTCGATTTGTTTAGATCGGGTTTTATAGGGTTCCTTCTTTTGTTTTTTTTCTGTTTTTTAAATAAATTCATCGAGTTTTGGTTCGAATTAATGTTTCCTAGTATTTTTTTGGGTGTGTCTCGTCAAGTACTTTCCTTTGTTTCGCTTGTTCACTTGTAATAAATTTTGCAGCCCCATGACAACGTTGTATTATTTATTGAACCCTTTGTGTTCATGAAAAGCTGCAGGTGAGCCTATACAATGTCTTCATTTATTATCTAACGCCTTTTACGACTTTGAATGTATTTGTTTTAAGAGAATATTCCTGAAGATTTGAAATTTGTCAACTTTTAATCTTCTTTCTGTCAACATGTAGCTTAGTCTCAATTTAAACAGGGCAAAAATTTTTCCCAGCGGAGGAAAAAATTTTAATTACAATGGTTTCATTTTGAAGTAATGCTTTTTTTGGCTTTCTTACTACGAATCTTCATTAAAGTTTTGTGAATTTTTGCATAATTTCTTGTGTTTGAGGTCGTTAATCATTCCCTTTTTACATAATCATATTAATTATAGCTCCAATTGGCATTCAAAAAATGCGCAAATTAAACACTTTTGATGATTTCCAGGAATAGCTGATAGTTTTTACGACTGCAAAGCCGTTCTATCAAAACTTCTTGGATTTGTGTCTTTGCCTGTAATTGTGGTTCTTTTCGTTTTCGTACGGCATATCCCTGTCAATCAAATGCCTTAATTGTTTCTATAGACGTGTAAATGAATGTTTTTTTTTTATTGATTTTGGATTAGAGCCTAAAGTTTTAATGATTTTCAATTAATTTTTTTAAGAAAATATTTTTGTATTTCCCAATATTTGCATATTTGCCTGTATTTGGGGTTGATGTTTGTTCTCTTTTCCACTTATCACGTTGAAAATAGTTCCAACTGGCATCGAAGAAATGCGCAAAAGAACCTGTGTAAAGTCATCAGTGAACGGTCTATAGTTTTAACGGCTGCGCATCCGTGCTCTCACAAAATTTATTTGGATTTTTTTGTTTTTGCCTCTTAATTTCGCTCTTTTTGTTGTCGTTCCGAATATTTATGATAATCAAAGGTTTTGAACGCTTCCACAATCTTTTAACTGAATTCATTTCCTGATTTCAGCTTATAGTTAACGGTTTTGAAGACTTCGAAATTATTTCTTTAAAGAAAACATTTTTGTTATTCCCATTTTGCCTTATCTTTGTCGTCAACAGGTAACTAATTCTTATTATGGACGCAACTAATCTATTTTCTATTGTCCTAGAATCTTTTTCTGCAGTGGGGTATGTTTTAACAGATGTCTTTAGAGCTTAGAAATGTGTTTTCATAAGAATTTTGTGTTTTCGATACTGGTCAGCATTCGTGGTACTTTTTGTTGCCTTTTCACAAAGACACTTTACCTAGAAGGCTCAGTTACAATTTAAAAAATAAAGCAAATCATTTAATCGATTTTGTCAGTTTAAAGTTTTTAACTGTTTTTTAAATGTATGATAGATATAATGGCTTCAACACTGTGGCTTCGATAAATTGTTTCTGAAATTTCTAATTTATCCGTATTTGCAGTTTCTTGTCGTCTATGATTTGGCTGTAATACTAACAAGCAAAACTGGAATTCTGAGCAGTTGCAAATTGATCTGTTTTTGTTTATAGATCAAAGCCTATGGTTTGTTGGAACTTATAAAAATATTTCTTTTAAAAAACCAGTTGAATTTTGAGCTTTGTCCTTTTTGTATTATTTTCAATTTTGTAGCTTAGTCTCTGTAACGCTAGGTTGCAAACTTTTTGCAGCAAATCAAGATCTTATCTATTTTATAGATTTATTTTAAACCAATGGTTTCTTGGCTTTGGTACTACGCACTTTTATAAAAAATTTTGATTTTTGGATACTCGCTCATTCTGAGTTTTCTTTTTCTTTTCCAGATTATGACACTAATGGAATGGCCTAATTCGCGCTGTTAGTATTGCAGTCGTCCAACATATTGCGGATATTACGGACAACGACAAGTTTCAATTGCTTCACGTATAAATTAGTCTCGCTAATGAGCTGAGTTGATACGAAGTGGTTTCAATCAATTTGAAATTGGTTGTTCCCAAAAAATGAGAATTGTAATTTTGAGCTCTGACTTTTTTGCTCTTTATTGTCGGCCTGTCATAGGGTTGCATTTTTGAGAGGTATTATATATTATCCAATGAACATTTAATGAAGTACAGGTCAATTTGTTTAGATCGGGTTTTATAGGGTTCCTTCTTTTGTTTTTTTCTGTTTTTTAAATAAATTCATCGAGTTTTGGTTCGAATTAATGTTTCCTAGTATTTTTTTGGGTGTGTCTCGTCAAGTACTTTCATTTCTGGCAAGTCTCATCGGCTCTCTAATCCAGCTTTATTTTTTCACTTAATTGTTTGCTGAAAGGTATGAGAGTTTTTGAACAATTTCGTTCTCTACCTCATTTGATAGGCTAATAAATCAAAACGTGGATGGGCGGGGTCGGAACATCATGTAAGAACGCACATTAGCTAGCCTCCTTGTTGTTTTTTAATCTCAATAGATACTACTTTGATTGGCAAGCATACAGCTTTACAAAATGCATTATTGTTAATTTGGTCTTAAGATATATAGGCAGAGATTTTAGATGGAAATTTAACTATAAACAAAAAATATTCTAATATGTAAATTTTCATGAAATTTAACCCAAAGTGAAAATATCCGGAGCTATGATATTCAAAAAAAAACGAAATAATTCAATTTTGATATCTACTTGCAATAGTCCAATTATAAAAAGCAGCAGAACAACAAGTATCAAACTAATCATTTTAACCCAATTAATTGGATTCTGCTTATACAAGATTATGCTAATTAGTTTTCAAGATATTTTGATCCATATGTTAAAATTTCTTGACATATTTGGTAATTTTCTCAGGCGTATTTCTATTTTGCCCTTTGCTTTGACACTAATATAAAACTCTGCAAGCCCCGAAGACACATCAGTAACGACCCTGCGTAAAAATTCAAATCAACTTATAAAATTTTTTTGTACTTACCGTTTATATGCGGCTTTTAATTGTTAAATATTCATTTTCAGCGCTTTCACCGCATTGAGCGCTAAAAATCGTAAATCGTACAACCATTGACCGCATTCGCCGTAGTTATTCCATTTTTCAGCTATTTTAACTTGATCTCTAAAACCAAAAGAAATGCTAAAACCAGAAACTTTTCTCAGAGAACTTAAAAGGAAACTTTTATATGAAGCGTATCCGCTCCTGCTAAATTTGTACAACGAATTTTTTTTCTTACTCTCAAATCGATGTTGTACTGAGACACAGATCTGGCATCGAAAGAACTCCAACGAGATCCAATCTTGTCAGTCCAGCTGATCTCTCCAACCGAGTCCTGTCTGATCTCCAAATGGGTTTCACTCCTACTCGCTTTCTTTTCCTTCGTTTTATTATTACTCCCAGCTGATTGGGTGTCTAGAATCTCAGCTGCCGAGTTTGACTTTTTCATTAATTTTTCCTGTGGGTTTCGTTTATTGTCAAAAAGTGAGGAATGTGATAAGTTCGAGGTGTTGGAACCCTTGCGGTAGTCGGCGTCCAGGTCCCGTCGTGTCATCATTCCACATTCGGTGTCGCTGCTGGATTTTCGAGAGTATTTTGGGACATATAGCTGATTCATGGAGAGATTTCGACGATCTGAAAGAGTGGATGGTCTTCGTTCAGTGGCAGTTAGCGAACTTGGCGATTGAGACATTCGGCTGTTTTTGCGATAGTTCTCCACCGGGTTTCTAAAACAGAATTGTTCAGTTCTAGTCAGATTTTATGTCTGGTTTATTAATATTTATACATTTTTTTTACTTCTATTTATATTCATTTACATACTTTCTTTGCAGAATGGTTAGTTGAGTTAATCTATGTGGAAGAACAAGGTGTTCCTTAAGCAAGGTGTTCTTTAGGAAATGAGGGCGTTTCAACCGGACCACGCTTCAAATGGATGACATCTGAAATCTGCGTCAAAAAGATGCGAAATAGATGAGAAAAATGAGTCAAATCTCATCTTTTCGACACAGATTTTAGTTGTCAGCCAATTGAAATGTGGTCTGGTCCTGTTGAAACGCCCCCATTTCCTAAAGAACACCTTGCTTAAGGAACACCTTGTTCTTCCACATTGATTAATTTATTTCATATATTTCAATAGATGCATCCAAAATCTCAATTGGCCTAGTTGACGGGGCCGGTGGCTTCTCCGACATGTTGTTTCCGGATTACATCCCACATCGCTTGAGAGATAATGCCATGAACAGTGATCCACAATTTTCCAGTAATTTTCCATTGGTTATTTCTCGTTGGTTCTGTTGGTTCTAGTCATTATGGATATGTTTGTGACTACCTTATGGACTAAATAGTCAAAATATTGATGTTGAGCGAGGATTAACATCAGAGCATGCATTCAATTTTCGCCCAGTTGAATCAAAATTCAGTGTCGTGCATTTGATTTGTCATTCTTAAGAAATGCTTCAGGAATTCTTTCTAAATAAGCTTGTTATAATAATATTACACAAATAGTACGGTTCAGCCCATATTTTAAATATTTAAATAGAATATGAACAGCCATATTGATGGATTTACAATTTAGATAGACAGAAATAGAGTTTTTAATTGATTTTAAAACAGAAATTAATATTAGTGCCTAATGAGTGATTATATTATCAAAATCTACCCAACTTGGGTTATTTGTATCCTTGAGTTGCATAAAAACTAGATCCAAATACTCAGAGTACAAAATTATGAATTGGTTTTACTGCAATCAGTATAAAGCACAGGCAACAATTTAAATTTTTTGAAACGTTTATTTTGTTAGAAGTGAATTTTTCTGACGAAAGTGAAGTTTTGTAACGCAACAAGCTTGAAATTGATTTTTCCTTTAAAGATATGAAAAATAAGTTTTGAACCTCGCCCCCTTTTTCAACATTAAACATTTTGACGAGTAAACCTCTGCGTATGAACGCTCTCTAATAATAGTGGCTTGAACAATTTGCCATAAAAACGCATAAATTGCTTCAATGCTTGAAATCTCATTTACGAAAACAATATAAAGCACAGGCAGCACAGGCTTTCAGACAAGCGAATAACTTTCAAATCAGACAAGCGAATAACTTTCAAAATTAGACAAGCGAATAACTTTCAAATCAGACAAGCGAATAACTTTCAAATCAGACAAGCGAATAACTTTCAAATCAGACAAGCGAATAACTTTCAAATGACAAGCGAATAACTTTCAAATAATACAGTTGACCTTTCTTCTTTTGAAACATTGATCGATTTTACACTTATGCAGACACAGCAAAAATAAACTTGACCTTTTTCATTCAAAAATACAGAAATTGCAATGTCTATGACAAACTCTAATAACATTCAACTGGAAAGCCAGGAGCATTTCAATCTAAATGAACAAACTGATCCTTCATTACTATCCCTAACTGAATGGGTTCAACTAAAAAAGGAAACTTCCTACAAATTATATCTTGACTTACATCAAAGATTACAAAAAAAGGAAAAATTTATTGAAAATGTGCTCGTTACTTATCAGCGACAACTGCAGGACAAATCATTCGAACAGTCAACTACTGAAGGGGAGGGCACAACCAACCCTGAATCAAAATCTTGAAAAAAAACCAGGTTTTTTCAGAGAAGGTCAGAGATTTTGATTCAATCCCCCTCAAACAAGAACAATCAAATTTGGTTCTGGGTAGCAGCATCATTGGTAAACTAGAAAGTGATGCAACAATTCCACTGGATACAGCAATCCATGCCTACCGTGGGTCAACCACCAAAGAGAAAATAAAAGTTGTGGAAAAATATGAATGTAAAAAACTTAAAACTCTAATTCTTCAAGACGGAACAAATACTGTTTCAAAATTTCATAAAAGCTGTGATGAGATTTTAGATGACATGTTCAGCCTTATTGAAGCCTGTAAAAATAAGTTCCAGCCTGATGTGTTTGTAGTCATGGAGGTAATACCGTTCAAAGAAACTGACTACAATAGATCTAAAAACAAATTAATTGATGAAGTTAATGCGGCACTTAAAGAAAGATTGGCATCTCTTGGTGAAAATTTTGTTTTGCTCAAGATGAATGATTTAATACGCTCAATTCCCACCTTCAATCCAAAAAATCAACCATTATAATTTCCTGTATCATGACAATGTACATTTGAATTACAATCATGGCATTCCTTTCCTTAAAAATCATCTTTTAATGTTTTTACTTCAAACATCTACTGGCATATGTGATACTGATAAATTCACCAACCGGAGCTATAAAATGAACAATAGATTTCAAAAATTTCAAGAGCAGTACTGGCCGAATACAAGTGCAAACCCTAATTTTAACTTGAATAATCATTACCGTTATCAACCATATTAGTAATAACAAATTCATAAAATGCCGAATAAATTGTAATTTTCTGTTGTACTGAATGAATTGGGTCTCAACTGTTTGTTAAGATTAATGTTTTCTAACAAGATATGTTTAATATTCTTAGGATTAATGTTGTTGAGTTCTCAAGTGACTTCCTCTTTTCCCATGTCACTTAACTCAATAGCAGTTCCTACTCGAATTTGGTCGGAGACCAAATCCAGGAGCAAGAAGCAAGCTTTAATATCACTAAAATTTTGTTTTGTCTTAATTAACTTATATTTTTGGCTTTACATTAATAGTATCTGGCTGCTACTTTTGAGGTCTGGAGATATTGAAACCAACCCTGGGCCAATTAAATCGATAAAAGACATATTCCTTGATTGCGAAACTTATTGAGACAACTTGAAATTTCTTCATTTAAATGTACGGAGCATAACAAGAAAACAACTTCAGTTAAAAAACCTAATGAATGATGTTGGCGCTAACTGCATCTATGGTCTGTCTGAAACATGGCTAGATACAAAGATTGACACTGATTTGGTAAACCCGGACAAAAAAACTGTCTGGTTTTTCGAAACAATCGGGTGAGTTCAAAAGGGGAAGGTGTGTTGTTAATTGTTCCTAGGAAACTTAACCCAAAATTACGCGTTGATCTAGCTTTCAAAAGTACTCTGTTTGATACTCTGTGGGTTGAAATAACTTGCCCAAAGATCAAAAAAGTTTACTTAATAAACATTTCTTATAACCCAAAAAAACTTCTTTACGAAGAATTTCTCGAGCAGTCTGCTAGATCAATTGATAGAGCAATTACTGAGAACAAAACAATAATTATGATGGGAGACTATAATATAAATTATTTGGAAAACAAAGAAAAGCAGAATTTAGAAACAATCATTCAACCGTATGATCTAAATGTGACTAATAAGCATCAAGCAACTAGAATTAAGGACGAATCGAACTCACTTATAGATTACATTATTATTGATGGAAACGAACCCCTTCTTTATAATGAAATTTTTGACTCACCAATACAAACAGATCATTTTGCTCAATTGATCATTCTGGCCACAAAACTTAGCAAGAACAAAGTAATTAAAAAACAAATTTATGATAAAACGAATTACAGCCCAAAAGATTTTAAACATTCTATCAAGCAATTAAATTGGGAAAATTTTTACTGCTCTACAGTTCCAAGTGAAATGCTACGTACATTTGAGCAAAATATTGAACAGCAAATACTCTTTCATGCGCCAATCAAAACAATTTTTATAAGAAACAACAAATCACAGTTTTCCCTTGCCCAACGGTTCATTTCAAAAAACACGCGTAACAAAAATCTGCTTAGAGAGCAAAACCTCAATTCAGAATCTTTCCACGAGTTTTTCAAATTGAAAGCCGAAGTGTGCGCTGGCTATGAAAAAGATTTTGAAAAATTTCATAATCAATTAATTGAAAGCTCAACTTCAGAGCGCAAGAAATGGAATTTGATCAACGAAGTAAGAAACTCCGTGAAAACGACAACTACGGTATACTCTTTAAAAAACTCTTTCAATGAAATTATTACAGAAAAAACTAAAATAGCCAGCTTACTTAATTTAAAATTCAGCAAATTAGGAGAATTTTTTGAAAGTAGGAACTATACTTTAGATCTGCCTATGGTTAGGCAAAAAAACACCTTTTCTTTTAGATTTGTTACTAAGTTTGAGTGTCTTAAAACGCTTCTTGCTCTTTGAAAATTCAAACCATTGGGTCCTTCTACCATTCCCTCATGGGCATTGCGAGACGCAGCTAGTGAACTAGCTGAGCCTATTTGTTTTCTTTTGAATGAATTTATAAGAACAGAAACATTCCCTGCTGAACTCAAAAGAGCCGACATCACTCCACTTTTTAAAAAAGGAGACCTTGATGATCCTCTAAACTATCGACCAATTTCGTTAACACCAGCATTAGCAAAAGTTTTTGAATCTCTTATTAAACAACAAATCGATGAATATGTTCATAAGAATGCCCTGCTTTCTAAAACACAGTTTGGTTTCAGAAAAAAATTTTCTACAACAGATGCTCTCGTTTATTTAACTGAAAAAATACGATGCAACAAAAACGAGAAAAAAAATTACTGCAGCGGCGTTTTTAGATCTATCAAAAGCTTTTGACTCCATTAATCACAAGCTCATGATTCAAAAGCTTTCCATTCTTGGATTTTCGATACCAGCTCAAAATCTAATTACGAGCTATCTTTCAAACAGAACACAAAGAGTCATAATCAATAATGTTAAATCAAGTTGGATTGAAGTGGCTCTAGGAGTTCCGCACGGAACAGTCTTAGGTCCACTCTTGTTCAATCTATATGTTAACGATCTTAGCAACTTTTTGTCATGTGAAACAATAAAATACGCAGATGACACAGTACTATTGAGCTCTCATGGTGAAGTTCTCAAATGCAAAGACGAGCTTGAGAAGGCCATAGAAAAATGCATACAATTTTTTAAACTACATCACCTCAAGATCAATCCGGATAAAACAGAGTTTATTATTTTTGGTAGCTCTAATCCTCATGACGAAACGACATTAAAAGTGGGAGACAAATTAATAAGTTCGAAAGCGGAAATCAAATATCTCGGTGTTAATATTGACAAAGACCTCAAATATCAAAAACAAGTAAAAATTCTTTTGTCAAAAATGGCCCAGGGCATTAAATGCATATATGCCCTCAGGAACATAATACCCACTGGTTACAAAAAAATTATTTTGAACGCTTTTGTTCTCAGTCATGTTCAATATTCTTCTGTTTTACTTGCAACCATCAATCAAAATCTTATATCGACATTAGAAAAGCAGTTAAATTGGGCCATCAAAGCTTGTTTTCACAAACAGAAATTTGACTCATCCACAGATCTTAAAATGAACCTTGGTATACTACCTATTTCTTTGCTTTTTGATTACAGGGCTGCCACTTACTGCCATAGTATCATGAATAAAAAGAAGCCTGCCTTCTCAAGCTCAGCTTTGAAATTACCAACCGCAAGTTTTTATATACACAAGCGAACTCAAAAAATTTTTACCCAGACAATTTCAAAATGCAATTTGCATGAAAAAAGTATTATTAAAAGAGGTATTCTACAGCACAATTCTTTCCCAAGAAATTATTTGTCAATGTCATACAGTCTTGCAAAGAAGAAATATAAGCTGTTTTTTCTTAATGAATACCAGAAGGACCCAAATAAAACCCAACATAGATCAATTACTTGGAAACATTTTAAATTCAATTAAATTTCTTTCTGTTTTACATTAAATTTATGTTACTGTCGTCCCTCCCCTCCAATACAAGTGACTTCTCTATTGGATCGATATTTTAGTTATTATAAATTATTAGTTTCTCTTTTGTAATTATCAATATTTTACACTGCCTATCTCTGTAAATTTTACTACGACTGAAACATTTACAGATATTAGGAGAAATACAGTGTTCCTTTTTTTTCAATATTTTTTTCCCTGCTATTCGTTTCATTTGAGTTAACTATCTAGAATATATGAACCTTTTCTGTAAATCAAACGTTCATTTCATTTATTTTTAATGAAATCAACAATTCAAAGAAAATGAGAACCAATGGTTACACTTTTGTAATGAAAAAAGCTACGTAAGTTCACACCAAAATTTTTTATTTTTTAAATCAATAATTGAAATGTGCTGACCTGCAATGCCTTCTTTAGTGAACATTAGTTGCCCGGTATAAGTTTTATATGAAAATCTTGGTATTCACGCACGGAGATACGAGGTCCTTTGGGAAGAAATTTAGGATGAAAAAGTATGGCCATAAATTCTTCCTTTTCTGAAAAAAGGATGAAAATTTCCAAATGAGGAGGAACTTAATGCATCAACTGCACTTT
>NC_134480.1:35733578-36113578 GCF_964194025.1 Convolutriloba macropyga | reverse complement strand
TTTTTGGCTGAATTGGTGCTTTCTGTTGAGCTGCAGGCAAATTTACAGCTGTGTTATTTTTTGCGCTCAAAATTTCCGAAGCCGATTCCTGTTTGCAATTCTTCCAAAAGCCTTTCGTCATTTCTTCTTTTTCTGGAGCGTTCTTCACAGAAAATGTAACTCCGGCTAAACTGTCTTGGCTGCACTTTTGCAAGATATTGCAATCTTTTGAGTCTTGATTATGTTGCTCGACGGATTGTTGTTCTTGTTTACTTTGCGATTGTGATTGTTCTGGTTGTTTGTTATTATCGTCTGGTGTTTTTGAAAATAGAATACTACAAAGAACTGTACTTGGTAATGATTGTTGTCTGCAATTTGAGAAACTTGGTCGCTTTTTATTGGCAGCCGCTATCAGCTCCTCGTCTCGTTGTGAAATCTTTGAAGTTTTCACCTCACTAACTTTTTCCTCGCTTTTAACTTTGTTTTCGATTGTACTAACTTGGTCCTTTTCTTCGGGTGAAGGTCTGTAATAACCAGGGAGAAAAAATAAATAATTACTAATTAAGCTGGAAGATTTTCCGTCTGTTTTCGATTTGGAAACATCAGTCAAACTTAAGCGATTGTTTTGATTTTTCACGTCATCTTCTGAGAAATTTTTGTTGTCAATATCTTGGCTGCAACTCTTTTCATTATTTCTGTTGTTGTTATTGATGTTGTTGTTTACTTCAGCAACGTTTATTTGCATTTCTTCAGCAACTTCGTTATTATTATTTGTTTGCAATTTTGTTTCGTAATGCTCAACTGACAGAGATTTAGTCGTCAACGTTTTCCTGGGATTAAAAAAGTATCCTGTCAGCTCAATAACACTCGTTGCCATAGTTTTAATTATCGAAAAAATTATTTGTTCACCAAATTGCGAAGTACTAAACTGATGATAATTAAAGTAACGTATATGATAAGCAAACGGTAGTTGATAATCTGTTCAACATTTTGCCGCTCAGGAAACAAAGTAAAAATAACGTTAATTAGACCAAGTTAAAAAGCCAACTTGTAAACGAGCTGAGACCGATTTTTCGTTTAATTACTTTTCCTTTTTCTGCAATCTTTTTCCTCAAAAATCAAATTGGAGCAAGCACTTTTTTTTCGGTTGCCTCCGGTTAATAAATTGAGAAAATCGCGTGGTAGTTTATACTCTGAAGTAGTTAAAATTCGTTCAGTTATGTATTACAGTTTATTATTTATATAACACCAGTATAGGCGAGTGCCTTATTGTAATATTTTACCCGTCAAATCAGATGAGAAAAACTACGCAATTTGATTGGTCGAGAGCCGATAAACCAAAAAATTTCCCCCAAATTGCCCTGAAATGTATAAATAGAAGAAAACAAATGGCAAATACTACTATCAATTTTTAGTGTTACAGTAAAGTATTTTTCTGTGTGATATCGCTACAATAACACTACACGTGACGTGTATAATTTTGTGTCAATATGCTTCGGGAAATGTTCATTAACTACCTGTTTTTTTTGTTTAGTGCACTTTTTATCACTTTTCGCCGCCTTTGGGAGGTCTTTCAGAAACAGTGCTAAATTGCAAATTGTTGTTACCTTTTCAACTTGACATTTTCGATAAAAAGCGAACATTTTTAGGCCCCGGGGAAACAGAAAATAGGCATAGTGTGTTAGTTTTTAGAGCAAGTGAAATGAGATCGAGAAAACATTTTGATTGATAGCTAGAATACGATGGAAAAATCACAGTTGAAGCCTTAATTCCGGTCAGCAGGAAAAGGTTTCGATTTTTCTATACGTGGGTACGGGAAAGTACATATATAGTTCAATACTTCTTCAATTAACTACGATTTAGTTCGAAAATTGTTCTTCAAATTTCCAGTTACGTAAAGGCAACAATCTTTGACATCATAGAGAATAAGTGAATGAGGTTTGAATGTGAAAACTTTGAGCGAAAAGGATTTATGAGCAAAATCATCAGCGGCTAAAAAAATGCTTCCGGCAAAATATTTAATGCGAGAGTTTGTTCTTAGCTCCTCGCCCTCTTTCCGTGTTGCAACCCCAGTTAAAGAATAATTGTTCCAACTTTTTTTGGAAATGTGCGAAAAAATCCAAGGTCAGCTTTATTCAGTGAAAAATGAAACATTTGTGTGTGTGTGTGTGTGTATGTGTGTGTGTGTGTGTGTGTGTGTGTGTGTGTGTGTGTGTGTGTGTGTGTGGGTGGGTGGGTGGGTGGGTGGGTGAGTGAGGTGGGGGTCAATTATGCTTGGATCGGTATAGCAGATTTCTTCCTATAAAAAATTGAAGTGTTTTTCATTAAAATAGCTTTAAGAAATCATTCACTGCAATCTATCAAATTGTGAAACAAATTGAGTTTTCTGAATAGCTTGGCATAACTAAAATTGACGATAATTAGGTATTTAAGTTTTTCGAAAAAAGAAGGGAAAAATCTTCGTCTCTTTTTCTATCTTGACGCTGTGATTTCGTTCAGTTTATTTGAAACCTGAACTGACTGAAAGCTATCAAATTTGACCGAGGAGGAGATATTTCAAAATAAAAACATAAAAGATTACCGTCGGGCCCACAAAATACTGGCGAGTGGTGAGTGGTGGTGGGGGGGGGGGGGGTTAGTGGTTGAGGCGGGGGATGGGGAGGGTCAAATATTAAGATTAAGAACCGCCCGCCACACATTGATAATGTCTCCTCAAAACAGTTTTGGTGAACCGCATTCTTATAAGGCTTTTGTTAGGCATAAGGTAAGGCTGTTCGAGAACTTATTGCCCTCCCAGCGTTACCTGTTTATCCCGTTTTTGAAGACAAAAACTTAAATGAGTCACAAAAAAAAATCGGTCAAGTGAAAAACGACTTAGAAAAAGACCGCGGGATTAATATAAAATTGTTTTAAACTTTGCTTGTTTTGTTTGAGATCAATTGAAAAGACTTAAAGAAACAGAACAAAACTGAAAAAATGATGAAAAGTGAAAGAAAAGAAAAAATATATAAGAATTGATATTCATAAGCAAACCTCTGTAGGACATCTGACATCGGACATCTGATATAAAATATAAATCCATCGAAACTGAACAATAGAGTTGACTACAATGCGATAACTGACCGAACAATGGCAACCAATCTTTACTAACAGAACCAACGGAAAACTTGATTTTTCACTTAAAAATGTTTTTTGTTGATATTTCAGCTAGCTCAGTTTTAGTGTTCATATCATTCGGTATCAAAAACGCACAACCATTGTACAATTGAAATTACAAAAAAGCGGCCAATATTTTTTCAGACAAAAAGGGTTATTAATACTTTGAACTCATCCATTTTCCTCATCTTAATTCCTTAGCTGAGCTACAAATATAAGAAATATCAATTATTTTGAGTCCGATTTGATCCGTAACATCATCAATTGATGAAAAATGTGATACTTGAATTTAAAAAGAAAAACAACGAAACATTTTATGACGAAAAAAACGAAGAGGAAAGAATTGAAGAACTTTTGAGTTTATCGCTGTGTATTCCCTGGTTTTTTATTCTAGTTTTAGCACAAAATTTTTGTTTTGATTTAAGCATGACTCAAAATATAAATATTTTAAGAAAGAAATCATAACTGACCGTAATTATCAGAAAACTGTTCTAAAGTTTTCAATTTTTACAATTCAGGAATCTAAAATAGGCAAAAATTACAATTTTAGTTACCAATTTAGCGCTGAATCATCATTTCCCGGGTCGAGACCGAATGGTTAACTTGTAAGAACTTGCAAGTTTCTTGCAAAAGATGGTTAACTTGTAAGATTTTGCAAGTTTCCTGCAAAAGACGGTTAACTTGTAAGAACTTGTAAGTCGAATGGTTAACTTGTAATAACTTGTAAGTCGAAGGGTTAACTTGTATGAACTTGCAAGGCAAATGGCTAACTTGTAAGTTTCTTGCAAGTTCGTTCCGGTCGAGCACAACTCTTATTGGTTAATTATATTTAACATTCAGTCATTTACCGTAGAAAGCGCGTAGGAGTTAGTTGCTCTGTTTGGATAACATAGTACAATTCGACATAAGTAGATAAAATGGTTACCTTTGAATTTTTTCAGTTCAAAAGAGTCCCTTTTGCAATTACATTAAAAAACTGTAGATTTCAATTAGCTTCTTCGATTGCTTTTTTAAAAATGTTCCCAAAATATTGATTTTGTTAGAATTTTCAAACTCGTATGTCAGTATTTTCCCAAAATAATTTAGTGGCCCATCATTTTTACAACATTCGTTATAATTTAATTCACACTTTTCAAGATTCTATTTTTTCCAAACGTCCGTTTACATTCATGTCTTGCAACGTTTTATTTACGTCTTAGGGTGTATATTTGTGTATGTGTTTGTGCGCGCATGTGTGTGTGTGTGTGTGTACGTGTGTATGTGTGCATGTGTGCGTGTATGTGGGTGTGTGCGCGCGTGTATGTGCGTGCCTGGTGTGTTTGTGTGTGTGGTTTGTGTGCGAATGGTTAACTTGTAAGTAACTTGTAAGTTGAATGGTTAACTTGTAAGAGCCTTGTAAGTCGAATGGTTAACTTGTAAGAACTTGCAAGTTGAATGGTTAACTTGTAAGATCTTGCAAGTATTTGGAAGAAAAACTTGCAAGGCGATGCATCGCCTTGTAAGTTTCTGTCAGAAACTTGCAAGTTCTTACAAGATAACCATTCGGCCTCGACCCGGGTTCCCAAAAATGATTGCCACCTTTATACGGTATTAAATGTCGATCTTTGGAGTTTTGTTTATCTTTCTTCATTAAGCTCTAATTTTTTTAGGTTTTTGAAAATAATTTTAAGATTTGAAAACTCAGAAGTTCTGCTATATTCAGCATTTTCCACAAGGTTTAAGCGCTATTAGAATTTTTAGCTTCAACTTGTCAGCTCATATTCAGCACTTTCCAACAATTTAAATTATAACTCTAGACTTTTTACAACAGTTTCATAGCACTAATTGAACATTTTGCTAGATATTTTTGGCCGAATTCGGCTCATTAATCAAATTTATAGCGCTGACACGGCCCTACCCGGAACATTTTCAGGACTCATTGAAAACGTCATTACAATTAGCACTGAAAATGATTGAATAGTTTAAAAAATAGGGGAATTGTTGAGTGAAGCGTATAAAATTAAGAATTAAATTTGCGCTGACGCTGAACTAAGTTGTATGAAAAAGGCGAATTAAAATTGAAAACGAATTAGCTCCGGAAGAGTTGAGTTGGAGCCAAAAGTATTAAGTATTATTATAAATGAGGCCTTCTAATTTTTTTAGAACTTAATCAGTGCTTTTCAGCAGTTTTAAGAGCAGTATTAATTTTTATTACCCCAAAAATCAGCACTAAATTTAAGCTAACACCTCGACCAGGCAACTTCAGTTTTGCAAAAATGACTTCACAATCCTCGTCTTCACAAGTGATCAAAGTCTAGAGAAGTAGCTCTGCAGGATTTGATTTGATTTGAGTTTCAAAACCTCTTCACCTAGGTTTAACTCTGCTCCATTAACTAGGTATATGTGAGAACATACATACATGCTAATTGCTCAACGCATTTAGAGTTTTGAAATTTGGACACGTTCGCCCAAATGATGGGAACGTATTCCGAGAGAGAGGCCCGATTGGTATTGGTATTATGTCCGAGAAAGAACCAGGCAAGAAAGAAATGTCAAATTTATTTTTATGCTCTTGTATTGAAAAGGTACCAAAATTCTGTTAATGATAATTTTGAGCCTATAGAAATTTTGTCAAAGCAGACAAACATTAGCGGTAGTAAGTCCAATTTTTTGTTTCGACCCCACCTTATTGGGCGAGGGAGCGCATTAATATGCTCAATTGAGTTTTTCTCTTCAGTAAATATTAGTCGATTTCATGTATTTATCGTAGAGTTGTGATTCGTATCCTTGGAAGGCCCGTCATGGGTAGAACTTGAAATAAAAAAGATTTTTTTGAATTTCGTTTTCTCCAAGGAGATATCCAGGTTTGAAATTTTGACCTCTTTCCGTTGTTTTTCCCATTTTCCATACTTTTGCAAATAATTGAATATTTATCCAATTTTGCAAACAAAATGTTAAGCAAAGTGTTATTGCTTATACATTAAAATAAGGAAAACGGTTGCCAAATTGTTCGAGCTCAGTTTTCGGCTCAAAAACTTCACTACTTTCCCACCTTGGCCACTTTCGCCAGAAATACAGAACAAAAACCGCCTAAACAATCTTCAAAATCTCCGATGAGTGACATTTTGAATTCCGCTCCAAAAGAGAGTGTTTTAGATTAAAACTTTTGATGGATTTTCGCAAACATAAACAGTTTTTATACAAAATTCATAAATATTTTCGGGTCTTTTGCTAAGAGCGGTTTTGTGAAAATATATGGAAAATTGTACAACGTGATTTTGATAATGCGCAGCAATAACAACGCAAAAGTTAATATCACCGTGTATTTTTTTCGATCAAAAAGCATTCAGATTGTAATTGGGTTCTGGCTTTTGAAAAATATATATAACTCTTTTGTTTTTTCTTTCACTTTGATACAAAAAAAAATTCATAAGCAGTTTCAATTGAAGACCTGTCCCAGTTACGCTGAACTTAAGCCCACTGAACATAAAGTATGTTTTCTAGAAAAAACTTTTTATGGCGCGCGCAAACTTTTTTTTGAGAACTTTCATGGAATTCTTCTTTTACTCTATTTACCGGTACTCTCGTAATCTTCAGCATTATACTCATTAGTTGTTGGTCCAGCTGGATTTTCAGTCAAGCAGAGGTGAACCTATCTAATGCTTTCAGTTGATACCTACTGACCCTCATGTCTTCGAACATATCTCTTGAAGAAATATCAGTGAAGTTTTAAACTAAGTTTTAAACAAAATTGACTCTATATTTTTGTCCACTTGATCCTTAGATACATAAATGAGAATTATCACAAAATGAAAATTAGTCCGTATATTAGTATTACGATTTAACCTATGGTTTTATTACTTCGAAATTATGGATACTCAAAAAAAGTTTTAAAATAACTATGCATAAATGTTTTTTTGTTTGGTTTTTTGTTACATTAGCCGATTAGCAGATAATTACCGGATAAATTGGCTTCTAATTAAGACCTAGTTGAACGAATTTAGCGTTTTCAGTTATTTGGTTATCGTTTGAACGGCGTCAACGCTGTTTCATGTAAGTTCAAGATGAAGTTTTGTTTCCTTTTAATGCCGTTCTTTTTGTAGTCACAAGGCATATTGTAAATAATGAATGATTTTAATTGCTTCTTTCTACTGCTCTCAGTTGATAACTACCGGTTTCATTGACTTTGAGCATTTCTGCTCCAAAAAATTATTAGCGAATTTTCGATTTTGACCGCCTTTTTAATCATGTTTCTATCAACTTGCAAATTATTCTCGTTAACTACAGATCAAAGCTCTTTCCAGATAAACTTTGCAAAAGTTTTTGATTTTGTTCCATCGACAATATGCGTTTTTAGAAAAAATTTGTAGAGTTTAAACTTTTATTGATTTTTAATTTTTTTAGGCTTCTTGGTAGAATATCACACTAAAGACAGATATTATTGACATTGAGAGCAGAAGCATTTAATTACAAAGAGTGGTTTCATTTAATAAGTTTTTTAATATGGCTTCAACTTTAGATTTAGCAAATTTAACTTCATTTTTGATTTTGACCTTGGTTTTTTTGCCGTATGACATATTCGGAACAATGACAAGTATCAATTTCGTCATATCGAAAATCGAAGTTAAATCATTAAATGTTTCAGTTGGTATTGGCTTGATAATCTATAAATTGGTTGTTTTCAAAAAATACAGTTCATATTTCAAATTTGCCTTTTTTCTTGTTTTCATCAACTTGTAACTTAATCTCATTAATGACAGGATACATCCATTCTTTTCGGAAGCGAATATTATTCTCTCTATTGATTTTACTTTTTATCTGGTATTTTATTGATATTGACTTTCTTTGTGTTAACTTTAAAAAAATCTTGTAAGTTTTTGATACCGTTCAGTGGTTTTTTGTTATAGTTTTACATAGACTCTGTAAAAAAAGCCCCATAGTTAATCATCTGATGCCAATTGATTGTTTTTATACTGTGCGTTTTTATGAGTTTTCTGAATTGTGTGTTTTGTTGTGTTCCTTGTTTTTGAGTAGTCTTGTGACTTATTCGCCCGAAAGACAGGCAGCATTGGTTTCCTAACGAGTTAGAATTGAAACTAACTCGTTTAATTTGTGCGTTGAAACTGATGGTTTTTATTACCCTTGAAATTGTTTCGTTTCAAAAACTCAATCAATATTTGAACTTTGCTACCTTTTGTACCTCTTTTTGACCAATTGTTACTTTCTTTTGAAGTACATGTTGATTAGTTTAATTTATGTTTTACCTAATGACATTCTGTTTCTGATACTAAGTGTTTTAGAACAACAGATAATCATTTTTTGCCGAATTTTATGTTTTTTGCTGTTGCTGTTTGTCTTTTCTCATAGTCGCATTAAAAAGCATTTCTAATCCGCTATCTAATGCGGCAGTATCTACATTTTTTCGTGGTTTGAGATTATAATTTCCTTTACTCATACACCAATTTGTTTTCGAACTGTATGTGA
This sequence comes from Convolutriloba macropyga, assembly GCF_964194025.1. Classification (NCBI taxonomy): domain Eukaryota; kingdom Metazoa; phylum Xenacoelomorpha; order Acoela; family Convolutidae; genus Convolutriloba; species Convolutriloba macropyga. The sequence continues at coordinate 36,104,980 of NC_134480.1, read as the reverse complement.
ATTTTTTAAAGTTTCCTAATTCTTCCTCATTTGTTTTAGACTATTCAGTCAAAAAAGATAATCAGTGGGTTTGGATTGCAATTGCCGAGCCTCTTTGTATCCTAATACTAAAGCAAGCCGATTGGTTGACTTAAATTTTTTATGTTGTACCTGATCACTGAAAGTAAGCATCTCAGCATGGGCTACTGAGACAAAACTCTGGCCTGAATATGGGTACATTACTCAGCGTGTTCAACGTTTTACCGGTTAGATGTTTCTTTTTCAATTCATAATTAGGCATAATTATTTTTCATAATTAATTTTTAGTTCATTTATTAAGAGGCAATGGTAATAACGCATTATTGGTTTTTAATTGAACTAATCACTTCACCCATAAGGCCTTGTTAAACTAACTACAAATATACAATTTCAATAGCATTTCAGAATTCAGTTGAAGTCACTTTAAATCAAAACGAATCTCTGAATCGAAACCTTGGATAATAGAGAAAAAAGAACAATAAATTCGATGCCAGACATCATATTTAAACATGTCATATCGCTGCCCCAGCCGCTTTTTAATGCAGTTGAGAGTTACTAATACCCCATACCGTAAACTAATCTCAAAATTTTGCCATATGCTGTCCCCAGGCTAGTAGTAAATTGGAGTTTTTTCCTCCTGATTTTGTTCAATTTGCGATCAACCTTTTACAATGCCAGACTTATTCCGAATTAAAATGTTTGGTCATATAGCTGCCCTGTGGAATTCCGTCAGTTTGGGTTTGCACTTTACCGACATATAGGCATAGACATGAATGACCATTGCAGTATTCTAGTATGTGAGTGTAAGTAAGTGGGTCTAAAAGGACTGCTAACATGGCATTGATGGTGCAAATTAAATTTTGCTTCGACATTTGGGTCTCTTCGGTTATAGCCCCTCATAATGGTATATATTGGGGGACTACAGTGGGAATTATCCCCACAATTTAACCTAATATGAAAAAAACTGAAGGGTACTATAATCATTGACGAGTTAAAAGCAGATCTTCATAAACTTTACACAAATTTATCAAGTCTTTAAAATAGTGGAACCTCTGAACAATGCCATCAAATATTGTTACCCCCCCCCATTTTAGCAACGCATATTTTTATAATTATTCATCTCGTGCAATGTGGTAGAGTTTGCTGATGTTCGATAAACTTCAATTCACTAAACCGAAAGCCCTTAAAAAAACTTCGTTTCATCAACCAATCTACAAAAACGGTATTCAAATAAGGACCGGAATTGTTTTGTTAAATAAAATAGGGCAGCGTTAGGCGGCATATTTGGTTCAAAACTTATTTTTACTTTTGTACGTTTGAACTCCAATGATGAACTTCATTTCAGTGGTTCGTTTAAAATTGTATTTTTCACTGAATTTTGAAAATATTTGATACAGTCGTAAATTGACATGCAGTTGCTGGAATTATAATTATATTTGCTGGAATTATAATAAGTCATTTTTTCAGTGCGTATTAGTTTATGACGACACCTTACGCAATCAGGATGATTTCAAACGAAATCAAAACTGTTTCAATTTTTTTGAACTTGCATCTTTTGCACTGCATTTATAGCGTGTCCCATAAAGTTCAAATAAGCGAACGTTTCAAAAGTCACTGTACTGATTTCAAAGGTCAAAGTTCAAATTTAAAACATGTTGAAAAAAATTGATGAATATAAGCTTAATGGAAAAAACGTTGACATTAAAATGACCAACTTGATGCTCAATTGCCTGTTTTTGACGTTTTCGAACGTTCGCTTATTCAACTTTATGGGACAGACTATAGATGCACCAGACAAAAGAAAACACTGAAATGGTTAACTTTGTTCTCATTGAGAAACAAGATTAAGTTGACTGTAAGTAGATTTAAAGCAGTTGAATGATGTTTCATTGGCTGAAAGCGCAGAACTCAGAAGTGAAATATTATTCGATGCAAAAGATTTGTAAATTTTACTCAGACATTTTCAATTTGATACCATTTCTCTGATTAACGAGATGGTTTCCGAGATCATGTAATGACACATAAGATCAAATCATTGGTCAAAACTGCTTTCCAGTCCACCTGATCAACCAAAAATTACCCTCAATTAAAATGTCCTAGTAAAAATTAATCATGCTCTAACAATGTTTTCCTAAGAACGTTTGCATCTTTTTGCCGCGTTAAAAATTGATTGTGTCATTACAGTGCGTTGTTATGTATATTTTGGCACATTGATTTATCTCGAAATTTACTTACCAATGTAACGTTTAATTATCTTTTTTATTGAGTTAATCTGCCGATCGCTTGGATTTTCATGTTAAGTCATATCTGTGCTATAGATATGACATTTTTAATTATTTATTTTAATCATGTATTGCATGTCACTCATATTTGTTTCATTTCAAATTTAGTCAAAAAGATTGTCATCTAGACAGGTAACTTTTCTGATCAGTAATCTAGACATCGTTTTTGCGGAGAACTTGTATTCACGATGAAATCAAATTTTGTGCTCATCATTTTCCGTTGATATTTGGTTTATTCAATACCTTCATTTTGTCCTTAATTTCATTCTTTCTGAATCTTATTTCCAAATCAGTTGCTTAAATTCAATTTTTCAATTACTCCGCGTCTTCAACTAAACTAAGATAACTAGCATTCGCTCCACGAAATCCAACAAAACCTGATTGAACTTGCACACTCAAAGATATAGGCAATAGTGACGCGATTTCCACCGCAATTTTTGAAAATGTAATTCGTAACGCCAAGAAACTATTGTGCATAAACATAACCTGGCACAGCAAGCAAAGAATCACGTAACAGCCCCTTTCACGTTCATGCCTTTTCGGAAAAAGAAACAGCAAACCCTACTCTAAATTGGGAAAAGTGGACAATCCAATGGTATTTAGCGCTCGTCGAAAAAGAGAACAGAAATTTAGATGAATTGCTCAGAAACCCACCCGACAGGGTGACATACATAGACGAGCTGACATACGAAGAGCAAATAGCGGGCTAAACCAGGCAATCAGAACGCGACAAGCAAAAGGTTTCAATCTTCACCCTGCACTACATGCAATTGTACGTCATTTCATAATATGCAATCAAGAACAAGTAATTTAACTCCAATTGAAGCTCATTTTCGAAGGTTATATAACACGCCAATGTCAAATGTTACAACAGAGCCCGATAACAGAAAACTTACAAACAAAAAATTCATCAGTCACTATTCAGGTGAAGACACTGTGCCCGACAGAACCCACCTCATTGACGAACAATAGGCAAAAACAGGAAACTGGAGCAACGTGCATTTAGAAAAAATCATGTGAAGTGCTAGAAGCAAGGCGGATGAACCACGCCAACATGCAATTGACGACAAGCCAAAGCTTTTGTCGTCTGACTACGCCCCAAAAGCAGTGCCTAAGACAGAACGCAGTATAAATGTGAAAATAGCTTGGGAAAAAAACGCCAACGATAGGCAGAAGAAAAATCTTGATTGTTTGTATGAATACTTTGCGCCAGATGAAACAGATTGGAAGACGAGGAGCACAACTCTTGTCATAAAAGAGTTATACAAAAACGAGGTTCGAGTACATATTTCCAATAAACATAAATCTGGATCGCGTGAAGAGAGGAACACAGACATTGAAGAGTTTATCTTGGGAAAACCAGCAAAATTACTGCAAAAAGGCAGTAACAGAAAATAGTTTTGCACAAGAGGGACCTGATAAGGAAACTGCATGATGACTAAATAAATTAAAACGTCCAAACGAGTCGCATATATCGTTAGTTTGATTTCTAGAAGTTCAGTTTTTTCTACAACTCTTAGCGTTGCTAGATCAGACAGTTGACTACTCTGTTCAGTAATCCAGACTTGGCTCTTGCGGGAAATTTGTGTTCACGATGTAAAAAAAATTTGTGCTCTTCTATTTCCGTTGATGTTTGGTTTATTCAACACCTTCATTTTGTCCTTAACTTCATTCTTTCTGAATCTCAATTCCTAATCAGTTGCCTGATTTCAATTTTTTCGATTACTCGCGTCTTCAACTAAAATAAGATAACTAGCATTTGTTCCGCGAAGTCCAACAAAACCTGATTCAAGTTGCAAATTTAAAGATATTGGCTATCGTGACGCGCTATCCATTGCAATTTTTGAAAATGTAACTCGTAACACCAAGAAAAGCAAACGAATGTGCATAAAAAACCAGGCACGACAAGGAAAAAATCACTTAAGTCCTTTTCACCTTCATGCTTTTTGGGAAAAAGCAACAGCAGACACTAAACCATCCTCTAAATTCGGAAAAGTGGACAATCCAATGGTATTTAGCGCTCGTTGCAAAGGAGAAGAGAAACTCACCAGATAGAGTGAGATACATAGACCAGCCGACATACGAAGAGCAAATAGCGGGCTAAACCCAGCAATCAGACCGGGACAAGCAAACTTTTTCAATCTTCACCGTGCAGTACTTGCAGTTGTACGTCATTTCATAAAATTCAATCAAAAACAAGTAATTTACCTCAAATTGAACCTCATTTTGGAATTCATCAGTCACTATTTAGGTGAAGACACTGTGCCTGACAGAAGCTACCTCATTGACGAACAATAGGCCAAAACAGAAAACTGGTGCGACGTGATTTTAGAAAAAGTCATGTGAAGTACTAGAAGCCAGGCGGCTGAACCACGCCAACATGCAATTGACGACAAACCAAAGATTTTGTGGTCTGACTACGCCCCAAAAGCAATGCCTAGGACAGAACAAAGTATAAAGGTAAAAATAGCTAGGGAAAAAAACGCCAACGATAGGCAGAAGAGAAATCTCGATTTTTTGTACGAAGTCTTTGCACCAGATGAAACAGATTGGAAGACGAGGAGCACAACTGTTGCTATAAAAGCGCTATACAAAGACGAGGTTCGAGTACATATTTCGATACACCTAAATTTGGATCGCGTGAAGAGAGGAACACAGACCTTGAAGAGTTTCATTTCGGAAAACCAGTAAAAAATTATAGCAAAAACGCTGGATCAGAAAAAAGCTTTCTACAAAAACGACCTGATAAGGAAACTGCATGATAACAAAAAATTCAAAACGTCCAAACGCGTCGCAGATGACGTTAGTATTTTTTCTGGAAGATCATTTCTTTCTACAACTCTTAACATTACTAGATCAAACAGGTGACTACTTTGTTCAGTAATCCAGACTTGGCTCTTGCGGTGAATTTGTGTTCACGATGTAAACAAAATTTCTGCTCTTCAATTTCCGTTGATATTTGGTTTATTCAACACCTTCGTTTTGTCCCTAACTTCATTGTTTCTAAATCTCATATCGAAATTTTTTGATTAGATTCTATTCTGTCAATTGCTCCGCTATTAGTTTTGATCAGATATACGAAGAGAAGGTAGCGTGTTACACCCACTAATCAGAGCTTTTTAAGCAGAAAAGTTAAAATCTTCATCATGCAATACAAGCAGTTGTACGTCATTTGAGAATATTTAAACAAAAAACAACTAATTGAATTCCATTTGAAGCTCATTTTGGAAGACTATGTAACAAGCCACTATCAATTATTACAACAGAGCTCAATAGCAAAAAACCTACTTAAGAAAAAATCATCAGTCACTATTCAGTTGAAGACACTGTGCCTGACAGAAGCTACCTCATTGACGAACAATTGGCCAACAAGAGAACCTGGAGCGACGTGGAGGTAGAAGACGTCATATGAGTCGCAAGTGGCACGGCTGCAGAACGACGCCCACATGCAACTGACGACGAACCAAGGCTTTTGTGGTCTGACTGCGCCCGAAATGAAATGCCCAGGACAAAACACAGTGTGGATGTGAAACTTGCTCGGACAAAAAACGCCAACACGAGGCAGACGAAAAATCTCGATTGTTTGTACGAAGCCTTTGCAAGATGTAGCACAGAATGCAAGATGAGGATCACATCTAGTCTTATAAAAATGCTATACAAAGACGAAGTTCGAGTACATATTTCGGCTAAACGTAAATTTGGAATGCATGAAGAGAGGAACACAGACCTTGCAGAGTATGCTTTGGGAAAACCAGCAATTATTACTGCGAAAATGCCTGAACAGAAGATAGCTTTGCACAAGAAGGACCTGATAAGGAAACTGCATGATGACAAAAAAAGATCAAAACGTCCAAACGAGTCGCAGATGACTTTAGTATGATTTCTGGAAGATCAGTTCTTTCTACAACTCTTAACATTGCTAAATCAAACAGGTGACTACTCTGTTCAGTATACTAGACATCGTTCTTGCGGTAAATTTGTGTTCACGAAGTAAACAAAATTTGCGCTCTTCATTTTTCATTGATAATTGGTGTTTTTTCACAGCTTCATTTTGTCCTTAGTTTCATTGTTTCTAAATCTCATAGCTAAATCTAGTGATTAAATTCTGTTTTTTCAGTTGCTCCGCTATTAGTTTTGATCAGACATTTGCTCGTTCCTGATCAGCGTGTTTATGATCAGCGGAGCCCAGTTGAGCTCAGTCTTTGCCAGTCTTATAACAGCACAAGTGCACGTCAAACGTTCTCCTCTGACTGCTGATGATAGTCTGATTATGAGCAAAGACTCAGCTCGCTGAACTAAACTTTAAGACCAGCGATGAAACTGGCGGTGAAAGAGAGTCTTTTTACATACAGTTCTTACACATTCTAGTGAGAATTTATTTAAATCAACTATAGTCAGAGCAAATTTTAGCGGAGATCATATCACCCGACGAGATAACCGCTCCATCAGAAAAGTCACATTTTTTGGTATTCCTGCAGATCTGTATAAAGTTTTCCTTGGCGTCTGCTGCCCAACAGGAACAGGTTTCTTCAGGTTCAAACCACGATTCTTTCTCATGAGCTACTTGACATTTGTTGACTATGCTAATGTTGGTCACACTGTTACCCTGTGTGAGACCGGAATAGTTTGATCACAGGACACTTGGGTAAACCAGTTGAGCGTGAAATTTTCATGATCGTCAAAGAATTATAGAAAATAGTTTGCAGAGAAGTATACTTTTCTAGGAAGTCGATCATCCCTTCACCTTCACGTTTTTTTATCTTTCAAGGCACAGAATTTTGTTTCCTTTATTTTGCTGACTTTCGCCACTAGAACGAACTGTTTAAGTGTATCTACCTTTAAGATTTTTATTACCTTTCTTATGTAAATCATGGACTAAACGCTCTTCACCTTCCCTCCTCGTCCCGTTAGAATATAAGTACTTAAATTTGGTACTTCAACACTCTTCATTTCAATATAATACACCTAAGTGTAAAGATTATTACAAACTATTATCAGGCAATATTGACACATCATAAAAAATCACACATTAGTTTGTTCACACAAGCATATGAAAACAAAACTTTGCTCACGGCGGAATAAAACAGTTCCTTTTTTTTGAGTTACCATTGTTTAAAGCAATAAAAATCAGAGATGGATTCGTCTGATGAAGAAGTGAACAGTCGGAGAAAAGAGACAATTGAGTTGATGAGGATTGAAAATGAAGAGCTCATCAAGACCTGTTCCGACTACGAGGCATACATTGCAGCCAAAGTCACAAATGAGGACCTATTCTACATTGAGGTCAGACCTCTGTTCATCCACAGTATTTTTCAGAGAGGGAAAATTAATCGAGGATTGCTGTTCTTTTCTCGCCAAAGCAAATTCTGACATTTTTGCAAAGAAAACGGACCGAATACTCGACACCGATAAACTTTAAAATCAAGAAAATTACTATGTTTCCCTTTTGTTAACGCCCTTCTTGTAAAAAACATTGTTGTGCATTTGATTTCCAAGTCAAAATCATTTTTTTTAAAAAAGTTTTCTATGTATACTGAACGGCAAAATTAAGTTAGCATCCCCTATTTTCACGAAGTGAAAATTCAAATTTATATAAGCAATATTAATTCAAACTAAAAACAAATTTCGAAAACATTTTCTATGAAGTTGATCCTCTGCACTAGTCGTCTAGTCTACCTATGGTTTCAAGAAAACGGAGCGTTCACTTACGGAAAATTCCAAGGTAAAATTGATGAACTTCAGGTAAGATTCTCAGTAAAAACAAAGTTGTCATTTCGTAAACTTCCACCCAAGAAATTCCATTCAATTTTGCTCATTTTCTTTAAATTGTTGTAAAGTCGCACTCAATTTTCCCTTTGGTCAACGAAGAGGGGGACAAACAACTACACAAAATTGTTTGCAGCAGTGGTTAATTCTACTTCGCAAATCAATTTTTCATCTGAGAAAAAAGTCCAACTTGAATGTCAATGAACCATTGCCAACCTGTTCTTAACATTGAAGAGAAGAACTGATACGTATTCAATATTATTTAACCTAAAAAATTGGAAAACAAAATGAAACATGAACACACAAACACGCACACACACATGCACACACACATGCACACACAAACATACACGCACTCACACACACACACACACACACACACACACACACACACACACACACACACACATACACACACACACGCACGCACAGATATATAATATATATATATATATATATATATATATATATATATATATATATATATACATATATGTTTGTATATATATATATATATATATATATATATATATATATATATATGCGTGTTTGTGTGTTCAGATTTTATTTTGGTTTCCGAATTATTAGACTAAATAAGTCTTTTTTGTACTTATTTTTTGTACAACGTTGATTGCTCTCAAACAGCCGAGACATGACTTATCTAATTGACTGTTATATTAGGTATTTTTTCGCTTTTATAATGCTCGCTTCGACAAAACTTTGCATGACAAACGGTGTCTGCAGTTGATGAGTAAAAAAATTCGCCGCAATTTTTCTAATTAGTTTTTGTGTCAAAGCGTTCAAAGTAAGCTCCTACCTTTCATAATATTCCTCTTTCTAGGCATAAAACTGACATAGTTTCGCCTTTAAGAGTTGGTATCCTACAAAAGTTTAGCTTCTTTATTCGTAATTCTGACAAGCGTTTAACGCTACAGTCTAACCAGGAGTCGCCCAATATCAATTTTGTCAGTTTATACTACGACAGACAATCTAAAGCAAAGTTTAAAAAAATTTCTTAAGAAATCACGAATTTGAGATTCAGATGTAATTTAAACTTTATGGGTCCACCCATGTTAAACCAAATAAGCTACAATCCAACAAACCAGCAAAACCACTAGGTGAGAAAAACCTTGCTATGGTTCTACGGAACCAGACCAAAAATTTTTGTACGTACCAAAAAAATAATGATTTTGCACATCTATCATATGGTGTCTCAGATGCATTACAAATATTTGTTGAATTTAGCAATCTAGCGCATCAGAAAGGAAAGTCAGCTGTCCGGGCCAAGAAGTCAGCACTTTAAAATAAAAAAATTTTTAATTTGTTAAGTGATTGCGTTAAAATTTTGTAAGATCTACGCTACACGCATTGAATAAAATCAACATTTTTAAGCGATGATATTACAGAGTATAGATTTTGTGTATTTACTGTAGATCTTGTATAATTTTGGCTTTTCTACGAGTAATTCCTACAAGTTTTTAGCGTTTATGGGCGTAAATTGTACATAAATTAAGCGTTTTCACTCGTAACTCTTGCAATCTTTCAACGCATAAACCTCTTTCTATGAGACTTAAACCACTGACCTCTTGAAAATCTGTTGCTTCCCTTAAAATTGTAAAAACGTTTGTTATTTTTCCCATAAATGGTATTCTTTTGAAATCAGACTCCGACATTGCATATCCTTCTTGGTAGGAATTCAATGAAAACTCTGGCAATTATTGGCAAAAATACGTTGGAAAATTACAATGCTAAAAGTTGCCTGATTTGCCACACATATATTTCCGAGCCTTCTGCAGCCATATCCGATTGAAGTGATCATTTTTTGAAATTTAGGGCTCTTTCTCAGCTTATTAACAGAACAAAACAGCAGAAAAAACTATTTTACTTCGACAAAAATTACCTGAAACTTTATGACTGGTTCAAGCAATGTATAAACAAGCAGACGCTGACAACAAACTTGGTTAGAAGTAAACAACATTTTGACCTGACAGAAACGATTGTCTCGGACAATTTGTCATCTGCTTTTGTGAATAACATCAAAAAATTTTTAGGAAATAGTGCAATTTTTCCTGGCCATGTAAGACCAAAAGTTCAAGCAGATGAACTCTTTGTGCAATAGAGAACTATTGCTTCTATACGCCAAAACCAAATCACGGGCCAAAACACCTAACAGTCATCTGACCAAAAAACATTTTTGCGGCTTCAATTTTTGCTCAAAAACACTAATTTTAGGAATCCGGAATCTGAAAAATTTTAGATTTTAATTGTCGAAATATTCTGTTAGGAAAATGACTAAATTCTTCTCATTCCCGAACTCTTGTTTTGGTGTGCTCATAACATGTGGTACCGTTCAGTCAGAAAAGTTGTCAAAGAATGTTCTTCCCTTATGAAAGTCACACGCAGAAGCGACTCATTAGTTGGCTACGAGAACCAACAATTGGCTTACTCCGACCCCAAAAAGTAACCGGAAGTAAAATAAACGTTAAATTTTAAAGATCAACGTGAAAAATTGAGCACAGACTTTATGCAGGAACTGATTTGGAAAGCACTAAAACTATAAATAATTCTATAATAAACTATATAACTATTAATTTTTTTTCCAATAGAAAATATAATGGACTAGTACAAATCTTTGTTATCAAACTTTGATTCGGAATCAAAAGTTTTTGATCATTAAAAGTTCAAATAAGGAAGTGTTTGTTTTGTTGAAACATTATTCATTCTTCTCAATTGCTCTCTATAACATCAGTCTTGTTCTCCTTAAATTTCAGAATTCTTCTCTTTTCAATCTTCATTGAACTCTTGAAAATTATTTCCGTTCTCCCCGACAATACTTACAAAAACGAAGTTCCCCTCTCATTTGGTGACACCTCTAAAATGACTCCACTCTGCTTGGAAATCACAATGATTGCTCAAAACAGAAATTGCGCAAAAACATTGAAAAGGTTGGTTCTACGGGACTCGTGCAAGTAACATTGAGGCCGACCCTCGTACAATCACAACCTAAACCGACTGAGCCAGTCTATCAAAAGCGATAGCATGTCCTTGCGGCTGATAATTCCTGCTGTCAGCTAACAGAGCTATGCGCTTTGACGTTTTCTTGAGAGGAACTGACAGACCGCCCAATGACTAAAAAGCAAGAAGAACAAACAAAATTCCTTGCTCAAAGAAACTATTTTCGAGTTGTTCACTCTTTAGCTCTTCGGCTGCTTCTCTCGCGTAACCAGACCTTTCTGCATGATTTATAATGTTTGGTTGCAATGGAGAAGTATCGGTGACGTCTAGAGCATCTGGACGACCTGATTTCCATTATAGCAGAATTTTGTCGCCAGGGCGAGAACTGTTTCCAGCAATCACGTTCCGTTTTTCGATGACTAGGGAAAAGCTAGCTGCTGAGCAAGCTGTTGCACTACGGTCATGAATCCTGTCGTGCCGTGAAATTGCATCCCCTCTTCCGTGACAGATGCCGGCGTGGTCACCGAAAATGTCAAGGGTCCCAGACCTGCAGTCAGGGCCTGTTTTTCATCTTCATAAACTGCCATCCCTAGTCTGTACTTGACACTAATTTGAAATTCACTAGGACAGAGATGGAGACCTAAGGCAGGAACTGGAGGTGCCGCAAGCCATGCGCCGGATTGAGGCCAACAGAGTGATTGCAGTCTTGCTTTCTCTCTGTTTGGCGAGACTGATTTCTTAGCAGCTCAGAAAGCTTTTCAGTATCTAGAGCTTCTTGAATTTTCATCTGTGTGTAGTAAGTCAAGTTGAAAGGTTCAAGGCTTGTATAGAGCTCTATAAAAACTCCACTATCTGAAGCGCGCTGGTTTGTAGTTTTCTGAACCTAGCCATCAGAAGATAACGCTGAGCCCACATATGCGTCCCTCTATTTCTCTTGCGATTGTCGTACTCCGAGGCCAGAAATGTTTATCGGCAAGGTTGACTGCTTCCATGCATTGTCAGAGGTGACAGTACCTATTATTTGATCTACCCATCCCGTTGGCTGCAATCGAAGACTTCTAAAAGAACGATCAGATCTCTTTTCGGGGTGTAAGTGCGTAGAGATTAAACTAACTTTGGTGTCCCTAAGCAATAAAGAAGTATAATATAAGCACATTTAGGATCATCCGGATAAGTTCTCCAGGAGCGGCACAACCTTTTGAACACGTTTCTGCAAGCAAAAAGAAACAAATTCTGGTGATCCAACAGCGGCACCCAGTACTTCAGAACCATTGCCCATGTTTCTTTTAGCTTCTCGATCAACTTAGGGTAGGTCTACAATTGACCAGAATTTTCTCTTGTCTTTCCACAAATACAGACCCATTTTTGGACATTCAAGGGCTAAGATATCGAGCGTGGTTTGCATTTGATCTTCGGAGCCTGCAACGAAAACATCGTCCAAGTGCCAAGTGTGCTGGGTAAGATTTGGAACTGCGTCTCATATTTTTTCCATAACAGGCCATAACGTCAACGAAAAGAGAAGTAGACCAAGGGGATGTCCTTGTTGAACACCCGATTAACATTGGAGACTGGCGTTATTATACAGTAGTGGAACATGCTGAGAGTAGCAAAAATTTATGAAGGCTGTAGCACCTGGTATGAAACTGCATGCTGCTTGCAGTAAAGGTGAACTCTTAACCGAATTAGAGGTATTTCGGAAATCAATCCGAAGCACTCCTTCTTTAGAGTCAGTGTTGAGGATCTTTTCGCAGAGTGGATGATTGCTTCCGCACCTCCGCTGACTCCAACCCCTAGCCGAATGGAGTCGAACAAATCAATTGCTTCTGATTTTGCTTCTTTTGCTAAACACTTAGCATTAAGGCACCTCAGGAGTTCACTGACAGCTATTGGGCGTACTCCTCCTTTCTTTTTGGACAGAGCGGTGAGCGATGCAAAGCTGAGGGCTTTTGAAATAAATGAAGGGAATTTACCCTTGCTTCCAGTATTTACAAAACTTGTTATTGCTTTAAGGGCGGATTCAGAGTGGTCGTGGAAGCTGTACAATCTAATGCGTGCAATAGATGATCTGGGTACATTTTGGAAGGACCAGCTGCAGTGTACTTACTGAAAGTTTTCAATTGTTCAAAAACTAAGTTATCGCCAAATTGATACGCACTAGATGAAATATTATTAGGCTGGAGGAACGTTGGCGCGCTTCTTTAGGATGTAGCTCTTCTAGTGATTTGAGAGTAGCTCGGCTATTAGGCGAAGTCCCTCAGATGACAGCATTTTTGCGGAGCGACCAAATTGACCTTGCAAAAAAGGACTCTTAGCTCTGCTGGCTAAAGCTTCTATTCCGTTTGTGTAACTTTTCATCGCTTGTTTCATTGACAAAGCTTCTGTTCAAGGGTTTGCATATTCACCCGAATTTCATCAACCGATGCCATTGGAGAGTCGCTAATCCTGATTCCGTTAATGCTTCTTACCTCCTCGGTTGCTCGTACGCAGGTTGCACTTCGAAACTGAAAACGATTTCTGCCAATTTAGTTTGTCATCTGATGTTTTGGCACAATCATCCATGATGCTGGTGAGCAGTTGTGACCATTTAGCTCTACATTTGACAAGAACGAAACGACATGCTGGAACATGTGAACATGCTATTGTCCGTAATCAGGGCATTTTTTTTCTTTTTCTGTATTTTTTTCAACTTTTTCAAAGAAATTATCATCAAGCCGGTTTCGTTCACACGACGCAACGAGTAGCTCAATTTTATCAAAATTTTTTTTGTTATTGTTTGGCGAATGTTCGAATTACGTTTGTGCTTCAAGTAGGCCCAAATTGACTTTGCATTGAACCACGAGTCGTGCTCTCTGAGCCCTAACCACTATATCTAATTTTGGTTTCAGTCCCCGAGTTGTCTAACACTTGAACTTTATAGAGTTTATTGACAGTGTGGGGGATGAAAAATGTGGTACATGGTGTTGTGTAGAATTGCCCCTTTTACACTCAGTTCTTGAAAGTTTTGCGTCTAACCAGTATGTGCAACACTTGTTGCGGCAGAGTCATCAATGATGTCTTGTGAGCTTGCATTATCCTGAGACTGGAATTGCAGACGAACACTATTGTTCCTAACAATTTTTTTTAAAAACGTAAATCATTTTTCCCATGTTCAAAACTGTACTTATATCATCCGAGAAAATTGTAAATCGTAAAAACGAAGTGTTTTTCTAAACCGAAGGTTCTTTTTTCGATGCCTAGACTTTTGATTGTGTTGTTGTCGACCAGGACGTTTTTTAAAGTCTAGCCTACAAGTTTTTAAGAAAAAATGATTCCTGAATAGTCCTCCTCGTTGTGTTAGTTTCTGTTGCAGTACTCTACTACTTTTTTTGAAACGTCCACTCGCGCCTAATAGCATCTATCTGTAGGGGCTACCGGTGGTACGACGTTGGAGGGGGGGAGGGGTGATCAAGAACAATCTCACAGGGTTTTGAAGCTCGGTCTTGAACTTTTGAGGTAATTTACCTCAATAGGGTTTTTTCAATTTTAAACGAAATGAATTTCGAGCTCAGCTTTCATCATCTTGAGCCACATAGCGATAGCAGGGGCCATTATTGGCCTTCTCTTTGTTTTTTTATTTCATCGTGGAGATTTTTGTTACGACCATGTGACGTCACAACTACTTCAAATCTACTTTTTGATTAGTTCGTTCACGCATTTCAACTGAATTGCGTGCGTGACGTCATTTTTCGCATCTGGTGGAGCGAGTTTTTTTTTCATTTGCGTGATTGAATTTTTGGACGCACTTGACTTACCTTACTCACAGAAATCACTTCGTATTTTTGTTATTGAGTTTCTAATTGCTCTCAAACGAATTTTGTGGCAATTATATTAGTCCTTTCGGTCTTTTTTGTCCGATTTTTCGCTTGACCGAATTTTTGTCTGACGCGTTTAACATTTTGTCTTCAAAAAGGGGGTTAACAGGTAGCACTAAGCGGGCATCAAGTGCTCTTAGAGGTTTTCAGCTCTCTGTCAGCTCAAACTGTTTTTCGAACTTATAGTTAATAAATGTAGAGGAATGTTATTCAAGATTTTAATATCACGAAGTTAGGCAATTTCTCATGTTTTTGAATTTTTCCGGCAGCAGAGGTCCTGGGACCTCCTTAAAGGTTTGATATTTAGCTGCAGCATAGTTTTGTAGAGTTAATGGGATCGTGGTCAACATTTTTTCCAGATTTTATAATTTATAATTCATTCCAGATTTTATAATTTTTGGATAAAACCTAAAATTTTCAATTTTTTCTGAATTTTTTATGTTCCACGTGCATGGGCCTTTGCGAGCCTGTGAAACTGTTTCAGGCGTGAAACAGGGATACCGAATAGTCTCCTGAGACAATCAAATGGTTCTTAAGATTTTAGTTAAAATCCAAGATTTTGGTTCTTTAAGATTTTTATCTTGGATTTTTGTAAGGTTTTTTTAAAATTTGCAATTATTTCCAAAATTTAAATATTTTGTCCTTTTCTGAGTTTAAGGACTGTTACTGGCCAAAAAATTTTCATGTCTCGGATATGTGTTTCTTTACAGAACTTTTGAGACAAAAAGTGGTTTTGAGCTTTTTTTACTGCAAAGTTAAAAACTTTTTTCATTTTGCTTTTTTCAGTTTTTTTCTATCTGATTTATTTACAAACAAGGCTAGAAAACAAAGTCGACTCCCACCGTGGAAATACTCTATTCTGAAAGTTTTAAATTGGTCAAAAACTTTGTTATCGCTATATTGATACGCACTTGATGCAATATTATCAGAGTGGAGAAAGTTTGGAGGCGCTTCTTTGCAATATAGCTCTTCTAGTGCTTTCAGAGTAGCTTTGCTATTAGGCGAAGTCCATCAGATGACAGCATTTTTGCGGAGCGACCAAATTGACCTTGCAAACATAGACTCTTAGCTCTGCTGGCTAAAGCTTCTATTCCGTTTGTGTAACATTTCATCGCTTGTTTCATTGATAAAGCTTCTGTTCAAAGGTTTGCATATTCACCCGAATTCCATCAATCGATGCCATTGGAGAGTCGCTGATCCTGATTTCGCCAATGCTTCTTACATCCTCGGTTGCTCGTACGCAGGATGCACTTCGAAACTGAAAACAATTTCTGCCAATTTAGTTCGTCGTTTGATGTTTTCGCACAATCATTCATGATGCTGGTGAGCAGTTGTGACCATTTAGCTCTAAATTTGACAGGAATGAAACAACATGCTGGAGCAAGTGAACTTACTATTGTCCGCAATCAGGGCAGTTTTTGTTCTTTTTCTGTATTTTCTTTTCAACTTTTTCCAAGAAATTATCATCAAGCTGGTTTCGTTCACAGGACGCGACGAGTAGCTCAATTTTATCAGATTTTTTTTGTGGATTTTTTGGCGAATGTTCGAATTATGTTTGTGCTTCAAGTAGGACCAAATTGACTTTGCATTGAACCACGAGTCGTGCTCTCTGAGCCCTAACCACTATATCTAATTTTGGTTTCACTCCCGGAGTTGTCTAACACTTGAACTTTATAGAGTTTATTGACAGTGTAGGGGATGAAAAATGTGGTACATGGTGTTGTGTGGAATTGCTTTTTTACACTCAGTTCTTAGAAGTTTTGCGTCTAACCAGTATGTGCATCACTTGTTGCGGCAGAGTCATCAATGATGTCTTGTGAGCTTGCATTTTATTGAGACTGGAATTGCAGACGAACACTATTGTTCGTAACAGTTTTCTTTAAAAGTAAATCGTTTTTCCCATGTTCAAAACTGTATTTATATCATCCGAGAGAATTGTAAATCGTAAAAACGAATTGTTTTCCCGAACCGAAGGTTCTCTTTTCGATGCCTAGACTTTTGATTGTGTTGTTGTCGACCAGTACGTTTTTTAATGTCTTGCCTACGAGTTTTTTAAGAAAAAATTTTCCCTGAATAGTCCTCCTCGTTGTGGTAACTTTTGTTGCAGTACTCTACTACTTTTTTGAAATGTCGCAGAATCCACTGGCGCCTAATAGCATCTATCTGTAGGGGCTACCGGTGGTACGACATTAGAGGGGGGGTGATCAAGAACTATCTCACCGGGTTTTGAAGCTCGGTCTTGAACTCTTGAGGTAATTTACCTCATTAACGTTTTTTCAATTTTAAACGAAATGAATTTCGAGCTTAGCTTTCATCATCTTGAGCCACATATCGATAGCAGGAGCCATTATTGGCCTTCTCTTTGTTTTTTATTTCATCGTGGAGATTTTTGTTACGACCATGTGAGGTCACAACTACTTCAAATCTACTTTTTGATTAGTTCGTTCACGCATTTCAACTGAATTGCGTGCGTGACGTCATTTTTCGCATCTAGTGGAGCGAGTTTTTATTTCATTTGCGTGATTAAATTTTTGGGCACACTTGACTTACCTCACTAACAGAAATGACTTCGTCACTTTGAAATTGACTTTCTAATTGCTCTCAAACAGATTTTGTGGCAATTATATTAGTCCTGTTGGACTTTTTTATCCAGTTTTTTGCTTGACCGATTGTTCATCTGACGCTTTTGACTTTTTGTCTTCAAAAAGGGCATTAACAGTTAGCACTAAGCGGGCATTGAGTGATCTTAGAGCCTTTCAGCTCTCTGTCAGCTCAAACTGTTTTGGAGACATAATTATTAGATGTAGAGAAATGTTATTCAAGATTTTATTATCACGAAATTAGACAATTTTTCATGTTTTTGAATTTTTCCGGCAGCAGAGGTCCTGGGACCTCCTCAAAAGTTTGATATTTAGCTGCAGCATAGTTTTGTAGAGTTAATGGGATGGTGGTCAACATTTTTTATGACTCCAGATTTTATAATTTTTGGATAAAACCTAAAATTTTCAATTTTTTCTGAATTTTTTATGTTCCACGTGCATGGACCTTTGCGAGCCTGTGAAACTGTTTCAGGCGTGAAACAGGGATACCGAATAGTCTCTTGAGACAATCAAATGGTTCTTAAGATTTTAGTATCTTGGATTTTTGTAAGGTTTTTTTAAAATTTGCAATTATTTCCAAAATTTTAATATTTTGTCCTTTTCTGAGTTTAAGGACTGTTACTGCCCAAAAAAATTTCTCGTATATGGGTTTTTTTTACAGAACTTTTGAGACAAATTGATTTTGAGCTTTTTTACTGTAAAGTAGAAAACTTTTTTTTTCATTTTGCTTTTTTCATTTTTTTTCTATGTGATTTATTTACTAACAAGGCTAGAAAACTAGAAGTTGCAAAGTCGACTCCCACCATGGAAAATATTCTTGTCCGAAAGTTTTAAGTTGTTCAAAAACTATGTTATCGCTAAATTGATACGCACTTGATGCAATACTATCAGGTTGGAGAAAGTTTGGAGGCGCTTCTTTGGCATATAGCTCTTCCAGTGCTTTCAGAGTAGCTGAGCTATTAGGCGCAAGTCCCTCAGGTGACCGGATTTTTTGCGGCGTGACCAAATTGACCTTGCAAACATAGACTCTTAGCTCTGCTGGCTAATTCTTCTATTCCGTTTGTTTAAATTTTCTTCGCTTGTTTTATTGACAACTTCTGTCCAAAGGCTTGCATAATCGCCCGCGTTCCATCGATCGACGCGATTGGAGTGCAGCTGATCTTGGTTTCGTTAATGCTTTTTATCTCCTCGGTTGTTCGCACGCAGGATGCACTTCGAAACTGAAAAGAATTTCGGCCAATTTAGTTCGTCATCTGGTGTTTTGGCACCATCATCCAGGATGCTGCTCAGCAATTGTGACCACTTAGCTCTAATTCTGACCGGAACGAAACGACAGCTACGAGGCTACAAATCCATTGCGGCTGTTTTCTGGCAATTTGATCTGCCAGCTATATCAACTATTAATAACGTGGCGCTTTTCAACACGTTTAACGTAGATGTCACAAAAATTCAACGCTTTCATTGTTACACTTTAATATTTTTTGGGTTTTTAAGTGCTGGCTTCTTTTTAATAGCCGTACAGCGATAGCTGGGGCTATTATTGGCCTTCTCTTGTTTTTTTTTATTTCGTCGTCATGATTTTTGTTACGACCATATGACGTCACAGCCACTTTTTGTTCATTCGTTCATGCAATTTCAACTGAATTGCATGTGTGACGTCATTTTTCGCTCTTAGTGGAGCGAGTTTTTTTGTTCATGCGCGTGATTAAATTTTTGGTCACACTTGACTTACCTCACTCACAAAAATGACTTCATCACTTTGAAATTGACTTTTATTTACTTTAATTCAAAGAGATAAGGTCAAATAGGTGTGTGTTACTCTAAATGAAGGTTATTTGAGATCAGCTAATAGAGGCAGCAATAACTTGTACAGATTTTTAATCAAAATATAACAGATCAGCCTTCAATGAAAATAGGAATTTTTTGGTCTTTCTTTTTTACTGTTTTTTTAGACTGTCGATCTACGAATCTATTGTGGCTATTTTCTGGCAATCTGCCAGCTATGTTTTTGTTTAGTTTTCCTGTCTTAGTTTAATTTGGCGAACCTGATATTAATCGATTCCTGGTCAGATGTCCAAATTTTTTGATAAATTTCCGATAATTTCTTGTAAAATTCGTAAAAAAAAATTTATATGGTTTTACGATTTTTTTACTGGGAAAATAATGGTTAAATTGGGCAATAAATGGGAATAAATTTAATGATTTTTGATATCTTTGACATATTTTTGTCAATTTATGCTTTAACTGTTATGATTGATAGATCGTTATATATTCTCATAAAAAACCTTTTTTAAACCAATTTTTAACTCAATTTGGATTAATGTGATAATATGAGTATATGAAATCGTTTGCTTAGAACCCTGGCGTGATCAAATCAATGCTGAAACACTGGGCTCACTGTGATGAAATTGCCATGGAAAACAAACGCTATCTAGGATTGTGGATTCCATTTATCCATTTCCTTCTCTCAGTTTGTTGATATATAACTCGAGTTTCAAAAGTTTCAAGAGTTACACAATTTCAAAAGTTAAGTATCAGGGCAAAAAAACGGGCTAAAATAGACTTTCTAACTTGTCTTTTTCGAAATGCTATTAACAAAAGATTTTCATTAAGTTCTACATTTGCTTCACCTAATTCGCTCAAGAGTGTAATAAAGAGTGGAATAAAGAGTGTAATTATAGTGTATTTTTAAAAGTGTAATAAGGGTGTACTAAAGAGTGTAAAGAGTGTACATTAAAGTGTAATTTTCTCAAAATTACACTCTTACACTCTTATCCCTGCTAATTAAGAGTGGAATTGGCTTTACACACTTATTCTCGCTTAATAACGGTGGAATACGGGTGTACGCCTCGGCCCGGGTCCTCTCGAATTTGTCTCACCCTCCCTCCCCCTGTGAACAAAAGAACAAAACTTTTGGGGTAGTTAACTACCATTTGAAAAGTTATTGCCTCCAGTTGGGTTCATATATAACGTATAGAGCACCCTCCACCTAATACCGTAAGCGTGCTATAAGTGGGCTATAATTTCGCGCGGTGGGGGTGGGGTTATACAGGGAAATGCACCAAAAGAAATTGTATCAATCTGTGTTACTTATTAATAGCCGCGTCAGCCTTTCAGACGGCTATTATTTAGGCGCTCTCCTTTTTTTACAATTCGAAGAATTTGAATTGTATTGGGGCGCGGTGTTTTTTTTTTCAGATATTTTCACACATTTTCCAATGAATTTGATCTTTCAAAACGGGATAAACAGGTAAAGCCCAGCGGGCAATTAGTTTCATTAGAGGCCCAAAGTGGTCTTTAGTAGTCCTTAAAGTGCATAGAGGGGTGCAGTTGCTGGGACGGCCTTAATTTAAGGTTAAAAGGTCATTTTTAGGGCTCAAAATGGTTGGCTTTTTCTTATTGTTTGTGATTGTTTTGAGTTTTTTGTTTGGTTTGTCTTAGATTGAAGTTTTTAAAGGTTGTTGAAGTTTTTTTGTGAGAAGAAATTACTTGCTATGGCCATTTTATGAGCTATGTGTTTTGGTATTGCAAACACAAACACGCAAAATGGTTATAGTTTTTGCAATTTTTTTCAAATTTTTTGAAGGGTTTTGTCATTTTCCGAGTTTTTCCACCCTCAGGGGCCCGCGAATCTAATTTAAGGTTTGATGATAGGGCACTGCATAGCTTCTAGTAACAATGGATTGGTTTTCATTATTTCAATGTCTCTAAATTTGTCAATTTTTTTAAAGTTTTCCTAAGTATTTTGTCATTTTTTGATATTTGTCCGTTATCAAGTGCCAGTTAACCTATTGCACGGTCTGCATGGTTGTTAGTGTCAATGGATTTGTTTTCAACAATCAAACATTTCAAATTTAATAAACTTTTTGATAAATTCTGCAAATTTTTTCAATTTTTTTTTTAGAATATTTTTCTTTCAATCAGTTTTTCTTGCCTTAGTAGCCAGGTAACCTCCTCCAGAGGTTGATAGTATGTTATTAAATAGTTGGCAAGGGGCAATGGAATCGTTATCTACATTTTAAAAGAACGAAATTCCATCTTTGAAGTTTGAATTTTTTTCTAATTTATTGCCTATCGATCTTTATGAACCAATAAATTTCTTAAGAATTGTTTCAATTGAGCTACTGGATATCCTCCAGAGAAAATGATTCTGAAGATATTGAGAACACAATTTTCAGCAACATTTCATTAAAATTTGCAATTGATTCTATAAATTTTCATAAAAAATCTTTATTAAAACTTCATTAAAATTCATTAAACCTTTTTCTGTGATTTTCTGAATTAATCGATCTTCAAGGGCCAATGAATTTTGTTCAGGTCATGCAGATATTATTCTGGACCGTTTTCAGAGACAAAAATTGGTTATGAACATGTTTTTGAATAGGTATACTTGACAGAATCCAATTTTGCTTTCGGGGTAAAAGCTTCAAGAGTTTTAACAATGAGTATTTTTATGTTTAGTTAGTTTGATTGTTTTAATTTCTCAACTTTTTGAGATGATGCTGTTTGCGTTGGCCGGCACTGCTCAATTGATTTTCTGGTCAGATAAAGTACTTTTAAGTTTGCCAATTATTTCTTTGGATTGTTTTTCAGGACTTGTCTTGCTATGCTTTTTTTAGTATCTGATCACACATTTTCATGATTTTTGAAGTCAAATTGGGTTAGTGATTTTGTTCAGGCCAAAACAGAAAGCGGAAAGAAAAAGTATTCTGCGGCGTAAAATTTTTTCGCTCTAATTTTAAAGTAGAGTGACAAAGCGGTGTTTGAACAAAAATTTGTTTCCTCGCTATTGTTTTTTTGTTCAATTGCGGCTATTTCTTTTTGAGTTTTACTGTTTTTTCGATTTTTTTGATCGTTTTTTTTTCAAAATGGTTTTCCCAATCCATTCATAGTTCATTCCAGGCGTAGTTGTTTGTTTGAATCAAATTTCTTTTTCTCGCTAGTGGCTTTATATTCGCTTTTTGAAATTGACTGTCTCTTTTTTATTTGTTTGAACTGATTTTTTTGGAAATGGTTTTTCCAATTCACACAAAATTCGTCCAAGGTCAAATTTTTTGTTTTGTCAACAAAAATTAAAATTTTTTGAATTGTACGTCAGGACTTGTCACGCTAAGTTTCTTTAATTCGCTTTACCTTTTGATCACGTTTTTCGTTTAACGTAAGTCACTATTTTCACGATTGACTTCTGTTTTATTTCACTCACTGTTTCATCTGAATGGAGTATAATTTTTTTCACGCATTGAATTACGTATTGCAGTGGATACGGTCAATGTCAAATGAGCAAAATTCAAATAAAAAACGGGATAAACTGATAAAGACGGTTCAATAAGTAATAATGCATTAGGTTACCAAAGTTCATTAGAGTGATTGCTCGCTGATATTAATGTTAAACTTATTTCCCTTTAGTTTAGAAGCTGAAGTGAGTATAGGTTTAGAATCTAAATAAAACTGCGCAATGAATTAGAACAATTTTTGAAATAATTTTGTCAATTTCATTATTTTTCTGTTTCAATCACGATATGCTCCTAGCGCGTCAACGGCGGCTATTTTCCGGCAACCTGCGTGCTATGTTTGTTTAATTGGATTTTTGGTAATTGGCACAAAAACAATTTGATTCATTTGAAACAATTGAGAGTGATTTTAAGCAATAAGTATCCGTAAAAAATGGACTAATCAAAGACAAACATCTAGAAAAAATCGGAAGCTTCGTTCAAAAAATATTTTTTTGCAGTTCAACATTTATCAACAAGAAATTTTAAATTTCTCTCTGAGACAGAAAAAATGATCTCACCTTTATAACACACGATAAAAACAGGGCAACATTGCACAACAAACGACAGCAAAATACCTTTTTAGGGTAATTAAAAGACGTAATTTAGATGTGATAGCAGCACGCAAACAATTGAACGCGGTTTTTAGTCGCTCTTTAACGAAACTTGAAGCAATTATTGTAAAGCTGTTGGCCTTTTACGACTCAAAGAGGAGTATTCCGGCACTTTTTTTCAGCAGAAATCAATTTGTTCATGACTTGAATTCTGATTTCTTTCTATTAGACCATTTACCTCCATTTTTGAATTTTGATTCCTGTTTTCTGACATTGGATTTTAAGAGTAGCTTTGTTTGAACTTCTTAATTGCTCTCAAACGAAGTTTTTATCAATTAGTTCGGTCGGTTTTTTATACGACTTGAAGAGGAGTATTGGTTTTCTTAAGGTTTTCTTTACCGGAAGTACTATTCCTTCAGACGCTGTTTTGACCTAATAGCAAAAGTGAGTAAATTTGCCCATTGAACTATTTTTTTCTGAGTGAGAGAAAATTTTTGATAATGCGCTGCGTTTAATAAATAATTTTTTTTACTTTGAAAAGTAGTTTTTGACTAAGTGGCTCATATAGACAACCGTATTTAGCCGTTTTTGTCTAAGTTGCCCAAGTTTGTTGATTGTAATTTTTTTGAAGAAAAAAATTTTTTATTCGATGTTACATTGATAAGTAAGCATCAAATTTGATTCCGCAAAATGCGTTGCAAAGTTGGCAAATGTTTCCTGATTTTTCTGTTAAGTTTTGGTTTTTTTATATCAATTTCATAATTTCTGGATCTTTCAGCCGTCTTTTTCAGTTAAAATCGTCAATTAAATAGTAGTAATTATTGCAACTTCTCTTTGATAATTCATATACTCAACGCTTCTCTCTACATCGATGTAATTTTGTTTTATAAAATTGTACATATGCTAAACTGATTTTGGTAGTTTTTTTTCTAATTTTTGTCAGTTTTTTGTTTTTTTGTCTTTTTGTGCAACATGAGGGACTTTGGTTTCGTTTCAATAAAAATTGAATCATTTTTTGGCGTGAAGTTTTTGGAAAATAGTTAAACTTTTTTGTCATTTTTTTGCAAATTGTTTCAATGTTTCGTATGTTGTAATACTGCTTTTTCTTTTTTGTTCTGTTCAGATGTCTGAATCTTTGTCTCGGATGGCACGTTGTTTTTTCTATGTCTCGAACAATGTCATCTGAACAATGAAATGTATTAGTTTTTTCTTGTTTTTTTAAATTTTATTTTTAACTTTCAAAAACCAAGAATTTATCTTTGTTTTACGGTGTTCCTTAAATTGTGTCTATATTCTTCACACGCTAGTTTGTATCATTCTAGTTTTGTCCTGGCACCTACATTTTTATTTGTTGTATTGATTTATTCGTCAAGTTTTTGTCATTTCTTTGGTTAGCAATTGATTTCATTCATCATAAGGCGGTACTGAGATTTTGCTAGGAAACCTTTTCAAAAATTTAGACTTTTTACTATTCATTGCCATTTTTTCCGGCCTTGGAATTGTTTTTGTACGAATTTTTGCCTTTGAATTTTATTCTGTTGCTTATGTCTTCAATGATTTATGTAACTTTTTAATAAGTGTAAAATTATCTAGTCTAGCATGCATACAACAAGGAAGAAGTATGTGTTGTTTTTGTTTTAATTGCAGTGATTAAAAATCTATTTGTAGTGGTTTTCTGATTCTTAAACTTGAGCATATTTTATTGAAAAATTCTTTTTAGTTTCTAAGATTATTATCTGCCGTTTGCTATCGCGATCTTTTCGAGATTAGAATAAAAACTTATTTGAGGGAAATTCATAGCCCTGTCAGCTTTTCCAGTCTATCAGTATTTTGAATATCCTAAAAATTTCGGACTTTTTAATGTTACCAAACGTTTTCAATAGTCTGAACTTTTGCTGCATTTTGTTGCTCTTGGTGACAGTGGTTTCAGTTTCATCAATTTTTAGACCAGACCATGGAGCTAATGGTTTAATGGTTTAATACAAAAAGTACTGGCTTCAGCTGCAATTGCGGTTTTTTTGTGAAATTTTGAAGCTTCTAGTCGCTTCCGGAAATCATCCAGCTATGTTTTTTGTTCGATTTTTTGCTTGACCAATTTTTTGTCTGACGCTTTTGACTTTTCATCCTCAAAAACATGACAAGCTGGTAGCGCTCAGCGGGCATTAAGTGCCCTTAGAGCTTTTCAGCTCTGTTTCTGCTCAATCTGTTTTGGAGACTCATAGTTATGGTGTGAAGGGTGGTTCTTAAATGTTGAAGACAACCCCACTGTTTACACCCCGCACTAATGCCCCAACCCACCCCTCCCTCCCCATCAGCCCCAAGTTGCACCCACAGATTTTTATTTCGTCTTACCCTGAATTCTTGGAATTGACTTTTTCAATGACTTATATCACTCAAAAAGTGACTTCTGAACTCACTTATGGAATTTAAATTTTATGAACATTTACTTGTTGAAGGTCAATAGTGTGCATCTAAGTAGTGTCAAACATATATGCCATAATTCTTGATTATTAGAGTCTTGAGTTTTCGATTCCGAATATTAATTTTGGGATCTTCTCCGTTTGTTCCCCCAGTACGTTATGCGCCCCCAGTTACAGAGCGCGTGCCATTACATTGTAAGTCATCATGTAAAAAGTATTGCACGTGCATCTGAGGGGTGCAACAATATGCGCCCACTAAGCTAAGGCGGCACAAACGGAAAAAGATCCTAATTTTGAAAAGTCCTATTAGGGCTTTCTCTTTATAGAGCTTATGTGTCTCATAAAAATGACAGTCCCAGCTAACCCAAAAAGTCTAGTGGTCTATTAAAGGACTGGTGGTTGATCTGTCTATCTAATCTCTTTAGTTTTTACAATTCATGGAAGGCCCCAAGCGTCTATCGCGGCTGTTTCCCGGCGATCTGCCGGCTGTTTTTCAAAATTTTTGTCGGTTTTTCGATTTCTCCAGCCTCAAGAGCCGAGGAACCTCCGCTAGGGTTTGATAACAGGCTACTGTTTTGTTTTTAAATTTAATGAAATGTGTTTCAAGATCTCAACAGCACCAAAATTTTTGCATTTTTTACAGAAAATCTTTTCCTAATTTTTTGATATTTATTGTCTTTATTCAGAATTTTCACCACAAATTTTTTTTTCAATTTTTTGACATTTATTGTCATTATTCAGGTTTTTCAGCCTAACTGAAAATTTCCAATAGGGTTTGATAAAGAATTACTGGAAAAAATGTTTTGGCCGTGGATTAGTTTCAACTTTTACTATCACAAATTTTAGCAGTTTTTATGCAACTTGCAAATTTAATTTTTCAAATTTTTTGGGTTTCTCCAATTTGAGGTTGATACCACACTTCAGCTGCTGTTATGTAGTGTAATATCATAATCTATTATGCTCATTAACACTGAATTATATTAGAAATGATTTTATCCTACATGATTCAACAAGCACTGTTTTGGAAATCTTTGTTAATTGCTCTCAAAAGCAGTTTAACGCTAATATATTAATTCTGTTTGTCTCTTTGATGCGATTTTTCGCTTGATCAATTATTCGTCTGACAGATTTGACTTATCAACCTCAAAAACGGAATAAATAAGTAGCACCAAGCGTGCCTTAATTTCTCTTAGAGGCTTTCAGCCCAATAGTCTCCGAGTATGCGATTCATTGAAACTATTTTGGAGACTTATACTTATGTTGTGAACGGTGGTTCAAAGAAATTGATCCCACGCCCCCAACCATCGCCCCTTTCACATCAGTCCCCCAATCTACTTTTGCACTCCCTTTGCGATGCACCCCCGCTGCGCTCACCTTACGCCCCTTCAATTAAGCTGAAGCTAGCCTCATTAAACAGTGGCTAGCTACTGACGAAGCACATCGCTCGCCGGTCGCTTGAGAGCAATTCGCCCGAAGTTAGTCGGTTACTTTATAGTAATTAGGAGCTGCTGGCAACATTCAGGGTGAAAATATCTACTTGGTATTTTTTTATCCTACTTCTGACTAAACAACATACCAACCGCCTACCCATCATGACGCTGCCTAATCCACCCCCAGCTACCCTCCATACATCATCCCGTACATAATCTTCTCCGCCTACCTGCCCTCCCCACTTACCCTTTACGCCTATCTAACGCCCTCCTACTACTTACCTCACCCGAACAAAAAAAAACGGATAACCACATTCCTAACAAAAAATTTGTTGTTTTTAACTATAGATGGCTTTTTAATTGCTCTCAAGGAAGTTTGTAGGAATTATATTAGTCTTGCTGGTCATTTTTATGCAATTTTTTGCTTTACCGATTTTTCCTCTGACCTTTGGACTTTTCGTCGTCAAAAACAAGATAAACAGGTAGCACCAAGAGGGCATTAAGTGCTCTTAGAGGCCTTCACCTCACTAGTCTCGAAGTATACGAATAACAGAAACTATTTTGGAGACTTATACTTGCGTGAAGGTTCTTAGAGATTGACCCCAAGTGTGCAGTTCACTGCCAAAAATCATATAAAAAGTGCGCAAAAATTAGTGTAATTTTTTCGCTTTGAATCTTAGTTGTGGTTATAGTGCTATATAATAACCTCTAATGACGTCATTTGTAGTGATTTTAGTGAATTTAGTTACACTCCCCACAACTGAAGTAGGATGCAATAGATTTGGGCTAGCACTAGTTGATCGAGTGCAATGTTTCTGGCATTGGTCGGTTATGATTGTTTCTTTTGCTCCAAATGGTTTCAATATTAGATCATGAGGAAAAATATTGTTTGCTGGTTGCTATTTTTAAAGAGAAGAAAACAGTTTTGTTTTAATGAAATTAATTAGAACAAAAATCTGTCACTGTAAACATCAAAAATTCTTCTAAGTGTAACCGTTTTGTCTGCAATCAGACATAAGTGCCGTACAATTGTATCGTGAAAAATTATACTTATAATAAAAAAATTTCATCAGATTATATTGTCAACAAAAACAAAAAAATCTAACTCTACTGGACTGTAAAACCTACTAGCTGGCGCGTAAGCTGAAACATAGCTGCAAAAATTGGATGACTGATATATTCCGTCGAGAGATATAAAATTGTTAAAATTGAACAATCTAGGAGAAACCTAATCAAATATTGAAAAATGATTGTTTTTGAGATTTTGAGAAATTATAGAGTTTAAGATATTCGAGTTAAGATATCAGTTTTCTCAAGATTTCTTGCTTCAAAAGCACAATGTACGACAAACGAAATGGTGTTTTGAAAAAATATATATATATATATATATTATATATATATATATATATATATATATATATTATATATATATATATTATATATATATTCATCAGATATATCATTTTTTTTCAATGAGACAAAGTGGATTAGTTTCAACAAAATGTCAATTAGCCTAAAATTTTGTGGGTGAGTATCTCAGGTACGGCATTTTTTAAAGAAAAAGGCAATAAAAATTCAGAAAGAAAATTCGTCCCGAAGTTTACATGTTTTCTTCTTTTCGAGCACACTGTTGCTGTATAGATTGTGTTATTTTCTGGAAATGAAATTAAGTGTTGAAAATGATATTTTTTTCACATACCAATGCTTTCATTTATTCATATGCATCCAAGTGAATAAAATGTACATTAGATATGATATGAAAAATAAAATAGTTGGAAAAATATTCCCTCGAAAAATAATACCTCAGGCGACTTTAACAGCAGGCTAAAATTTGACAGAATATGGATATTGAAAAAAGTCCAAATATGTTTTTTCACTGATATTAGTTATCCATAGAAGTTATTAAGTTCAAGTGCAAATATTTTTCCATTAACAAAGGTTGTGCAGTAGCTCATTTTTTGTTTATATGAATTATTTTTCAGAAAATTTATCATTGAAAAGCATAAATGATTTTAAAAAATTGATTTTCAAACCGAATTGTTTTTACTATGAAATGAATTTCGACTTGCTGTATAAAAATAAATTAAGCTCCCTTTCATCGAGAAAGGTTCAAGTCGTAGATTATTAATAGTTTTTTTGTAGTTTTCTGGATCAACCTCTATCTACAATATTCAGGTTCATCCTATTCCTTAGCCGCTGAATTGAAAAACAATTGGCCAGTTTTTAATCCACATCTAATAGTCGAAGAAGTAATGTGGACAGATCTTAGCCAATCGTTTCAAATATAGGTCTTTATTGAAGATTATAAAGTTTTTAATATAATGATATTTGAATTCTAAATAATCTATCTCTGTCGTATATCATGCCTGAGAAAGAAAAAGTATTGATTAAATAAGAAATTCATCATTGAACAAATAAACTTTAGTAGTTGTTTTTGATTTCCCTAAGACCACATACAATCTGCATAACTCAAAAGTTTTCAAAAAAGTGTCCGTTTTTTCTGATTCTTTATTTGCTTTCAAAAACAATTCGATCTCAACTGATATATCACCAGCATGCTTTTCTGCTATTAAGAAGTGCCAAAGGAGGCCGGAAAAATGGGAGAGAAATTTGTTTTTGCCGAGTATATTAAGAGAAGCGATCAAATGGAAAATGAAAAATCCTACGATTTAATCAATTTCTTCGCAGTAAATTTTTCATGCGATTTATTCATTTCCACAAGGTGCCTATTGTCAATTGAAGAAAATAATGCCATTTGAGTGTGCTCAGGATATTTTTAAAATACACTAGCAATTTAGATGAAAAAAGTAATGAAGATATATGATGCTTTTTTCTAACAGCAAAAAATCGTTTTAACTGAATTCCATTCTTTCCAACACTAAACTCTTGACAATGGTCGTGTATAACAAAAACGTCTACTTTTACCAAGTTTTGCCAATCAGATGTAGAACAGTTACATTGTATTGTCGTTGAGTTAACATATAGTGTTAATTTGTCTCAAGCTACATAGAGGGCACAAAAATGCGATTTTTTTCATAAAATGTTACAATTTTTAATCTTCGCTTCTGCCAGCAAACATGCTCTTAATTGTAGAAAGAATAAACACACAAAAATTTGATTTTGTTCATAAATGGTTTAATTGCTCTCAAACGAAGTTTGTAGCAATTATATTAGTCCTGTTGTTTTCTATGCAATTTTTCGCTTGACTGATTTTTTGTCTGACCCATTTGACTTTTCGTCCTTTAAAAATAGAGTTAAAAGCTGACGCCCAGTGGGCATTAAGTTTCATTAGAGGCCCTTAGCGGCGTTCAGTATTTCTTCTATTATTTTAGAATTTTTTGTTGGCCCAGTCTAAAATTGAGGCTGGTTAATGTTGATAAAGGTCTTTTGCAGGACTAAAGTTCAATTGTTCAATCTTTGTTCAATTGATCTGCTAGTCAGTTACAGTTGTTCTAAATTTTTCTTTCAACTCTTTGGATTGTATTTCAGGACTTGTCCTGTGTTGTTTATTTTTTGTATGAAGTATTCACACCTTTTTATCATGACTTTGAGCTTTCAAAACGAAATAAACAAGTAAAGCTCAGCGTTTATCAAGTTTCATTAGAGGCCGGTCACCGCGCTTAGTATTCCTTAAAACTCTTAGAATGTTATAATGGTTAAACTACTGGGAAGGCCGCAGTTCAAGGTTAAAAGGACAATTTTAAGAGTTTTCGAGCCCAAAATGCTGCAACACATCGCGTTTTTTGTCATTTTTTGTTGAAAAATCAGAAAATTGAGGTTTTTTGCATGTAAAACTAAGGTCTTTTGCAT
This sequence comes from Convolutriloba macropyga, assembly GCF_964194025.1. NCBI lineage: Eukaryota > Metazoa > Xenacoelomorpha > Acoela > Convolutidae > Convolutriloba > Convolutriloba macropyga. The sequence continues at coordinate 36,074,024 of NC_134480.1, read as the reverse complement.
GTCATAATGTTTTTATTGATCATTATAAGATTTTAATAGCTATATGTTCTGTTACTCCAATCACAAACACGCAAATTTATACTAAACTTTACAATTTTTTCTATTTTTTGTCTTTTTTGGAGTCTTTTCAGCCCTAAGTGTCAAGGAACCTCATCTAGGGTTCCTCTAGGGAACCTCCTCTAACGTGCAGTTTTTTTTCAATTTTTTTAAAAGTTTATTGCCATTATTAAAATTTTTCTAGCTCCAGGGACCCAGAAACCAGTCGTACGGGTTTGATGATAGAATATTGAAAACTTTTTATTGGGCATGCATTAGTTTTCAAACTTTTTAATATCTCAATTTTTAGCAATTTTTTATGAAACTTTTTCCATATTTTTTCAAGTTTTTAGCTTCAAGAGCCAAAGCACCTCCTCCAAGGTTTGATAATAAGCTGTCGCATAGTTTTTAGTGATAATCGAATGCTTATCAAGATTTGGATGCATCGGGGTTTAGCAATTTTTTGGTAAAATTTTTTTTTCAAAGTTTTGGAAAATTCTTATCATGTTCCAAAAGTATGGACTTTATAAGCAGGTGAAACTATTTGAAACTTGAAATAGGGATACTAAATAGTCTCTTGAGACAATGAAATAATTCTAAAGTTAACAAAATTAAGAATTTTAGCAACATTGTGTTAAAAATTGCAATTGTTTTCAGAGTTTTTGAATGATTTGTCTTTTTCTGAAATTTACTATCATTATGTCTTTTAGGTGAAATTTTTGGTCTAATTGTTCAAATTCCAGAAAAAGAAAATTGGTTTTAAACATTTTCTCCATTGTGATATCTGGAGAAACTTTTCTTTTAAATTTTGCATTTTTTCAGTGAGCATGCAAAATTTGGTTTTAAATTTGGTTTGCACTCCAGAAAAAGAAAATTGGTTTTAAACATTTTCTCCATTGTGATATCTGGAGAAACTTTTCTTTTAAATTTTGCATTTTTTCAGTTTTTTCTTTGTGATTTTATTACTAACAAGGCTAGAAAATTAGATTTTGCATAGTCGAATCTCATCACCAAAAATAATCCTATTCTTTCCTTTTCCTTCTCTTTCACGTTTTTATCTCTCTCACACTTTATCTCTTTCTCTCTCTCTCCCTCTCTCTTTTTTTAACACTTTTGGGATCTATTCTGATTCGGCCCCCCCCCCCCCCCCCCCCCAGTGTCTTTTACGCCCCCCAAATACAAATTATATGTTGTAATCTAGAACGGTACTTTGTTAAAAAAAAATAGCATATGCGCTCTGGGGGGCGTAAAAAATTGATGCTCACTAAACTAGGGGGCCAAAACAGAATAGATATTATTTCTGTTGATGCCGCACTTCAGCTGCTGTTATGTAGCGTGCTGTCATCATCTGTTCCCGTCATTAACGCTGAATTTTAGTAGAAATGTTTTTACCACAAATGAAATAACTAGCACTTTTCAGCAAATCATTGTAAATTGCTCTCAAACGAAATGCGAGTTTTTAAGCAACTTTTTGCTTGACCCATTTTTCGTCTGACCCATTTGACTTTTAGTTCCCAAAAATTAGATAACCAGGTAGCACTCAGCGGGCATGAAATTTTCTTAGAACTTTTCAGTTCAATATTCTCAAATTATGCGAGTCACAGAAGCTGTTTTATAGACTTATACTTATGGTGTGAAGGGCTGTTCTTAGAAATTGATCCCCTCACTTCAGCCCCAATCCCTGACCCTGCACATTTTTCAGTTGGTAAGGACCCCATGCTGCCAAAGATCCCCTCTCACGGTTGCTTCCCCCACCCCATTGCGCTCACTACACGCCCCCTCAAATAAGCTAAAACTAACCTCACTAAACCGTGGCTAGCTATTGACGGAGGCCACCACTCGCTGATTGCTTGAGAGCAATTCCCCCGAAGTTAGTCTTATTATACTTTTTAATCTCTAAGGAAATACACAAAATTGGATTTTATCCATAAAGTAATATAATCTTTATTCTGACAATGCCCTGGCCTTCGATTTGACAATAGGGGGCTCTGGCGTCTTGTCGTCATTAGATTACTTGGGTTTAAAACTTGGGCTTGTTAAAATTACCTTTATTTCATGGCTTCAGCACGACACGTGCGCTTTGTTCAATCGTATATTTTTGGGCTTATGAATCAATTTCACAGGAATCAAAGTTTTGGCGACAAAATATGGTATGTCAGAATCAAAAGAATTATCGACGTCGATAACATAGTCTTTGCTTCTGTCAACAAACATGCTCAAACTTGTAGAAAGAAGAAACAGTGAAATTTCATGCAAATAGTCTTTGAAAAAGGAGAGTTTGAGACTGCAAATTTATTGTACCTCTTGTCTTTCTTAAAACTGAATTTTAGACATTCATGATGCTGTTGTACTTTTAAACTACTATGCAGTTTATGATTTTACTTTCTCATGAAGCTCAAGTATGACGATGTTCGTATACTTCATAAAATGTAATAAATCAATGAAAAAACAATAATCATAATGTTTCTGTTTCTGCGTAATTTTCTCGGTCTTTTTTCTTTTTACTTCACTCGCTTAAGTGGAAGAGAGCGAACGTTAGATAACGCAGAAACTAGACTCGAGTTATAAAGAGCCGAAACAAAAAAAATGCCTTTTATTAATCTAAATTGTTAGATGATTACCAAGAAAAGTACTTAATTCGATTAATTGATTTCATATTTGGTTGTGATAGTTTCATATCAAGTCCCATAAATATCTGAGGCATGGCCATGGCCGCAATATTTTCAGGATAATTATTTATTAGTTCGCTTTCATTTTCTTTTACTGTTCCACGCCTGCTTTTTGCGTGACCTAAATTTTTCGCGTTCAGAATTTATATCTGTTGCTAAAAGTTGACTGTAAGATAAGCGGTTTCAAGGGCCTGATAATTTAGTTGTTAATGCTTCTGATTAGTACGCCGGAGATTGGGGATCGAACCTCTGCGTTTTAAAAAATTTTTGCACCCAAAAATGTTCCAAATGATAGATTAGAGTTTTGAATTGAAGTTTTTTGGCTGGCCGCGATTCCAAATCTTTCCAACAAATTTCATTATCTGTTCCTCTCTGTGTTTTACGGCACGCAATTTTTTTTCGCAGCCATTCTGGCACTGTGCCAGCTATGTTAATTACCTTTTAATTACCTCAATCCCAAATTGCTCGGATTACCCTTTCATAATTGGTTTATTTTCAGTTTCAGTTATCAATTTCAGTAATATTTGACCAGAAGCGGAAAGTGGATTTCTATTTCAAGTGATTGAAATCAAAATTGAAATAGTTTATCGATTAAAATGTTAGAAAGCGCCGAAGCCTGAATTGATTTAAAAAGCCGAAAACAAGAAGTTACCTTTTTGTTACCCTATTTTGTTAGTTGGTTACCATGAAAAGTACCTAATTGGGTTAATTGATCTGATTTTCGGTTGTTACAGTTTCTTATCAAGTCCCATGAGCCGCTGAGTTTTGGCCATGTCCCGCGATAATTTCACGATAAATAATTTTTAATTGGCTTTCATTTTTTGCGAGAAAATATTAAAATTTCTTTTCTCAAATACTCGGTTTTGATTGGTTGAGAATTTGGTAGTCTCATTTCAGAAGGCAATTTAATTATCTGAATTTATTGACTAATAATTTCAATAAATTTTCGGCTCTCCTTCAACCGGCTTTCTTAACTACTGCTCTCTTTCAATTACTACTTCACTCAACATTTAATCAGAGATACTTTCCAATGAGTTTTTAAAATTTATTACATTGGTTATTCAATGGTTGGACCATTAGGTGCAGAGACACATTACCAATTCTCCTTGTGCTCCTCCGGGTGACGTATTTATTGCTGGAGTTTTTCTAGAATTGATACCTGGTTGGAAAATTTGAGTGATAACTGACCAAAAAACTGGCACGAATTAATAGATGAGTGGTCTGAGCAAAATACAAGTGGCTGTTTTTTCCGAACAGTTGAAAAATATTGATGTCAACGCCACATAAATTAACAACAAAAACTTTATGGTTTTGGAAAGCAGAATAATAACGTAAAGCATTAATTGTTCCGACCCCCACTTTAGTGGGGAGGGAGGAACTATATACTCAACTGGGTTTTTTTTGTTCAGTCAAATTTGGCCGATCGATATATTCATTGTAGAGAATTGTGAGTGGTATCATTAAAAAGCCCGTCCAGCGTAGAATACGGAATTAAAAGATTTTTTCGATTTTTGATTTTTACAGGGAGTTATCGAGGTTTCAAGTTTTGAGAACTTTCGACTGTTTTTGTTCACATTTTCAGTAATTTTTGCTTAAATTTGGCACAATTTCGCTAATATAATTCCAAATAAGTTAAATCTTTTAACGGCAAAGTGTTGTTATTACCGTTAGAGATAGAAGATTGTTGCTGAATTGTTTGATTGAAGTTTTTTTCTGGCTAAAATTTTTGACAAAATTTTCAAAATTCAAACCTTTTTCATCAAAAATGGCACAAAATATGCATTTTTTGGTCCACTTTGTTAAAGTTTGCCAGACTTAGTGACCTAGAAACCTTAACACAGACTCCCTAATCTCAGAAAGATCATTAGTTGCAAATAGGCGCCGTATGAAAGTCTTCTGGAATTAAAACATGGCCGTTTTTTGGCAGATTTAACTCGATAATTATACAAAATGCATCGTTGTTTTTTATAATATTGGAAGAATTTCACTCAACAATTGGTCTAATTTGCAAAAACTTGGAACAGTTGGTCGGTTTGCTGGGCGCGCGACAAAATCAGGGAGAGGTTCGATATTATCATGGATTCATAGAATCAGAGAATTTTTGGTTTTTCTTTTGATGCTGCCTTTTTTCAAAATAATTTGCTATTGTTCCTTTAATGTTGATTACCGACAATATTTTTTATTCACGGCACGGTTAATGACAGGTAAAATTTAACTGAATTCTTGTCTTTTGCTTTCAATTGTTATTCTTTTGGCAGTCTGATTTTTAAGTTTAACCACTCAAAGATAAAAATTTCTTCCTCAACAGGTGAAGTTAAAACTTTTATATTCATTCCATTGTTACCTAATGTCTCTTATGTTATTGATCGTATTTGTTTTACGGAAAATTCTGTGATTTTTTGAACTCGTCAATTTTTATATTATTTTCATCAACATTTTGCTTATTCTCAGTAAGTACAAGTCAACCTTTCCTCCTTGTAGAATAAAAACTAATTTTGAAGCCGATTGTTTCAACAGAAGGTTTTCTTGCTTTTGGTATTACAAGTTTTCAAACAAAATTTTCTGATTTTTTTGCATAATTGCCCATTTTTGCTGTTGTTTTCGTTTCTTTTGTAAATTTTCACATTATTTGACAATCTAACTGAAAAAAATTTTAAAACCTCTGAAACTGAACATATATTTTGTTTGCATAGCATATGGTTTGAAGGGCTGCGACACCGTTCTCTTGCAGAAATAGGTGGAATTTTTTAATTTCGCACTTTATTTGTTGTTAAATTTTGTTGTCATATGCCAAATAATGAATAATGTGTAATTAAAGATTTTAGTGGCCAACTATAGATAAACAAATGAACTTAATAGCTGATATCGGTAAATAGCTTATGGTTATTTTGACTGTCGAATTAAATTTCTAAAAAAAAGTAACAGTATTCGTCAACCTATCACTTTTGTCTGGTTTGCGTTTTTTCGTAATTTACTATGTTGTATCATTTCCGTAAATTAGCTTCATTATTCAGAGCTTTTTTAAATGTTTTGTTCAATCAAAAAATAATTTTTCTGTTGTTTAAAAGTTTTAAAGGATGTCTTCATGGCTTAGACAATTTGCTTCAGATGAATTTTGTGAAGTTTAGATACTTTTCAGTTTTTGTGGTTTTTGCTGTCATTTTGCATTGTGTGATAGTCGTTTTACAAAAAGACGTTATGATGATCAAAGGAGACGCAAATAAAGATGTTATATTCTCGTGGTTATTATCCTATAAATTTATTGTCTTCAAAACTGTGGTCTCGTAAAGTTGTTTGTGAAACTTATTAGGTCAGCTTGTATTTAATGTCATTTTATAGTCTTTTGATTTAGTCTCAATAATAACAGTTGCAATCAGTTTTTTGAGTAGTTGCAAGACAGACTGTCTACTCTTTTATTCGAAAATTTTGTTGGCTATGAATTTTGAAAATATTTGTTTTTTTAAAAAAAAGAGAGATTTTTGAGATCTGCCAATTTTATTTCTGTTATTTTGTAGCTAAGAATCTCTATATACAATTCACAATATATATCTATTGAAACACAATTTGCTCTTCATAGCGGTTTTATTTTCCTCAAATGGTCTTTCTTCTTGGAACAACCAGTTTTTGTGATTTTTGCATTTTTGCCCCTTTTTTGTAGGTGTTTGTTTTCTTTTCACAGTATCAAAAGAATGGGCGTCTTTTGATTTACAAATGTTGTCACCTGCAAAAAATGCAAACGAAGATTTTAATTTTTTTTAGTTATCAGCTTAAAATTTAATTGATTGGGGGGACATCGTATTCGTGCATAATTTTTTGTGCAAATTTTTCGTTTTTGCCTGTGTTTGTCGTTCTTTTTGTAGTCGAATGACATATCCTGGATAATATTTGTATAATATTAATAGGCCCTCTAGAGTCTATTGTTTTATATTTTTAGTAGTTTGATGAACGATATGTTGATATGTTAACTTTTTATCTCATATGGTAGACAATTAAGTGAAACATGTAGATGTGCGGGGTCGGAACTTAATGTGCGAACGCACATTACCGAGCCTCCTTGTTAGAAGAATAAAATTAAATATTCAGTTATTGTTTAACACAAATTTAGTTTTCGCGTCCTCTTTCGCGTCCAAATTTAGTTTCTGGTCAAAATAATTTGACCGTTTATCGTTGAACGTTTGCTACACGTTTACTAAATATGGAACCTTTTAACCCTACTTTGAAATTATTTCTGCATTATTAACTTTATCCACAAAATTGATACCAAAAGCAACAACCAAAAGAGAGATTACACACTTCAATTTTTTTTTGCGGTTTTTGCGGTTAAGAATAGAAAGAATTGTTACCCCTAAAACTACCCCTAAAAATGGCACTCGATTGAAAACTCTTGGCCCGAGGGAATGGGAGGTGGGAAAAGGAAATGCCCTGCCATGTTTTGCAGTTTCATTGGCGGAGTTTGAGGGGATAAAACAGAAGCAGAAAGAGCACAGCAGTTCTTACACTTCTGAGAGCACTTTGAAAAGGTCTTCGATTGATGTGGAGCAATATCTGCACTCTGAGTTCTTCCTAATTTTGAAGGATAAAATGAAGTTGATTCGTGAACAGTTCATTCAGGTCTGAAAATGTCTTTGTTACAATACATCTGTTATCATACCAACTCACATGCGCAAAGGCATCATGATAAGACAATTATATCACTCAATTTTCTAAGTAGAATCTAAACACTGAGCGAGCCCAATATGAAGCTGTCCCTGATAAGAATCGTGCTTAAATTGGCAATGAACAGACATGTTGAGACTGAAATTGCTATAATTATTAGTCTTAAATTGAGGGCCAATCTTGGCTCCGTTTCAATTAGCCCCGGTTTGCACATCATAAAAAGGTCATATATGATTTCTGGGTAATCATAAAAGGATCTTCAATGAATGTGGAAAACACTATTGGCGGAGCTGTAATTGATTATCAAGAGTGAAAAATGCAAATAAACCTCGCTATCACTTAAATCTTGAGATCGTTTCTCACCGGTAATCATGCAAGAACCATGCAATTTTTTTTCATAACTGGGTCACCCCTCATTCAACTTTCTTTGATATCGATTATTAGTAATCGTACTAGGATACGTATGAATTTTATGATTTCTTAGTAGTTATACAAGGATCATACGAAAAAGTTAACATTATGCCACGCATTGGAAAAGCACATGGCCAGTAAAAACTGTATGATGATTTAAGTGTTATAAGAATGCCCCATGCAGATTACTTCTTGGAAATCGCAAGGATACTTTCCATGCCTGGTTCCTACTAGAAAATAGATTATGATTTGTATGACATGATGTATGATCTTCGGATGAACCCTATAGTAGCCAAGGAGTTGATATATATGTTATTAAAACTGTAAACTTTAATGGAAACTTAGGAAAGATTTACTCCAAAATCGTTGTCATAAATAGTATAGAAAAGATAGAAACTAATTTTATTGTTTTTTAAATCTATAACTTAGACAAGGCGGCTCGTTAATATGCGTTCGCACATGATGTTCCGACCCGAGCTCATCTACATTTTTGACTTAATTGTCAACCAAATGAAGAAATAACAAAAATAGATGCTTGAGTTTAAAACAATCGTTACACAACCAATCTATTAACTGAATTAAATAACACCATGCCTTATTACAGCGCCAATGAGATCTGACCTTAGAGAGACTGTGAGAAACAACAAAAAAATAGCAAAAACAAAAACTTTACGGCAAAAACTGAATATCTAAATTTAAAAGCACATAGTCACAACGTCAAAAAGCAAAATGCAGTCAGACAAAACCTTAACTACTCAAATTTCATTTGTCCTAACTATACAGCGGACGGAAAGTTTTCTTAATGAGACTATGTTACAAGTCAACAAAGAGAACGATAAATGAGGCGAAATTCAAAACTTAATCAACATTTTTTAAACCAAGAAATTTCAAAAGTCTTAAGAATCGTTAGCTTTTAACTAAATAATCCTTGCTAAATTACAAAAAAGTTACTAGAAAACCAAAAACCTTTGTCTTTGGGTAGTTTAAGCCTTAGAAACGAACTAAACAAAAACCTAAAATATTAGAAACTATTTGCGAAAACACAAACTATTGCTACCATTAAAATCATTAGCTATTATCTGAATATTATGTACTTTTAATTCAATTCTCATTTCTAATGGTTCGGCTTCAGGAATTACACTGAGAGATGAAATCTTTGTTTGGGTCACATCTGTAAACCATTGGGATCTGTTACTACGAGATTGTTCTGAAAGAAGAGAAAAAGAAGCCCAAAAAAAGAGACCATCCAAAAAACGTTTAAAAAAACGCATATTGTCCGACAAACAAAGCATCGGTGACGAATAATATCAGTAGATATGTTGTTTTTTGGAATACAAGAAATTGGATGTGACCTCTCATTGATGAAAATAAGTTACAATTTGACGAAAAGAACAAAAAAAAAACAAAATGTTTGAAAATGTATATCGAAAACTTTAAGAATAAAGGCTGTAAACTGACTGACTGATTCGGATTATGTCAAAAATTCAATCCTCAGTTACAAGCCTAAGAGACTTGTCAGCAATTTACGGCTACCTAAAGAACAAAAACACGCAAAAACAGCAATTTCAAGAAAAAAATTGAGCGAGAAAAGTGTCGAAGGCAATAAAAAGAGAATTTTTCACAAAAACATTTTCTATGTTCAAATAATTTTTAACAGCAATGGAATTCTTTTTTTAAATCAAAATAGTTTCAAATAGTCAAATATGAACAAATACATTAGTACCACGAAACTTTTGCGAAAACTCGTAGTATCAACGGCATTAGTTTCGTTAGCTTTCAACGGAATCCAATAAATACAACAAATCATGCCTCCATGGGACAACAAGTTTATTGGCCATTCATATTTGGTCAATAAGACCTTACAACAAGTTATTGAAGATGAAAACAACAACAAAGACAGGCAACAACCAAGAGTTGATTAGAAAAGTGCCAGAAGAAAGTGTCGAAGCAATAAATCAAAAATTCTTCTCTGAAAACTTTATACATGATCGGTTGAACGTTTTCCCTCAATCAATGGGAACTATAAGTATAAGGATAATGTGATAAAATTTCAATAGGATCAAAAAATAAAAAATGCCCAAAAAATAAAAAAAGTTGAAAACTAGTGGCATTGAAGTTTTAAAACTAATAGGTAGAAGATAAAACCACTAACCAGAGTTTTTTTGGCTGAATAAGAAATTAAAAAAGATATTCTAAGTACTAAGAGTGGCTATCAGTCCACTAAAAAAGTTTAGTATCGGTTAATTTTCAAAAAAATTTGGAATCTTAACAGCCATTAAACTCAAAAGCTTTTAACGGAGGTCAATAACTACGCTCAGAAATAACACCATGGCTGCAAAAATATGTTTGTCATGCATAGATAATCAGTAGTACATCACAATAAGTCATTAGATTATGAAAACAACAACAGAAACATGCGAAAACCAAAACTCAGTAGAAAACTGCGAGAAGAAAATTTCGAAGCCATTTAAACCATTAGCTTTTCTCTGAAAATTTTATCTGTGATCCACTGAATGTCCTTTCTAAGCCAATGGGATTAGAATAAAATCTGGATAAGGTGTATAATATTTGCATATTGTGATAAGAGTTCAAAAGTAACCAATAATACAAAAATATCCCATTTCTTTTTAAATTTTGAAATCTTGTGTTATTGAAGTCATATAATCAATAGTTAGAAGATAAAAACGCCATCGAAATTTAATTTAGTTTCTGTAGAAAATAAATAGGTTCTGTCAATATTGAGAGACTAACAGTTCACCAAAAGATTGGTTAATGTTCAAAAAAGATCTTCGAAAAATTAATTTTTAAATTCTTAAAAGCCATTAAATTCGATAAATTTCAACGGAAGTCCAAAAAATACGCTCAAATATGCTTCAATAGGAGTAAGGAGATGCTTGTCATGCATAGGTGATCAATATGGAATCACAACAAAAATTATAAGTCTTATGATTATGAAAACAACAACAAAATCAGGCAAAAACCAAAAATTCGGTAGAGAAGTGCGAGAAGAAAAGGTCGAAGCCATTTGAAACCATAGGCTTTGCTCCAAAAAATTTATCTGTGATCCAATGAAAGTTTTCTTTTTGAAGCCAATAGGAGCTGTCAATAGGATAATGTGATAAGATTTCAAAAGTAACCAATGATACGGAAATATCCAAAAAAAAATTTTTAAAACTTTATGAAATCTTGTGTCATTGAAGTCATATTACTAAAAGCTAGAAGATAAAACCACCAGCTAGACCAAATTTGGTTACATTAGTATGGAGGAGGGTGCTGTTATCACAGAGACTGACTTACAGTTCATGATAGTAAGTTTATGATTGGTTAATGTTCGAAAAAATTTTCGAAAATTTTTTTTTAAAAGTCTTAACAGCCATTAGTTGTCCACTCAAAGCACTAGATATGCTCATTTAAATCTCATTACGGAATATATTGACCTGTTAGTCAATGAGTCAATGCCATAAGACTCCATGAAGTCAGTAAAACCTCAAAAAGATATTCAAAAATTCATTTAAAATTACGAAAACTCGGAGTCGAATTTAAAGAAAAACATGATCAGTTCCTTGAAAACGATTTATTTTGTTCATTGGGCTTCATTTGACGGTAAAAGAGGTTTTCCATTAATGGAACCTCAATATGAAAAGTGACTGACTTGTCTCTAGGTGACTTAAGAAGCAAAAGAAGTAGAAAAGTTTTATAAAAAAAAAGATCTCTCAAAAAATTTCGGATTTTTATGATATTGAAGCTCCCTATGAGACCAGAACTAGTCCTTTTTATCGGCTTTAGTCCATTAGGAACACGAAATTGGTTCATTTTTGGGCAAGAAATTTAAGTTTGAAATACTAATTTTATAGAAAATATCTTAATTTGAAGAAAAATCACACTAAAAGTGAACAAATATCCTGTTGTTCACACAAAACTTCAAACCTCAATAACTCTTCGAAAAAAAAACGAAAATCAAAAAAATCTTTTTAATTTTGAATTCTACGCTGGACCAGCTTTTTAATGATACCACTCACATTTCTCTGCGATGACTATATCGATAGGCCAAAATTGACTGAACAAAAAAAACCCATTTGAGTATATAGTTCCTCCCCCCCCACAAGTGGGGTCGGAACAAATTAATTGATTATATGTGTAAAATAAGAATTCACAATTCACGTAGCCGCCGACAACTTTTTACATGGCCTTGACGTAAAACTTATTGTTATATGCTTCATAAATGACTGTGCATGATTGCTAGGTCGTATAGGAAAATTTCACAATTTCTTTCGAAAATAAAAAAATACGGAATTCTTACTACCAAAAATTGAGTATGATCGTTGTATGACTATAGGGAATCTTATATGTCCTTATATCATTGAATAGGCCATTGTCAACATCTGTTAGAATCGGACAGCTATCGTGCATAATAACTTACGACACTCTTCAAACTGACCATTTCATTGTCAATATATATTTTTATGTGCATGCTCTTTTCGGTTAGTGTATAATCTTCATCCGGATGAATGCTCGTCACAAGGAGATCTCTGGTTACATAGACTTGGAAGACAGACTGGGTAGGAACAAGAAACGGAGGGATTCTCTCATCAACGGTTCTCTTCCCATGCAGCCTAACGCATCTGATCTCAGGTTCATATTTTCATATAGTTGGAAACTTGATTGAAGTTCTAGAGTTATCTCAAGATCCAATTGTAGAAATTTTTCGGCTCTCAAAAGAATTTGTAGTAATGATTATAGTCGTTTGATTAATAAAAATCTAAGAAATTAAATTCGAATTGCATCGATATGCGGTCTTTTTGACGACTCGAAGCGGGAGTTATGGTGACCAATTTCTTAAATCGATTGAGGGACTGAAACAGGACATAAAAATCACTGTAGCGCGTGATCAACGTAGTACAAAGCAAATCTGAAGACCAGAGAGATGAAAAATATGTGTCTTGTTCATAGAAGGGAGTTTAATGCTAAATTGGATCTTTTTCAACTATTATACTGAATTTTAGGACATTTTAGCGATATTTTACCCTTTGGATTGTTTTTCTGCATTTAATGGAAACTACATTACAGCCTCAAATATGCAATTTCAGAAAAACTTCGCTCAATTTCTACTACAAATTGAGTTAAACTTTTATGCCATGAAGGAGTTTATTTCTATAAAATTTGACAAAGTGGCGGGAGATACTTGTTGCAATTTTACTCCTTACTCTGAAGAGATCTCTGTGAGATGGTCATGGCTTGACCAGTGTTACAGATTATTTTGGGTGTATGTGTATCTGACGCTTTTGACAGGTAGCGCCCAGGGGACAGGTAGCGCCCAGGGGGCATTAAGTGCTCTTAGAGCCCTTCGGCTCTGTTTCAGCTCAAACTGTTTTGGAGACTTATACTTATGGTGTGAAGGGCGGCTCTTAGAGATTGACCAGAGTTGACCCCCCACTATTGCCCCCACCCCACTGTTGCCCACCAGCCCCCCCCCCCCCCCCAAAAAAAAAATTTTTTTGAAAATTTTTGTCGGTTTTTTAGGTTTCTCCAGCCTCAAAAGCTGAGGTCCCTCCTCCAGGGTTTGATGATTGAATACTGTATAGTTTCTAAATGTAATGGAATGTTTTTCAAGATTTCAACACGACGAATCTTAGCCTTTTTTTGTAAAATTTACAACTTTTTTCAATTTTTTTGACATTTTTTGTCATTATTCTAGTTTATCGGCCTAACAGAAAAATTTCATTAGGGTTTGATTAAAAAAAGTACGGGAAAATGTTTTTTGGCCTTGGATTAATTTTCAACATTTTTATCACAAATTTTAGCAGTTTTTTATGCAAGTTTTTTCACCGGCCTCAAGAGCCACACGACCTCCTTTAGGGTTTGATTATGGGCTAATGCATAGCTTCTAGACGTTATGGAGTGTTTTTCAAGATTTTAATATCAGCAACTTTTAAAAATATTTGCAATTTTTTCAAGTTTTTTGAAGCTTTTTGAATTTTTCATCATTTTTTTCCGAAACCAAGGTCTTAGGGGCCTCCTCCAAGGTTTGATGATAGGCTGTCCGATAGTTTCTAGAGTTAATGGAACGGTTATCATTATTTTAATGACTCCAGCTAATTAGCTAATTAGCAATTTTTTGATGAATTTTTGACTCCAGCTAAGTTTATGGATCTTCATGAGCTAGTGAAACTATTTAAAGCTTGAAAAAGGGATACTGGATAGTCTCTTGAGATAATGAAATGGTTTTGAAGATTTTAGTATCTGAAATTTTAGCACAATTTTGTTAAAATTTCCGATTGTTTTTAAAATTTTTAAGTACATTTGTCCTTTTTCTGAGTTTAACGATCATTACTGGCCAACGAAATTTTTCAGGTCTTGCAGATGGGTTACTTGTCACAACTCCAGAGACAAAAAATAGTTTCGAACATTTTCACTGAAAAATCTGGGAGCTTTTCTTTTAAGTTTAGCAATATTTTCCAAATGCTCGATGGTCGTTTGAGAGCAATTCGCCCCACGTTAGTCGGTTATGTACTTTTCATCCACTGCCTTTAGTTAATAACTTTTTCAATTTGGATAGTTTTTCCGACAAAGTGGTGTATATAACTAATCTGTTTTAGCTCTTTTTCGACAATTTAGCCCATCTCTTTTGCTTGTATTCATTATTCAGTGAAACTTTAACTTTTACTATGGCTGCATTATTATGAAACCATCTGAAATAGAATTACAGTATCTTTAAGAGCCTCAATTTGCGTTTCCAGTACAAAGTTCCTCGCCAAAACGGATGTCGCTTCTGGAAATTCTCTTGCTTTGTTTTGTCGTCAAGCTATTTTGTTCAAAAAAGTGTGAACACTATCACTTAAAATCTGCTTTTTGTTCATAATTTCTTTCATGCAATTTCGGTTAAAAGCACGAGTAGCGTTGTTTTTAGTCATAAAACAGCGAGTTCATTACAATTCAAAAAATTTAAATTGTGTCGGTGCGCTGTCATTTTTTAAAGACCTGTTCACTGTTTTTTTCGACATTTTCTTGTCAATAATAAGTCAAATTGCAGCGGTTATTGTAATCAGACTGGAGATGTAAGAAGAGCGAAAGGTGAGTACATTGAACGCGTGATTGTTTGACAAACTGCTTTTCAATTGAAGTAGGAAAAAAGACGTTTAAACATAAACTGGTTTTTATGTTTTTGACAGCAAAACTTCGTCACCTGAGGAAATTTGATTTCGATTTGTGCAGTTTTTTCTCCAAAGTTCTAAAAAAACATCCTAAAACGTGATGTGCGATTTCAAACAGTACTTAGTTGCATCTATTTGACAACTCCGAATGTTTTCTAAGACGTAGACGCTATTTGTCTCCGAAAAACAGAAAATTTTTGGATTCTGTTTGTATTTGCGGTAGTTTTTGTTATTTCGTCACTTTGTTTCATCAATGATATATTTCAATGATTGCGTTATGAAAACACTTTGAGAAATTGTATCAATTTGAATTAGAAATTAACTTTTATAACAAATTTGACACTACTGGTTTTCAAAAAAAATACTAACAATTTTATGGGTTTTATCAATTATCATTACTTTTATTGTTCTTTCATTAAGTGTCATTATGAAAAACTCTCAGTGAATCTTTCATCAACACTATTGTAATCGACTTAAATGGTTTCACTCGTATCTAACGATTTGAACTTTGGAACGACTTGCTTTAAAAAATACTATTTTGCTTTTGGATTTTGCCGCTTTTTCTTGATCTTTGGTGTTCTGTCATTTGCTCTCATTTTTTGTTATTCTCATGGCCTTTTCATTAGTCATTTTAGTTTTATTAATTTTCATTGCAAAACTGAAAGTTTCAAGTAATTTGACATGACTTGATTTAATTTTATTTTTGATTTCTTCGATTTTTACAGTTCGTTCAGATATTTTGTTGTTGTTGTTGTCACTTAATGACAGCTCTCTAGACTATCGAATGACTCATGTTTGACTCTAGTTAATCGTGTTCATTAATATGTTCCAATTTTCACAACTTTGACAAAACTTGTTTTAAAAAATGCTATTAAATTTTGTGGAATTTTTCCAGTTTTGTAATTAATTGCTCTCAAACGAAGTTTATAGCAATTATATTAGTTCTGTCGGTATTTTTATGCAATTTTTTGCTGGACCAATTTTTCCTCTGACCCATTTGACTTTTGGTCCTCAAAAACGGGAGAAACAGGTAGCGTTCAGCGGGCATTAAATGCTCTTAGAGCCCTTCGGCTCTGTTTCAGCTCAAACTGTTTTGGAGAATTATACTTGTGGTGTAAAGGGCCGTTCTTAGAGGTTGAATGAAGATCCCTCCACTGATGATCTCCCGTTATATTGCCCCATCCACCTCGCGCTGTTACTCCCCATCCAACTGTTGCACCCCCCCCCCCCCCAATAGCCTTCGGTGAACCCCCCCCCCCCCGCCCCGTGTCTAGCTACTGACGAACAACCGCTCGCTAAAAACACGCAAATTTAGACTATTTTGCTATTTTTTTAAATGTTTTTGAAAATTTTTGTCATTTTTTGATTTTTATCAGCTCTAGGTGTCAAGGAACCTCCTATAGGTTTTAATAATAAGTTAGTGTATAGTTTCCAATGGGAATGGAATGGTTTCAACTTTTTATCATCCCGAATTTTTGCATTTTTTGAAAAAACATGCGAATTATTTCAAAATTTTTTTGACATTTTTTTTCCTTGTTCGGATCTTTCTAGACCCATGAGCCAGACAAAACTCCTTCGGGGTTTGAAAATAAGTTACTGGCATTTTTTTTTGACACTGGAATAGTTTTTTAACTTTTTAATATCACAAATTTAAGCAATTTGTTGATAATGTTGGTCAATTTTTATGTTGTTTTCAGACCCAAGAGCCAAGGAATATCCTCTAGGGTTTGACAATAAAATTTTTTATAGTTTCTAGACGTAATGGAATCCTAGCAAAACTAGAATAATAGCAAAATTTTTTGACAAAATTTTGCAATTTTTTTTCAATTTTTTTTAAACATTTATAGTCAGTATTCAGGTTTTTTGAGCCTCTTAGGCCAGAAAACCTCCATTAGGGTTTAATAGTTAGCTATTAGAATTTTTTTGATGGCCAAGAATAATTTTCAACATTTTATTATCACAAATTTTAGCAATTTTTCTATAAAACTTTCATGTTTTGTAAGTTTTTTGAAAAAGTTTGTCGTTCTTTAGATTACTCCAGCCTCAAAAGCCATGCAACCTAATCTAGGGTTTGATAATATGTTCCAATTTAGTTTTTAGATGTAATAGAATGTTTTTCCAGATTTTAATAATACGAACTTAAGCAGTTTTTTACAGAAATATTTGCAATTTCAAATTTTTTGAATCTTTTCGAAACTTTTCCGGCACCAAGGGCCCTTGCATGTCCTCCAAGGTTTAAAAATAAGCTGCTGCATAATTTCTAGAGTAAATGAAATGGCGATCAACGTTAATATGAATCCAATTTTGAGTATATTCTCGATAAAGCTTAAATTTTTTTTCAGATAGTTTTGGAATATCATTATCAAGTTCCAAGTTTTTTTGGACCAGTAAAACTATTTCAGGCACAAAATGGGTTACTGGATGGTCTCTTGAGACATTGAAATGGTGTTTAATACATTAATATCATGAAATCTAACAAAATTTTGTTAAAATTTGCAGTTTGTTCCATTTTTTATTGAATAATTATTTTTTTTCGGAATTAAATTATCATTACTGGCCAACGAAATTTTTTAACTTTTGCAGATATGACAAATGACAGAAATCCAGAGACAAAACTTTTTATTGAACAATTTCTTCCCGGCAAAGTTTGGAAACTTTTTTTTGAACTTTGCACTTTCATTTTTCTTTGTTTATTTACTAACAAGGCTAGAAAACTAGAATGTGCAGAGTCAAATCCAATCAATGAAAATATACCGATTTCTATTTCTCTCTCTGTTGGTCAGGGTTTTTTTCTTCTCTTTCTCGTTCACGTTTTATCTCTCTCTCTCTCTCTCACTCCATCTCTCTCTCCTTTTGTTGGTGCGGCACTTCAGCTGTTGTTATGTGGCTTAATGTCATCATCTATTATTTTCATTACCGCTGAGTTATAGTAGAAAATTTTTGATCAAAAATGACCTTACAAGCACTCTTTTCTGCAATTTTTCGCTTGACCGATGTTTTCTCTGACCCATTTGACTTTTCGTCTCTAGAGCCTGTCAGCCCACTAGTCTCCAAGTATGCGATTCGCAGAAACTGTTTTGGAGACTTATATTTATGTTGTGAAGGACGGTTCATAGAAGATGACCTCACACCCCCACCCACCGCCCCCACATCAATCCCCCAATCCCTTTTTGCACCCCCGCTGCGTTCACCTTACGCCGCTTCGTTTAAGTTAAAGCTAGCCTCACTAAACGGTGGCCAGGTACTGACGAAGCTAACCGCTCACGAGTCGTTAGAGAGCAATTCACCCGAGGTTAGACGGTTCAGTTTTTTTGCTGTTTTGTCAATTAGGCATTACTGAGAGGTCTCGTTTAATCTCGAATTAGGCATAATTGAATCCACACAATGCTAATATTTTGAATTTTAAAATAATCTTGTCCTTGACACCATTTCTTTTCGAACTTTTCTTTGTATCCTGTATCCTGCGTTTGTTGTTACTTTTGATACCTGGTTTTTGCTGAAGTTGAAACAAACTTTCTATCTATTGTAGAAAAATGTTTTTGCCTAAAGTTGTTGTTTCTCAGTGGTTTTCTACAAATTTGGCTTTTGATGTCTAAAGTACCGTTGTGTAAAATTTTTTCGAAGTTGGCGTTGTTGCACATAAAAACTTCAGAAAACTATTTTCGGAAAATGGAACTGAAAAAAAATATAATTAGATTTTTTGATGTTCTGCCTACTTTTGTTAACAACTTGGTACATAATCTGTTTTTTTTTCTGGGATCTGTTCTTCCAAAGAGATTATGAAATTGTTATATTCAATGTGTTCAATTCCTTGAAATGTAATGCAGGTTTTTTATTGCTTCATTAAATTTTTGATTATGGTTTATTTACCTCACTCTCAAAAATGTGTTTCTGCACTTCCAGGGTGATATCTCTCTTTATTAAATTTAAGGGAATAAAGTCAACTTAGTATATGCCAATCTAATTGAAATCTATTTGATAGCAGTTAACTGATGCAGCATCAAGTTTTTAAGAGCTGCTAGTTGTTAAGAGCGAGTTATTAGTGAATGATTTTTTTGTTTTATTTAGTCGCCAAATTTTCATTTTGCCATATGAACTCACACTCACTTCAAATTTGCGTTTTGCATCATTCATTTATGCGTTATCCATTGCTGTGAGTGAAATGTTTTTTATTGGAGCGAAATGCTTTGTTCATTTGTGTTATTAAGTGTCTGGTCACATGCGACAGACAACAATCACAAAAATGATTTCATTGCTGCCAGTTTTGTTGTTTAATTGAGTAAGCTGTCTATTTGTCAATCTTATTGAAAAATTTTTAAGAGTAGCTAATGGAAGCAGCCATAAGTTATTCAGGTTCTTGTTCGCAGAAAAACGTCTCAAAAAAAGAAGAGAAAGATTTTAATTGATCTCAAACGATTTTTGTAGCAATAATAATAGTGCTGTTGGTTTTTTAATGCGATTTTTTGCCTGACCAATTTTTCGCCTGACCCATTTTACTATTTGTCCTCAAAAACAGGATAAACAGGTAGCGACCAGCGGGCATTAAGTGCTCCTAGAGCCCTTCAGCTCACTAGTTTCCAAGTAAGTGATTAACAGAAACTGTTTTTGAGACTTATATATGTGTGAAGGTTCTCAGAGAGGTTGATCCCAGGTGTGCAGTTCAGTACCAAAAATCACATGAGAAGAGCGTTAAAATTAGTGTAATTTTTTCTCTTTGAATCTTAGTTGTGGTTATAGTGGTATACAATAACCTCTAATAACGTCATTTGCAGTGAATTTAGTGTTTTTAGTCACACCGCACCCAACTGAAGTAGGCTGCGATAGATTAGGGCTCCCACTAGTCGTTCGAGTGCACTGTTTCCTTTGCTCCAAATGGTTTCAATATTAGATTATGAGTTAAAAAATTGTTTGCTGGTTGCTATTTTTAATTGTTCTTGAACGAATTTCATAGCAATTATTGTAAAACGTGTGTGTCTTTTTTATGCAAATTTTTCTTCTCTTTCTCCTTCACGTTTTATCTTTCTCTCACTCACTCCGTCTCTCTCCTTTTGTTGTGCGGCACTTAAGCTGTTGTTATGTGGCGTAATGTCGTCATCTATTATTTTCATTAACGCTGAGTTATAGTAGAAAATTTTTGATCAAAAATGACTTTACAAGCACTCTTTTATGCAATTTTTCGCTTGACCGATATTTTGTCTGACCCATTTGACTTTTGGTCTCCAGAGCCTTTCAGCTCACTAGTCTCCAAGTATGCGATTCACAGAAATTGTTTTGGAGACTTATACTTATGGTGCAGAGGGTGGTTCTTAGAGGTTGACCCCCCACCCCCTCCCCCATTCGCCCCTCACCAACATCAGCTACCCCCACTCTCTTCATCCCCAATCTTCACCCCTGCACATCATTCAGGCCGTAAAAACGTGCCCCCGTGCAGCGACAGCCAACCCCCCCCCCCCCCCCGCCTAAACGGACGAAACCAAACGCTCGTTTGAGAGCAATTCGCCCGACTTTAGTCGGTAACGTTGTTTTATTTTATTTTAGCTGTAAAGCAGAATATATAGAGTGCGTGACATTAACCTGTATTATTGCTGCTAAATTGCTCTAAAATGAGGTTTGTAGCAGTTTAATTAGTCCCTTTTGTTACCCCTCGCCACCTATGCTCCATCTTCCCTCATCTAGTAGACACAGGTTACCTACGCATAAGCTAGCTACTGCCGAAGTGAACACTCTCGCCTGTCGTTTGAGAGCAATTCGTCAGACGTTAGTCGGCCATGAGGTAAATTTGTTCTGTACGTCAGAAAACTCAAAGTCTCTGTTATTGCTCTAGAATTGTTTGGTTATAGTTTTATGGACTGGTCTGGATGTCAGGTATTGGATGGAGGACAACTGAACCCAACTGAAAACTTTCAAATAATCACAGCTGGAACCAATATCAAATTCAGAAGCAAGCTCACCGGATTTGTCATCGACCCTAACAAGGTTAAAAACAATTTCGTCCTGAAAACTGGTCGAACTGACTTGAAATTTAATCCTTGCGTTACACACCGATTTATATGCGACAGTTGGCTGTTAAAGTATTCCGACAGGCCTCACTTTACTAACATGATCAGTATGCAATAGCTTTGTTAATCAAGTGCAAGTAATTAGTTTCAGTCATTTCAAATATCAGTTACATCTGGTATAATCTGGTAAACAGCTTTCAGATAGTTTTTTAAACATAAATAGGCCAATTTGCGAGAATTGTAGCTCTTTCTATCTCTTGAGCCATGACAACCGGCGTTGCGAAAAAACGACAAAACCGACTCAAAAAGGGAAACGCTGTATTTGTTTGGGTTTTATTGGTCTCATCAGTTTCATCAGTGGCAATTATATTAGTCCTGCTCGTGTATCTCTTAGCATGGGATTCGCCGAAACTGTTTAAAAGATACAAATTCATTGTGTGAAGGGCGGTGCATGTTTGACCCCACTGCAGTTAAACCCCCCCCCCCTTAAATCCCCTCACCCCCCCCCCCTTATCAAAGCACCAGAGAGTTAAGTAGATTCAGATGGTTGATAGTTGTGGCCACGAAACATTCTGAGTGCAAAGATAATTGAATGTCAGATATTCGAGGGGCTTCAAACGTTTGACAATTTACATAACTCAATTCATATAGAGCAATCAGGATGAGCTTACTATTCACAAAATTTATCACAAACTTCTGTTCAAAATAAATCGAAAAGACAAAGAAAAGCACCTTTTATTCTGGTAAAGCCTGCTTTTGAGTGCTTGGGTCTGCTCAGACACGATTGGGGAAAATGAGCAAGTATGACGAACGAGCGTGAAAAGGAGATAAAGTTTGATCATGGTTGTTTATTGCCTGTATGGGCCGGTCTATCACCTCGCGACCTGGGTTGTTTCAATCAGGGGCTAATAATAAATGAGGAAATCAATTTAATTATTCCACAGGATGACCCTGGAAGGCGCACCACTCGAGTAATTGTGGAGAACCCTTTTCCTTACCTGCAGGCAGAATTCTATGATCATTGCCTGGAAGCTTCTGACACGGAGGAAGAGGAGGAGGGACAGAAAAAGGGAGGGTGGAATGGTGCAAAACGACAATCTTTGAGGAAAAGCAAAGTTCACATCAAGGACGATTCTGCCAGTTTTCCCAAAGTAAGGATTCAGAGCAGATTTGCTTTAGATGTTATAGAAAAAAGTTGTGTGAGCAAAGTGACATATATACTTGTATCTCAAAGCATTGCTATCTATTTTTGACTTACGCAACTTTGTACTGAATGCTATATAGTACCTAATGCTCCAAAATTGATGTTCCATATACATAAATGAGATAATGAAAGTACTCTAATTTTTTGGGGGGGATAAGTACTTAACATGAGTTAAGATGAGTAAAGTTTTGTCGCATACTCTTAGTTTTGCAGTTTTCTTCATTGTATGGACTCTTTTTTATTTTTGATTTTCAAACAACTCTCAAAAGATGGTCATCAGTTGGCCGACCTTTCTAATTAAGACCCAGTGAAAATCAACTTAATACAGCTTGATAAGACATGCATGGTCTTGACATCGATTGCAAAACTTGAACCATCTGGCCAAAAACTTGAAATACCAATATTTCATAGTAAATCTTGATATGATCTTATCATTTCTAATCGCTACTCGATGAATCTTGCCCCAGAAAAAAAACAAAACTCATCCGAGAACTCAAAGTACAAAAGGGGACCAGTCGCAACTTTCAACCTTAAAACCATTTATTTTTTGATAATTAAATATAAAAGCCAAAAATAGAGAGCAGGGGACATCGTTGAATGTAGCAAAATAATTACTTCTTTCTTGCTTCGGCCTCAAATCACTTTGTTTTATGTCAGTCTCATATTCTTTTAGTAGAAAAAAATTAGAAAGACTTTGAACAGCCAACTGTTATAATCTCCAATAAGAGGTCCCGCTTGATCCCTGTTCTGCCATTGGACTCAATTTAGTAACACAAGGACCTTAGTGGGGGGCATTCCCGGTGGCGGTCCTGTAGAAGGTGTGTACTATGTACTCACCGAGCTTGCACCCACATAAAAATTTTATTATAATGGAAAAAGTAGACTCGCTAGTAATTGTTCGTTAGTAAACTAACGGGAGCTAAATTTTCCGACAATTCCATATAATTCTCGATAATTGTTGATAATTTTGAAAAATCTTGACAATTCGTGCTTAATCATATGAATTCGTGCTAAATCTGGTTTAAAAGTGCTTTTTAATTTTTACAACTTGGTATATCTTGCCATGTAATAGTTAATCTTTCTTGGTTATCTTGCCAAGATCTTGTTTCTTGATACCCATGCAAAGATATTGCAAGTTCGTGCAAATCTTGATGTTTTCATTGTGAGAACCATGTTAAAATTGTGACACGATTTACCGAAATTGAGTATTTTTCTTATCAAGGTGTATCAAATTTCGGTTCACTGTAGAACCATTTGTGCTAACATTGTTTTTTCTAGCACGACTTAGCGAGCTTCCTATTTTACCATTTCTGAACGAAAAAACTGTGCATAACCCTTCCCCAGAGTTGTGCTTTAGTCGTAAAGTAACGTATTAGAAATAATTATTTGGTTGATTTGATATCCCTCCCCTTTTTATACCCCCAGGTTAAAGTCCAGACAGAAATCGTCTCTGATCAGACCGTCCCAGACAAAAGAGACTTTTGGTCAGACCGTTCCAGACGGAAGTGAGCTCTGGTCAAACTAGTGTGCGCTCGATGCCCATTGTGCGCTCGAAGTGCGCTCGAAGCCACCTCTGATCAGACAAATTTCACAGAAAAATGACCACTGATCAGACAAGTATCAGATCATTGTCCGGACGAGTTCCAGGCCACTTTTTAAACTAAAGTGCGCTCGAAATGTTCCAGAACATCACAAGGATGGATGATCTCTGATTAGACCATATTGCCAGCATTGACAAAAATCAGTTTTGGAATATTTTTCAGGTCAGTGTTTGTTAAATGAAGCGTGCAAACATAGTCCAAATGGGAAGTAAATGACAGAAAAACAAAAACAAATTAAATAAAACAATCGTTATTGTGGTTCACAAAAACAGCAGAAGCTTCAATAAAATGAACTGAACTGATAAGCGTTAATCAGTGGTAACATAAAGGTTATATTCAGCAGCATCCATTAGTTTTATAGGAAAAATAAATAAAATGAAGATAAGCAACTGTCTCCCAAGATAAACAAAATGAAAGCGCTTCTTGGATTATTAAAAATTTGAACTAATCTTTAGGCCTGCATATTCAAATCAAGCAATGCTCCGAATTTACTTTGAATTATTTGTAAAATATCTGGGGTTGTAAAATTGAAGATTTTCACCCGGTGAAGATAGGCTCCCTAAGCTTAAGCTCCTCGACACACGAAGGCAACCCCTCGACAGTCCTTTGAGAGCAATTCGCCCAACCTCTTACTCTGTGAAATGTTAGAATAAAAAATGATTGGCAATTGTGATCAAATATATATTTTTCAGAAAGGGGCAACAGTGTCCAGTGCCTCCAGTGCCACGCAGTGAGAAGGAATCGTTACTAAAATGAAGATGACTTGCCCAGACGGTTACTTGTAAACACAAAACATCAAGTCCGAACAACACAAAAGTTGGGCAAATCGACTGTTGAGTTAGCATTTGACCAGAATCTTATTCCTTTCAAACGCTTTCAATGGAATGTTATTAACTTTCAAAAGATGTCAACTCGAAGTTTTCACTGGGGCAACATTTTTTCGTGTTATTTGAGGGCTTTTCCTCCGCAATATGTTGGCTATGTTAATATAATTTATGATTTCCCAATTAACCATCAGAAAAATTGTCACGAAAGTGAGAAAAACTTAAATTTAATATAGTGTTCAACAAATTAGGTTTTTCATTAGATTATTAATCCTCGAAATATTTCGCTCATTAAGCATGTTGGATATCAAAACAAGCGAGCAAAAAATCCATTGAGTAAAAATTACGGCTGATGTAGAAAGAGCAATAGTCAAAGGAAATACGGATCGGTAGTGAGAGGAATGAGACCTACGGCTGTGAAGTGAAGAGCAGGGGTTCCAGTCCAAGTAGGGATAGAAAAAGATGAATAGCTGCCAGGTTCGAAAAAATGGAAAATGATTTGTCTGTTTCTCATCGTTCTTTTTAAGCTCTGTTTCGTTTTTCTTCTCTTTTTTCTCCTTTCTCTCCTTTCGTTTTCTTCTTTCCTTGTCATATTTGAGCTCTTTCTCTGTTCATGTTCTGCATTCATTGAGCAAACCACGTAGCGAAAATAAGCAAGCCAAAAACTGCCTTTGATTAAAGAACAATAGACAAATGCGATGGGCAGCTTAAGGGATAAGACCCATGGCTGCTAAGCCAGGGTTACAGGATCGCACCCAAGTTTGAGGGGAATATGGGTTTTGTTTTGACTCCAAAAAGGCGTAATTGTTGTTTTTTGTCCACTTCTCTTCATTTTTTTTCTTTTTCTTTCTCTAATTATTTTTCTCTTCTTATCTTTCTTTGTTGAAGTATTTTTTCCTTATCTATCGATTCCTTTAAATTTAAATCTCACTTGACTTTGATCGCAATGGTTGATTGCGATCCTATTTTCATTTGCTCTAATTGGTTGAAAGCTGCAACCGAGCGTTGCACATGCGCTTTGAGACGCGCTATACCACTGTAATTAATGTTCTAAAATTCATATGTTTTTGCGGTCATTGAGCATGCCCTCCAAAATAAACAAGTGAGCCGAAAAGCTATTGATGAAAATTTTGCTGATGAAAAAAACAATTGACAGAAGTAATACGCATTGGTAGCTTAAGGGCTAAGACCTATGACCCCTAGACGGGGACATCTGGTGGCGCCAGAGTTGGTGCCAAAAACTTCTCCAATGTTCCTTGTACGGAAAAGGAGTAAAGATTATTTCTTCTATTCCTGTCTTATTTTAATAGCCGCACAGCGATAGCTGGGGCTATTATTGGCCTTCTCTTGGTTGTTTTTTATTTCGTCGTCATGATTTCTGTTACGACCATATGACGTCACAGCCACTTTTTGTTCATTCGTTCATGCAATTTCAACTGAATTGCATGTGTGACGTCATTTTTCGCTCTTAGTGGAGCGAGTTTTTTTGTTCATGCGCGTGATTAAATTTTTGGTCACATTTGACTTACCTCACTCTCAAAAATGACTTCCTCAATTTGAAATTGACTTTAATTTACTTTAATTCAAAGAAATAAGGTCAAATGGGTGTGTGTTACTCTAAATGAAGGTTATTTGCGATCAGCTAATAGAGGCAGCAATAATTTATACAGATTTTTAATCAAAATATAACAGATTAGCCTTCAATGAAAAGACGAATTTTTTTGGTCTGTTTTTTTAGACCGCCGATCTACGAATCTATTGCGGCTATTTTCTGGCAATATGCCAGCTATGATCTTTCCTGTGTCCTTCCTTTCTTTTTCTTTCTTTGTTTTCCATCGTTATGATATGTTTGTTTGTCTTTCTACCAAATATATGTTGCATTTCAGCGCAATGGTTAAAAGCGCTGCTGTCTTCACATTCGTTAATAATCATTAAAGCTGCAGTCTTGCGTATTACTTTGTTTAAGATGCACTATACCGCTGTTTCTGAGCTCCTAACTCGCATGCAAATTTGCGCTGGTAAAGCATGCCTCATAGCAAAATTAGCCAGCCAAATAGCCACTGACCAAATTTCCTGATATAGAAATAACAACAGACGTAAGCAAAAAGCATCGGTTTTTTAAAGGATGAAACCACTAGCTGTTGAGCGAGACTCAGGGGTTTGAGTCAAACTATGGGCGGAGAAAGACACATAAATTCTAGGGCAAAAAAATTTGAAAATTATTATTTTTCGTTCTTCTTTTCTTTTTGCTTTTCTTTTCTTTTTCCTCTTTCTCTCTCTCTTATGTTCTTTACGCTTCTAATTTACGCATGTTTTTGCGCTCATAAAGCATGCGGCATCGCAAAAACAAATGAGCCTTATTGCCCCTAAAAAATTAAAAAATTTATGAAATGGAAATGCATTACTGTAAGCGGTAAGAGATGTTAAACTAGGGGCATTGGTATGAGCCCGAGTTGGTACGTAACAAAAATCTAAATTTTTTTAAACCAATACCAATAAGATTTTGTGGTTCGTTTGCGGGCCTGCTAGTTTTCATGATTTTTGAATTTAAATTAGAGTAGTGACTATGTCACGCCAAAGCCGGAAGTGGAGCGAAAAAACGAGTGGTTTTGCGGCGAGAAACTTTTTTGCTCTGAATTTAAAGTAGAGTGAGAAAACGGTGTTTGAACAAAATTTCCCTTTCTCGATAGTGGTTATTTGATCACTTGTGGCAATTTCTTTTTTATTTTTTAGTGTTTTTTTTGGATTGGATTTTTTCTAAGTGCTTTTCCCAATCCATTCAAAGTTCATTCTAGGCCTAGTTTTTTGATTGAAGCGAGTTTCCATTTGTTGCTAGTGGTTTTTTGTTCACATGAGGCATTTTGACATTGATTTTTATTTTTTAAAAAATTTTTCGATCTGATTTTTTTAGAAATGGTTTTGCCAATTCACTCACAGTCCGTTCTAGGTCTAATTTTTTTTCGGTCAATAAAATTCTTTGAACTGTACATAAAGACTTGTCCAGCTATGATTTTTTAAAATTCGATCTTGCTTTTGATCAAGTATTGCGTTCTAAATAATTCACGATTTTCACGTCTGATTTCTGACTTACTTCACACATTGTTTCAACTAAAATGATTTTAAATTTTTTCACGCATTCGATTATGCCATGTGGTGAATACTGTCAAAAGTTGAAATACTGTGAATATGTCAGAAGATCAAAATCAAAATTGACGGGATAAACCAATAAAGCCCGGTCATTAAGTTATTGATATTAGGTTATCAAATTGCTTTTGATTGTTTGCTAGCTGACATTGGTATTCAGCTGATTAGCGTTCAGATTAGAAGCTGAATTATGTATAATTTTACAATCCAACAGAAACTACATAACAAATTAGAACACTTGTTGACAATGAAAAAAAGAGAGAACAAATTCTGTCAAATTATCTCTTCTTTTATTAATAGCCGCACAGTGGTAGCTGGAGTTATTATTGGCCTCCTCTTGTTTTTTTTTCAAATTTTCGTCGTCAAAATTTTCGCTAAAACCATATGAATTCACAACCACTTCAAATCTGCTTTTTAACCATTCGTTTATGCAATTGCAACTGAATTACGTGCGTGACACCATTTTTCACTCTTAGTGGGGCGCATTCCTTGTTCATTCGCTTGATTAAAATTTTGGTCACACGTGACTTACCTCACTCTCAAAAATGACCTCTCTCAAATTGACTTTTAAAAAATTAATTCAAAGTGATAAAGTCAGGTGAGTGTTTATCACTCTGACTGAAAGTTATTTAAGAGCAACCACTAGGAGCAGCATTAAGTTAGACTGATTCATAATTAAAATATGAATCAGTAAATCTCAGCATTCAAGGAAAAAAATATTCGTCGATAGTTTTAATATGTTTTTGAAATTGCAGAGCTGCAGAAGTATTGCGACTAGTTTCGGGCAATCTTCGAGTTATGTTTCTTTGTTTGTTTCAATCCCACTGTTCATCAAGCGCGTCAAGGGTGACTATTCTCTGGTAAACTGCAGGCTAATTTTAGTCATGTGATCTTGTTTTATGCAATTTTGCGCCTGAACGATTTTTCCTCTGATTTGACTTTTCGTCCTCAAAAACGGGATAAACTGATAGCACCCAGAGGGCATGAAGTTCTCTTAGAGCCTTTCCGCGCAGTAGTCTCCATTCATGCGACTCACAAAAACTGTTTTGGAGACATAATTTTTCGGTGTGATGTGCGGTTCTTAGAGTTTATCCCCCCCACCCCAACTACCCATCATCAACAACCTAACCCCCCACCCAGCTCTCTCCTCAACAAACTACTCAGCTATCTACTACCCCCTCAAAAAATAGCTAGTGCCAACCTAGCTGCGTCCGGGTACCCCATACCTACCTTCACCGCACTCCCCAAAAAGGATTGAGTCTGCTTTTTAAAATACTTTCCAGACCTTTATTAGTGAAGTAATTATCATTAGTTAAATAGTTTTTGTCTTTTTTGGTACTCCTAGTTTAGGTAAGTTTAGTTTACAGATTTTATTGCACAATCTTTCAGTTGTTTCCCGTATTTTACTGACTATGTTTTGTTATGTATAATACGCGCTTTTCTTTTCTTTTACTTGCTTTTCATGATTATTTATATAAGTTTTTCAATTCCACTTCTAGCGGAAAGTTTTCAAGACTATTCTTTATTTTTGCGTGATCCGAATTTCTTATTTTTAGATTATAAATCTGTTTCTAAAACAAAAGTGATTGTAAGATAGGGGATTACACGTCATTGATAGTTGAGCGATTACTGCTTCAGTCTATCATGCTGTAGGTCGTGGGTGCAAACTCCCTAGTCAAAAAATTTTACCTTTGAAAATTTATCTAAGCTAGAGACTTACTGAATTAAATTACTCTGCGTGCTTTCTAGTGCAATTTTTCCGACGTTTGTCGATTTAAATTAGTAATTGTCGACTTCCTCGATCCTTACCTCGCAATCAAGCTTTCCTTGGCTTTTATCTGTCGACTTTTTGTGAGTCAAAAGCAATTAAACGTTTTTGGCTCCAGTCAGGACGCCCTGAAAGAATTCAGGAATCTATCTTTAGTGCATGGAACACCAGTGGAAGGGCTCTTTACCTCTACTGCCACTATTTCCAATTAAATTTCTGTATTAGTTAAGGGTAATTTTGACTGCGTGCATTGATGAAATAGCTTAACTCAAAAGCAATGGGAATAAAGTATTGCAAAATTGGGCCCGGAAGACAGAAACGGTGAAGTAGCAGGGACTGCCGACATTTCACAACTTTCATAGAAGATTGACGCAAGCATTTGAAGCAAACAAAAGACAAACTCGCTTTATGAAATGAATGAAAGAAAATTCACCTTGCTTGCTCTGGAAGTCTTCAGTTTGTGAAATCATTCGGAGATACAAGTGGTTATTCTACAGACGAGCATACAAACTGACAAAATCTCATAAACACGCGCATGAATATATACCATTTTCATGTAACAAACAGTTCAACTTGAAGGAACCTTTCCGTTAAAAATCTGAAGTACAGAAACCAGAACCAACAAGCTCAAGCAACATAGTGGTTAGTCCACGGCCTCCATGCATAGTGTAAATAGACGTGTATCCCGACACAGGGAAAAGTTTCACACAATCGCCCCACTCTTAATGCATTTACAAAAGTTCTGTGTCTCTCTTAAATGGAACTCTGGATGATCCTCTTATTAGTATGCAATTTATGATCCTCTTAAACAACATGCGCTTCAAGAAACGTTTTCTTCATGTTTCGTTGAAAATGGGATCTTGCTTGCATTTAATAATTATATTTAAATTTTCTAGAATTTTCCGAATTCTTCAAAATTGCCAGTTCGCAAAAATTGAAAAACAAAAAATTGAAAACTCTGGAGCATCGTTAAATTGTGAAGAAAGAACATTTATAATTGTTACTGTTTACATTTTAAAAATCGGGATCCCACTCAATATCTGGAGTTTGCATTTCAGTTTCTAAGCATTCAATCAAATCGCCAACTTGAACATCTGAGAAACTTTCAAACACAATTCCACATTCTCGCCCAGATTCCACCAAACTAACATCATTTTTCTGTTGCTTCATAGATTTGACCGATTCTTCTTCTCTTAAAACATTTCCCTCCCGTTTCACTCTGAAGATTAACTTTTTGTTCATAACTCCCTTGTTCACTTTACAGCCAGCGATAATTTCCTTAGAAGCGCTGAACACTTGCCGAACTGTAGCCTCGCCAACCGATATCAAAACAGGTATCTTTGGCAACGAATTCTGAACGGATTCTATAAATCTGTCCACTAAGTGGTAAATTACAGGTTCACTTAAAATGTTCATTTCTGTTGAATTATCTTGGCTTTCCTCGCTATCAATATCCGAGGATGATTTTTCGATTGGAACGTTATAATAAATTACAAGACTATCGTCCAGAGCTTTTGCGTATTCCGTTTCATTTGCATTTAGAGGTCCGACTCCTGTGTTGATAATGTTAGATGTGCAATAAGAAGAATGGAATGTGGAGATCACGTTCAAGATTGCTTCTAGACTTCCTTGATTGTCAGCGCGAATAAAGAGATTGAAGTTGGGTTTCTTTTGTGTGTTCTGAAATACGCATTATTCAATAATATTCGATCATTACGTATTATATTTATGCACGAACTGTAGTTTCATAGCATACAATTAAACATGGCCCATTTATTTAGGAAATTTTATTGTGTAAGACTACGGTTAATGCTTCTGAAATTTAAGAGCTGCTACCCGTACTGAATTACTAAATCAGTCCTGATCAAGTCTAAACGTAAGTCTATTAAGGTTTTTCAGTACTGGGCAAGTCTAAATGCAAGTTTTAGCGTTTTCCGGACCTATTTTGGGCAGTTTGTCGGCTATTTTTAGACTTGTCAAGTTCTGTCTAAGACCTCCAAGTCTAAGCGCAAGTCTTAGCTAAGACTTGAGTTTCAACTGCTAAGTGTAAATGTGACATGATCATAGCTCAGTAGAATAGAATCGTAGATCATAGAATCAGTACTGATATAAGACTTGCAATTAGACGTGACCAGTACTGATATTACTTGGCGTAAGCTTGGGGTAAGACGATAGCCAAAATCGCGCAATCATAGCAGAAGTATCAGCCAGCAGTTCTAAACTATCAGCACTTGATATGTTGGAAAATCTGTCAATACAACAAACTTTTCAAGAGAATTTTTTTTCTGAGTCATGAGAGAAACGATACAAACTGTGCATGGGAAACGTGTGCACGAAGAACGATACAAGCTCTTCCAAAATAGCTTTTTAGTAAAAATGACCATTGGTTGAACAAAATCTCAAACTGTTTTTAATTGCTCTCAAACAAAGTTTGTAGCAATTATATTAGTCCTGTTGTTCTTTTTACGCAATTTTTTGCTTGACCGATTTTTCGTGTGACCCAGTTGACTTTTTGTCTGACTTATTTGACTTTTCGTCCTCAAAAACGCAGATAAAAAGGTAGCGCCCAGCGGTTATTAGATTCTTTCCAAGTATGCAATTCACAGAAACTGTTTAGGTGAATTATACCCCCAAACCCCACCCCTGCACATCGTTGAGGCCGTAAGGCCCGCGTGTAGCACAAGGCCTCCTCCCAGCGCTTCTCCCATTCAACAAACCCAACCCCCCTCTCGCTGCGATTACCTCACGCCCCTTCAATTAAGCTAAAGCTGGCCTCACTAAACCGTGGCTAGCTACTGACGAAGCCAACCAATCGCCGGCCATTTGAAAGAAATTCGCCCGACGTTAGTCGGTTGTTTTTAAATTAAGTTTTAGTGTTCATCAAATATCAGAGTTTCCAGTTCTGAATTTGTGGCATTTTTGAGAGACAAGTAAATTTACTCTGATCAGTGATATCGTTTCAGTAATCTTAATACCTTAATAAATGATAAATTGGTGCGTGTAAGAGAGCTGATTGAAAGAAAAAATTATTGAAATTATTGGGCGATAAAATAATTTTAAATTTTGCAGCCAATTAAATTGCTTTCTGAAATTAGACTACCAAAATCTCAACTTATCATAACAGACTAATTGATAAAAAAATTTATTCTCGCAAAAACAACTGAAAGAAAATTGAGAATTAATTATCTCAAAATTATTGCGGGCCATATCCATGCCTCAGCGGCTCGGGGACTTCGTATGAAAATATCACAACCAGACATAGATCAATTAACCCAATTCAATACTTTTTGTGCAAACCAACTAACAATATATGGCAATTAATGGCGCATTCTAACGTCGCCCCTCATACACCTAATCGATAAAGTATTTCAATTTTGATTTCCTTTACCTCAAATGGAAATCCACCTGACGTTTCTGATCAAATATTACTGAATCGAAAATAAACTGGAAAAAATCCCATTATGAAAGAGTAATGCGAGCAATATGGGATAGAAACAATTAGGAGGTTATTAACATAGCCGGCAGACTGACGGAATAGCTGCAAAATAGCCTTTCTTTGAAATTCGAAAATTAATGTGCATTTTAACTCTTTTGATCATTTGCTTCAAAATTGTTTTACAATTTCAATCGTTGAACTATTTTTGCACTTTTTGTATATGAGCGTGGCTACGTACTTCTAAGCATCGAATGCTAAATAATGAATTGTATTTGTGTTTCTACTTTAATTTTTCTCAATTTGACCCACAACTTTCCAAAATTAAGAAGAAACATAAATACAATTCAGTACTTATTCGAAGCTAAGAAGTACGTAGCCACCCTCCTGTACAAAAAAGTGCAAACAGAGTTCAAAGATTCAAATTCTTGAAAAATTTTTAAAAAGATCGGTCAAAAGAGTTTCAAAATGCACATTAATTTTCTCAAATTTCAAAGACGCAACGCAAAAACATTAAAATAAAACAAAATTAAGATGCAACAGTATCAAGTATGTGAACAGATTTTTTCGGATGAACAGTATCGGATTAGCATGTGGGCACTTTAAAAAAAACACCTCACGTTAAAAAGAAACATAAAAAAGCATTAATTATCAAAGGAAAGTTGCCATGTGCACCGATTTCTAATAAGTACGCCTAAATATCCAAATATCCAAAAATCAAAGAAAAAAGCCAAATATTAACAAAAAAATGAGAAATGTGCACATTTCGAAGCATATTTAGGCTCTCAAAAACATCAATTTCAGAGGGTTACAGATTGATACATTATCGAGTAAAAAATTTTCCACAAACGAAATTGCAAACATTTACGACAGACTGCCGGAAAATAGCCGCCATTGATTCCCAGTACCCCGATTGGGATTGCATGAACAAACATACCCGGCAGATTGTCGGAAAATAGCCGCCGTTGATTCCCATAACTCTATTGGGATTGAAAGAAAAGAAAAAATCAACAAACATTGATTTTTGTATAAAAACATTTTTAAGTGCGATTTATTTTGATGTCATTTCGTAATTGAACATACTTCTGTCTCTCAGTGAGAGGCTACAGGGTCTAGAATCAATACCAATAAGCATTATAGATAGTAACTAAAACTTATGAGAAAAAAAGTTCAAGTACCGGGCATCTAAAAATGGGCTTTATGGGTTTATCCGTTTCCAATTCTGACTTTGATTTTTTTGTACTGACTCTCTTCATTTTGAATAGCTTTGCTGAGCAGCTGCTGTTTAAAAGGACTTTGAGCAGAATGACAGAAGAGTGAAACTAACCTAGAGAAGTCAAAAAAAATTTCACGCAAAATGTCGAAAAAGCGGCAAAATGGGTAAAACGAAAAAAAGTTCGACAAAGTAAAAAAATAGGAACGCTATAACAGCCGGCTGAGAAGATGAG
The DNA here is from genome assembly GCF_964194025.1 of Convolutriloba macropyga. NCBI lineage: Eukaryota > Metazoa > Xenacoelomorpha > Acoela > Convolutidae > Convolutriloba > Convolutriloba macropyga. The sequence goes on along the minus strand of NC_134480.1, from coordinate 36,039,680 downwards.
GGTGGCTATTAAAAAAAAGAAAATGAGTGATGCAAGAAAACTTTTTTAAAGTACGAACTATTTTGATTTCTTTTGTTGTTAGTCATACTCATGCTACTTAATGAGAGGATACAGGGGCTAGTAGCAATACCAAACAGCATTGGAGACGCTAACTGTAACTTATAAGAACAAACTTTAAGTAGCGGGCATCTAAAATGGGAATTATGGGTTTATCGCGTTTCTAATTTCAATTTCATTTTTAAGACTTGCTCACTTTAGATTGCTTTGCTGATGAACTGCTGTTTAAAAGCACTTCAAGTAGAACGAGCACAACAAAAAACTAGCCTGAAGAAATCAAAAAGTCACACACAATGTCGAAAAAGCGGCAAAATGAGGTAAATTTTTATTCGACGAAGTAAAACAAAATGAAGCGCAATAATAGCCAGCTGAGAAGCTGAGAGTGGCTATTAAAAACGGCTAAAAACGGTTATTTACATGCGCTAGTCTGTCAAATACTCTTTTCAAAGTGGACAAAGTCATTCACTAAACGCAGCACGATCAAAAAACTTCTCTCGCTCAGAAAAAAGTAGTTCACACGACAATTTTACTCACTTTCGCTTTTCGGTCAAAATGCCGTCTGAACGAATAGCTATTGCTGTTAAGAAAAAACCTAAAGAAAACAATTACTCCTCTTCGAATGGTACAAAAACCAAGAGTACTGCAACATAGCTCCACTCACCTTACAGCTTCGCAGCTATAAAAAGACATTTTGCAAACGATGCTAACTGCGACCTCGTTTTTACCCAATTAAAATTGTAAATTCGCCCGAAATCGCAACCATCAGTGGATTTCCAAGGGTAAACATAGCCGGCAAATTGCTGGAAAATAAATACGGTTGACGCGCTTGATGCACATCGGGATTGAAACAGAAAAAAATGAAGAGAAATTGACTGAATTTTTCTTTTTTTTCCAGTCTCAAAAAGTGTTCTAATTTGGCGTGCAGTCTTAGTTAGATTCTGAAACTACACTTAATTAAGCTTTTAAATTAAAAGCTAATAAGCTTAATATCGATATCACCTAGCATGAACTTTGTTAACCTAATTCGCAATGACTTAATGACCGGGCTTTATCAGTTTATTTGAGTTTGCTCTTTTGACTTTGACCGTATTCACTATATTGTGAAATTGAATGCATGAAAGAAATTAAAATCAGTCGAAACAGTGAGTGAATTAAGTCAGAAGTCAAACGTGAAAATCGTGACTGACTAAAACGAAAAACATGATCAAAAGGTAAAGCGAATTAAAAAAAAACATAGCAGGACAAGTCCTGACGTACAATTCAAAAAATTGTCATTGACTAAACAAAAAAACTAGACCTAGAACGCACTATGAGTGAATTGGGAAAACCATTAAAAAATCAAGACAAGAAACGAAAAAAAACAGAAAATCAATGTGAAAATGCCGCATGTGAATAAGAAACCACCAGCGAGAAATGGAAATGTGGTGCAAGCAGAAAACTAGGCGTAGATTGAACTATGAATCGATTGGAAAAACAGTTGGAAAAAAATCCGAACCAAAAAATCGAAAAACACTAAAATTCGAAGTGAAATTGCAGCATGTGAACAAAAAACCAATAGCGAGAAAGCGAATTTTTGTTCAAACACCGTTTTCTCACTCTACTTTAAATTTAGAGCAAAAAAATTTCACGCCGCAAAATCACTCGCTTTTTCGCTCCACTTCCTTTTTCGGCGTGACCAAAATCACCACTCCAATTTGACTTCAAAAATCATGAAAATGTGTGAACAGATCTTAAAAAAAAGACAGCGCCCCAATACAAATCAAATTCTTTGAATTGTACAAAAAAGGAGAGCGCCTAAATAATAGCCGTTTGAGAGGCTGACGGCGGCTGTTAATTAAGAACACATGTACAAATATGTGCTGTGATCTGTTCTTACAATCGAGAGCACAGATGCCAGATTCTCAAAATTCTCAAATGACGTCAAGTCTACAGCAATTCTGAAAACAGTTCGCGATAAGTGCTTGCCCTGTTATAATCTTAATAGTTATCTAATCATAAGGATATATCAAAACAAGCTTACCTTGGCTAATCTGACATTCTCGTAATGCTGTTGCAATGTGAGCGATTTGTTAATTGCGAAGTGAAATCTGGTTTTCAACCTGCCCTGTGTATAAGCTTTTCTCTCAACTGCAGCCGTTTCTTGCGCAGACAGCGCCTGCTCGTAATCTGTCCATTGCCTATCGTAATCTACTCTTTTAGCTACCAAATCGCGAGCTCGTTTTTCAGTCGTAACCTGCAGCACGTAATCACCTGCAAATAACCAAAGTGCTCTTTTATGTAGAACGCTCGAAAAATATAAAAGGGCACCATACTCTATGGGGAGAATATGAACATCAATCATTGATATTTTACAGCCTCATCATTATTTATATGTTTAATAGCCGTCGGCATCCTCTCAAAGGATATTATTTAGGCGTTCTCCTTTTTTTTCAATCCAAAGAATTCGAATTGCGTTGGTGCTGTCTTTATTACGACTCGAAGAGGAGCATTTGTATTCTTCTACAGGATTTTGCGACTCGGAGGGGACTTTCGCTATTCTACAGGTTTCTTGGCTGAAGCAACTTTGTTCATGACTTGAACTATGCTCTAGAACGTTGAATTATCTTTCAACAATGGATTTCAATAGTAGCTTATTTTCTAATTTTCAATTAGGAACTGCTGGTTAAATTTAAGCTCAAAAGACAATTTGACAATTTTGAAAAAAAAAACACGATACAGACACCACTACTTACTACCTACCCCCCCCCCCCCCCCCCACCTAGCTACCCCCTAAAAATCAAACCTACCTATCGCCTCACCTAATAACACCCCCCCCCCCAAAACAGCTGGCAGATTGCCAGAAAATAGCCACAATAGCTTTGTAGATCTGCAGCCTCAAAAAAAACAGTAAAAAAGAAAAACCACAAAAATTAGTCTTTTCAATGAAGGCTGAGATGTTATTTTGATTACGAATCTGTAGTTATTGCTGCCTTTGTTAGCTGCTCTCAAACAAACCTCTTGACCATATCTCTTTGAAATAAAGTAAAAAAAGTCAATTTCAAGTGTGACCAAAAATTTAATCACGCGAATGAAAAAAAAACTCGCTCCACTAAGAGCGAAAAATGACGTCACGCACGCACTTCAGTTGAAATTGCATGAACGAAAGAAAAGCAGATTTGAACTGGTTGTGACGTCATATGGTCGTAACAAAAACCGTGGCGAAAAAAACATAGCAGGACAAGTCCTGACGTACAATTCAAAGAATTTTCATTGACCAAACCAAAACTGGAGTAGAAGTGAAGTGGCAAAACCATTTCCAAAAAAAAATAGAATATAACCGACTAAGGTCGGGCGAACCGCTCTCAAATGACCGGCGAGCAGTCGGCTCTGTCAGTTGCTAGCCAAGGTTTAGTCACACTAGCTTTCGCTTGGTTCGACTCCGCAACTTTCAGTTTTCCAGCCTTGTTCGTAAATAAATTAAATAAACTGATCAAAAATGTTAAAAATATTTCGTTGAAAATCTTCGTTGGCCAGTAAAGAGCGTTTAACTCAGAGAAGGACACAAAGATTCAGAAACTTTTAAAACATTCACAAATATTAACAAAATCTTGCTAAAATTCAAGATATTAAAATCTTCAACACAATTTCAGTGTCTCAAGAGACCAGCCAATATCCCTTATTCAAGCTTTATATAGTCTCACTGGCTCACAAAGATCCATAAAATATTTATAAACATTCCATTAACTCTAGAAACTATGCGACAGCTTACCATCAAGCCTCGGAGGAGGTCCCCAGGACCCTGGTTTCGAAAACGATATAAATCAAAAAGATTCAAGAAACTTGAAAAAATTGCAAAAAATTTTAAAAATCGCTGATATTAAAATCTTGAAAAACATTCCATTACACCTAGAAGCTATGCATTAACCTATAATCAAACCCCAGAAAAGATTATCGGGCCTTTGAGACTGGAGAAACCTACAAACAGACAAATAATTCAAAAATTTTCTGTTAGGCTGAAAAACCTGAGTAATGACAATAAATGTCAAAACATGAGAAAAATTGCAAGTTTTGTAAAAAAAAGCTTAAATTCGCGCTGTCGAAATCTTGAAAAGCACACCATTACATTTCGAAATTATACAGTAACCTATTGTCAAACACTAGAGGAGGTCCCTCGGCTCTTGAGGCTGAAACCGACGAAAAATTTCGAAAACCTTGAAAATGCAAGTTTAAAAAAAATCGCTAAAATTTGTCATATTGAAAAACTGAAAACAATTCCAAGGCAAATGAAATTATTTCAGTAACTTATTAGCAAACCACGAAGGACGCCTTCTGGCCCCTGCGTCCGGAGAGATGCGAGTAAGGAAAAAAATGTAAAAGAAGTTAGAAAAATTTGCACGTTTTGTAAAAAAAAATGCAAAAATTCGTTATGTTAAAATGATGAAACCATTCCGCTAGCACTCGAAACTGTGAATAAACTATTATAAAACCCTAGCGTAGGTTCGTTGACACCTAGGGTTGAAAGAACTAAAAAAAAAAGACAAATATTCAAAAAGCTTGAAAACAATTAGTCTAAAAGTGCGTGTTTTTAGCGATCGGGTTTTCGAACGTAGCCAGTTGTTCGAAGGGCCTGAAGGGGACAAAGGGGTCGAGCAACAGTGGGGTGGGCGGCAATAGCGCGGTGGGGGTGGGGACAATAGTGGGGGGGTCAACAGTGGGGGTGTCTTCAACTTCTAAGAACCGCCCTTCAAACCATAAGTATAAGTCTCCAAAACAGTTTGAGCTGAAACAGAGCTGAAAAGCTCCAAGAGCACTTAAAACCCGCTGGGCGCTACCTGTTTATTCTATTTTTGAGGATGAAGAATCAAAAGCGTTAGACGAAAAATCGGTCAAGCGAAAAATCGCATTAAAAAAGATCAACAGGACTAATATAATTGGTACAAACTTCGTTTGAAAGCAATTAATCAAAAAATTAAACATACCCAACACATTGCTGGAAAATAGCCGCCGTTGATTCCAATAAGCATGATTGGGATTGAAAGAAGAAAATATCGAAAAAAAAAAGATTTTTGTACAAAAACATTTTTTAAGTCGGATTTAATTTGATGGCATTTCGTAGTTGAACATACTGCTGTTTCTTAGAGAGAGGCTACAGGGGCTACTATCAATACCAATAAGCAATAGAAATGGTAACTAAAACTTATAGGAACGACGTTCAAATAGCGGGCATCTAAAATTGGGCTTTGTGTTTATCCCGTTTCTATTTCTGACTTCAATTTTTTATACTGACTCTGTTCATTTTTTTGTTGCTTTGATGAGCAACTGATGTTCAAAATCACTTTTAGCAGAATGAGAGAAGAGAGAAACTGGCCTAGGGAAATCAGAAATATTTCAGGCAAAATGTTGAAAAAGCGGCAAAAAAAGTAAAGCAAAACATTTTTTTGTTCGACGAAGTAAATAAACATAGCAGGACATGTCCTGAAATACAATTCAAAGAATTGAATGAATAACTTAAAAGTACTCTACCTGACCAGCAAATCAATTCAACAAAGCCAACCAAAACACAAAATTATCTCAAAAAATTGAGAAACTAAAACAACCAAACAAACTAAACAAAAATATACTCATGACTAAAACTCTTGCTTTTTTTCCCTTGGGCAAAAATTCATCCCTTTAAAAATACATGCTTAAAAAACATGTGCAAGACCATTTTTTGTTTTTCAAATTGATCCAGTATTATATCTGCATGACCTGAAAAAATTGGCCCTTGAAGATCGATTGACTCAAAGATGACCAAAAATACAATAAATGAAATCAATTGCAAAATTTTAAAAAATTTGCTGAAAATTGTGATATTATTATCATCAGAATCAATTCTGTGTCACTAAAGGCTGTCCATTAACCCAATTCCAAGCATTAGAAAATTCATTGGCTCGAATATCGATAGGCAATAATTTTTAGAATTTTAAAATCTTAAGAAAAAAAATTCTCAAAACTCGTTCTATTAAACTGTTGAAAAACGTTCAAGTGCCCCCTAGCAGCTATCTAATAACATATTATCAAACCATGGATGAGGTTAGCTGGCTACTGAGGCAAGAAAAACAGAATATAAGCCAAATGTTCGGAAGAAACTTGGAAATTGCAAATTTTATCAAAAAATTTCTTAAATTCGAAAAGCTAAGTTGTTGATAACAAATCCATTGAAGTCAACAACCATGCAGTGACTCTTAATCAGACCGTGAAATAGGTTTTCTGGCTTTTGAGAATGGACAAAAATTGACAAAAAATTTAGGAAATCTTGAAAAATAGCAAATAAAAAATGCCAAATTTCGAGACATTAAATTGTTGAAAACCAATCCAATATTACTAGAAACCATTCACTGCTCTATTGTCAAAACACAAAGGACATTTCCTGGCCACTGAAGCTGGAAAACTCAAAACTTGAAAAAAATTGCAAAAATTAGTATCATTTTTCATGTTTGTATTTGTAGTACTAAAACATATAGCTCAGAAAATGGTCAAAACAAGTTATCTTGTCTCGCAAAAGGCCTTCATCATTTTTCAAAAAATTCAACGTAAGACTAAAAAATTTAAAAAAATCACAAAAAACATGACAAATTGCAACATTTTGAGCCCAAAAACTCCTAAAATGACCTTTTAACCTTTAATTAAGGCCATACCAGCAGCTGCGCCACTCTAAGCACTTGAAGGACAACTGAAGCTTAATTTGGGCCTCCAATGAAACTTAATGCCCGCTGTGCTTTACCTGTTTATCCCGTTTTGAAAGATCAAAAATATTGAAAAATTTGTGAAAAAATCTTAAAAACACAGCGCCCCAATACAATTCGAATTCTTTGAATTGTAAAAAAATTAGGAGCACTATAAAAGCCAGCTGAGAAGATGAGGGCGGCTATTAAAAACAAACTGAAAATCAATGTCAAAGTTTCGTCATGTGAAAAAAAACCACTCGCTAGAAAGAGAAATTTGGCTCAAACAAAAAACCAGGCCTAGAGTGAACTATGAATGGATTGGGAAAACCATTTAGAAAAAATCCCGCTCCAAAAAACTGAAAAAACCAGTAAAAATCACATTGAAAACGCCGCATGTGAACAAAAACCCACTAGCGAGAAAGAGAATTTTTGTTCAAACACCGTTTTCTCGCTCTACTTGCTCTCGCACAAAACCACTTGCTTTTTTCGCTCTACTTCCTGTTTCGGCGTGACCACAATCACTACTCCAATTTGACGTCGAATATTAAGAAAATTTGTGAACAGATCTTAAGAAACAAGACACGGCCCCAATACAATTCAAATTCTTTGTATTGTAAAAAAAAAACTAAGAAAAGGCCAATAATAGCCCCAGCTATCGCTATGCGGCTATTAAAAAACAAACATACCTAAACTAAAAATTGTGTGCGCTTTTCTTTTAAAAACACTCCATTCTAAAAATTCATTAAATTATTCTACCGGTTATGTTTTTGTTTCTGAATAAGTTTGTTCATTCATGATTCAATTTTTGAATTAATTGTTTTCGAAAATTAACTTCTGTTTTAGAAAGTCATTGAAAATTTTTTCCATAACAGTCTCCCCTCCCAATTCAAACTACAGAAACCATAACCTACCTTCAGACCCTAACTACCTCATCCCCCAACTTACCCATCTACCATCAAACTGCAGACAACCTCCCCTCTCCAACTACACTGTCCTACCTCCTCCCCCCTCCATTACTTATCTACCAACCCCTTCACCCCCCAAACCTACGTACCCCACCCCACACACCAAACTAAAAATTGCGTTTTCAGCTTTTGAACACTTTCAATATAGGCAACTATCTTCTGATGTTTATTTGTTGATAGTTCTGATTTGCATAAACCTAGTTAAAAGTATATATAGTTATAAGAATCAACACTATTCTTCGAGTAGATTCTGGTATTCTACTGGTGATCACACATTTGATCGATGGTACTTCTTTGTAAACGGGATAAACAGGTAGAGAAAACCCAGTGGCTTAAATACAGTTTCCTGAAGCTAGTCGCAGGGTCAAATTGTAGATGAAAAGCTCACTTTTTGATGTTCTTTGAGACCCAAATTGAGCAATTTTTCATGTTTTTATTAGCCGCCCTCATTTTCTCAGCCGGGTATTATAGCAGCCCTATTCTTTGTCGAATAAAATTTAATTCGCTCAACCTTAAATCAAACGTTGACATTTTGCGTGAAATCTTGTTGACTTCTCTATGTTAGTTTCATTCTTCGCGCATTCTGCTCAGAGCGTTTTTAAAGCAGTTGCTCAGCAAAGCAATCTAAGATTAACAGAGTCATAATCACGAAATCAAGAATAGAAAAGTGGAAAACCAATAAAGCCCAATTTTAAATATCCACTGCTTTAACTTTGCTTCCATATATCTTAGTTACAATCTCAAATGCTAATTGATATTAATAATTGCCTAGCCAGTTAAGATCTTTCATTTATTAACTCTGGTATTCAACACGCTGCGCCAAAAAAATCTTTAATGAAATGCAAATACCTTTCAATTTCTCTAAGCTTGCGCAACTAATTTTGAACTTTGTGGCTCGTGATATCAATTGGCCCGCTGGTCAAAGTTTTTAACTTTTCATTCATTTCTTTCGATTGTATTTCAGTACGTGTCTTCCTAATTTTTCTCAAACGTGTTCACACAATTTTCCTTACCTTAACTTCAAAGCGAGATAAGAACGTTAAACCCAACGACCATTAGGTTTCATTAGATGCCCTAAGCTAGCTTAAGAAGTCCTTCAAGCGCTGAACTGTTAAAAATGAATGAAACGCCTCATTTCTAGCAACTTTACCATTTCTAGAGTTTTCTGTTTAATGTCTCTTAAACTGAATCTTTTTTTCAGGTTCAAGAAATGATAACGCCAACTTAAACGCAAAAACTAGAAAAACATAGCCGGCAGATTGCCGGAATAGCTGCGAAAGAATAGACCTGCGTGCCATATAATAGAGATAGAAACAGATACAGATCTAAATTGAAAAAAAAATCGACGAAAAAACTAGGCTAAAAAACATTCAGCGATGAATTAATAAAGCTTGTTAAAATTCATTCCACAGAAGCCTCTTATTAGGGACCTTTACTGCACATATGAGTTCCTTTGACCTTAAACAAATTCAAATTAAACTTAAGTTTTAAAGTGAAAAAGTCATTTTATTGAGTGAGGTAAGTCACGTATGATCAAAATCTAATCACGCGAATAACCAAAAACTTTCGCTAAAGCGAGTGAGAAATGACGTCACGCGCGCAAATGCCGTTAGTGAGAGGAAGAAGTCATTCAGAAAATTTGACTTTTTCAGCTTTGCTGGGTGAACAAATGTAAAACGAAAAAAGAGCGTCAGACGACGAAACAAAAAAAAACCAAGAGCACTGCAATATAGCTACGCTCAGCTTACAGCTTCGCAGCTATGAAAAAACTTGTTGCATTTTGTTTTGTTTATTGAGTTTTTCTCAATTTGCTCATCTCGCCAATAAAACGTTTTCTAGCTTGATGCTGCATCCATGCTTAGATTTCATTATTACAGATTTGTTGTTGAGGACATTGATATCCTAAAGCTCTAACAAAACCAGTTTTTATTCTTTAAAAATGACTTAATTTTCGGGAGCCTCGGCTTGCTGTTGTCTGTCATGTTTTTCATTCATATAAAATTATTTCTTGCTCTTACGTTTGTCATCGAAGGATTGCATACACAACTCAAAAGTATCTATCACATCTCAAAAGTATCTATCATAAACTCTGTCATTTTCTTCTCAATTCGAGAAAGTGTTAATCTGTTTGGCTCGTTATGTTCAATTGGTCTGCTGGTCAGGTTGAGGAATATTCATTCTTCCTTTCAATTCTCTGGATTTTATTTCAGGAACTATCCTGCTACGTTTTTACAATTCAAAGAATTTGAATTGTATTGGGGCGGTTTTTTTTAAGATCTGTTCACACATTTTCATAAATTTTAAAGTCAAATCGAAGTGATGATTTTGGTCACGCCGCAGTGGAGCATAAAATCAATTAGTTTTGCGGCGTGAATTTTTTTGCTTTTATTTTAGAGTAGAGTGAGAAAATGGTGTTTGAACAAAAATTTGCTTTCTCGCCAGTGAATTTTTGTTCACATGCGGCATTTTGACATTTTTTTCTTTTTTCAAATATTTGTCTGAATTAATCTAATAAGGTTTGCACAATCCATTCATAGATCTTTTGAGGGGTCTTGTTTTTTGTATAGCCAATGAAAATTATTTGAATTGTTTCAGGATGTCCTGCTATGTTTTTTTAAATTCATGTTACCTTTTTTTCATTTTTACAGTAATCACTTCAGCATATAACTTCTGGCTTACCTCGCTCACTTTTCCAACTGAATCAAATTTAGAATGCATTCAACAACATTATGCTGCCGTTAATTTTTCTCCTTTTCTCAAACTGTTTCAATCCCAACGTCGGTCCGAGCTGCAACCTAATCTCAACCGTGTTTTCATATTAGGCTAAATAGACTATTATCAATTAATCAGCGCTACTGACTCATTTGACGACCTTGATATACGATGTTCCAGATCATGGAACAATTTTAAAAATTTACCTGGCTCAGGAAGTTGTTTCCATCCAATCACACTGGCAACTTTTCCAGGCGTTACTTCCTTCACAATTTTCCCGTTTTCATCAGTCAAAATCTTAACTCGGATCATGGCCTTACCACAAACCAAAAACTGACCAGTTTTCAAAGTTCCCTGTTTAACAATCACTGATGCCGATTTCGTGTTTGATTTTGAATCGGTTTTGGCCTCAATTACCACACATTCAGTTCGGCTCTTCGGGTCAGCTTTCGGATTTACAACTTCAGATACGAGTTCGATTGTAGATAGTAGCTCGTCTATGTTGCGTGTTCGGCCTTTGTAAATTGATATGGGTACACAGGGTACGTTTCCTCCGGCGTTTTCAATTTCAATTCCGTGGTCCAATAATTGCGACTCCGCTCTTTCCACATCAGCGTTCGATTTGTCGATCTAAACCATACATACATTGGCTAACTTTTTCGTCGCCAGTTTTATTTCTAAAATTATACAATTTGAAATCTATCAATTAATTTAATAGTCAGTGAAATCACGTCTTCGGCTCTTTAAATTTTCAGGCCATTAAACGAATTATTACATGGAGATTTAACATGGAGCTGAACAAATTAGCTCTTACTTGATATTCACAAAAAGTCCCCATTAAAGGCAAGTTAAGTCACTGTACTGGGTGCCTTCCTAAGGCTCCAGTTCCATTTACAAGAAGGGGTGGATAGAGATAAACTCCGGAATTCTGAAGCTTTCGACAAAATTTAATTCATTTACCACTCAGCAAATAAGGTTCCCTTGTGCACTAGAAGAGACTGACCTTGGTGATTGCGACTATGATTGGTGTGTTATATTGGTTGATAAATTGAATGCACTCTTTGGTTTGTGTCATGACCCCGTCATCAGCTGCCACTATTAGGATCACAATGTCTGTGCACTTCGTTCCCCTCTCACGCATCCGATCGAAGGCCGCGTGACCTAAAAGTGTCCTTTTTACCTAAACCCTGAACAATACGATTAAATGAATTGAAACAAATTCGGGTAGGCAAGTTTATAGATCCAAAACCGAAGAAAGTATAAAGAAAAGGCTATTTTAGCCAAAGATTCCATTTGAGAGGAACTGAACGAACAGATCGGCGTTTTAGACTTGAAAATAATACAAAAGAGGAAAACTTAAACACGCGGAATAATGTGGAGAGAATGGGAGAGTTTCTGAATCAAGAACTAACACAAAAAATTGCAGTGTCTGTGTGGGAATCTAGTGGTAAGCTACGAAGAGTTAAAATAAAACTGACTTAGGATATTCGAGTATCAATGAATAAGGCTGATTTATCTTGCGCAACGCCTTCTATATAATAAGAAGGAGAGGCCCATTAAGTTTCACGAAGAAAGAAAAATCCATTACTTTGAAAAACATGAAAATTGAGAGAAAACAATATGATTGCGAACGTCGCCGTTGTAGCACACGCGAAAAAGGCAGACTGATATTCGAAATAATAAGTGGCGAAAAAAAATTACATGGTCAAAGGTGAGAATTTTGCTGAACACAGAATGGTGCTGATAAAAGATTATAGTGATCGTGAGCTGTTTCAAAGAAATATTGAACTGAGCCAGTTATACGCTCTAATAACTCGAGAGTAGTGCTACCATCCAACCCACTAATTTGTTCAATCCGTTTGATTGACACCAATGAGAACGAAACAGATGACGCAATTGTGAACCTCAAACGAAACGTCTGGCATTATATACGTAACTCACAGGAATATCAGGGCTTAAAAATTTGTTAAAAAAAGTATCGAAGTACGCAAGCATCCCGATCTAAACCCACAGTGAAGTTGTTTTATCTATAGCTTGCCTACTAAAATCAGCAGCGTGCTTTTGTCTCTAAAGCCAGTTAGACGAATATAATTTTTCGTGAGATCCTTAAACTTAGCATACTCTTGTTAATTGATTTTGTGATGCTTTTCTGTTTTTTTTTTGGCTGGCTTTAGGTAAACCGCTCACTTCTGAATTGTGTTCTCTCCATGTATTGTATTCCATGTATTGAAGGAATTGAACAAAAACTTATTGTCTGCATAGAGAACTAAATTAATGAAACTTACTTGAGTATAATAATGGTTTTTAGTACGATTTAGGATTTACAATATTTAATCTATCTAGGATCCAATGTGGCTATAAATTTCGCAATAGAAACAGATGTACAGATTTAGAACAACTCACAATTTTGACCAAAAGTCATAGTGAAATCTCGATACCGAAAATTTTCTTACTATTGAAAACACATCTGGTTTCGTTGAAAAATGGCCAAACTGGCTTAAAAAACTGACTGGTCTAAATTTTGAGAAAATAGAGTGAATTCCGTTGATTTTTGGAATTTTTGACTAAAATTTCGCTACTTTTACTAATAGTTGTTAAATTTCTTTAGTGTTTTTGATTATATTTTTAAAAACAAAAAAATATTGTGGGCTATTTTTATTTAATTTTGTCAAAAATTCTGGCTAAATATTTCAAAATTTAGACTTTTTCAAAAAAAAAAACAGCACGAAATATGTTTCTTTAGTGCACTTTGATGATTCAAATTGGAGGATGTACACACCCAAACACAACTAACACAATCTTTGCAGACTCGAAAGGGGTCTATTTCCATTTCAGTTCCGTTGTGAAAGCTCCGTAACTAAAACTTTGCCGTTTTTGCTAACTTTACTGGTTGATTATTACAAACGCAGATTTAATTTTGATTTTTAACTAAGCAAATATCTATATCTAAAACATTGGAAAAATGAAGTGTTCTTAGTGGACGAACAGCAGTAGCAGAGCTTGTTTTGGACCAATCTTGAACTATTACAATCCAAAAACAGTTCGGATTGTAATAAGCCAATTTTTTTTTTATAGAAATTCGACCTTTTTTATATAAATTAAATAACAGAACATTTCAAATCAAAGCTCACTAGTGATCGATGCAATTCGCTCCCTAAGTAGCTCCACATTTTTGTATCGAGTTTCTTACTTGAAAACTTATGGTCGTTTTGACTTCTAAAAATATTTGGCTTTTAAATACTGGCTTGTTGAACTTTGCCTCCAGTTTCTCTTAATTTGCTCAACTTGTAGCTTAGTGTCAGCAATGAAAGTATGCTTCTTCTTTTACTAAATGCAAATTCAACCTTTATTGTGGTTTTACACTTTAAGTTATGGTTTTCTGGCTTTGATACCACTAGATTTCACATTTTTTTATTTTCAGGTATTTGCCCAATTTTCACGTTTTCTAGTTTTGTCACTTTATCACGTTAAGGAAAGTTCATATATCACAATATTGGCGTTCAAAATAGGGCATAGAGACCCTGGTTTTAACGGTTTCGACAATGCTTTCTCGAAAAATTTTATTGAAATTTTTAATTTTGTCTTTAACTGTCGTTTTTAATTGTCTTTTTAGTCGTATGAAATTTCCTGTACAAGGAAATATTCTGATATTCCGATATTAGTAGATATTCTGATATTTACTAGTATCTATTGATTCTACTAATACCTACTGATTTTAATATTATAATATTAGTAGAAAGCTGATGGCTTTCATGACTTTGAAAACAATTGTTTTCCAAAATAAAAAAACCACCTTTTAACTTCGCAATTTTGTTCCCTTTATTGTCTGTTTGTTACCTAGTCTGGTTAACTACAAGCCAAATATGGCAATATTGTTGTCAAAGGGAGGCGTCAAAGGGATTGTTGTCACAAAGTCTGTTGTTTTCAAAGAATTCGTTATGAATTTACTGGCTTCGACATGGGTTTTTCACAAAAAAAAGTAAACGAGTTTTTGATTTTTGTCATATTTGACGTTCTTTTTGTAGACGTAAGACATGTTCTGGATAATTGCAGTTCTCTGAGGGTTCCTTTGGAAGAATTAACGAACCTATTCAATTTTTTCACTTTGTAATTAATGGCTTTCATGTCTTTGGAAATAAATTTTTTTTCGATAAAAACAAGTTTTACATAATCTTGCCTTTTTTCTTTTTGGTCTAATTGTTACCTAGTTTCATTAATGAGAGGTCACATAATACATTTCAAGGGAAGGTGACTAAAGGGGTCACAAATTGGTGTCACAAAATCTAATGTTTTAAGAGAATTCGTTATGACTTTCCTTGCTTCCACACGGGTTTTTCACAAAAAAGTAAATTAATATTTAATTTTTGTCATATTTTACGTTTTTTGTTGACGTAAGATATATTCTGGATAATTGCAGGTCTCAAGTGCTTCCTTTGGAAAAATAAACGAATCAATTTAAAAATTTTGTAAATAATGGCTCTCAGGTCTTTTGAAATAATTTTCTTTCGAAAAAAAAACAAGTATTAATTGATTTTGCACTTTTCTCTTTTGTCTACTTGTTACCTAGATTCATTAAAAAGAGGTCACATAATGCATTATCGGTGTTTGAAGAAGGTGCAAACGAACATATTTTGAGGGCCAAAGTATTGCTTTAGGGCTTCGAAAGTGTTTTCTGGCAAAATATATCTGACTTTTTGTTTGTTGTCTATTTGTTGTTCTTTTTGTAACCGCACAAAACTTGAATACCGACAATTCTTAATTCCCATCTTTGGAAACACTGGTAGTCGTAAACCTATTGTATATTTTAATTGATTTCCAATGGTTTTAATTAATTAATGAATCAAATTTACTGTTTTTGTTCTTTATTGTCTTATTGTTACCAAGCCTAATTATGGACTTATTATGGACCTTATTATATACAATATGGACCTTATTATAGATCGTATTATGCAATATATCTTTTTTTGGTGAATTACAGGTTATTTTGTTTAGTTTCAGTTTTATCTGACGCTATGTTGACACTGTTATTAAGTTTTGTTTTTGAAAATGGACAAATTATTTGATGTAATTATTGTTCTTGTTGTTTTATTTTGCTGTTCGTCTTGACTCGCTTTCTTAATATTGGCATATCTCATTAACCTAATGCATCATTTTTTCACTCCACTGAGTTATTTGCTTTGGAGTTATTGTTTTGTTCAAACATCTTTTCGTTTTTTGAAAAACACTTGAAATTTTGTGGTTTTCTATGTGTTTCTCATTTGGTAGCCACGACAATTATGCCAAAATGGTTGATGAGCGGGGTCGGTATCTTATGCGCGACCGCACATTACCGAGCCTCCTTGTCATTATTAGTTTAAACTTTGCAAACGTTTAATCTGAATTTTATCTCAGACATCTCCGAGAGAGACGTATATCAAATTTTCCTCTTAATTGCCGGAGCGGTAAAATCAAAAAATTAGCGTGTTCTTGAGTCAAGCACTTTCTTTTTCATTTTTTAACAATTGAGTTAAATTTCCAAGAATATTATCGGCCTTATGCTTTCACAAGCTCAACAGAACTATAAAGAAAAACAATAACTTCTTAACGACTAACGACTTTCTAGAAATTAAAACCGGAAAACAAACAAACAGAAAAACCAGACAAAACGGCCAAATTCGGATTAGTATGGGTACAATATTATGGAACAAATATAGCTGACATTAAAAGCTCGCGTTAAGATCATGAATTATCAATGGGAAGTTACCATATACTGATTTTTTTTTCAAGAAAGAGTCCGCTGAAAGATCCAACAAAGAAATTAATGAAAACTCCAAAAACTAAAACAAAGCTGACAGATTGCCAGCAAAGAGCCGCACTAGCTTCGTAGATCTGCCGTCTAAAAAACAGTAAAAAAGACACCAGAAAACTCTTCTTTTCATTGAAGGCTGATATGTTATATTTAGATTAAAAATCTGTATAAGTTTTTGCTGCCGCTATTAGCTGCTCTCAAATAACCTTCATACACCCGTTTGACCTTATCTCTTTGAATTAAAGTAAATAAAAGTCAATTTCAAAGTGAGGAAGTCATTTTTGAGAGTGAGGTAAGTCAAGCGTGACCAAAAATTTAATCACGCGAATGAACAAAACCTCGCTCCACTAAGTGCGAAAAATGACGTCACACATGCACTTCAGTTGAAATTGCATGAACGAATGAAGTAAAATTAGATTTGAAGTGGTTGTGACGTCATATGGTCGTAATAAACATCGCGACGACGAAAAAAAAAACATAGCAGGACAAGTCCTGACGTACAATTCAAAGAACTTTCCTTGAATAAACAGAAAACTAGACCTAGGACGGACTAAGAATGGATTGGGAAATCAATTAAGAAAAAAAACAATCCAAAAAAATAATAAAAAACCAGTAAAAATCAAAGTGAAATTGCCGCCTGTGAACAAAAAACCACTAGCGAGATAGCGAATTTTTGTTCAAACATCGTTTTCTCACTCTACTTTAAATTTAGGGCGAAAACATTTCACGCCGCAAATCCACTCATTTTTTCGCACCACTTCCTGTTACGGCGTGACCAAACTCACTACTCCGATTTGACCTCAAAAATAATGAAAATATGTGAACAGATATTAAAAAAGTCAGCGACCCAATACAATTCAAAATCTTTGAATTGTAAAAAAACCAAGAGAAGGCCAATAATAGACCCAGCTATCGCTGTGGGGCTATTAATAAGTATCTGATTTCTTTTTCAAATGACAGTATAGTCCAAAATGTGTGAAGAGATCTTAAAAAAAACATAGCCCGAAGAATTCCGGAATCGACTCGAAGGCGAAAACTGCCTATGCTTATGACTAAACAACTACAACAACTATTGTTAACCATGAACCTCTACAAATGCCTTAAAAAAATTGAGGAAGATTAGAAACGGCATTCAAAAACTTAAAACAAATTGAAAAAAAAATTAGAAAAACATAAGACTAAATAGTGCAAGGGAAAATAAAGTCGAATAACGTTCCTTTGCAATTAGCGCAATGAAAAACTCACAAAACAATGGCAAAGTCATATTAGGCAAAGAAACTTGTCTAAGAAAAAAAAGAAAAACTGCAAAATATGAAAAATTGTTAAAAATTTGTCAAATTTTCTGTCAATTTTCCTAAGATGATATAGACCACCAAAACTTTAGCCAATTGGTATCTGAATATTCTTTAAGTAACAAAATTCTATTCAAATCCCACTTATTCTTTAAGTAACAAAATTCTATTCAAATCCCACTTAGCGCCAACTTTGGCCAAAACGGCCAAATTCGGATCACTATGGGTACAATACTATGTAACAAATATAGCTCACATCGAAAGGTCGCGTTAAGATCATGAATTATCAATGGGAAGTTACCATATACTGATTTTTTTTTTCAAAAAAAAAGTCCGCTCAAAGATCCAACAATGAAATTAATGAAAACTCCAAAAACTAAAACATAGCTGGCAGATTGCCAGAAAAGAGCCGCAATAGCTTCGTAGGTCTGCCGTCTAAAAAAACAGTAAAAAAGACACCAGAAAATTCGTCTTTTCATTGAAGGCTGATATGTTATATTTTGATTAAAAATCTGTATAAGTTTTTGCTGCCTCTATTAGCTGCCCTCAAATAACCTTCATACACCCATCCTTATCTCTTTGAATTAAAGTAAATAAAAGTCAATTTCAAAGTGAGGAAGTCATTTTTAAGTGTGAGGTAAGTCAAGCGTGACCAAAAATTTAATCACGCGAATGAACAAAACCTCACTCCACTAAGTGCGATAAATGACGTCACACATGCACTTCAGTTGAAATTGCATGAACGAATGAACAAAAATTAGATTTGAAGTGGTTGTGACGTCATATGGTCGTAATAAACATCGCGACGACGAAATAAAAAAACATAGCAGGACAAGTCCTGAAGTACAATTCAAAGAACTTTCCTTGAATAAACAGAAAACTAGACCTAGGACGGACTAAGAATGGATTGGGAAAACAATTTAGAAAAAAAACAATCCAAAAAAAAATAATAAAAAACCAGTAAAAATCAAAGTGAAATTGCCGCATGTGAACAAAAAACCACTAGCGAGATAGCAAAATTTTGTTCAAACATCGTTTTCTCACTACTTTAAATTTAGAGCAAAAAATTTTCACGCCGCAAAATCACTCGCTTTTTCACACCACTTCCTTTTACGGCGTGACCAAACTCACTACTCCAATTTGTAAAAAAAACCAAGAGAAGGCCAATAATAGCCCCAGCTATCGCTGTGCGGCTATTAATAAGTATCTGATTTCATTTTCAAATCACAGTATAGTCCAAAATGTGTGAACAGATCTTAAAAAAACATAGCCCGAAGAATTCCGGAAACGACCCGAAGGAGTAAACTGCCTATGCTTATGACTAAACAACTACAACAACTATTGTTAACCCTGAACCTCTACAAATGCCTTAAAAAAATTGAGGAAGAATAGAAACGGCATTCAAAAACTTAAAACAAATTGAAAAAAAAGAAAAACTTAAGACTAAATAGTTCAAGGAAAAATAAAGTCGAATAACGTTCCTTTGCAATTAGAGCAAGGAAAAACTCACAAAACAATGGCAAATTCATATTAGGCAAAGAAACTTGTCTAAGAATAAGAAATAGAAAAACTGCAAAAAAAATGAAAAATGATTAAAAATTTGCCAAATTTTCTGTCAATTTTCCTAAGATGATATATACCAACAAAACTTTAGCCAATTGGTATCTGAATATTCTTTAAGTAACAAAATTCTATTCAAATCCCAATTAGCGCCAACTTCGGCCAAAACGGCTAAATTCGGATTACTATGGGTACAATACTATGTAACAAATATAGCTCACATCAAAAGGTCGCGTTAAGATCATGAATTATCAATGGGAAGTTACCATATACTGATTTTTTTTTTCAAAAAAAAAGTCCGCTCAAAGATCCAACAATGAAATTAATGAAAACTCCAAAAACTAAAACATAGCTGGCAGATTGCCAGAAAAGAGCCGCAATAGCTTCGTAGGTCTGCCGTCTAAAAAAACAGTAAAAAAGACACCAGAAAATTCGTCTTTTCATTGAAGGCTGATATGTTATATTTTGATTAAAAATCTGTATAAGTTTTTGCTGCCTATATTAGCTGCTCTCAAATAAACTTCATACACCCATTTGACCTTATCTCTTTGAATTAAAGTAAATAGAAGTCAATTTCAAAGTGAGGAAGTCATTTTTAAGTGTGATGTAAGTCAAGCGTGACCAAAAATTTAATCACGCGAATGAACAAAACCTCACTCCACTAAGTGCGTAAAATGACGTCACACATGCACTTCAGTTGAAATTGCATGAACGAATGAACAAAAATCAGATTTGAAGTGGTTGTGACGTCATATAATCGTAAAAAACATCGCGACGACGAAATAAAATAACATAGCAGGACAAGTCATGACGTACAATTCAAATAACTTTCCTTGACTAAACAGAAAACTAGACGTAGAACGGACTATGAATGGATTGCGAAAACCATTTAGAAAAAAAACAATCCAAAAAAATGAAAAAAAAACAGTTAAAATCAAAGTGAAATTGCCGCATGTGAACAAAAAACCACTAGCGAGAAAGCGAATTTTTGTTCAAACAGCGTTTTCTCACTCTACTTTAAATTTAGAGCGAAAAACATTTCACGCCGCAAATCCACTCGCTTTTTCACACCACTTCCTTTTACGGCGTGACCAAACTCACTACTCCAATTTGACCTCAACAATCATGAAAATGTGTGAACAGATCTTAAAAAAGACAGCGCCCCAAAACAAATCAAAATCTTTGAATTGTAAAAAAAAACCAAGAGAAGGCCAATAATAGCCCCAACTATCGCTGTGCGGCTATTAATAAGTATCTGATTTCATTTTCAAATGACAGTATAGTCCAAAATGTGTGAACAGATCTTAAAAAAAAACATAGCCCGAAGAATTCCGGAATCGACTCGAAGGCGAAAACTGCCTATGCTTATGACTAAACAAATGCAACAACTATTGTAAACCCTGAACCTCTACAAATGCCTTAAAAAAATTGAGGACGAATAGAAACGGCATTCAAAAACTTAAAACAAATTGAAAAAAAAAATTAGAAAAACTTAAGACTTTTTAAAATAGTGCAAGGAAAAATAAAGTCGAATAACGTTCCTTTGCAATTAGAGCAATGAAAAACTCACAAAACAATGGCAAAGTCATATTAGGCAAAAAAACTTGTCTAAGAATTAAAAAAAAGAAAAACTGCAAAAAATTTATGAAAAATGGTTAAAAATTTGTCAAATTTTCTGTCAATTCTCCTAAGATGATATATACCAACAAAACTTTAGACAATTGGTATCTGAATATTCTTTAAGTAACAAGCTTCTATTCGAATCCCACATAGCGCCAACTTCGGCCAAAACGGCTAAATTCGGATTACTATGGGTACAATATTATGTAACAAATATAGCTCACATTAAAAGGTCGCGTTAAGATCATGAATTATCAATGGGAAGTTACCATATACTGATTTTTTTTTAAAAAAAGTCCACTCAAAGATCCAACAATGAAACTAATGAAAACTCCAAAAACTAAACATAGCTGGCAGATTGCCAGAAAAGAGCCGCAATAGCTTCGTAGATCTGCCGTCTGAAAAAACAGTAAAAAAGATACCAGAAAATTCGTCTTTTCATTGAAGGCTGATATGTTATCTTTTGATTAAAAATCTGTATAAGTTTTTGCTTCCTCTATTAGCTGCTCTCAAATAACCTTCATACACCCATTTGACCTTATCTCTGAATTAAAGTAAATAAAAGTCAATTTCAAAGTGAGGAAGTCATTTTTAAGTGTGAGGTAAGTCAAGCGTGACCAAAAATTTAATCACGCGAATGAACAAAACCTCACTCCACTAAGTGCGATAAATGACGTCACACATGCACTTCAGTTGAAATTGCATGAACGAATGAACAAAAATCAGATTTGAAGTGGTTGTGACGTCATATAATCGTAAAAAACATCGCGACGACGAAATAAAATAACATAGCAGGACAAGTCATGACGTACAATTCAAATAACTTTCCTTGACTAAACAGAAAACTAGACGTAGAACGGACTATGAATGGATTGCGAAAACCATTTAGAAAAAAAAATCCAAAAAAATGAAAAAAAAAACAGTTAAAATCAAAGTGAAATTGCCGCATGTGAACAAAAAACCACTAGCGAGAAAGCGAATTTTTGTTCAAACAGCGTTTTCTCACTCTACTTTAAATTTAGAGCGAAAAACATTTCACGCCGCAAATCCACTCGCTTTTTCACACCACTTCCTTTTACGGCGTGACCAAACTCACTACTCCAATTTGACCTCAACAATCATGAAAATGTGTGAACAGATCTTAAAAAAGACAGCGCCCCAAAACAAATCAAAATCTTTGAATTGTAAAAAAAACCAAGAGAAGGCCAATAATAGCCCCAACTATCGCTGTGCGGCTATTAATAAGTATCTGATTTCATTTTCAAATGACAGTATAGTCCAAAATGTGTGAACAGATCTTAAAAAAAACATAGCCCGAAGAATTCCGGAATCGACTCGAAGGCGAAAACTGCCTATGCTTATGACTAAACAACTACAACAACTATTGTTAACCATGAACCTCTACAAATGCCTTAAAAAAATTGAGGAAGATTAGAAACGGCATTCAAAAACTTAAAACAAATTGAAAAAAAAATTAGAAAAACATAAGACTAAATAGTGCAAGGGAAAATAAAGTCGAATAACGTTCCTTTGCAATTAGCGCAATGAAAAACTCACAAAACAATGGCAAAGTCATATTAGGCAAAGAAACTTGTCTAAGAAAAAAAAGAAAAACTGCAAAATATGAAAAATTGTTAAAAATTTGTCAAATTTTCTGTCAATTTTCCTAAGATGATATAGACCACCAAAACTTTAGCCAATTGGTATCTGAATATTCTTTAAGTAACAAAATTCTATTCAAATCCCACTTATTCTTTAAGTAACAAAATTCTATTCAAATCCCACTTAGCGCCAACTTTGGCCAAAACGGCCAAATTCGGATCACTATGGGTACAATACTATGTAACAAATATAGCTCACATCGAAAGGTCGCGTTAAGATCATGAATTATCAATGGGAAGTTACCATATACTGATTTTTTTTAAAAAAAGTCCACTCAAAGATCCAACAATGAAACTAATGAAAACTCCAAAAACTAAAACATAGCTGGCAGATTGCCAGAAAAGAGCCGCAATAGCTTCGTAGATCTGCCGTCTGAAAAAACAGTAAAAAAGATACCAGAAAATTCGTCTTTTCATTGAAGGCTGATATGTTATCTTTTGATTAAAAATCTGTATAAGTTTTTGCTGCCTCTATTAGCTGCTCTCAAATAACCTTCATACACCCATTTGACCTTATCTCTGAATTAAAGTAAATAAAAGTCAATTTCAAAGTGAGGAAGTCATTTTTAAGTGTGAGGTAAGTCAAGCGTGACCAAAAATTTAATCACGCGAATGAACAAAACCTCACTCCACTAAGTGCGATAAATGACGTCACACATGCACTTCAGTTGAAATTGCATGAACGAATGAACAAAAATCAGAT
This sequence comes from Convolutriloba macropyga, assembly GCF_964194025.1. Lineage (NCBI taxonomy): Eukaryota > Metazoa > Xenacoelomorpha > Acoela > Convolutidae > Convolutriloba > Convolutriloba macropyga. Next base: position 36,016,636 of record NC_134480.1, on the reverse strand, counting down.
TTGAAGTGGTTGTGACGTCATATAATCGTAAAAAACATCACGACGACGAAATAAAATAACATAGCAGGACAAGTCATGACGTACAATTCAAATAACTTTCCTTGACTAAACAGAAAACTAGACGTAGAACGGACTATGAATGGATTGCGAAAACCATTTAGAAAAAAAACAATCCAAAAAAATGAAAAAAAAAACAGTTAAAATCAAAGTGAAATTGCCGCATGTGAACAAAAAACCACTAGCGAGAAAGCGAATTTTTGTTCAAACAGCGTTTTCTCACTCTACTTTAAATTTAGAGCGAAAAACATTTCACGCCGCAAATCCACTCGCTTTTTCACACCACTTCCTTTTACGGCGTGACCAAACTCACTACTCCAATTTGACCTCAACAATCATGAAAATGTGTGAACAGATCTTAAAAAAGACAGCGCCCCAAAACAAATCAAAATCTTTGAATTGTAAAAAAAACCAAGAGAAGGCCAATAATAGCCCCAACTATCGCTGTGCGGCTATTAATAAGTATCTGATTTCATTTTCAAATGACAGTATAGTCCAAAATGTGTGAACAGATCTTAAAAAAAACATAGCCCGAAGAATTCCGGAATCGACTCGAAGGCGAAAACTGCCTATGCTTATGACTAAACAAATGCAACAACTATTGTAAACCCTGAACCTCTACAAATGCCTTAAAAAATTGAGGACGAATAGAAACGGCATTCAAAAACTTAAAACAAATTGAAAAAAAAATTAGAAAAACTTAAGACTTTTTAAAATAGTGCAAGGAAAAATAAAGTCGAATAACGTTCCTTTGCAATTAGAGCAATGAAAAACTCACAATACAATGGCAAAGTCATATTAGGCAAAAAAACTTGTCTAAGAATTAAAAAAAAAGAAAAACTGCAAAAAAATTATGAAAAATGGTTAAAAATTTGTCAAATTTTCTGTCAATTTTCCTAAGATGATATATACCAACAAAACTTTAGACAATTGGTATCTGAATATTCTTTAAGTAACAAGCTTCTATTCGAATCCCACATAGCGCCAACTTCGGCCAAAACGGCTAAATTCGGATTACTATGGGTACAATATTATGTAACAAATATAGCTCACATTAAAAGGTCGCGTTAAGATCATGAATTATCAATGGGAAGTTACCATATACTGATTTTTTTTTAAAAAAAGTCCACTCAAATATCCAACAATGAAACTAATGAAAACTCCAAAAACTAAAACATAGCTGGCAGATTGCCAGAAAAGAGCCGCAATAGCTTCGTAGGTCTGCCGTCTAAAAAAACAGTAAAAAAGACACCAGAAAATTCGTCTTTTCATTGAAGGCTGATATGTTATATTTTGATTAAAAATCTGTATAAGTTTTTGCTGCCTCTATTAGCTGCCCTCAAATAACCTTCATACACCCATCCTTATCTCTTTGAATTAAAGTAAATAAAAGTCAATTTCAAAGTGAGGAAGTCATTTTTAAGTGTGAGGTAAGTCAAGCGTGACCAAAAATTTAATCACGCGAATGAACAAAACCTCACTCCACTAAGTGCGATAAATGACGTCACACATGCACTTCAGTTGAAATTGCATGAACGAATGAACAAAAATTAGATTTGAAGTGGTTGTGACGTCATATGGTCGTAATAAACATCGCGACGACGAAATAAAATAACATAGCAGGACAAGTCATGACGTACAATTCAAATAACTTTCCTTGACTAAACAGAAAACTAGACGTAGAACGGACTATGAATGGATTGCGAAAACCATTTAGAAAAAAAACAATCCAAAAAAATGAAAAAAAAACAGTTAAAATCAAAGTGAAATTGCCGCATGTGAACAAAAAACCACTAGCGAGAAAGCGAATTTTTGTTCAAACAGCGTTTTCTCACTCTACTTTAAATTTAGAGCGAAAAACATTTCACGCCGCAAATCCACTCGCTTTTTCACACCACTTCCTTTTACGGCGTGACCAAACTCACTACTCCAATTTGACCTCAACAATCATGAAAATGTGTGAACAGATCTTAAAAAAACATAGCCCTATGAATTCCGGAAACGACTCGAAGGAGAAAACTGCCTATGCTCATGACTAAACAACTACAACAACTATTGTGAACCCTGAACCTCTACAAATGCCTTAAGAAATGTGAAGAAGAATAGAAACGGCATTCAAAAACTTAAAATAAATTGAAAAAAAATTAGAAAAACTTAAGACTTTTTAAAATAGTGCAAGGAAAAATAAAGTCAATAACGTTCCGTGGCAATTAGAGCAATGAAAAACTCACAAAACAATGGCAAAGTCATATTAGGCAAAGAAACTTGTCTTAAGATTAAAAAAAAGAAAAACTGCAAAAAAAATATGAAAAATGATTTAAAATTTGTCAAATTTTCTGTCAATTTTCCTCGGAAAAATGATATATACCACGAAAACTTTCAAAACTTTCGCCAATTGGTATCTGAATATTCTTCGAGCAACACGCTTCTATTCAAATCCCACTTAAAGCATTAAAACAAAAAACAGGCAAAAAATCGTTAAAATTCGTCTAAAAATCAGCAAAACTGATCAAAAACCTCCAAATTAGTGTTAAACTCAAATTAACTACTTGAAACCTTCAATTCCTATCGAAACAAGCCTTAAACTAATTCAATATCATAATCAAACCTCATAACCATCAAAAGTTGCAGAAAACTGCTTTTAAAAGCCGCATGTGAACAAAAAAATTTTGCTCGCTTAGAAAATTTTTTCACACATCAATTTCTCGCTCTCTCAAAAACAGCGGTAAGAACAAAAACCACTCTCATTTCGCTCCGCTCTTCACTTTTGTTCAGCACTAAAATCACTCCAAATTTTTTCACGCGTTTCATTTCCCGCTTCAAAAATCACTCCAATAAAATTTATTTAAAAAAAGGACTTCTCCAATACTCCTCTTCGAGTCGTAAAAAGACAGCGCCCCAAAACAATTCAAATTCTTTGAGTTGTAAAAAACCAAGAGACGGCCAATAATAGCCCCAGCCATCGCTGTGCGGCTATTAATAAAAAATTGAGAAATAAACCCATTTTGCACAACTACGGATTATCATGCGCTCAGAAAACACTGTGGTATCAATTTCAGAGATTAACATATTAATGAAGAATCGACTATAAATTATTTCTACAAAAAAAAACAAAATTACAAGGAAAATATTGAGTCAAATGGACAAAAAAACTGCTAAACACGGTTATCTATGCGCCATTCTCTCAAAACACCAAAAGTTATTGGCTGAACGCACCGCATGCTCAAAAAATTTCTGAGCTCAGAAAAATAAGTTCACGCGGCAATTTTACTTTTTCGCTTTTCGGTAAACACTGACGTTTGAAACTTTAGGTACTTCTGGTAAAAAAAACTCCTGGTGCTAACCTGGTGTGTCAATGAAAGTGACAGTAGTTCCCTTCCTTTCCGGCAGAGTGACATTGAACGCCCCAATTCTCTGGGTGATTCCACCATGTTCGCCCTCAGCCACATTACTCTGTCTCAAATGGTCCAGAAGGGTAGTTTTCCCGTGGTCCACGTGACCAAGTATTGTCACTACTGGTGGCCGTGACACCGTAGAAGGGGAATCCGCATATACGGTAACTGGAACAAACCAATTCGCAATCAAATTTCCCGATCAGTTTGTTCCCCAAATAGATTCTCAGAGCGGACTTTGAAAGTTCATAGTAGCAGAAAGATGAGATAGTAAGCTTTTCAATTTTAATGAGATTTCCCCTCAGAATTAAGGGCACACAAGGTTAGTATCGATAATTCTGTCATTAGTATCAAGTCATTCAAACTACAACTATCAGTATTGACCCGAATTCTTACAGCCAAAAACAAAATTTTAAAGAGCAAATCGGATTCTAAATGAATGGATTCAGAATTGTATTTATAGAAAAAATTGACTGTTATATATACAGGAAAACAAGTCTTCTATGCAAAGATCTCTTTATAACTTACAAGTTTTGTAATCTAATTTCTTGGACGGAGTGAATCCAGCAATCGAAAGCAAGCACTCAAGGTTTCTTCAGGATTGGGACAACTTACGCGGCTTCTCATCTTCCTCATATTCATAAGGTGGCGGTTCTGTCAACTTGTTCACAATCCTATATCTGAAGTCATTTGAGGCCCCTTTGGACGCTCTCTTCATGTGTTCTGCCAATTGCTTTGCAGAGAGGCCTTCATTGAGGAACTTGGTCCTTTGACGTCCACTGAATGAGTCCAGGAGCTGCTGTTCTTTGGGGTAATTGGCTTGAACTACATCAGCTACACAACAAAATCTAGTTTAATTAATATTAAATAGCTCATTCTCGTCGCTGAGAAATGGAAACCAGAAAAAGCTTAATAAACTAAAAAAGTTTCCAATTAACGAAATTAATTAGATTCTCTATACAATCGGTACCCAGTGAAAAAATAATGCATTTAAACTGAAGTCGGACGAATTGCTCTCAAATGACTGAGAGCGGGTTGTTTTTGGCAGTAGCTGGCTCATTCTTAGAAACTGTGTCAGGGTAGAGGGTTCAAAAAAATATTGGGCGGTGGTGGTCATTAATTTCTGCCTCCAAAACAAATTATCTAAATAGCATTTTTAGAGCCCACTAAAACTATAATCAGCAGACTGTAGTGACTTAATGCACACAGGCTAACAGTTTATCCCGTTTCTGAGGCCGAGAAACAGAAACCAATCGATCAAACAAGCAATCAATCGGTCACAAAGAAAACACTGTGGTATCAATTTCAGAGATTTATATATTAATGAAGAATCGACCATATATTATTTCTACAAAAAACAAAATTACAAGGAAAATATGTACAAAAATGGAGTCAAATGGACAAAAAAAATGCTTAAGACGGTAATCGATATGCGCCATTCTCTCAAAACACCAAAAGTTATTGGCTGAACGCATCACATGCTCAAAAAATTTCTGTCGCTCAGAAAAAAACGCCGTTCGGTAAACACGCTTGAAACTGTAGGTACTTCTGGTAAAAAAAAACTAGAGCCCACTAAAACTATAATCAGCAGACTGTAGTGACTTAATGCACACAGGCTAACAGTTTATCCCGTTTATGAGGCCGAGAAACAGAAACCAATCGATCAAACAAGCAATCAATCGGTCACAAAGCAAAATATAACCGACTAATGTCGGGCGAATCGTTTTCAAACGACCGGCAAGCGGTTCGCTTTGCTATAAGCCAGCTGGGGCTTACTTAGGGATCCAAGCATTAGGGGTAGCGCGGGGCTGAATGGAAGGGTTGAGAGGGCTGAGCGAGAGGGGGGTCCAAAACGCCAGGTGGAAGAGGTTAAACATGGGAGCGGGGGCAGGGAGAGGGGATCAACCTTTTAAGATCAAGAACCGCCTTTCACACCATAAAATTGTCTCCTCAAAACAGTTTCGGTGAATCGCATAACTCGAAACTAGTAAGACGTAAGGCTCTAAGAGAGCTGCTCAGCAAATTAATGCACTTCGAGCTTTACCTTTTTATCGCTTTTTTTTGAGGACGAGAAGTCAAAAGGGCCAGACGATGAATTGGTCAAGCGAAAATCGCATAAAAAAGACCACAAAACTAATATAATTGCTACAAACTTTAATTGAGAGCAATTAAATAACGCAAAAAAATTGAACACAGGAAACGACTGTGGAACACTAGTGCTACTTGTAGTTGTTTTTTGGGGTCCGGGTAGTTGACGAATAGGTGGGTTCAGATATGTAGGCAAGGGTGTAATACAGGTAGATCGCGTGGGGGTGGGCGATAGGACTGTCTACGATTGAAAACGTCTCAGAATAATCTTTTTACCTTGAAAAATAGCAGCCAATACTAATTACTATACATTAGGAACTAGCTGAATGTTCGCGAAATGTTAATACCCAATGTTCCAAAACAAAAGTCGAGTGTTTGAAAAGAAAGGAGTCAAAGTTCAAGTGGTGAACAAATATACTTCAGCTTACGAACATGTAGAAAGCCAATACTTCTCTTCGAGTCGTAAGAAGACGAATATTGCGAATTATTGCAATAAATTTGTTTTGAGATCAATTAAAATCGGTCATAAAATAGTTTTCCGGCATTTCCTATAGCGTTTCATAATTATGTATCTCAGATACTGTTTAACAGCAATTTTTGCGATTCTTTTGCTAAATGTGCTATTTTGAGAAACTGAAATTACACGAGGGTGCGCCGGGGGGGGGCTGATGGGTGCGGGGGGCAACAAGGGGCAGTAACAGTTAGGGGGGGGGGTTCCTTCAACTTATAAGTATAAGTGTGAACAACCGCCCTTCACATTATAAGTATAAGTCACCCGAACAGTTTGAGCTGAAACAGAGCTAAAAGGCTGTAAGAGCACTTAATGTCCGCTGCGCGCTACCTGTTTATCCCGTTGTTGAGGACGAAAACTAAATGGGTCAGAAGAAAAATCGGTCAAGCGACAGGACTCATATAATTGCTAAAAACTTTGTTTGAGAGCAATTAAACATTAATTGTAATACCCGTAACAGCATTAGGCCAATAACGACCTGTGCTCATTAATCCGTTTTTATTCAACACTATTTTTTCTGTGAAACTTTTACGTAGCAGCCAATATTGATTGTGGTCGACAAGAAGTCCTCCAAAACTCATCTTTGCACAGCAAGTCCCACGGAGGCAAACAATGGCGTGTGAAACACACCTTGCCTCTCGGCTATCACGCACCGTGGAGATTAACATATCACAAGTTCACAAAATTCTTGATGAGAATTGGACTTGCCGAAAGTTATGCCATCAAAAATATCCAAGGCTGGGTTCCTGAGATTAATTTTAGCCAGGGTAGACACAGTTTTGCGAGCAGCCTCCGCTTTGTTCCTGTCTGTCCGTTTCGTCCTTCGAGTTGCATGTTTTCTGGTCTCAAACTTCTCCGATATCGTCAGTTTTTCCGAGTTGTCGGTAGATTTATTGTCAGCTGCTCCAGATGAGCAAAACCTTTGTATCTGAGAAAAGTACAAACCGTCTTCAGGTCTGAATGGATTTTCTACCAAAATGAATATTAGTTAATTCCTAATTTCCCTAATACAATATAGCTTGCACTTCCTTACATAATAGTTTAGAGGATTGTTCCCAGTTTATATAGTAACGCTTGTTCAAAAGCATAAAAATAAATTTAGCGCGTGTTAAAAATAATACGAATCTTAGTCAATCGCAAAGTTATAATCAGTTCAAATCATGAAGAGATCAAATTGTCATTTTGACACGCAATCGGGTTCAAAAGTAGATATAGGGGGAAATCCTATTTGACATGTGTTATTACGATTGCAAACCAAATCTTGCCTATTTGTCAGAGTAAACTCACTCGGCCTTTGAAAAGTCAACTCAGACCTGGAGACGATTTCCAGCAGTCCAAGAAAAGTCGCCCAGAAAAGGAGCTTTCGGAAACTGAGATGCTTCGTAAATACTATTTTTGCATGCCGCTTGACGAAGACAAAAGCGGCAGTAATTGCGAGAAAAATTTGCCAACATTGTTAAACCCTGCCAGCATGATTTACATCTGAAAGCGAAGATCTGAAAAGCGATGACCATTTTTTCATCATGAAATAAACAAAATGGAGGATAGCTTCGTACTCTTCTATTAATCAATTTAATCAAAAGATCATTCAAGATATAATTTCTTTGAAAAAAAAAATCAGCAATCAAAATGGCCAATATAAATTACAGCTGTTTATCATCAACAGATTTTCACTTAATCAACTAATTAAATGACAATATGCAAAATACTGACAAACTCGAACCTCGTAAGTACACGCTCAGATTTCTGCATTGTATTGCTAATCACAACAAGATCTGGACCATCTCACCAGACCATCTGGAATTTCTATTAGCTGACAATCATGTCCCTCTCTAATTATAACGAAGGTGAAAGCAGAAGTTTATTGGCTCTTTAATCACATTTCAATTTATAAGAACAATATATAGACCTCTATTTGTTGACTGAACACGCGCCCAAAATTCCTGCACAGCTTAAAGATGCGCAGAAACAGTACAAGACAGATATTCAATCAAGTGAATTCAGCCTCGACGGAAGACAGACACTAGGATTCGTCAATGACCATTTTAAAAATGAATAATTTTCTTGATTATGTAATTACTGGTTTACAGCCAACAAATATGAGAAACACATTTCAAAAACTACCATTTTAAGGCAGAAATCAACTTCTGTTCTGATCTAACAAACGGTAGATCCAAAAGGAACTAATAAAACAAAAAAAAAACAAATTGGTCATTCGGAAAACATTCAAAGAAAACTTAAATCGGCATTCTTTTGGCTTAATCCATAATTTCCTTGTAACAACGTAACTTAAAAAAGCAGGACGTTATTTTATTAACCTCCAAAACACTAGATTGTCTCAGTGTAACCAAAGTAACGACTTGTAATTCCACTGCTTAAAGAGAAACATTTCCCAGTTATGCTATTAATCACTTTTATAGCTTTGCTTCAAATCGAACTTAGTTCTGAGCGGTTAATCCACAAGTGTCATATTTGGCACAAATTTTGAAAACGAGTTTCTAAACTTACGCAACTGCAATGTTGCTCCCAAAAATATGTTTACATAATCGCTTTCCAAACGCTTCACAAGAGAACGAAAATTAAGAATAAGCCTCCCACTAGACGCCCGTTGGAATATATACAATTTCTCAGATGCCCCCCCCCCACTTCGACAATGAAAGCTGGAGATTCCATTTTGATCGACTTTGGAATGAATAATTGTAAAGTTCGCTCGCTTTATGGGGCAGTTGAAAATATGGAAGGTTGAAAGCTAGAAAACAAATTTATTTCCTAAAAATCTCGAAAAACCTCTGATCGGTTTCGATATTTATTTGGACAAATCTGACGTTAACCAATCAAAGGCTTCCGATGATCCCGGTACCGCAGATCAAAACAGAAACCACGAGCGTTGTTGATTGCCAGTAACACAGTCTTCTCAAAAAAATCTCGGCCCAATCACTTCAGAGTTCAATATAGTGCATATTGTGAACCCAATGATTTATTCGCATAATTTAACCCAACTACAACAACAACACGATGCAACAAGAAGCAACTACAACTCCAGCTGCAAAGGAGCCCAAGCCAAGCGACACCCTGTTCAAGAAGGCCCTCTCCGCTATCCAAAGCGCGCGTCCGAAGCTTTGCCTTCCACCGATAGCGCCAAAATTGCTAAGGACCATAGCTTTGTGATAGTCGGAGTAGGGCTGTACAAGAACCTAGAACATGTCAAAGCAGCCATCAACAAGACCTACCCAGCGAAGATGAGCCTAGTGCTCATCCGAAGCCGGGCCACCCACGCATCAACCCAGTTAGTGAGAGCCTTCACGAGATGCTAAACCACGAAAACGCTCCTAATCAGCCGCCGCCTGATGATCGAGCTCACCCATTACCGATGTGAAGAGTCAAGACAAGCCAAGACATCTCCTCCTCTTCAAAAACGTGATGTGGTGATCCAGTACTGTCAGGTGAAAGGCTTTGGTCACAAGGCGTACGCGTGCACCCTAGAAGCTAGATGCATCAGATGTTGAGGTCATCATAAGCTAGCTGACAGTCCCGAGGTAACCCAAGGGGTGTCAACTGCCAGTGAGACCACGCTGGGAGCTACAGGGGCTGCATCAGTTACAAGAACGAAAAAGCCCTGAACCGAAACCTCAGTGAGAAACCTCGAATGAATCCTAACAGCAGTCACCCGAATAGTAGCTGATGCCGTGGTCAAAGCCAAGTCCACCCGGAACTCTACCTTTGACCTTAACAAGTCCTAGACAGTCTCTTCAAAATGCCGCCAGAACTCCTCAGGGCGCCTCCAGAATCCGGCAAGCAAGACAGCCCAGACCCATTTGCTGATGAGCCCAACCACTGCCACCAACGACGAATACTACTGTGACAGAAACCACCACTGCAAAGCAGCGAAATATGAGAGCTAGGGACCCACAGCTCGAAGAGTTGCTGCTTAGACTGCCAGCCAGTCTGGCGAAACACGCAAACAACTCAATGATTTATTTGCAAATTTAAGTAGTAGCATTGCATCAGAAAAAATTGTCAATTTGCTGGCCATTTGAGCTAGTTTTCCAAATTTTGATAATGAAAAATAAAATCATCGCCCATTGAAAATACTCATTGAGAATTGGCATTATCAAAACTGACTGTTAGCCCCTTGAGCCAATCGGTATTGAAAAAAAAGTGATACACAATCACAGACTCAACTCTAAATGTAATATGTTCTAATTTGGTGGGCAGCTTCAGTTAGAATACGCATAAATTTGGCTAATCGGCAGTAGCTCAACGCTAGTTGTGTAGCAGACACAGGGGGGACGTTTCAATCGCTTGAGCCGAAACTCCCATTTTTCGAAAAACGATTTCAATTGCTTATGGTTTTCATTTTTCGAACCCCTGAGACAACTTCAACAAATTCATTCACTTATTTCATTTGCTAATTTTGCCCTCTATTCATAGGATAGCGTTTGTATATGCGAACATATCATAAGCGTTCTTTGTCTACGAGTGAATCATACACAAGCACATAATTTCGTACAATTGTCAGAAGAAGGTGAGTACACTCGAATTCGAGGAAATCGAAACAAGGTTCCTTGATTTTGTTTGTCCAAAGTCTACGTTATACAATTTAAGAATATTTTAAATTTTATTACACTACAGATTTCGGCTGATCAATACGGATATGCTGGCAATCAACAAATTTATCAACACACAGCCCTCATAAAAATCAGATGGACCGCATTTTGGAATATTCAATTTGTCTGAAGTCTTCCTAACTGAAATTCGTTTCTCGGGGGAAATTTTTCGTTTCCAGGACAATGTTCAAAAAACAAAAAAATCTGGACAAAATAATCTAGCGGTAATTTTGATTTTGTTCAACAGGTTCAGAAGCTTAGATTTTGACAGTTTGTTTTCAGATCATTGTTGCAAAGATTTCTTGCGATTCTTCATCGCCTTCAGTACGGTGTATTTTGCTTCTAATGATTTTTTGTTGCAGACATTTGGGTCTAGAGTGTTGATTATATCAGGGATTGAAAAGATTATGCACACTTTTAGCTAAAAAATACAAAATTGAAAAGAATAAATTCTCTTCATGTAATTACAATATTAATTTATAATTATAACATTTCTATATACCAGTTATTCCCTTATATTTTTATCTCCCATAATATTTTCGGACAGACGGCTCTTTACAGTGTGTTACTTTCTATCCTAAGCAGCTTGAACGGCGTTATGATAATAATTCTCAGTTGAGTTACCGCGTTTTGTGCTACCTGGACAAAGATTTTGCTAAGAATTGGATACGAGCGTATGTAACAACATTACTTTGAAAGCAACTCTTATATCTCGTTTCTTCTATTTATATTACAGGATGAAAAAATCGCTTCTCGGACAAGTGAAGCAAGCTGAGACGCAAAGAGATCAAGCACGCCGCCAACGAGACGGAACGATCAACAATTCCATCAGTCAATGAATCTGATCAAAGAAATTAGAGGGCAACTTAACAAGACAATAATTAGAGGGCAACTTAATGAATGCGATCAGGCTATTAAAGAACGCGAGGACGCTCTATTAAAAAGACGGGGCTGAAAGAGAACTACAAAGAACTATTGACGACGTCCAATGGGCACTGATTTCTCAGAGAAGCATTTGAGGAGCGTTCACAAATGTACACACTGCTTGAAGAAATGCAACACAAGCGCAACAGTGCCTGAGATACTTTGACATGAGTAAATGAACGCGGTGACAGTTCAGAGCAATTCGTCGAACTCAACTGTCCAATTGTGACGAACCCAATTGCCAATCAGCGGAAAGCAGCTGAAAAAGCTGAGAAAAATAAACACCTGCAAAACTAAAACCTTAACGTCGAAAAGTTCTGGAGCTTAACCAAAACAAACCTTCTAACAAATCTTTCGCTATGAATCGTCATTTGAGCTTGCTTCATTGTTAAACTTTTTCTTAGCGCCTCTTCTCAAAAAATCAACTTCTGGCATATACAAATAAATAAGCCTGGTTTACAAAAACTTGCACATTCAACGAGTATTGATGAAAAATAACTAAAATATTAGCACCTAAGGTGCCTGTAGAGTACCTAAGGATATCTTTGACTTACACATACACTGAGCATTGAAAAGAAAAAACTTGTGCAATGTATCCTGTACTAACTGTTGGTTACCAAGGCGTTTTAACTTGTACATATAAAAAGAACTGGTGAAAACTAACTTGTGTATCGGATCCTAATCCACCTGCTGGTTACCTAAGCGAGTTTTAACTTGAACATATTAAGAGTACTGCTGAAAAATAACTTGTGTATTGGTTAATAAGCTACCCCCTTGTTAACTAACCGAGTTTTAACTTGTACATATAAAAAGTATTGGTGAATAATAACTTGCGTATTGTATCCTAAGGTACCTACTGATTTTACTATGTTCATATTCAGAGTAGTGGTGAAAATTAACTTGTGTAATGAATCTAAAGCTAGCTGCTGGTAACCTAAGCGAGTTCTAACTTGAACTTATTAAGAGTACTGCTGAAAAAATTGTGTATCGGTTCATAGGCTACCCACTGATTAACTAACCAAGTTTTAACTTGTACACATAAAGAGGAATGCTGAACAATAACCTGTGCATTGGATCCTAAGGTAGCTGTTAGTTACGAAAGCGTGTTTTAACTTGGACATATAAAAGAGTATTGGTGAAAAAAACTTGCGTATTGCACCCTAAGATACCTGTAGGTTAACGAACCTAGTTTTAACTTGTACTTATTAAAGTAACAAAGCCGGCAGGTTGCCGGAAAATAGCTGCGATAAACGCTTGTGGCCTTCCATGATTTGAAACAACTAAAGAAATAAGATAGAAAGATCGGACACCAGTCCTTTAATAGACCACTACACTTTTTGGGTTAGATTCGGACTGTCAATTTCTTGACATATACGGTATATAGGGAAAAAGCCTAAGAGAGCTTTTTCGAAATTGATATTCGAAATCAAAAACTCAAGACTAATACTCAAAAACTAGGGCATATAAGTTGGGCACTACTTAGATGCACACTATTGATCCTTACCTAAAATGTTCATAAAATTTAAAGTTCCATAAGTGAGTTCAGACGTCATTTTTTTGAGTGAGGTTAGTCACGCAATTGACCTAAAAGCTGAAATGACGTCACGTACACAAATTTCATCGATGGCGACGACGAAATAGAAAAACACGATGTCCCCAATAATAGCCGCTATTGCTTCGCAGCTATTAATAAAACACTTTGTGTATTGGATCATAAGCTACCTGCTGGTTAACTAACCGTGTTTAAACTTGTACATATAAAAGAGTATTGGTGAAAAGTAACTTTTGCATTGCATCCTATGGTACCTGTTGGTTAACTATGAGTTTCAACATGTACATATGAAGAGAATTGATTGAAAAAAACTGACTTGTGTATTGGATCCTAAGCTACCCTCTGGTTACCTAAGCGAGTTTTAACTTGTACAAGAAATAATGTTCTTGAATAAAACAAAAACGGTCAAACAAAAATTTAGCGTGAAACGATTACAATAAGTGCTCGAGGGTTCATTCGATGGCTCTTAGTCCAAAGATCTCGACGCAATACTTGATCTGAACGAGTGGAATAGCAATGCAACGACAGATACTATATCTATGCCCAAGCTCCAAATTCTGAGCTATAAAAAAAGAAAATTGAAACACAGAATGCCACGTGCCGTCAGTGACACTAAAAGCTGTCTTGGTTTGCACGTCTTCGTCCACTCAACCACTTTATGGTACATGACAAATGCAAATAGCAATTCTGTCTTCGCCAGTTGTTGATAACTGTGCCTGAAAGGCTATCCTATAGGTACCTGTTTTACAGAGCTCTTGGTACGTACCTGGAACCAAAAGTTAATCTTGACTCAATAGAAAACAATGGGTACAGTAGAAACGAGAATCTGAGAAAATTTGCAAGCGTCTCTTGTTTTTCGAGCAGCAGGCTGCTGCATGCTATCCTGCGATATGTCATGTTAACATAAATGTCGCTGTAAGTGTTTTTAAAATGGTCACTGATTCAAACTTCAATTAAGTAAAATCAATTAAGTTTGACATTATTTTTTCTTTTAGTTATCAGTTACCGTGTTTCCGTTCTGAGGTACTTCGGCGAAAAAAGAAACGGTCTTAATTCAATCTTGCATTGAAAATTTTTGTGTGCACTAGAGAAAGGCGCCTGTTCCTTTAAAACGAAATGATTTTTTGTCAAAATGGAAGAACTGATGACATTAAAACAGTCAATAGCATGGCATCGAAAACAGCAGATTTGTTTATAACAAAATAAATTTGGAACTGTTTCACCTAGCCTGAACGAAAAGTTCCTTTTCACAAGCCTTCTGAACAAGCTAATACGTGCTATGGTAAGGTCTTTTGTAGCCCAAATGGAGATTGAACAGGGAATTATAAGTAAAAATAGGATCTAATAATATCAGTAAAAATTTTCATATTTCAAGGAAGGCGGAAACAGCTCCATAAATTGTTCATACTGCTTGTATAGTTCTAATAGTCAGTGCCTCGGCTGACGACCTCTTTGCATCCTGGTCTGAGAAGGATGGTATGCTCGAACTGTGCAGTGTAACAGCCTTTGATGTCACTCAGGGGAGGGTATGCATTCACTATTCCCTCATCACAAAGCTGTCGCAAAGAAAGCTGATACCTGAAACAAATTAACTCATCTCAGTATCAAGCTTTCTGCAATTAAAAGTACAGTTTGCGTGGTCACGACTATGCCTCAGCAGCCCGTGGGTTTCATACAAAAGCATCACAAACAAAGATGACATCAAATTAATTTTTTTTGAAACATGTAAATTACTCAGACTATAACCCTAAGGTTAGATATCTACATGCACTAAAATGTTAAATAAATCAATCAGCATTGTTATTAATATAATAACCTTCAAATTGTGGCTGTTCGTTTTCATAGGTAAAAATAGGACTTGAAGGCTCCTATTTGTCTATTAACGGGTACTTTCTTGTGTTGATCGAGCAAAAACTCGGTTAAAACATTTTTAAAGCAAGATTTACTGTTGAAAGTTATTATTGAAGAGGGGAATTTGTTCCATTTTTGAACGCTTTTCAAGATTAAGGATTTGTTACTCCACTTCGTTTTCGTTTTCTTTTTTATAATAATTTGATTTGTTCTCTTGTTCTGTCTAGCGTTATGGCAACTAGAAAACATTTTAAAATTTTCGGATGTTTCCCATTGTCTTATGTCTGTTTGTAGCTTCATTAGGCTAACTTTTGAGATAAACAATTCGGCTGGCAGGATACGATCCTGAATGAGAAGATCAATGGAGTGGTCAAATTTTTGACGAAAATAACAAACTTTTATTCCCCAGTTAATTTGCTTGTTTATGCGGTTTATGTTTCTCACTGTAAGAGTTTGAAGGAATACTCCACTGAATGAAAGATGAGAGAGTACAACTGACTTGAAAACATCAATTCTTACTTTCAAAGGTATTGATTTCTTACAAGATACTACAAAGAATGAATTGCATTAAACATTTTGCTTAAAACTGAGTTCAGGTGATTTTCAAAGGTTAGGTTTGAATCAATTTGTTCTCCGAGATAACGACATGCATGAGCTGGTTTGATAATTTCGCCTTTAAAAGAAAATTCTGGATCCGAATTAGTATGATTTGTAAAGAATAACATCTATGTTTTATCGGCATTTAAAGTGAGTTGATTCTCTGTTAGGTATTTGTCTGTTTGATCTAATACTTTTTCAATTTTTTGGAGAAAATTTTCATTACATTCACATTCACATTTGCATATATTACCAGTGTCATCCGCAAATTGAACATCATATTCACCTTCCAGCTTTTCAGAAAAATCGTTAACATAAAAAAGAAAAATAAGAGGTCCTAACACAGTTCCTTGTGGAACACCATGATTAATAGATATTTTATCTGATAAGTCAATACCCAGTTTTACGCATTGTGTTCGATTTTCGAGAGAAGATTTGAGAAGTAAAATTGTTGATTGAGAGAGGTTGAAAGTTTCAGCTTTCTTGAGAAAGATCTCATGTGAAATTGAATTGAAAGCTTTTGCAAGATCTAAGAACACAGCACCTGTGTCGTTGTTATCTTCCACATTTCCTATTAATTTTTCAATACAATAAAGCACAGCATCAGTAGACGACTTTCGAGATTGGAAACCGAATTGTTTTCTGTTCAAGAGCGCAAATTTTTCAAGATATTCTACTAACTGATTAAGTAAAAACCTTTCAAAAACTTTTGCAAAAGTTGGTGTGACAGAAATTGGACGATAATTAGTTAAAACAGAAACATCTCCTTTCCTGAAAATTGGTGTGATGTGCGCATCCTTAAGAATTGTTAGAAAAACTTTCTCTTGAATACAATCGTTAAATATAATCTGAAGATGAGTCCAAGAGCATATTTTCCGGAATTCAATGCCCAAGCATTGATGTATCCCGGCCCTGGTGCTTTGTTGTTGTCTAGATTGTCAATAACTTTATAGATTTCCCTCAAAGTAAAAGGTCTAAAGTTAAACTCTTGAAATTTTCGCTCTATTTTTTCGACGTTCAATGGAACACTCTGCCCTCTGTAGATGCCCGTTTCGCTGAAAACTCTGTTAAAGCGTTACATATTGTTTTTTGTCTTTCGTTTTTCTACCATTCTCATCAATTTCAGTGATGCTTGGACTGTTGTTCTTCTTTCCGATTTTTTTCTTAATGAATTTCCATTTCTCTTTTGAAGTTTCAATTTTCTCAAAAATATCCTCTGAAAATTGATTTTGTGCTTCTTTTAACTTTCAATTTACAAGGTTGCGATACTTTTTAAATGACACAAATGATTCAGTACTTTTTGTCAATTTGTAGTCATTGAAGTAACGATGCTTCTCGGCAACTAAATGTTGGATTTCTTTTGTCACCCAAGGTTTTTCTGAAGTAGTCTTTTTTATATTAGAAACTAATTTCTTCTTTGTTGGTGCGTTTTTCTCGAGTACTGTCAAAGAAATTCTGTTAAACTCTGCAAACATTTCATCGCAGTTTCTTTGTTGATAAAGTGTTCTCCAATCTGCAAGAGCCAGATCTCTATTAAATTTTTCATCGACAAAATTGTTTGTATCTCGTTTAAAAAAATAATTTTGTTTTTCTTCTAACAAAAAAAGTTTGCTCTATCGAAAGGAGGTAAGCAGACTTTCCAAGTAAAGATTTGCTCATTAGTCGAAAAACAGTGATCTATCAAACTTTTTTATTGTTGCTTATGCGTGTAGGAATATCAAGGTTAGATAACTGTAACCATCGTACCGCCGCAAAATTCTGAAGGCTTTTCTTCCCATTTACACTCAACATATCAATGTTATAATCACCAAATAAGAGAATATTATCTGTAGCTGAGAACGCATTAGAAACCTCTGCACTTAATTCGTCTAAAAAGAAGTCACCCAAGTTTTGATGTGGACAATAGGAAATTTTTGAGACATTTTTTAATGAGACATTTTTCCGTTAATGGGTTGCCTAGTTCCAGCCACAAAGTTTCAAAAAATTTCGGATCAGCTAACTCAAATTCTCTTCTGCGTTTAAAATTTATGTTCTTAGGAATCCATAGTCCTACACCCCCACCCTTAGCTGCTCCCATTTGATGTGACCGATTTTTATGCCAAAAATTGTGCTCAGCGCTGAGGTTAAAATTCAAGCTTTGTTCTTCGCTCATCCAAGTTTCAGTTACTATAACAAAAGTTTCCGAATCCAGCTGCTGGAGCAAGTTTGATATATCTTGATACTTATTTTGTATGCTGCGAGCGTTGAAAAGTAGGATGTTAATGCCATTTTGAGCGCCAAATATAGCATCATCCAAAGTAGAAAGTTTTGAAGCATCAAAGGGTCCAGGATTTTTTTCTATGTCACCACAAAGAAGCAAAAAACTTCTGTTAGGAAAAAGTGAAACACAACGAACAGCCGCAATGAATAATAAAATCAGCTTTCTCTGGAAATAAATCAGCACATTTTCTAAAATATCATGTTTCTTATTTACTTGAGTTAAGCAACGTTGCTTAATGTATACCTGGTCTTTCACATTTCCCAAAAAAAAACCAGAAAGTTAAAACAAACGGTAAAAATATCATGTCAAAAAGTTACTCAACTCAAGCAAAATTCAAATTTCTATGTAATTTCCGAGGTAGAACTGTATTCTGTGATGCTGGTAGGTTATGTGTCATATTATAGTGACGTATGTTTTCTACCAGATTTTTTATACCGCCATTATTGGGATGCACTCCATCAAAGCATATATCATCAATTGATACCGCTTTTTCAAAACCTCAATCCGTGACCAAGGATAGGATCCATCAAGCTCCAGGCTTATCATTTCTAGATGGTCATTGAATTTAGATATTTCCTCGTTGTTCGTTTTCCTTCCATAGCAACCGTCTTTTACCGGACCAATTTTGCATATAGCAACACGATGAGGTTTGAATTTTTGCATAAATTTGTCGACTGTTTCTTTGAGTTGAGTCGCTGCCTCCTGTCCAGAAACACCTTTGTCAATTGAATTATGACCGACATGTACAATTAATGTTTCCGTTTTGGCTCCAGTGGATTGCAGTCTGCTTTGAAATGTCATGCTGATTTACTTTCCGAAAAGTGCTATCAGATATAACTAATTGCTTGGCAAATCGGGTTACTATTTTTGGTTGATAAATTTTCAGTGGAGGATAAACACGCCTGTTGCTTTTTGACGTCTCCTGTCTCTCAAGTAAATTATCAATAAATTTAGAAGTTTGAGTATTGAAAAATTCGATATCTTTTTCCATGCGATCAATAGTTTCTTTTTGATGTCCGACAGTTAGTTTTTGCATTTCATAGTTAACAAGATGCTTTTCGAGTTTTGGTATGATATTGTCTTTTTCTTGTATTTTTTCATAGGTCTCCAAAAGCTTTGCAATTAGTTCTTCTTTGTTGCATTTCTCGAGAACTTTTTTTGAAAACATGGTGATAACGCGTATTTGCTCTAATTGAGACTTTAAAAAATCTAAAGCATTTTTATTTTTCGTTTGTGACCTGAAGATGAAATTAAAAAAAAAGTGAGTAGAGATAAGAATGGAATGATCTCACCGGTGATGAAGCAAGCAGAATACTCAATAAGAATTTTATCTTCTTTTGATGCCTTAAAAAAACGAAAAATGTTCGAGATGAATTCAAAAAACAAAAGATTTTTTGATCGTCGTTTGATAGGATACCGAATAACTGCGAGATTTGAAAGAATATCCAGTAATATAACAGCTTCAGAGAAAAAAAGAAGGTCGAATAAGACTTGCTCAGTATTCGAATTCAAAAAGAAGCGAATAAAACGACAAAAAATGGTTTATCCATACAGTTAACTTCTGACTGTGTTATGTATGATAAATGTGACAAAACATGCTTATAATACCAACTGCTATGTTGGACTACTGACCATAAAAGATCAAAAGCAGCCAATTCCCTATTTCACTGAGCATTATGGCAAGGCGTATTTCGACACATTTTGTATTTTGACATTGGGTAAACTGACAGCTATCTAATTTCGTGTACACAATAAAGAATAACTCAAACGACAGGTGTACATCTTAATATGGTGACTCAAAGAGTATAGGGTTAATTTCACTGGAATACCAGGCACTTTATCCTCACCTCGATTCTCCTGCTCTCTCCAACCACCGTTTACAAAACGCAAGAGTGCCGAAATTCTTGTTAATAGTGTTCAGCAGCTGCTTCGTCCTCTGCACGCGGATATTCCTGAATCCAGCATCGAAGTTCTTCATGTAATGGGAACAGTCTACGTCATCATTGACCCATCCTTTGCCCGTACTGCCGAATGTCTCAATAGCATAAAACTCGTTTTCCTCCATAACTTCCCTCTTCTCACCACCCTAAAATAACCACCCAATTCAAGCTTGTGGAGACCCAATTTTTGTTCAAACTATTGTTGACATGGTGACTTACATCTGTCACTTGAATCAATGAGCTTTTTAAAGACCAACGCATACTGCCTTTCAAACAATTTGAGCAACTTTTAATCAGATCTAGGAAGCCAGAAGTATTTTTGTTAACGTCTCAGTGGTCAAGCTCTAACACAACTAACTGTAGCCGTTCTTAATGTAATGCAAAACAATAATGAAGATCATATTCAAAGCAGGATTTATGGAACCTCCCACATCCATTGAAAACTCTACCAAATCTGATAATTCAGCAGAAATTATCCAGTTAAATCTCACTAAATCCTTAAAAAAAATTGTTTATTCCTCTGCATTTGCAAATGCGATCTGAACAAATCATTTGATTTCTGTCCCTTTGAAGCAATCATTCGCAAAATCTACGCTTTTTCACTAAAGAACTGGGCAATAATTCTCAATTCAGTGCTATTGTCAAAATTCGACCCAAAAAATGATTCGAAACCTTGACAATGGGAACTGTTTTTCCAGCGTGTATCCTGTAAGCATCAATGGAGTGTCCGTTCAGATTCCTGATTGGGTGAATTGGGTATGTCTTCCCATCCAATTCCACTTCATAAGATTCCATAGTCTCTTGAATGGCCTCTCCTATTTCGCCCAGTCTGGCATCGATGCCTGCCTCTCGGATGCCAGTGTTGGTAGCGGCCCTCACTGCTTCGAGTAGTTTGTCGTATTTGGGGTCAAAAGACACTGTCCAAGCGCAGTCTATTATTCGCCCGTTCACATGTACCCCGAAGTCAACCTAAAATTGCGCATAATTATTCTTTAAATCAAAAATTCATGCAATTTTGTGTCAAAATTGAATCTCAATGCAGCAATTCAATTAGTACCACAAACTAAGGCGATTAAACAATTGTTTACTGATTATTTACACTTCGAAACCCTGAGCATCAACCCTCAATTTATAATTCTCTCAGTGCAGCCAGAGCACTGTTTTTATTTTTTTTTTACTATTACAGTCAACTTGACAACATTGTACATGGCTCAAAATGTGATCTACTGTGTGTAACGTGACGTATTACTTTAAATAATGATGAGTAAACATAACCGACTAACGTCGGGCAAATTGCTCTCAAACGACCGCCCAGTGGTTGGCTTCGTCAGTAGCTAGCTTTAGCTTGATTCGACTGCAACTTTTAGCTTTCCAGCCTTGCTAGTAAAAACATAATCGACTAAACGTCGGAAGAATTGCTCTCGAACGACTAGTTGGAGCTCTAATCAATTGCAGCCTGCTTCAGTCAGGCGGGGGGGGGGGGAGGGGGAGGGGGCACCTGAGCCTGAATGGGACTAAGAAGTTCAAAAGTGGGCTTCAAATAACCACATTAGAGGTTAACATATACCACTATTAAGATTTAAAGTAAAAAATGGCACCAGTTTCGGCGCATTTTTCATTTGACTTTCAGTATTAAATTGCCGACAATTGAGTTCAGCTGCTTGAAATTCTGATTGAGAGAGAATTTTAGATCACGCGAAACGCAAAAAGTGAAGGGCGTAAAAGTCACTCGAAAAGTCAACATTGTCAAGCAAAAATTTTGCTCAAAAAAGACAAGTTTACAATAATTGCTATGAACTTCGTTCAAGAGCAATTAAAAATTTTAAAAAAAATATTTTAAAAATTTGCAAATTATTGCAAAATTTAAAAGAAAAGCTTCCAGATTTCGCAAAAAGTTCAAAGTTATTTTTTCCTTGGAGTTATGTCAAGTAACCCATCTGCAAGACTTGGCCAGTAATTATCGTTAAACTCAGAAAAGGACAAAAACATTAAAAAATTTTGAAAACAATAGCAAATTTGAACACAATCTTAAATCTTCAAAACCATTTCAGGCTCTGAAGAGACTATCCAGTATCCCTATTTCAAGCTTTAAATAGTTTCACTAGCTCATGAAGATCCATAAATTTGGAACATGGAAAATTTAAATTTTATTAAAAAAATTGCTAAGGCTGGAGTCATTAAAACATCGATAACCATCTCATTAACTCTAGAAACTATGCATCAATTTATTATCAAACCTTGGAGGAGGTCCCTAGGACCTCGGTGTTGGAAAAATGATAAAATAAAAAAAATCCAAAAAACTTAAAAAAATGCGAATATTTTTAAAAATTGCTCATATTAAAGTCTTGAAAAACATTCCATTACATCTAGAAGCTATTGAGTAACCTATGATTAAACCATAGAAGAAGTTATGTGACTCTTGAGGCTGGAGAAACCTAAAAAATGACAAAATTTCAAAAAAGTTGAAAAAAATTGCAAGTTGCATAAAAAACTACTAAAATTTGTGATAAGAAAAGTTAAAAACTAATCCCTGGCCAAAAAATATGTTCCGATAACTTATTATCAAATCCTAACGGAGATTTTCTGTTATGCCGAAAAACTTGAATAATGACAATAAATGTCAAAAATAGCCGTCAGATTGCCGGAATAGCTGCGAAAGAATGGACTTAAGTGCCTTGATAATAGATAGGAAATGATACAGATCTAAATTGTAAAATAAATCGACGCCGCTCAAAAAGCTATGTAAAAAACATTCAGCGATAAATTAAAAAAGCTTGTGTAAATTCATTACACAGAAGCCTTTTATTAGGGACCTTTACTGCACATATGGGTTCGTTCTACCTTAAACTAATTCAAATTAAACTTAAGTTTTAAAGTGCAAAAGTCATTTTTTTGAGTGGGGTAAGTCACGTATGATCAAAATCTAATCACGCAAATCACCCTCATACTTTTTCTAGAGAGAATGAGAAATAACGTCACGCGCGCAAACGCTGTTAGTGAGAGGAAGAAGTCATTCAGAAAATTTGACTTTTTCAGCTTTGATGTGTGAACAAATGCGAAACGAAAAAGAGCATCAGACGACGAAACAAAAACAAACAAGAGCACCGCAATAAAGCTCCGCTCAGCTTAGAGCTTCGCAGCTATAAAAAAATGAATATTGCAGTTTTTTTTAAAAAGGCTAAAATTTGTGGCGTTGAAATCTTGAAAAACCTTCCATTACAATTGGAAATTATACATTAAACTATTGTGTAACCCCAGGGAAGGTTCCTTGGCTCTTGAGGCTGGAAAAACCTAAAAATCGACAAAAAATTTTAAAACTTGAAAATATGCAAATTTCATAAAATTCTAAAACTTGTCATATTAGAAAATTGAAAGCTATACCATAGCAAAAAAAAATTTTTCAGTAACTCATTATCAAACCCTTAAGGACGTTTTCTGGCGCCTTCGTCTGGAAAGACGTGAACAATGAAAAATTAATTTAAAAAATTGAAAAATTTCGCACCGTTTGTTAAAAAAATGCTAAAATTCGTGATGTTAAAATGTTGAAAGAAACAATTCGACTACAACTATAAATATGCAGTAACCTTTAGTAAAACCCTAGAGGAGGTTCCTTGGCATCCAGGGCTGAAAGAAATCAAAAATTGGCAAACTTCAAAAAGCTTGAAAAAAAATTGTGAGTGAGGGGGGAGTGAGGGGTGGGGGGGGGGGGGGGGGGGTTGGCAAGTGGGGTGTGGGGGGGGGGGGCAACAGCGCGGTGTGGGCAATAGTGGGTGGGGGGTCATTAGTGTGGGTGTCTTCAACCTCTAAGAACAGCCCTTCACGCCATAATCATAAGTCTCCAAAACAGTTTGAGCTGAAGAAACAGAGCAGAAAGGCTCTAAGAGCACTTAATGCCCGCTGGGGGGGGGGGGGGGGTGGGCAACAGTGGGTTGGGGGCAACGGCAAATTGCCAGAAAATAGCCGCAATAGCTTCATAGATCTGTAGTCTCAAAAAGAAGGTAAAAAGACAGACCAAAAAAGATACTTATCATTAGGGGCTGAGATGTTAAAATTTTGATTGAGAACCTGCATAACTTACTGCTGTTTCTATTAGTTGCTCTTAAATAACCTTCAATTAGAGTGGCAAGCACTCATTTGACCTTATCTCTATGAATTAAAGCAAAGAAAAGTCAATTTCAGAGTGAGGAAGTCATTTTTGAGAGTGAGGTAAGTCACGTGTGACCCAAAATTTAATCACGCGAATGAACAAAAAAAACTAGCTCCACTAAGAGTGCAAAATGACGTCACGCATGCAATTCAGTTGAAATTGCATGAACGAATGAACAAAAAGCAGATTTGAAGTGGTTGTGACGTCATATGGTCGTAACAAAAATTGTGACGACGAAATAAATTTAAAAAACCAAGAGAAGGCCAATAATAGCCTCAGCTATCGCTTCGCGGCTATTGAAAACATCGCAATCCAAGAACAGTCATACCTTGCAGACATCCTCGTACTTCAACACTGTCTCATCGCCCGGATTTGGAGTGTAATGGGCAGCACAGTGGTTCAAACTGCACCCTGTTGGAAATGCTAGACCGGCACTCAATCCAGACTCCTGGATCAGTCTCCGGTTGCAGTCTTCTAACTTCTCACATATCTCCACCATTCCCATACCTGGCTTGATCCAAGACTGGACCCACTGCCGGGTCTGTCTGTGGCATTCTGCGGCTCTTCTGAAGTCATGGTATACTTCTTCCATGGGAGCTTCCATCGCCTTCACCTCTTCTGCGCTCACTCTGAAAAAAGCAATTCGAGATAAACCATTTAACACAATTAAAATTTGAGTCAAATCTATATTGATATTACCGTATCACTCAGCGGTGTGAACAATTTAAGGCCATTATAATTTTATTTGTCAAACAAATTTCTTCAATTGTTTTAACGTACATCAAACAAAGATTCAGTGTGGCCCAACATCAGAACAACAAATTATTGGTCCCAATTTTTTTCAAAATGGGGAACACATGCACGAAGCATGACTTTTCTCTTCAGTTTTCAGAACTATGTAGCTCCTTGTTGCCAATTTCCCTGGTATTAATTGCCAGAAATCTTATCCAAACGAAATGCACCACTCTTGCTGTACAAAACTAAAGAATACAATTTTTGAGATAACGAGAAAACCAACAAATCTGAAAATGTTGTTCACCTTTTTACTTGTTTCTCTGGCATAATGAACAAACTAATTTTGTAATACAGTGGGTACACATGCCAAAACAGAAAGCCATATTCCTAGTAAATTCGAAATATAAGATTGAAAAAACTGAGGAACAAAAAACAATTTGTCATCTTGTTTATTTGAAGAATTCAAAACGACATCAAGGGAGAAAAATGGTGACATTTTGATATTTAATGTTAAAAATCCAAGCTGAAAACGTTTATAAATAGTTTCGTATCCCGAAATATTTCACCCGGCTCGGTCTTAGGTCGATGTTTACTTAGCCAACACATCATTGAGAAATCATCTGTAGCTACTAGAGTTTTGATTAAAGAACCAGTTTTGTAGCAAACTTTAAAAAAATGTTTATACTTTCCGATCTATAACTTGAAAAGAGAAATCACGAGTGTTGGATATTGATTGCGGGGATATTCTGACTCTGAGACGGGGAAGTGAAAGACGCTTGCTAGGTATATTTAGCAAACCTGAATGAAGTAATGGTCGAAAACTTTCAAATAGATAACGAATATAGAAGTCAAAACAACTACTATGTTATTGTTGTAGCTGTCGCACAGAACTGCAATTCCCGGGTAATTTTGGCGGAATATCGGCTCTTATTGACGTTTTTAACTGGCTCCTTAGTTGCATTTGTATAATAAAAAATATATCAATAGGGTGACTGCTTATCCACAACATGCTTGTGGTGCGGCGACCTTTCTGCATGTACGCCATGGTGGGTAACATGCGGTCCCCGGGTTAGGAGGGCAGGAGGGGCACCGTCAACATCGGGGGAAAGCGGCAAGGAAGGCTGATATTTCTGTGCAGTTTAGTCGTGTTGGACTGATGGAGTCAAGCCAGTTAGCTACCTCTACTGGTCAATCCCACAAGTCAACAACTTTAAAACATAACCGACAAAACGTCGGAAGAATTGCTCTCGAAAGACTAGTGTGAGCTTTAATGAAATTCAGCCTGCTTCATTCGGGGGGGGGGGGGGGGGTGGGAGAGGGAGGGTGTGGGGGGGCGGAGGGAGGGGGAGCCTAAATAGGACTAAGAAGTTCAATAGTGGGCTTCAAATAACCACATTAGAGGTTAACATATACCACTGTTAAGATTTAAAGTGAAAAATGGCACCAGCTTCGGCGCACTTTTCATTTGACTTTCAGTATTAAATTGCCGACAATTGAGTTCAGCTGCTTGAAATTGTGATTGAGAGAGAATTTTAGATCACGCGAAACGCAAAAAGTGAAGGGCGTAAAAGTCACTCGAAAAGTCAAAATTGTCAAGCAAAAAATTGGAATAAAAAAAAACACGCACGTTTACAATAATTGCTATGAACTTCGTTCAAGAGCAATTAAACAACTACTTTTGTTTTCCCCGTTAGTTTTTGCCAATTATCTATAGCTAATTAAAAGTATTAAGTTGCTGAAATGTTTGATTTCATTAGGAATAGTAATAATTTCAACGAAAGACCTTCATTACATTGAGCTGTTACGATGAAGATTAAATGTACTTGTCTCTCTAAAGAGTTTCCAGCATTGAATTTCCTAATTAAAAAAATTAAAGCCAAAGGCTAATTATTGCAACCTCCCTCAAGTAATCAGAGAAATTCTGATTTACCAAGAAACGAGAAAGCCTGAAAAATTCAACTAAATTAAAGAACAATTTGAACAATTAAAGAAAAATGGATTTTCGCTTTTTATAAAAAAGCAATTCGTATAAAAAACATGATGCATCAAATTCGCAGACAATAATTTTCGTAACATTTTTTCAAACTAACTAAACAGATTTAGAAACTTGATTATGGATAAAAATGGTGCCAAATCCAGCATAACAAAGACTTTTATCATAGATACCTTTATTCTCTTGAGTCCTTTTCTTGAGTCCACACATTGTCAATCAAAAGAAAAAGTCATGTTAACATTTTAGATATTAAATTGTTTTAATACCAGCTCCTCAAAGAGTGAATGGCAAGACCTTTCGAAAAAAACTTGCAGTAAACCATTTTCAAACAGTTTTCCACGCTGGGAAAAATTTAACAATTCTGTTTGTAGGAATCTTCTATTCATTTTTCATCACAGCAGTTTCGCACAAAAAATGAGACCAGAAAAGCGTTTTGGATCATCATTTAAACGCTAGTTAAACTTATAACACTTGAGCTTTTATTATAAACTTATTATTGCTATATTTGACTGAATATCAAAAACAATTTCCCCACCTTAATGATATTTAAATTCATGTGTTTTTTTTTCTCCTGTTGTCATGTGTTCCTCGAGCATATAAGGCATAAGCCCGAGGAAAATCTTTTAATTGCCATGATAGACAGTTTGGACAACTTTTCTTGTAACATTTTCTCATTATTGCAAGTTTTTCTTGAAATTTGTCGAATTACTGTATCTAATTTGCTGTTCCGCCTGTTGTTTACCTTATTTAACCAATACTTAAATTAGAATTTCTCCACCGACTGTATAATTACAGGTTTTTAAAGTCCCGAAAAGTAAAGCGATATTTTTCAAAAATTTGTCTTTGTGCTCTATTCGCTCGATAAAAAGGGTAAAAAGGGCAAAACTTTAAGGTTGAGAGGTGTCGGAAAATTATGTGAAAACGCACATTACAGAGCCTTCTTGTTTTCTTTAATATTGGAGCCTTCAGTTAGCTCCAAAAATGAGTTCAAGGTAAAAAAAAAATGACGTTATTTACGTTAACATGTTTATTCCAATTGGCATGTTTAGACGTACATCGCAAGCTTGCTGCATAATTGCTGTCTATTATAACTAATGCATGAAGAAAAAAACTTTTCGGATAATTGTCGATTTATCTTGAACGTTTCAAACAACAAGGGCATGTTTTGCTACTTTCCTCAATCGTTGCTTCCCATTCTCATTGTGTACTTTTAAAAACACCATAGAAAATATTTTATGGGATAATTCTCTATCAATTGTGCGGTTCGAAACTAAAGGTGACGGAAACACTCTTTCGTTAACTTTTTTATTCAAGTTATATCTCCCAAAAGCAGCTTCTTTCTACGATACATCAAGGCAATAAGCACATCTCAATGGCCCGGCAAATCTAGCTGTATCTGCTAGCAGGTATTTTGTCTGAGCCGATTTTCGGCTCAGATTGGTCACCGATACGTTTTCGAAACATAAAAATATTAAGCCTAAAAAGAGCGCAATCGATTCAGTATATTAGTAGGCTCAACGAAAGTTATGTTTAACGAACTTTTTCCGAGCTTTCTATGCCAAATAGAACGTATTTTGTGTGCATTTAATCTTTTCGTAAGGCTTACATGGTTAAGAGATTACGTAATAGTTTTCTCGCTGGATAGATTTCTCGCTGCTTTATTTAAATAGCGCATTGTTCATTTAGTTTACTCGGTAACATCCTCCGGCCCGGAAGAAAATGTTGGGAGGATTGGCACAAGCTTAACGAGTGGGCGGACGAGCGATCCGGATGACGTGCGTAAGGCGGCGGAGCGGGCGACGCTGTCGGAGCCGTACCGAAGTTCCTCAATCCGAGCGGTTGGATAGTAACCCCTAGGGTTGCTTTCTTCAACGATCCAAACTAAATCACCGACCTTGAGGTGCTGCTCGGCAGGCGTCTGCCACTTAGATCTACGGTTCAACGCAGGTACATACTCCTTGAGCCAACGTACCCAAATTGCATTGGCGTATGACTGTGCACGGGCGTATCGCTTACGATGATCGAACTCGTCGACGCCAACGATAGACGGAATTCTGGTTGCTTGGTTACCGAGTAGAAAATGATTAGGTGTTATAGCGCCTAGGTCGGACGGGTCGGCGCTTACGGGCGTTAAAGGACGTGAGTTTAGTGCGTATTCGATCAGACAAAAAGTAGTGTTCAACACCTCATCTGTGAGGCGACGCGTACCGAGGATAGTGTACAGTACTCTTTTAAAACAACGAACTAACCTCTCCCAGATGCCACCTTGGTGTGGCGCACTGGGTGGATTGAACCTCCACTTAATGCCCTTATGTGCAAGTTCGGCAGCAATGTTGAGCGTATTCCATTTTTCCACACATTCACGGAGCTCTTTCTCCGCTCCAATGAAGTTCGTACCATTATCCGACCAAATCATAGCAGGAGTACCCCGACGGGAGACGAACCGCTCAACTCCCATTACACAGGAACTAGTGTCCATGGACGGGACAACTTCAACATGGACAGCACGAGTAGTGAGACAAGTGAAGAGAAATCCCCACCTCTTCTCGGTAGTCCGACGAACTGTGACGTAAAATGGGCCGAAGTAATCAACCCCGGTGTTGGTAAAGGGAGGAGACTGGTATGCGAGTCTCTCCTTTGGGAGGTCTGCCATGATAGGTTGAATGGTTGCTGCACGGAACTTTCTACACAAGACGCAGTTTGATTTGATGGAACGCAGTGTGGAACGTAGTTTAAGGATGGCATAACGTTCCTGTACCTTTGACCGTAAGTAATCGATGCCCTGGTGATGGTTTTTCAAATGAGTATGCCGCAGAAACAGTTTAACAAAAGTATGACGCGCATCCAGAACGATAGGATGCTTAGTGTCAAAGTCAGTTTCCACTAGCCGTCTGAGTCGACCAGAAGAACGGATGAGACCATGAGGCCCAATAAACGGAGTAAACTGAGCAATGCGGCTGCTCTTCTTAACGGATTTGTTGTCAAGAAGATCCTTTCTTTCAGTATTAAAGGACTCTCTTTGAACCAAGTACTGGAGATGACGCTCGGCTTCGTCAAGCTCAACAGGGTCGGCTATGCTGCCGTCTACGGTACGGTAACTTTCATGAGATGGTAAAAGACGGAGCAAATATGCGGTGACACGAAGTAATTTTTGATAAGAACTGAACTTATCAAAAGGGATCAGATTAATGCTTTGTTCCTTTGGGGAATTGGTTACAGATGCGGCTAAAGATGATATGGAGTCATCATCTGGTTCCTTGGTTTCAACGCCGAGCTTGATGTTATCAACGACGACAGTATTTGGTACAAAAGGGAACTGCTTAGTTCTCAAGAAGTCAGGACCCCTCACCCAGCTACTTGATTGCTAAACTTCAGCGGACATGCCACGCGTGCCAGCATCGGCCGGATTATCACAAGTGGCGACGTGGTTCCATTGGTCAACGCTGGTGTTCTCCAGGATTTCACTTACCCGATTTGCAATGAAGATGGGGTGTTTGTTTGTTGAGTTTATCCACTGCAAGACGATTGTACTATCTGTCCACATAAAGACTTTGTCCACAGTAACCGTTAATGCTCGACAGATTTCCCCTTTTAAACGGGCAGCGAGGAGAGCGGCTTGTAATTCCAACTTAGGAACTGTCATTACCTTCATAGGTGCAACACGGGCCTTGCCCAAGACAAACGCCAGCTCTGTTTTAATCTCCCCGGAGTTGCAAGTTACTTGAGCCCTAAGGAAACCTACTGCACTGAATACGTCTTGCGAGCTATCACCAAACATGTGGAGTTCAAGATGTTGGAATGGTCCTGAAAAGTAACTTCTCGGTATAGTGATCTCAGCTAACCGCGGCAGTTCAATACACCAGGCAAGGAATCTATCAACTGTGTCCTTAGATAACTCGTCATCCCAACTTTGTCCATTGACACGCCAAATGTCTTTCAAGATTAACCGAGCACCAACAGTGAAAGGTGCGACAAGACCAATTGGGTCGTAGACCTTTGACACAAGACTTAAGACCAAGCGCTGTGTTAAACTTTTCGTGATCGTGCTGTTAGTACCCCTACTCACGACCAGAGTATCGTTGTTGTGATCCCACTTAAGCCCAAGCACGTGCATTAATTCCTCCTTGGATGAAACGATGACCTTCGGTTCAGTGGATTGAGCAGACCCATCAATTTGGTCAGCCAGATCTGGTACATTGCTTACAAACTTAGTAAGCTTGAACCCACCTAGATGGAGAAGATGTACCAATTCCTTCGACCTAATGAGGGCCCTCTCGGGGGATTCCACAGAATCCAAGTAATCGTCCATGTAGAAGTTCTCAAGGACGGCTTTCGCAGCTTCTGGGTACTCCTTAGCATTATCGCGTGCCGTGCGCTGAAGTGCGTAGTTGGCGCAGGTGGGCGAATCTTTTGCCCCAAAGATGTGGCGCGTATACTGGTGTACCACAACATTTGATGTGGGGTCCTCCCGCCACAAAAGCGCAATGATGGTTGATCACA
Source organism: Convolutriloba macropyga (assembly GCF_964194025.1). Lineage (NCBI taxonomy): Eukaryota > Metazoa > Xenacoelomorpha > Acoela > Convolutidae > Convolutriloba > Convolutriloba macropyga. The sequence continues at coordinate 35,985,482 of NC_134480.1, read as the reverse complement.
TGGCAACACTCCAACTTGGAGGAACATTCCCTCGATGTCGGCGGATACGGCAAATGGATGTTGTCTGAACCGTAGGAGTACATAGATTAGGTTTTGCAGTAGGTCAGGTCCGGTGAGTAATGACTTATTAAGAGATGCGCCATGGAATTTTGCTGCTCCGTTTAGTACCCTACGAACCTTGCCCGGCTTGTTCGGGTTAACAACCGGATGGCGTGGTAGGTACCACTCTCGTTCCGAGCGACTTTCCACCTTATGAGCATCTTTGACCCTTACTACGTAGCCTTTGTCTAAGTCCTCTTTGATGGTATTCGAGTACTTTTCCCTTAAAGTCTGGTCTTTCGTAAGCCGCTTTTCCAACGATTTCATTTGAACCAGCGCTGAGAAGTAATTGTTGGGCAGTTCGATGTTATCTTCAGCCCATAGCATTCCTACATCGTACCTTTTTCCATTATGCACGGTGGTGTTTTCAAGAATATCATGCGCACGTGCATCCGAGGCGGATCGTGGATCTACTTGCTTAAGTGCGCCGTACGACTCCATGTCGTACCAAGATTTTACCTGACTAGCGAGTTCAAAATCCTGTTCCATATTAGCTTTGAAACAAGTCGAGACTAAACCTGAAGACGACGGTAGAGGGCCGCTTAGAACCCAACCTATGGGCAAGCGAACAGCGAAGGGCGAGGACTTCTCGTCGGCAGCGAAGTACTCTAACGGGCGGATGGCATGATACACATCCTGTCCAAGTATCATCTCGATGTTTCCATAGCAATATGTAACTGGGTCTAGAACTGCTAGGTGCGGGTATGTTTCCTGAAGTGCTTTAATGTTAATGACATCGGCGCCTACATTCAAATTTTCCTCTACGTAAGGGCTGACTTTAAATTGTTCAAATGCTTGGTTGTCGCGTGGTGTTACAATTAGTTCAACTAACTTAGTGTCTACAACCTCCTCGGTATTTATACCCTTAACTGTTAATTTCAATGCTGTACCGTGCAAACCAAGTCTATTTGCAAGATCATCGGACACCCAAGAGTTACTGCAAGCGGTATCACACAAAACTAAAGCCGTGGTATCTTTACCGTTAGAGCTCTTTAACTGTAATTCAGTCACCTGAAGGAGGCCTTTCACATTACTCACAGATGACAAAGTGGTGGTCTTGCTCGATGATTGGACACTAGGAAGTTTACTTTGATTTGCGCCAGCATTAGAATTACTATTGTTGTTGTTTGGAGGGGATTTTGATGGATAAACCCTCTCAGCTCCATGGAGAAGAGTATTATGGGAGCTGTTGCAACCGTCCTTCCTGCATTTCCTGGGGTTTGGGCATTGCCTGAACATATGCTTTTCTCTCAAACATGAGAAACACAGTTTTGCTTCAGCCACTACCTTTGCTCGCTGAGTGGGAGACTTTTCTTTAAATACCCTACACTCCCAGATGCGGTGGATACCTTTACACACAATGCAGCGAGGGGTTGCAGGCGTTGCCGATGTTGAGGCTGGTCTCTGAGTGCCCTTAGTTTGTGTATTAGCAGCAAAAGTTCTTGAGGCAACTTTGGTCTTTACTACTGAGTTGGTGTTATCCTCAGTTCTTGCTTTCGACGAAGTTTGTTTCATTAAATCATGTGCCTCGGCCTTCTCCTTCAACCAATCGTTGAAGTCGAGGAGTGTTGGCTTAACCCAATGTTTCTTCACGGTGAAGAGTGACCAAGACTCTTTCAGATTGGGCGACAATTTTTGCACAGCCGTGTTGAGAAGTGAGGCACTCTTAAGGTCTGCGTCAAATGAAAGTGATTTAAAGACCCCAACAAGACTTGAAATTGTTGCAGAATAGTTTATGATGTTATCACTATTGTGCATCTTTAGTGGTGGAAAAGAGCTGAGTTTTTCTAAGTGTGCACTGACTACTGCCTGTGGTTGGCCAAATTTACGTTCGAGTGTCATAAGTGCATCCTTATACATTACACCACAGTATGCGAACTCAGCGATGGCGGTTTTAGCTTTTCCAGTTACAAGAGTTTTTAAGTATGTTAACTTGACATCATCAGTCAAGGACTGTGCGTCTATGGCGCTTTTAAATTGTCCGAACCATTCGTGCCACTGCAGGGGATCACCATTGTATTGTGACAACTTCCACTCGGGCAGTGGATCGTTCTTCTTACAAGTAATTGCGTCCGCCAACTGCTTTATCAAATCCGCAGAGTCCAAAGAAGGAGCCGAAGGTGTGGGATGCGGCGGGCCACCCCAACACAACGGGTTTGGTACGGTAGCTCCATACGTTGGCGGAATGATCGGAGTGACAAAGGTGGGGGCGGTACCTGTGGAAGAACTAAATGGATTCGCTTGCATGAAGTCTGATGTTACGTAATTTTGAGCGCCTGCTGCTGCTTGTGCATGAGGGGAGCGGTGCGATGTAGATATATGAGGGTTGATTAACGGGGCCGGTTGTGCGATGTATAAATTTGCAGATGTACGTACAAGTGGTAATGCATTTGGTGGGACTGCTGCCTGAAAACGCCAAACATATGGATCTGGAGGAGCAGGAGGTGCGTGGGTTATGGGCACAAAGTTTTGGGGCTGAAAACTCTTTTGTGGAGGTGGTGGATGATTTAATTGAGGTACGAAATTGTTTGCGGAGGAAATGAATGGTGCAGGCGGAGAATGGGGTAACAGATTGACATTATTCGCCACGGGGTTAGTGGCTTGTAGTGGGAGTGCTTGTGGCGGGGAAGGAGGAAAGCGGAATGCTGGTGGGATTAACGGAAAATGCGGTGGTGCGGGGTTTAGAACGGGGGATGGAGGGGCTGGTACATTTATGTGTGCTTGTTGCGGATCAAGTGCTAGCGGAGCATTAACAAGTGTGTTTAAAGGTAGTGAACGCGAAGGGCTGACTAAATTCAACTGTCCCGGCATGCTCGACCTGCGAGGGAATTGATGACCAACTGTAAACCATCGAAGTGCATTGTTGCTTGAGACAGTTGTCGGGCTGTGTTTGGGGCGTTTAGTTGAGTTGGCATACCAAAGTTTATTGGTGGTGATGGAGGCGTATATTGAGGCTGTCGCTGCTCTTGCATGATGTTGTTTGCAACATGTGCATCATTGGTTACATTGGTTCTACTATTTGGTTCATGGACAGGGAGGTTGATGTTGGCCTCAACTTGACTATGTGTATTGAGATTTAAGTGTGAGTTTGGTAGTTGAGCTGAAGAAGGTCGTTGGACAATTGCTTGGTTGGATTGGGCGATGGAACCAGAAAAGTGCAAACTTGGTTCGTTTGCAACATCTGCCATGTTCCCGGCCGGTGACGAATTAATCCAATCTTGAACAAGTTTCTTGCTCTTGACTGAACTTCTTTCCGTAAAGAGCCCACTCATTTTGCCTGTACCAGACCCGTCCGCTGATGATTTTGTCATCAACTCAATTTCCTCAAGGGCTGCAGCAGCTACTTCCTTGCGATGATCTTCCTCAAGCTGTTCAATTTCTAATTCCCGCAATTTCGTTTGTTTTTCAATTTCAAGACGTTGTCTAGCAATGCGGAGTTTTGCCTCATGTTGTTTCTCAAGTTCCTCCCTTTTGAGTCTAGATAGTTCTAAGTCTCGTTGACGCTGACTTGATCTTTTTGAGGAAGTCATATGTGAACCTGATCTTGATTGGTGAGAGGTATACAGCTCTGCTGTCTCTTTGTCATGGACCGAATTGATATACCCTCGAGCAGCAGCAATGAACTCATCAGTTTTCTTTGTTACAGTCTCTAACCATTTTTCAAGGTTCTTACAAGCAGCATCTGGATTTTCAGTCTTTTGTGCCAGATCAAAGAGCTCTTCATTTTTATCAACTACTCTAATAAAAGCGTCTTTGCACTTCACAAGCAGACGTTCGATCTTAACTTTCCTGTCTTGCTTATCAACAGCATTGTTAATTTCACCATAGATGTTATTAAGTTCAGCCTCTAATTTTGCCCTCGCACTATAAAGTTTGTTGAATTTGTCCTGCAAAGTTGTCATGATCTTAAGATAAGGATCTTATGAAAACAGGAACCACAAGTTTAATTTAGTACTAATATAGAGAACACACACATGCAACAGCACAACACAAATGGGTTATACCGAACCCTAGTGTGACGGTTTGCCTAGCAAACCGCCAAGGAGCAAAGATGTTCGTCGAGTACAATAGTACCCGGCGAAAGAAAGAACGGTGCGCAGGAAGCGCGAAACGGGACAGGACGGGGGACGGGACGGACGGGAAGAGACGCCGAACGAATAACGCACGACGCAACGGGAAACCGGACGGACAAACGGGAGCGTCGGGCGAATGGCGCGCGACGAAACGGGAAAACGGCACGGGCGGGTCGGAAACGTCGGGCGGATGGCGCGCAACGAAAGGGGAAAACGGCACGGGCGGGGCGGAAACGTCGGGCGGATGGCGCGCGACGAAACGGGAAAACGGCACGGGCGGGGCTGAAACGTCGGGCGGATGGCGCGCGACGAAACGGGAAAACGGCACGGGCGGGGCGGAAGCCACAAGCAAGGAGGCGGGAAGATCGATGCTAGCAGACCACAGCAACAAACTCAACCAAACAAGCTAGCCGTAACTCCAGAATAAACTTAAGTCACACCCTAGAAAGAAGGAGAGGGGCTACTGCCAGGTAAATTAGCACAAAACATTATGGGGCTTTATCAACGGCATCAAAACATCAAACATGAAACAATTTACGGCAACAGTGTAGTATAACCAAAAGTCGAAAAGGTCAGGAACTTTACTAGCCGTAACCCCAGAACAAACTTAAGTCACACCCTAGCAAACCACCCTACCCAAACAAAAGTGCATACTACAAAAATTAATAAAGCTACAACAAATTGCTAGCAAACCAGTGTGATGAAAGTCACGAAACAAACCAGCCGTAACTCCAGAATGAACTTAAGTCACACCCTAGCAAGGAACGAGACTAAACAACAAGCCAGCATACTAGCAGAAAGAAATTTTACTACAGGAAAACTCAACATACTACATCATACAACAAATAAACGAGGGATAGAAGGAAGCAAAGTGACACGGAAACAAAAGGACGGAAGCAGAAAATGAAACCAGATAACCTGCGGAAAACGGACGGTAGTGAAAAACTCGAAGAATGGGGAGAGCGAAACGTTTAGTAAAGCGCTATCGGAGAGAACCAACCACAAACTAACCCGTAACCCGTGAGTTAACTAAGTCACACCGCCAGTCAGCGGGTAGACTCCCAAAACAGCGCAAGACTAAGTGACATTCAGGTTATCAAAGGCTTGTGTGAGTTCCGCCTCCTCGAACGCATGACGGGTGCGAAGCGTTTTACGACGGCGCTTTGAAAGTTTCTTCGGTCGGGAGCGTGTTATCAAGGACCGGAGGTTGTTCTTATGAGCTAAGACTATAGTGAGTGTTTTCAGCTCAAGCGCAGGCCTTTGGTGTAATGCTCTGTACTCTTTAAGTAAACTAAGATCTTTCTGTTTACGTTTAGACACAATGTCTTTCACTAAATGGATGGTAACTAGAGTACTACGCTTGAGCTGATTGTAAATATCAGGAGTTCCCTCTCTGGGGCAATACACTATAGCTTCTATGCGCTCCTGATACTTTTCAAGCACTTCAATAAGCTGCGAAGGTGTTAAAGGCTTATTGTTGTTGCTTCGATGACGTGAAAGCGAATTGTTCACTACATCATGCCATATAACTAGGCGCTTCTTATCATGAAAGAAATGACTCAACTGGAACTGCGCTGTTTTTCGGACTTTCAAAGCGTTAGGGTTGAAACTTAAACCCGGTAATGCGTAAACGTTACGTTTGTAACGATTTTGTGTTACTTGAGGCGCAGTTTTTATGGCGTGATGAGTGAACTTGCAGCTAATATGAAAACCATGTAATGTTTTTACAACATAATTGATTTGAGCTTTGCTCAAACTCCGAACCTTGATGTTAAATGCACAATTTGTTAACGAATTTCCAAGAATGAGCGCCTTTTGTGAAAAAAAAATCAGTTACCTGATCTTTTTTGTGAAGTTTGAAGAACTTGACCAAACTTGTTTTTACAACGTTTTAATCTATCTAACTACTATATAACTATGCTAGAATGATCGGATAGATTTTTTTCCCAATTTTTTCAAATCTGGTCAATTTTTTCAAACTTTTTTCTTGCTTCGCTTGATTTTATTTCGTATAAGACTTTACCCGTTCCAATAACTATTATTTAGCCCGATTTGGTCAATTCCAAAATTTTGACCAAAAATTTTCAAATTCGATGTTTTTTCAAGGTAAAAAATATATGGGGGTGGGTTATCGGTGACCGGTGAACTCAAAAAAATTTGCTATATGGGATAGGAAATGGGTTCTGGGGGCTAGATTTGCCGGACAATCAATTCAAAGCATCATAAGTTTTTGGATGAGTCTTACAGTTTTTTTGCCAGTCAATACTCTTTATAGACAATCAGTTGTGTTCATAGCGGTCCCATTCTGCGTTTTGAAGTCCCACCAACTCGTAGGTAGTATGCAGAAGGTCGTCTGACTTAGCTAGGACAAAGTAAAATGTTGCAGTAACGGCTGACAGCACCAGGGCAGATGATGCGAATGATATCCCTTATTAGGGATTGTTATCTCTTTAACGATACAATTGAATAATATACCACAAACCACAACCAATCAATTGATATGTCTTTCTGACAATAGACAACCAATAAATACGGTAAAGTTCCAAACAAAAATTACTACAGGTAATTATGAAGTTATGAAACAAAAAGGTTATTACGAATTTAGCTGATAGATTCGGAGTGATATTTTGGTCAGTATTGTGAAAAAGCAAGTTTTCTATGAAGGCAGGTAACGTCTAAAGAGTCTGACATCAAAATACGGAAAGAGCAGTAACAGAAAGAGGTACAGATTATAAGGAATATAAAAGCTCAAGAGATGCTTGAATTAAAGTCCCAATCCAGGGACCTACTGCTTAACTCCCAAGAAAGACTTAATGATAAAAGTTTTTGGGCGTCCAATTTCATTCTTACTCCACTAAGTAAGGTAGGATTCAGCGTATTTGCGGAGTGGAGTAAAGCTGCATAATAAATCAATCCGGACCCGATTACCGTGATTGGGCTCGTTATCGCCTTGATATATTCTACACCAAGTTTACCCATTTATTAAATGAATGCATGCTATGTGAGACGAGATGGATATCAGTTGTAGTGTATTTGTGAGAACATGCGTGGAGCAGATGTTAAAGCAACACGTTTAACATAAACACGGCACCAAAATAAAGGTGACGGAAACACTCTTTCGTTAACTTTTTTACTCAAGTTATATCTCCCAAAAGCAGCTTCTTTCTACGATACATCAAGGCAATAAGCACATCTCAATGGCCCGGCAAATCTAGCTGTATCTGCTAGCAGGTATTTTGTCTGAGCCGATTTTCGGCTCAGATTGGTCACCGATACGTTTTCGAAACATAAAAATATTAAGCCTAAAAAGAGCGCAATCGATTCAGTATATTAGTAGGCTCAACGAAAATTATGTTTAACGAACTTTTTCCGAGCTTTCTATGCCAAATAGAACGTATTTTGTGTGCATTTAATCTTTTCGTAAGGCTTACATGGTTAAGAGATTACGTAATAGTTTTCTCGCTGGATAGATTTCTCGCTGCTTTATTTAAATAGCGCATTGTTCATTTAGTTTACTCGGTAACAGAAACCCACGACAACTAAAAAAACATGTCCCTTGTTTCATGTTATTCGTTGTTGAACTGTCTGAACTGAATAAGTTGTCCTTTTTTCACCTCAATAGTGAACAAAAGAACGAAAAATGAGCGTTGGACGACGGCGAAACAAAACGAAAAACCAAGAGCGCCTAAATATAGCTTCGCTCATCTAACAGCTTTGCAGCTATAACAAGAAATTGAAATGCATTCGCTACTTATACCTATGTCGTGCTTTTCTCTCGTCTGTAAATGTGGGGTGATCCATAACCTCGCCAATTGGATACGTGTTATTCGGGAATAACTCAGTTATAGGAATAGTAGGAGGATCAGTTTGCTTCTTTCCACCACCACCACCGCCGCCCTTCTTTTTCTTTTTCTTCTTTTTCTTAGCTTTCTCAGGAGCCGACCCATCTTCGGCAGCTTCATTATCTCCCTCGCAGTCGGGATTCATACCAGTTTTCTCCTCGTCGTCTTTAGCGTCGTGTACTCCATTAGTCACGTGATTTTCCTTGTCGAGAACTGCAGCATCTGCAGGTTGCTCAACCTCTGTCATTATGTTAATTATTCACAATGTATACTACTCATTAAATACATCAATTACCTGAAAATGGATTTTTACTAGGGCCAAAGTTTTCAAGTCACGCTAATGATCGCGGCAATTAAAACAGATCCTAACTTGGTTAATGCGTGCTGTTAACCACAGCCAAGTAACAAAGTCTGATGAGGCTCTTATTGGCTAACACCGCTACAGCACAAGAAAAAAAATTGGCAGCAAAATCAAATGCTCATGATTTAATACAACTTCCACATCAATTGAAGCCCGAGAGCACTTTTATCAGCTGGACGCATCCAAAACGCTCGATCGCAAGAGTCAGTGAAATTCCGGATTATTATCCCAATTGAAAAAATAAAATTCAAAGTTAAAATTTTTTGGATCCGAAGGATCTTAAAAAAATAAATTATTTAAATTTTCAAGAGAACTTTCAGAATTATACATTTTTGAAAATACACAAAAGAGAGGAAGAGGCGCCAAAATCAAGATTTTTCCTTAAAAATTGCGAAATCTTCGGAAGAAACAGCAACCTTTATTTCTCTCAAACGACCGTCGGCTCGACGGGTTGGCTTTAGTAGTCTCTAGCTTATTAAACTTTGGAGCCTATCTTTTCTGGGAAACGGGCATGAAAGAGGGAGCGTAAAACATGAGTGGGGGCTTCTGCTGGTGAGGGGAGTACCCAAATCATATAACATTGCTTCTCACACTGTAAATTTACGCCTTCACATCAGAGTCCGGTGGGCGCTGGAGTGCGTGTGTGTGTGGTGGGGTGATCCAAAATGACCGATATTTTCTCTTCTCTTCGCACCATGACTGTACCTGCAAAGAGCAGTTGAATCGTATACTTAGATACTGTTAGTGCTGTTACGAAACTGGTGAGCAACTTAATGATATCAGGTTTTGGTTTTAACAATTTATCCCGTTTCCCAGGACAAAACATCACGACATACCTTCGACAGAAATCAGTGCTATAAAAATTTGCATTAAAGGCCAGCGGGACTAAAAAAGCGACCAGGAGACGTTTCTTTGGAAGTCGCTGGCACGGGGGGGGGGGGTGTCGAGCGCTCTGTTTACGGTTGGAACGATGTCTAGCAAGCCGAAAGGCGCTAAGAGACCTTAATGTCCTTCGGAGTTACCTGTTTATCCCGTTCTTGAGGACGGACAAAAAGTCTAAAGGATCAGACGACAATCAGTCAAGCCAAAATTCGCTTAAAAGTCCGTAGGACTATAACTGCTACAAATTTAGTTTGAAAGCAATTGATAAATGGGACTAGTAGATTTGCACGTCCACAAAAATCAAAAGACAAACTCCTCACGTCCGACTTATTGCTCTCAAGCTACAGGCAGGGGCTCTACTCTTTGTGCCTTGATTCAGACGGGCGCGATTGTAGCCTCTTAAAGCAGGAGAGGGAGAGAGTGACTTCAAATGATGCTATATACAGCTTACAGTCTAATTTACAGTAGATCAATAAGATCAATACAATAGATGAAAAAATAGGCAAATATCGACAAGCTCTGCTGCTTAAAATGTAACGGGGGAGCATTCAAAAATCTGATCCGAAAAATTGAAACAACAGTAAAAATCAAAGTGAAATTTCCGCATGTGAACAAAAAACCACTAGCGAGAAAGCGAATTTTTGTTCAAACAACGTTTTCTCACTCTACTTTAAAATTAGAGCGAAAAAATTTCACGCCGCAAAACCACTCGCTTTTTCGCTCCATTTCCTGTTTCGGCGTACAAAAGTCACTACTCCAATTTGACTTCAAAAATCATAAAAATGTGTGAACAGATCTTAAAAAAAGAGAGCGCCCCAATACAATTCAAATTCTTTGAATTATAAAAAAAAACATACCCGGCAGATTCCCGGAAAATAGCCGCCGTTGACTCCAATAAGCATGATTGTGATTGAAAGAATAGAAGATATTGAAAAAAAATTTTTGTACAAAAACATTTTTTAAGTCCGATTTATTTTGATGGCATTTCGTAGTTGAACATAACGTACTTCTGTTTCTTAGAGAGAGGCTACAGGGGCTACTATCAATACCAATAAGCATTAGAGATGGTAACTAAGACTTATAGGAACGACGTTCAAATAGCGGGTATCTAAAATTGGGCTTTATGGGTTTATCCCGTTTCAACTTCTGACTTCAATTTTTTATACTGACTCTGTTCATTTTGAATTGTTTTGCTGACCAACTGATGTTCAAAATCACTTTTAGCAGAATGAGAGAAGAGAGAAACTAGCCTAGAGAAGTCAAAAAGATTTCCTGCAAAATGTTGAAAAAGCGGCAAAATGAGGTAAAGCGAAACATTTTTTTATTTGACGAAGTAAAAAAACATAGCAGGACAAGTCCTGACGTACAAATCAAAGAATTTTCATTGACTAAACAGAAAACTAGACCTAGAACGGACTATGAATGGATTGGTAAAACCATTTAGAAAAAAATCCGATCCAAAAAAAACGAAAAAACAGTAAAAATCAAAGTGAAATTGCCGCATGTGAACAAAAAACCACTAGCGAGAAAGCGAATTTTTGTTCAAACACCGTTTTCTCAAATACCTTAAAATTAGAGCGAAAAAATTTCACGCCGCAAAACCACTCGCTTTTTCGCTCCACTTCCTGTTTCGGCGTGACCAAAATCACTACTCCAATTTGACTTCAAAAATCATGAAGATGTGAGAACAGATCTTAAAAAAAGACAGCGCCCCAATACAAGTCAAATTCTTTTAAATGTGAAAAAAACCAAGATCACCGCAATATAGCTCCAACTCAGCTTACAACTTCGCCGCTATAAAAAAATTGGCAAAGAAATCGGTGAAAACTTGGGTGAATATCAATTAAAAATGCAAGCCATTGAAGCAATAATTTTGCAAGGAAAAGATTGGACAAAACGCAAAAAGATCGGTAGTAATTTCATGAGGTCACTTAAAGCCAAATTTTCCAGTAAAACCAATTTTTTAAAACCAAAATTGGTAACCAAATTTGTCACTTAAAACCAAATGCAACTTCTAGAAAACTGACTAATAAAACTCTAATCCAGCTAATTTCTGTTCGAGCTCCGAGATATCTTCTGCTAATCATAAAAGAATGACTGATAAAAATTAATTGAATCTACCGGACAGTAACTAATATATTGAGAATGTAATCTAATTGTGAGCTAAAACTAACAAATAGAGAAGAAACATTGAGTACAGGACTGAGAGCGCAATAAATACAACAACGCCACTATCTATCTATTTTGTACCTCATTCATTCAAATCTAGAGAGAGATTAGATGAAGTTGAATACATTATCTCTCAACGCAACTACTCTTAAAATCCAATTCATTTATATATTTGCATGTTTTGCGAGCATTCAACGTTGTTAGCACCTGATAAGAGTTGTTTATATTGTGAGATTAATCGAAACAGGCAAACCAATCTGCATAAAGCTAGTCATCATCCAGATCACACCCCTCCCCTGAAGGTGAACAAAAGTCACTCCAGGAGCATATTTGAACAAATAACTTGATACTTTTACACTGATAATGGTCTGCACAGCCTATTTAGCTATACCATGAAAAAAACGTTCCGAAATGTTGGAGTTTACGATGCTTGCCTTTCAATATTTAGAAGCTCTTGAAATGTCTAAAATTCCTTCAGTCCAAAAAATTTGACGCATTTAATCGTTCTGATAGAATCTCTTTTGCAAGGGATACACGAGTGACATTTTTATTTAGTATTTTCATTTTTATTCTGCGATGTGAAAAACCATCCAATCTAAACTGCGTAAATTTCAATCGATTGCACATTTTGGCTCATTTGAAAATTTAGCAAGGCACCACTTATCAGAATTGATCAGATCGATAAAAAATATCCCGACCTGGAAGATTGCAACTTTTCAGCAGATTGGATTTTGAGCGAAAAGTTGTGAAGTATGAGAGAAACGTTTTACAAGCACCAATACAATTTCCTGCTTCGCGATATTCTGTTAGCTGTCTTGTTTCTAAGGCATCTGCATTCTTCTGTGTAAATTGAGGAGGAGCTGCTGCTACGTGCTTCTAAATATCATCTACCTTGGGGGAATTTTCACAATTAGGGTAGAAAATTTTTTGAGTAATTTGAAATCCATCATTGAGGTGTTGAACACGTTCTAGTATTGTATAACCATTTATGAAAGGACGTCTCCGAGAAGCATCCAGAGTTTTCTATTAACTGTTAATCACGATACCACAAAATAGAATTGATCGGTTTTTATCAAAACAAAGAGATTGATGTTGTCTATTTGGATAAATAGAATTGATCGGTTTTTTATCAAAACAAAGAAATGGATGTTGTCCTGTTGGATAAACTTGGATAAACCACATCGTTTTTGTAGTTCACGTGAAGTTTGTATACATTTGAAGTTTGTTCACGTGTCGTTACATTGATCAAAACTGTGAATTCGAAATATATCCATTCAATCGGGGCTTGTATCTAAAATCACTTTCATTGTTGGGACATGTATCAAAAAAAATTCCATTGGATTAGAAACCCTCTCCATTCTATATACGATTTATTGTGGAACCCAATACGGTGAAACGATAATTGATTGCTCAATAACGTGTCAGATAAATAGTAAGCGCTTCCTCGAGCTACTCAGCGGAAAAGTTAGCCTTTTCAGTACTTCCATTTGTTCAAGGCTTCGTGTCTACAGTCTGGAACCAACTGGTGTGACACTCCGTCTATTACTGTGGATGTGGCCTCACTGGCCAGAATAACAGGTGCTATCAAGGTAGGCGGGATCTGTCTCAGAACACCCCCCACTGCTCCTGTTAGACCTCGAGTGTCTTTCCCGTCTACTGCCTCTTGCACTAACGTGATGGCGGTGTCACTTAGACCTGAAAAGTCACTAAGTTCAAACTTTACGACCAACTTTTGATGCTCATATGCTATATTGACGTCAACTGTATCACATAACGCATCAGCAGAGACGGTTATAAAACTAATTCCACGAATTTCACAATATGGTCAGATATTTATACGTATCAACTATCGTTTATGACGTTTTGAATATAACTTTTTTGGTAAAGTTCAGAAACTAAAACAGATGTGAACATTTCTTATACGAAGTACAACAGTTATCTTCTGATAAAGGCAGAAAGCTTTTAGCTGTGATATGCAAGGACATGTCAGTAATAATCGGAGGACTCCGTACAACTGAACCAAAATTATCCCTAAATCTGATAACATGGACTCTCACCTTCGTAGAGCGTTTTATAAGCCATATTAAGTCCCTCTCTGAAATCATTAGGCTGAGCCGCGTGTCTCGAATGGGGAGGAGGTAGAATTGCTTTGCGTGGATTTGGAGACAGGAGATCAAAGGCAGTTTCTGCCGTGAAGTGGATAGCACTGATGAGTCGATTGGTCAACTGGAGGGCGGCAGCAGTTGAGGATGTCGTGAAGGAGGCAGCCCCCCTTTGGAACCCTTTGAGTAGTCTTCCATCTCTCCTGTACTGCTCAATTGGCATGCACACTAGGTCAATGAGACCATGCACTAAAACAAATTCAAAGAACGAATGATGCAAAGCTCAAATGCGTCATCAACCACAAAACATACCCGACAGATTGTCGGAAAATAGCCGCCGTTGATTCCCATAACTCTATTGGGATTGAAAGAAAAGAAAAAATCAACAAACATTGATTTTTGTATAAAAACATTTTTAAGTGCGATTTATTTTGATGTCATTTCGTAATTGAACATACTTCTGTCTCTCAGTGAGAGGCTACAGGGTCTAGTATCAACACCAATAAGCATTATAGATAGTAACTAAAACTTATGAGAAAAAACTTCAAGTACCGGGCATCTAAAAATGGGCTTTATGGGTTTATCCCTTTCCAATTCTGACTTTGATTTTTTTGTACTGACTCTCTTCATTTTGAATTGCTTTGCTGAGCAGCTGCTGTTAAAAAGAACTTTGAGCAGAATGACAGAAGAGTGAAACTAGCCTAGAGAAGTCGAAAAGATTTCACGCAAAATATCGAAAAAGCGGCAAAATGGGTAAAGCGAAAAAAAAGTTCGACGAAGTAAAAAAACATAGCAGGACAAGTCCTGAAATACAATCCAAAGAATTGAATGAAAAACTGAGAACTATTGTATCTGACCAGACGATCAATTGAACAATCCCAGCCGAAAAGACCATCTCAAAAGTTGAGAAACAAACTTTAATTGATATAACTCTGACGCTTTTACCCTGAAGACCAAATATAATAGGATTCAATATACTCATCCATACACGCACAAACCCTTGCAAGATATTTATTCATTAAATGCATATAAACTCCAGCTTCATAAACTGTGACAAAAGCTTCAAAAAACTGACAAGTGTTTCAAAAAACTGAAAAGTGCAAATATTGAAGAAAATTTCTATATTTAGCAAAAAATTAAACCACTTATTTGTCTCTGTAATTTTTTAAGTCAACCCAACTGCAAGACTTGAAAAAGTTTCGTTGGCCAGTAAAGATTGTTGAACTCGAAAAAATGATAAACGAAAAAAAATTGAAAATAATTGCAAATTTAAGAAAGTCATGCTAAAAATTGCGATATTAATATCTTGAAGCATTCCATTGTCTCCAGAGACTACATAGTATCCCTATTTCAAGCTTTATATAGCTTCATAATATGCATTAACTTGCTAAAATGCGTGACAATAAAAATTGAAAACTCTCTTATTGCCACTAGAAACTGTGAAGTAAACCCTCGTCAAATCCTAGAGGAGGTTCTGTGGCCCTTGAGGCTGGAGAAGCCTAAAAGTGACAAACTTTAAAATAGTAAATTTTATCAAAAAATTGCTATAATTGTGAAAATAAAATGTTGAAAACCATCACATGAACAATAAAAATTTTTCAGTAACCAAGTATCCTATCCTATAGGAGGTTTATTGGCACGGAAGGCTGGAAAAACTTAAAAATAACAGTAAATGTTAGGAAATTTGAAAAAATTGCAAGTTTTATAGAAAATTTGTTGAATTCGTTATGTTAAAAAGTTGAAACCCATTCTAATAATTCTCTAGAAATTCTGCGGTAACCTATTATCAAACCCTAGAGGAGGTTTCTGGACACCTACGTCTAGAAAAGCTCAAAAAATGACAAAAATTTTTATTAAACTTGAAAAAAATGTGAAAATTAGTATACATTTGCGTGTGTTTTTAATACCAAAACACATAGTTCATAAAATGGCCACAAAAAGAAATTATTTCTTGCAAAATACTATCGAATTTTACAAGCCTCAATTTTAGACTGGAAAAAGTTCGACGAAGTAAAAAAAACATAGCAGGACAAGTCCTGAAATATAATCCAAAGAATTGAATGAAAAACTGAGAACAATTGTATCTGACCAGACGATCAATTGAACAATCCCAGCCGAAAAGACCATCTCAAAAGTTGAGAAACAAATTTTAATTGCTATAACTCTGACGCTTTTACCCTGAAGACCAAATATAATAGGATTCAATATACTCATCCATACACGCATAAACCTTGCAAGATATTTATTCACTGAATGCATATAAACTCCAGAAATATGACAAGTGCTTCAAAAAACTGACAAGTGTTTCAAAAAACTTAAAAGTGCAAATATTGAAGAAGATTTCTATATTTAGCAAAAATTTAAACCACTTATTTGTCTCTGAAATTTTTTAAGTCAACCCAACTGCAAGACTTGAAAAAGTTTTGTTGGCCAGTAAAGATTGTTGAACTCGAAAAAATGACAAACGAAAAAAAATTGAAAATAATTGCAACTTTAAGAAAGTCATGCTAAAAATTGGGATATTAATATCTTGAAGCATTCCATTGTCTCCAGAGACTACATAGTATCCCTATTTCAAGCTTTATATAGCTTCATAATATGCAGTAACTTATCATTAAACCAAAGAGGTGGTTCCTGCGCCCACGGCGCCGGAAAAAACTGTTGAAAAATTTTCAAAAACACTTCAAAAGAAATTCAGGTTTCATTTTTAAAAAATGCTAAAATGCAAGACATTAAAAATTGGATTTCCACTAGAAACTGTGAAGTAACCCCTCGTCAAATCCTAGAGGAGGTTCTGTGCCCCTTGAGGCTGGAGAAGCCTAAAAGTGACAAACTTTAAAATAGTAAATTTTATCAAAAAATTGCTATAATTGTGATAATAAAATGTTGAAAACCATCACAAGAACAATAAAAATTTTTCAGTAACCAAGTATCCTATCCTATAGGAGGTTTATTGGCACGGAAGGCTGGAAAAACATAAAAATAACAGTAAATGTTAGGAAATTTGAAAAAATTGCAAGTTTTTAAAGAAAATTTGTTGAATTCGTGATGTTAAAAAGTTGAAAACCATTCTAATAATTCTCTAGAAATTCTGCAGTAACCTATTATCAAACCCTAGAGGAGGTTTCTGGACACCTACGTCTAGAAAAGCTCAAAAAATGACAAAAATTTTTATTAAACTTGAAAAAAATGTGAAAATTAGTATACATTTGCGTGTGTTTTTAATACCAAAACACATAGCTCATAAAATGGCCACAAAAAGAAATTATTTCTTGCAAAATACTTTTATCGAATTTTACAAGCCTCAATTTCAGACTGGAAAAAGTTCGACGAAGTAAAAAAACATAGCAGGACAAGTCCTGAAATATAATCCAAAGAATTGAATGAAAAACTGAGAACAATTGTATCTGACCAGACGATCAATTGAACAATCCCAGCCGAAAAGACCATCTCAAAAGTTGAGAAACAAATTTTAATTGCTATAACTCTGACGCTTTTACCCTGAAGACCAAATATAATAGGATTCAATATACTCATCCATACACGCATAAACCTTGCAAGATATTTATTCACTGAATGCATATAAACTCCAGAAATATGAAAAGTGCTTCAAAAAACTGACAAGTGTTTCAAAAAACTGAAAAGTGCAAATATTGAAGAAGATTTCTATATTTAGCAAAAATTTAAACCACTTATTTGTCTCTGAAATTTTTTAAGTCAACCCAACTGCAAGACTTGAAAAAGTTTTGTTGGCCAGTAAAGATTGTTGAACTCGAAAAAATGACAAACGAAAAAAAATTGAAAATAATTGCAACTTTAAGAAAGTCATGCTAAAAATTGCGATATTAATATCTTGAAGCATTCCATTGTCTCCAGAGACTACATAGTATCCCTATTTCAAGCTTTATATAGCTTCATAATATGCATTAACTTATCATTAAACCAAAGAGGTGGTTCCTGCGCCCACGGCGCCGGAAAAAACTGTTGAAAAATTTTCAAAAACACTTCAAAAGAAATTCAAGTTTCATTTTTAAAAAATGCTAAAATGCAAGACATTAAAAATTGGATTTCCACTAGAAACTGTGAAGTAACCCCTCGTCAAATCCTAGAGGAGGTTCTGTGGCCCTTGAGGCTGGAGAAGCCTAAAAGTGACAAACTTTAAAATAGTAAATTTTATCAAAAAATTGCTATAATTGTGATAATAAAATGTTGAAAACCATCACAAGAACAATAAAAATTTTTCAGTAACCAAGTATCCTATCCTATAGGAGGTTTATTGGCACGGAAGGCTGGAAAAACATAAAAATAACAGTAAATGTTAGGAAATTTGAAAAAATTGCAAGTTTTTAAAGAAAATTTGTTGAATTCGTGATGTTAAAAAGTTGAAAACCATTCTAATAATTCTCTAGAAATTCTGCAGTAACCTATTATCAAACCCTAGAGGAGGTTTCTGGACACCTACGTCTAGAAAAGCTCAAAAAATGACAAAAATTTTTATTAAACTTGAAAAAAATGTGAAAATTAGTATACATTTGCGTGTGTTTTTAATACCAAAACACATAGCTCATAAAATGGCCACAAAAAGAAATTATTTCTTGCAAAATACTTTTATCGAATTTTACAAGCCTCAATTTTAGACTGGAAAAAGTTCGACGAAGTAAAAAAAACATAGCAGGACAAGTCCTGAAATATAATCCAAAGAATTGAATGAAAAACTGAGAACAATTGTATCTGACCAGACGATCAATTGAACAATCCCAGCCGAAAAGACCATCTCAAAAGTTGAGAAACAAATTTTAATTGCTATAACTCTGACGCTTTTACCCTGAAGACCAAATATAATAGGATTCAATATACTCATCCATACACGCATAAACCTTGCAAGATATTTATTCACTGAATGCATATAAACTCCAGAAATATGACAAGTGCTTCAAAAAACTGACAAGTGTTTCAAAAAACTGAAAAGTGCAAATATTGAAGAAGATTTCTATATTTAGCAAAAATTTAAACCACTTATTTGTCTCTGAAATTTTTTAAGTCAACCCAACTGCAAGACTTGAAAAAGTTTTGTTGGCCAGTAAAGATTGTTGAACTCGAAAAAATGACAAACGAAAAAAAATTGAAAATAATTGCAACTTTAAGAAAGTCATGCTAAAAATTGCGATATTAATATCTTGAAGCATTCCATTATCTCCAGAGACTACATAGTATCCCTATTTCAAGCTTTATATAGCTTCATAATATGCAGTAACTTATCATTAAACCAAAGAGGTGGTTCCTGCGCCCACGGCGCCGGAAAAAACTGTTGAAAAATTTTCAAAAACACTTCAAAAGAAATTCAGGTTTCATTTTTAAAAAATGCTAAAATGCAAGACATTAAAAATTGGATTTCCACTAGAAACTGTGAAGTAACCCCTCGTCAAATCCTAGAGGAGGTTCTGTGCCCCTTGAGGCTGGAGAAGCCTAAAAGTGACAAACTTTAAAATAGTAAATTTTATCAAAAAATTGCTATAATTGTGATAATAAAATGTTGAAAACCATCACAAGAACAATAAAAATTTTTCAGTAACCAAGTATCCTATCCTATAGGAGGTTTATTGGCACGGAAGGCTGGAAAAACATAAAAATAACAGTAAATGTTAGGAAATTTGAAAAAATTGCAAGTTTTTAAAGAAAATTTGTTGAATTCGTGATGTTAAAAAGTTGAAAACCATTCTAATAATTCTCTAGAAATTCTGCAGTAACCTATTATCAAACCCTAGAGGAGGTTTCTGGACACCTACGTCTAGAAAAGCTCAAAAAATGACAAAAATTTTTATTAAACTTGAAAAAAATGTGAAAATTAGTATACATTTGCGTGTGTTTTTAATACCAAAACACATAGCTCATAAAATGGCCACAAAAAGAAATTATTTCTTGCAAAATACTTTTATCGAATTTTACAAGCCTCAATTTTAGACT
Source organism: Convolutriloba macropyga (assembly GCF_964194025.1). NCBI lineage: Eukaryota > Metazoa > Xenacoelomorpha > Acoela > Convolutidae > Convolutriloba > Convolutriloba macropyga. Next base: position 35,965,990 of record NC_134480.1, on the reverse strand, counting down.
GGAAAAAGTTCGACGAAAAAAAACATAGCAGGACAAGTCCTGAAATATAATCCAAAGAATTGAATGAAAAACTGAGAACTATTGTATCTGACCAGACGATCAATTGAACAATCCCAACCAAAAAGACCATCTCAAAAGTTGAGAAACAAATTTTAATTGCTATAACTCTGACGCTTTTACCCTGAAGACCAAATATAATAGGATTCAATATACTCATCCATACACGCACAAACCTTGCAAGATATTTATTCACTGAATGCATATAAACTCCAGAAATATGACAAGTGCTTCAAAAAACTGACAATCGTTTCAAAAAACTGAAAAGTGCAAATATTGAAGAAGATTTCTATATTTAGCAAAAATTTAAACCACTTATTTGTCTCTGAAATTTTTTAAGTCAACCCAACTGCAAGACTTGAAAAAGTTTTGTTGGCCAGTAAAGATTGTTGAACTCGAAAAAATGACAAACGAAAAAAAATTGAAAATAATTGCAAATTTAAGAAAGTCATGCTAAAAATTGCGATATTAATATCTTGAAGCATTCCATTGTCGCCAGAGACTACATAGTATCCCTATTTCAAGCTTTATATAGCTTCATAATATGCAGTAACTTATCATTAAACCAAAGAGGTGGTTCCTGCGCCCACGGCGCCGGAAAAAACTGTTGAAAAATTTTCAAAAACACTTCAAAAGAAATTCAAGTTTCATTTTTAAAAAAAGCTAAAATGCAAGACATTAAAAATTGGATTTCCACTAGAAACTGTGAAGTAACCCCTCGTCAAATCCTAGAGGAGGTTCTGTGGCCCTTGAGGCTGGAGAAGCCTAAAAGTGACAAACTTTAAAATAGTAAATTTTATCAAAAAATTGCTATAATTGTGATAATAAAATGTTGAAAACCATCACAAGAACAATAAAAATTTTTCAGTAACCAAGTATCCTATCCTATAGGAGGTTTATTGGCACGGAAGGCTGGAAAAACTTAAAAATAACAGTAAATGTTAGGAAATTTGAAAAAATTGCAAGTTTTTAAAGAAAATTTGTTGAATTCGTGATGTTAAAAAGTTGAAAACCATTCTAATAATTCTCTAGAAATTCTGCAGTAACCTATTATCAAACCCTAGAGGAGGTTTCTGGACACCTACGTCTAGAAAAACTCAAAAAATGACAAAAATTTTTATTAAACTTGAAAAAAATGTAAAAATTAGTATACATTTGCGTGTGTTTTTAATACCAAAACACATAGCTCATAAAATGGACACAAAAAGAAACTATTTCTTGCAAAAGACTTTTATCGAATTTTACAAGCCTCAATTTTAGACTGGTTTAACAAAAAATTCGAAAACTGACAAAAAAAAAATTGCAACAATTTGGGCTCGAAAACTCTTAAAAAGACCTTCCTAAAAAGAATTAGGGCAATCCCAGTAGCTTCACCACACTGAGATCTTGAATGACTACTAAACGCTGCTAAGGGCCTCTAATAAAACTTCATGCCCGCTGAGCTTTACCTGTTTATCCCGTTTTCAAAGCTCAAAAGTCATGAAAAAAGGTGTGAAAACATCTTACAAAAATAAAAAAAGGCAGAGCACCAATACAATCCAATTCTTGGATTGTAAAAAATAGGAGCGCTATAATAACCGGCTGAGAAGATGAGGGCGGCTATTAATAAGATATGTAGCTTTCTATTTAAATTTATTTAGGTTTCAATATTAGTAAGAAAGAAAAACTGTCGAAGAGAGCTTTTATTGATACAGCCTTTTTAGACTCTTTCTTATTTGAAACACTAATATCTGGCGGCAAAATGATGTCTTTAATGCAATATTCCTTATTAATTGTCCACTCTAATTGGGAACAAACGAAGTCTTAAACTTACTTATTTGAGTGAAAGAGTAGATAGGCCCAATTCCTCCCAATAGAGACGGTATCTGGTTCTTCTTGATATCTCTCAACCACTCTGTTACGCAGTAGAGAACCAAATTGTCGAAGCCCAAAATTCTGAAACAAATGTAAAAGTTACGTTGATTCAAGTTATAAAGGCATATTGTATCCAAATTTCTGTCCATACTCAAAATCAACAATGCAGCAACATTCTCAGCAAAAATGGCAACACAAATACTTTAAATTATTTCACCAAAGCAAATTTTAACCCCATTCACTCACATTGACGGAGGATACTATATATACCTACTACTTTGAAAAATATATGCTCCTCGACATTGTTCGAATCATAACGCCGAGCTCTAATGAGGTCAAGTGATATATTATGCTGCTTTGTTTACACTGTATTAGCGTCTCCAATAGTTCATTTGATTTTTAAGTGTCTTTAAGTCTTTTGTTAAGTCTTTAATGACTTAGTTTTTCCATAACAATTCGAAAAAAAATTGATATTGCTTTTAAGTATGAAGCAATACCAATTTCTGACCAACCCCTGATTCGCATGGATCTTCTTAAGCACTAGCTGAGAGCATTGCACTTGAGCCAGTCCAACCAGCAACCCTACGAGCCTCCCTCTGTCCATGTCCAAGTACTGGCCCTGGTAGTCAAATTTAATCAGCACTTCCGACAGGAAACAGAACTCTCTAAAATTAAAATTACGTTTCAGAGAACATTTCAGAACACCAGAACTTTCAGTGAGAATATTACTTTCTAAGATCTAATGCCAATTGTACTAAACTACTAGCTATAAAAGGTAACTGGAAGACGCAACTAGCACAGTTTAATTTCCTAGGGTCAAATATGACATCTGTAGTTGACTTTGCACACTATTAAAAACAGGGCATTGGGTAAGATGGCAGGTTGGGTAAAAGGGCATTGGGTAAAATGGAATTGGGCAAATTGTCATGTAACCCCAACTTTAATTGCAATCGCCAACCCTAATTCATTAATAAGTGGGTTTCGCAGCAGCAACCACTATCACCGCTAAATTAGATTAAAACTACAAACGTACTTAATGAAGCTGGTCGATCGACCACTGGGAGCACCCGACCTTGATGCACTTCTTGACTTCATAGGAGATCCTTTCGCCGACTTACAAGACGTCGGTAGAGCTGCGCTAGGATTATCTGAAATACCGTCAACTGAAGGGAGAAACTCTTTCTTTGGTTGCCCAACAGATCCAGACGTAGGCGGCAATTCAACTCGAAGCTGGTCGGGGTCAGAATTCTTAAAGGACACTCTGTCTTTGTTCCCGCTATCACCAGCGGCCAGTGCAAACTTCACTTTTCCTCCTTTTTTGGTCTCGTTATTGTTGTTAAATATTTCAATATTGCTCTTGTTGTTATCGGAGAAGAAATCTGACAGGAAGAATACAGTTCGCTGATCAAAGTTGAGTCTCACTGGCAGTAAATTGAGTCGAACTATGTACTCTGAGCCTTCTTGAGTAGTTTCAGATGGAGCACATTCTAGGGACTTGAATAGAATCTGAAACGGCAATTTTTGCTTCAATCGATGCGTCCAGACATTTTTTGAATCTACAAGACCTCACTTTTTTCAATAGTTATTATTATAATTCAAAGAAAGATAAATCATGGTCCTGTATAACGTGGTCTCATTTACAAATATTAAAAATTTCAAATAAAAGTCTAAACAGTCAATACATGCCCCAAGACCTATAAAAATTCAAATATCAAGAAATCAATAATTCGATCTTTACCAGGGGTTAGCTTACACTTATAGTCAGATTAAAATTACCTTGAACAACACAGCTCATGTAAGCCTGTGGCACAACATTCCTACAATACGGCTATGGAAAACATACACCGACTAACTTCGGACGAATTGCTCTCGAACGACTGGCGAGGCAAACAAATTAGAAGGGGGAGAGAGAAGTCTTCAGAGGCTAGAGAAATTTTATGGTGAAAAAAGTTCTCAATAGTGAGCGTTTCGAACCCGAATCCTCTCGAATGAGATTCGGGGACATTAGCCGGGGATATTCGGGGTCTATGTGTGTTGCTCCTCACAAAAAGTTTTATCAATCAAAAACTCAAAAGTCAAGCGTGAAAAAGTCGATCGATGAGCGAAATCTAAAGAATGTTCTAGAAGACAACAAAACTTAGCATAAAAAGACACACGCTTAAAATACATGAAAAAAACTTTCGAGAGCAACTAACAACGAACTGAAACAAAAAATTGCTTTTAATAAATCGAAGCTTCACGTCCGATATCATTATGAGCTTTCACGAATCACTTTCGTTATATTTGTCTGCTTTCAAAAAAATTTAAGCATCCAAAACTTTGCGTTACATTTCATGAAACGTGTACTTTTGGACAGCAAACTGGGGAGTAACTAAATCTTGATTTTTGAAAAGAAAATCTGCAACTGGTAGTAAAAGTTTCAAAATTATTGCTGTTGTTTAATCAAGTCAACTAGCACATTTTTTTGACAAAATGATTGTCGAATCGATTTCAACTGCAGATAATTATGAGGGCATTAATGAGAAAAATAACTCTGAGAAAAATTACACTATTTTTTTCCTTTTAGCTCGCATCTAGGACTAAAATCTTCAAGAATTTTGAGTTCCTCAAAAAATTCGCTTGATAATTGATGAATACCTTAACAAAATTTGGAAAAATTACAAACGTGAATTAAGAAAGATCTCGACATCTTCGTTATTCAGTAGCATACTGGAGCATCGAGAAATCCCGCCTGCGCAATAGAAAAACAGTGGATTCAGTTTTCTTTCCACCCTAGAAACCCCACATAAAAGGCCGAAATTTTGTCTCACATCTTTTAACAGTTTTCAGTTTTTAAAGATTTTGGAAAGAGAAGTCTTCTAAGGGCCAAACATAGACAGATGGGGCTCAAATTTTAAACAATTTATGCCACAACGTGTCGGCGCCTTGCTCAGTTCTTAAAAAGGCAAAAACCTTCGAAATCAATGATGTCTAGCTTCATCCTCTTAAATTGTTGAAAAAATACCGCTCAAGTCTTTCCTAAGTTAAAAAATTTCTTGAAAACAAATTATTAAATTTTTAGGCTTTTCGTGCAACGATCGTTTGAAAAATGGCAATTGCTACAAAATGTTTTAGTTCGTAAAGCTTGGTATATATAACAGTCATTTCAAACAAGTTTTTGGAAATATTTTTTATAAAGTTTAACATTCTCCTGAGTGTTTTCCATACAAAGTTTAAAAAATTTCCTATTGGGCACATTTTGAACGAATGCAAATTGACTCTTTTTGGAAACAAATTCCACTTTTAATTAGATCTCTCACGCAAAGCTTTTTCTACAACCCGTAAAAAGGGGTGTTGATTATTACTGAAAAAGAACAGCCTATCATTTGTCTTCCCGTATTTCCTTAGAAAATGTGACATGTCGGCCCAGTAGTGAGCGTTAAAAATGCTCTTCACCAAGCTAAACTGCAAAGTTCCAAAGTAAATCAAACGTTTCTAAGTTGAAATCCTAAAATTTGACAGATTTTTCAATACGATTGACATGGATATCAGTACCTCTTATCGCAACTCTATTACTCAAGAGAACAACAAAGCTGTAAATTTTGGTTCGAAAAAATTTGATACACACTGCAAAAAATATTTCTCTTAACCGTTCTCTGAAATTTCTCACGATCAATCGATATCATTTGCAAAACTAGTAACACACTTTTCCACATCAAATTTCAGTACATATCTAATGACCATCAATTGAAAAATCTTTCAATTCAAAATAAAACAACGTCGGGAGAATTGCTCTAAAACAACCAGCAAGCCAAAAAAAATTGACAACGACAACTAGTTATTAGTCAAAGTTCAACAGACAGAAACACATTTGGCGCAATTTTTATACCAAAAAAAATAATTCGCGACAAACAGAGCCCTTTCAAGATTTAAATGACTAAATGAAGATTAACCACCTAACATTTATAAGGTGTTCTTGCCGTTTAAATCCAAGAGCAAAAGTCAAACTCTGCGAGCATGAATAAATGAATGAACATCAGACATGAACGAACATCACACATGAACTAACATCACACAAGAACGAAAAAATGAAAGTGACACATGAACAAACAAAAACAAAATCCTGCTAACAAAACTGAAAACTGCGGCTCAAAATTTTAAAGCAGAATCACAATGAAACTCAGCTTCTGTACAGAAACTCATTGACGCTTCAAAATTCATTGAAAACTACGGCTCTTTTGAAATTTCACCAAAACGTACACCGTAAAATTTGAATACAATTGAAAGATTTAAAAAATCCACGTCGAGACAAGCCTTGATTAATTGTTCGCGGCTATAATTAATAATAACCATCAAATTGCCGTAAAATAGCCGCCGTTGACGCGCTTGATGCACATCGGGATTGAAACAGAAAAAAAGACAAATTGTGATTTTTTGTCTGTTTTTTTTTTTTTTCATTTTCGAAAACTGTTCTAATTTAGAGTGCAGTTTCACTTAGATTCTAAAACTATACTTAATTCAGCTTCTAAACTGAAAGCTTATAAACTTAATACCGATATCAGCTAGCAAACACTCTAATGAACTCTGAAAACCTAATTCTCAATTACTTAATGACCGGGCTTTATCGGTTCATCCCGTTTCGTCGATTTTGCTCTTTTGACTTTGACCGTATTCACTATATTGCATAAGTTAATGCGTGAAAGAATTTAAAATTCATTCAAATGAAACAGTGAGTGAGGTCATTCAGAAGTCAAGCGTGAAAATAGTGACTTATGTAAAACGAAAAAAGTGATCAATTAGAGGCCCAAAACTGCATTTGGGCTTATGAGACTAAATTCCTAAACCAAAACGAAAACTATCAGAAACTTCAAGTAAAGATGACAAAACTTGAAAATTAAAAATTTATTGGTTATAATATAATAGATAGAATTAACATATAATAAGTTTAAATAATAAATTTAATTGTAGTGGAATGGGGATCAGGGGTGAAACTCTAAGAATCCCCTTCATACCATGAAATTACGCTGCCAGAACAGTTTCGGTTAATCGCATACTAAGAAACCAGTAAGGTCTAAGGCCCTGCACAGAGAGCTGCTCAGCGACTTAATTCCCTCTGGGCTTTACCTGGTTATCTAGGGAGGGCTTTACCTGGTTTTTGAGGATAAAAAGCCATGGTCAGACTAATGTAATTCGTAAAAACTTCGTTTGAGAGCAATTAACAACCAATAAAGCCTAAAAACCTGGCTCAAACAAGCTTTAAAAAATGGGGAAACAACCAACAGAATACATGAACTGACTAACAGCGAGTAAAGTTCTCTCAAACGACTGGCGTGGCAATTTAGTTCAGAGAGGGCTGTAACATTGATAATGTTTTATGGGGTGCAGAAAACTGCGACCAAGGAGGGGTTCAAACACCCGACCTCCGCGCTAATAGACTGAAGCATTAACCACCCGGCTATCAGTTCTCTGTAGTCGCTGCTCTTATAATCACCTTTATTTTGGGAAAAGACCTTATTTCTCTGACTTTTCAATTTTTATAAGTGTGTGTGTGTGTGTTCTGTGTTTGAATCTTCCCTATGAACAGACGCTAGCAGAAATCCACTAACCATGTGTGCGTGTGCCTGTCGCAGACAATTTTCAGCCGAGTAGCAGTAGAGCATTTTGTTGATGGAGGAAGCTGAAATGCGATCCAGGACTTCGACATCATCGCAAGCAATAGCCAGCCTGGATTTGTACTTCGGATGTGAGTATTGCTCGTACAGCAACTCAATCTAAAAACAACTAGTTAACTTTGGATGAATTGCTTATAAACGTCAAGCAGAGGGGTTAGGGTACGATATTATTAGACCATAAAATGATTTCTGTAAAAATGAAATCAATTTTGGCGACATTTTGATTGACTTTCAGTACTAAATTACCGCCAACCCTGCGAACCTATTTTCAAGCTATAAGAAACCTCAATTCGAAGGTCATTTCGATACAATTCTTTCAGGTACAAAACATAAGCAGCCTCAGAAAAAGGCTTTTGAAGCCTGATAATTACCTTTTGAAAACAGAGGTCGACCAGATTTGTCTTATCCCTGCCATATTGCATTCCACTTGCACCTGGAAAATGAACAATCGTATATCAATCAATATTTAGTACATAAAGCAACTACTTCAGCATTTCCGTAATGGTGAGATCACCTTAAAAAAACTCCATCCTTTTATTGGGAAATTTTAATTTTAATGGCTTTTCGCTCCTCATATAAAACATTATCAACCTCGTCAAAAATATTAAAAACGCATCAGTGTGTTCACACCGACTCGTGAAAACAATTTATTTTATGATGGACAGAAACACATCCCACAACAGACTTAAGACTTGACGCACTAACTTGGGAAGTCATGTCCAGCGTAGAGTTTCCACGAAACATTGAACTCCTGGATGTTGTATTTGCAAACCGGCGTCGGCAAATAACTAGCAGCTTTCAACATGTCCCGTTTACCGGGCATCGGTTCCTCAAAATGGTTTTCCACTAGCTGCAAGTCCTCATTATCAAGGCTCAGAATCGAACAGTCACCTTCATAGGAGCTTTTGCGAACAAATGGAGATTCGATTACACAAAACTGGGAAGCAACTAAGAGATTTTCGACTTCACCCTCAACCGAGTCACTTGGCGAAGCTGTGATGACTGCGCGGGCTGCACTTCTTGTGAACTCCTGGTCAGTATCAGTAATCGAGTCATGCTGACTTTCTAAACCTTGACTTGAATTCATTGGTGACAATTCACTTCTCGACTGAATAGATGCTGAGTGAATCGAAGTTGTACTGTTTGTTGAGCTACTTTGCGGAGAAGGTCTTCCTTTTCCTTGGGAATCATCCGGGAAGAAAAAGACATTTTGAAGTGCCTCCGTGTAATCTTGATGCATGCCTGAAACACAATCGCATTATTTTTCATCCAATCAGCCAAGTTTTACTAGCTTTGATGAAATATCAAAGCTAATTGCACCCCCTCCCCGCCGTTCATATACGTATAGCTTAGTATTTTTGAAACGCATAGCCCTCTCATTAACATAAACATGCCACAGTGTTCGTATCATGGGAAAGACCAGCTAGTTTAATAGATAACTGAGCGAAAGATATGATTTGTTGAAAATTGCCATTAAATCTAACATCGGGGGTCAGTTACATAAAAAATTTACAACCTCTCAGCAAGTTCGGGGGAACATGTACCAAACATACTAATTGAGCACTGAACCACGACTTCATGCCTTTGTGTTGCATCGGTTTATGCGCTTTTGAAAAAGACCAGAAACCTCAAAAAATCGCTACAATTAATAGAATGTTTTGCCGGAATGATACAGAAAAACAGACTAACTTGCGACCATATCTTCGTTGATTGCCGATTGGATCATTTGATTGAGATTTACACCGCCATTAGCACCACCATCGCCAGAGCTAATTTTATTCTCCGCAACCACTAAACTATCACCTTTAGCCCCAACGACACCCGACAAATTCTGTGAATTCTCGATTATGTTTCTGTTAACATCAGATTCGGTATCTTCAGGAACATTTCGTTCTGGACAATCTCCACTGGCTGCTAAGTATTGTATGACTTCAGATAGCACCTTGAGCGAATCGCTACACGTGTAGATATTAAATATATCGCAACTTAGTCTGATCTCGGACTTAGTGCCATGGTTTTCGCTCTTTTTCTTCTTGTGTTTTGAAGATGATGACGAGTGTCCTCCCTTTTGGGTAATGACATCGAGCGATATAAGCCCAGTGTCTGCTATCTTGGCAAAATCTGTTGCGAAACATCAATTAACTGTCATTCTCAAGAAATAGCATTGATAACGAACCTCACGGTTTCCAAATAACGAAAAAATCCTCCCACCCAAACACAACATCAACACCAAGTTGTTGAAACCCAAACTTGGCTTGAAACGAATGTTTGATCTTACCAACTGAAATTTTATCCGTGTTTTGCACGAAAAACAGCTTTACTGCCCAAGCTAAAGGACAAGCTTTACTACCCACAACAAAATCATCGCAACAGGGCAAATTCATCCACCTAACACAACTCCTGTTAAACTTGCCATGACCTTACATTATGAGAAATATCAGATCGCTTCTAAGTATCAAATCATTCTTTCAGATTCTTCAGATGGAAACTAAAAAGCTCGGACCCATTAATACTTAATCTATGAACAACAAAATTGATCAAGGTCTCCTTTTTAACTAATGATTACGACCTTCTGAATGTATCGGTATCGGTTATCAGAATGTATCCGATTTTGGCATCAAAAGATCATACCAAAAAAGTTGAATGAACAAGAAAGCCTGTTGGTCAAAATTTTACTTGTTACGCTGTTTGTACATATTATTGCAAATAAAATCCTGGTTGTACGACAATAACGCATAATTTCTTCTAATGTCATTTTTGGAGAAATTGTAATAGAAGCTCGTAACGATTCATTTATGCTAACTTTATTTGTACTGTACAGCAACTGCAGTTTTTTATTCTTTTAATGAAATGGGAGGGAGCTGGAATGAAGTACTAAACTGTCTACTGATTGTAACTGATAACAAAATTGAAAGATGTTTTTACCAGAGAGTTTGCTCTTGAGTGACCTTGAGCATGACAAGTAGAGAGAGGCTGCTTCGATCACAAGCTGGAAAATGGACGAGGGCGAATCGGCTACGACATTGGATGACATGTAGCAACAGCCAGTATTCAGCACCACTGTATACGGTAAGTGAAGTGGTCTGAACAGAACAGAACACAATTTCAAACTCGATATTTCGATATTGCCTCATTACAATTTTGCTTAGGGTTGCTAATTTTTCAACTCAACACTTGCGTAATAAATGTACCGTTCAAACCATACAATTATAAGGCAATAAAGACCATTATTAGTGTAAAGACATTTAAGTAGTGAAACACGCCCGCGCAAGTTTTAAAATTCCCGATCCCGGAAGCGCCGCATTCTAGTATGACAGATTTCCTATATAGTGCCAGATTATTTTGAAACCACTGGCCAAGTTTATGTTTCAATTACGATTGCGTGACTCTGCTAAAGTCAATTTGAAATTCTGGCTTATATCTTCAACCACTGGCCGGTTATCCATTATGTCACATTTTCTCGGTGACCTCATTGACGTCACGTAATCTATACCTAAAAGACTCAAGAAAAACTGCACAGGTTAAAATGAAAAAAATCTTAATTCAAAAATTTTTTATCAGTTACTGGACGGTAAAACGCCCATTGAGCGAGAAGCAATCATTCTTAATTAGTACCTGTACAAAATGGCACAATTGGTGAGCGATATGTGCAGTTCTGTCATCACAGGCAGGAATTTGTAACCAGGTATTGGTTCGTCTCTCGGACTGAACATCTCGAGAAGGTCATCGTACCACTGGTGCTGATCAAATCTGTGGAACAATGTCACGGCTTCTGCGTTGACTGCAACTTTAATGTGCTGAAATACAATTTTTCGAACTTCGGACCATGTTCTATTACGATTGAAGGAAACTCTATGAAGATCACTGACACGATAAACACTGTATCGTCCATAAGTCTCAAATACAGTTTAAACCTCTTGATAAAGGCGGAATCAAAGATCTTTACGAAGTGATAATGTTCATGTATCTTCGTCTGGCTATAAGAGAAACCTAACAGAGATCATTTTTTCGTCGAGTTGAGACAGTGGTCAATGATTTCAAGGATTGTAAAATCTTCAATTTACTTGAGCCACCGAGCAATTCAAAATCTCTTATAAAGACATCTTCTCAAAAACTGCGTGACTCTAAGTATAATTTTAATCAAAATTGCACTTGGTCAGTAAACTGTCAATGTTCTATTTGCAGATCTTAGCTCACTAATTGTTTTAATTAAGTTTTTTAATTATTAAGTTTATTAGTCACCTTCTGTACAGCCCTCTCTTTGTACTGTTAAAATTCCACAATTGGTATTGAAAAACTTTGCGTTTTGTAAGCTATTATCCTTTTTTTATCGCGTAAAGAAAATTGTTGGGGAAAATTTAGGACGGATTACTTACTGCTATTGCGGCGCGCAAACTGCCTTCCGATATCATATCTTTTAATTTAACGAGATCTCAATTTCTTCTTAGCAATTAGAAGTGGAGGAAGCTTTATCCAGTTTGACAATTACTTTACGATTAGGCGGAATCAAAGATCTTTACGAAGTGATACTGTTCATGTATCTTCGTCTGGTTATAAGAGAAACCTAACAGAGAGATCATTTTTTTGTCGAGTTCTGACAGTGGTCAATGATTTCAAGGATTGTAAAATCTTCAATTTACTTGAGCCACCCAGCAACTCAACATCTCTTATAAAGACATCTTCTCAAAAACAGCGTGACTCTAAGTAAAATTTTAATCAAACTTGCACTTGGTCAGTAAACTGTCACTGTTCTATTTGCAGATCTTAGCTCACTATTTGTTTTATTTAAGTTTTTTAATTATTAAGTTTATTATTAAAACTCCACAATTGGTCTTGAAAAAATAAAACTTATGCGTTTTTGTAAGCTATTATCTATTTGCAGATCTTAGCTCACTATTTGTTTTAATTAAGTTTTTTAATTATTAAGTTTATTAGTAAAATTCCACAATTGTTTTTAAAAAAATAAAAACTTATGCGTTTTTGTAAGCTATTATCTATTTGCAGATCTTAGCTCGCTATTTGTTTTAATTAAATTTTTTAATTATTAAGTTTATTAGTTACCTTCTGTACAGCCCTCTCTTTGTACCGTTAAAATTCCACAATTGGTATTGAAAAACTTTGCGTTTTTGTAAGCTATTATCCTTTTTTTATCGCGTAAAGAAAATTTAACGCGATCTCAATTTCTTCTTAGCAATTAGAAGTGGAGGAAGCTTTATCCAGTTTGATAATTACTTTACGATTAGGCGGAATCAAAGATCTTTAGGAAGTGATACTGTTCATGTATCTTCGTCTGGCTATAAGAGAAACCTAACAAAGATCATTTTTTCGTCGAGTTGTGACAGTGGTCAATGATTTCAAGGATTGTAAAATCTTCAATTTACTTGAGCCACCCAGCAACACAAAATCTCTTATAAAGACATCTTCTCAAAAACTACTTGAGTCTAAGTATAATTTTAATCAACCTTGCACTTGGTCAGTAAACTGTCACTGTTCTATTTGCAGATCTTAGCTCAATATTTGTTTTATTTAAGTTTTTTAATTATTAAGTTTATTATTAAAACTACACAATTGGTTTTGAAAAAATCAAAACTTATGAGTTTTTGTAAGCTATTATCTATTTGCAGACCTTAGCTCACTATTTGTTTTAATTAATTTTTTTAATTATTAAGTTTATTAGTTACCTTCTGTACAGCCCTCTCTTTGTACTGTTAAAATTCCACAATTGGTATTGAAAAACTTTGCGTTTTTGTAAGCTATTATCCTTTTTTATCGCGTAAAGAAAATTGTTGGGGAAACTTTAGGACGGATTACTTACTGCTATTGCGGCGCGCAAACTGCCTTCCGATATCATATCTTTTAATTTAACGCGATCTCAATTTCTTCTTAGCAATTAGAAGTGGAGGAAGCTTTATCCAGTTTGACAATTACTTTACGATTAGGCAGAATCAAAGATCTTTACGAAGTGATACTGTTCATGTATCTTCGTCTGGCTATAAGAGAAACCTAACAGAGAGATCATTTTTTCGTCGAGTTGTGACAGTGGTCAATGATTTCAAGGATTGTAAAATCTTCAATTTACTTGAGCCACCCAGCAACACAAAATCTCTTAAGACATCTTCTCAAAAACTGCTTGAATCTAAGTATAATTTTAATCAACCTTGCACTTGGTCAGTAAACTGTCACTGTTCTATTTGCAGATCTTAGCTCATTATTTGTTTTATTTAAGTTTTTTAATTATTAAGTTTATTATTAAAACTACACAATTGGTTTTGAAAAAATCAAAACTTATGAGTTTTTGTAAGCTATTATCTATTTGCAGATCTTAGCTCACTATTTGTTTTAATTAAATTTTTTAATTATTAAGTTTATTAGTTACCTTCTGTACAGCCCTCTCTTTGTACTGTTAAAATTCCACAATTGGTATTGAAAAACTTTTGCGTTTTTGTAAGCTATTATCCTTTTTTATCGCGTAAAGAAAATTGTTGGGGAAACTTTAGGACGGATTACTTACTGCTATTGCGGCGCGCAAACTGCCTTCCGATATCATATCTTTTAATTTAACGCGATCTCAATTTCTTCTTAGCAATTAGAAGTGGAGGAAGCTTTATCCAGTTTGACAATTACTTTACGATTAGGCGGAATCAAAGATCTTTACGAAGTGATACTGTTCATGTATCTTCGTCTGGCTATAAGAGAAACCTAACAGAGAGATCATTTTTTCGTCGAGTTCTGACAGTGGTCAATGATTTCAAGGATTGTAAAATCTTCAATTCACTTGAGCCACTGAGCAACTCAAAATCTCTTATAAAGACATCTTCTCAAAAACTGCGTGACTCTAAGTATAATTTTAATAAACCTTGCACTTGGTCAGTAAGCTGTCACTGTTCTATTTGCAGATCTTAGCTCACCATTTGTTTTAATTAAGTTTTTTAATTATTAAGTTTATTAGTAAAATTCCACAATTGGTACTGAAAAAATAAAAATTTATGCGTTTTTGTAAGCTATTATCTATTTGCAGATCTTAGCTCACTATTTGTTTTAATCAAATTTTTTGATTATTAAGTTTATTAGTTACCTTCTGTACAGCCCTCTCTTTATACTGTTAAAATTCCACAATTGGTATTGAAAAACTTTGCGTTTTTGTAAGCTATTATCCTTTTTTATCGCGTAAAGAAAATTGTTGGGGAAACTTTAGAACTGTATCGCGTCAGTTGGATTTGAAGCACCACCTTTGATAGTGCTAATTGGCATTCTCCATTATAATCCCTACAATCCTAATCGGACGTTCGCCCAATATGCCATATCCCCAAAAAAAGTCTCAGATTTTGATGTTTTCATGTTGATACAACTTTGACTCAATTTACATCTGCCTCAACCATTAGAAAGATCCTGAAACCGCTCTTTTTTAATTTGAGGATATGAAGGAGTTTGTCATTTAGGCATGGTGGTATCTGGTACGTTAGCGTTGCATTTTATCTCAGACTCACATGTAGTCAAGATCACTAGCATGAGCAGTTATGTAGTTTTCCATCCAAACTCTGATAAAATTGGCAAAATTTTATATTTGCCCAAATTGAACGTTTACTTCATAAAACAATCGGGTGCAATCAGAAAATTGCTCAACAAAGGCATGAAAACCAACAAAACTAAGCCCCCAGGTGATTATTTCAACAATGGAGATTGAATTCAACACAATGAACCGAGGTTCTATTTGCAGATCTTAGCTCACTATTTGTTTTAATCAAATTTTTTGATTATTAAGTTTATTAGTTACCTTCTGTACAGCCCTCTCTTTATACTGTTAAAATTCCACAATTGGTATTGAAAAACTTTGCGTTTTTGTAAGCTATTATCCTTTTTTATCGCGTAAAGAAAATTGTTGGGGAAACTTTAGAACTGTATCGCGTCAGTTGGATTTGAAGCACCACCTTTGATAGTGCTAATTGGCATTCTCCATTATAATCCCTACAATCCTAATCGGACGTTCGCCCAATATGCCATATCCCCAAAAAAAAGTCTCAGATTTTGATGTTTTCATGTTGATACAACTTTGACTCAATTTACATCTGCCTCAACCATTAGAAAGATCCTGAAACCGTTCTTTTTTAATTTGAGGATATGAAGGAGTTTGTCATTTAGGCATGGTGGTATCTGGTACGTTAGCGTTGCATTTTATCTCAGACTCACATGTAGTCAAGATCACTAGCATGAGCAGTTATGTAGTTTTCCATCCAAACTCTGATAAAATTGGCAAAATTTTATATTTGCCCAAATTGAACGTTTACTTCATAAAACAATCGGGTGCAATCAGAAAATTGCTCAACAAAGGCATGAAAACCAACAAAACTAAGCCCCCAGGTGATTATTTCAACAATGGAGATTGAATTCAACACAATGAACCGAGGTACAAATTGTTTTGAAGTGTTTTTTGAATCAAAGTTAAATACCATAGATCAATTTATCCTCATCTGATTCAAGATACAGCAAAAACTTGTGTCAAATAAGGTGAGAACGGTTCTGGGATACCTTAGAAGATTCAAGATCAGCCTCGAGATCTAACTGATCTCTTAGGCTGCCCCGAACTATAGTTGAACATACATGGATCGAAAACATTTAGCAAGCTTGTAAATTGACTTAGATTACGGCTTTTCGGCGTTCGTTTTAATGTTTCTATGCTGCCAACTTGCATCGTTTCAATCCATAAACCATAAAGTGATGCGTGAAAACTATTAGTCTGATATACTCAATATTTTTTCGCTCTTAATAGAACACACCTTGAAGTTCTTGGCCTTGTTGGCATGGATTCTGACAGCCATAGAGAGGAGTGGGTTTGTAAATGACTCCTGGTGATGATGGGATAACATGTCTAGTCTGCTCTTGCGCAGCTTCATGTCCAAGTAGCTGGGGAACTTCACATTCAACTGGTCGTCAAAACAGAACGGCTTACACAACGCCTCCTCTGAAATCACCAAATTCACAATCGACTAACTAACTGATGGAAGCTCCAATTTGCACGTTTTTTTGTGCAGTCATATAATTGGACTCCAATTACTTTCTCGTGTCTTCCAGTTTTTTTTTGCTAAACATTGGCAAATGAGAACTACAAATATAAATTTTTGCATGCAGCTTGTGAGGGTCTGTTCTGTTGACCATAAAAAGTAAGAAAAAACAAAGGCTTGATACCCATCACTGAGCAGCGGAACCTTAGAAATCGCGTCTCTGAATTAATACAGGCGAAAGTACTTTATTGCTAAATACCAAAAGGTCATTCAAAGGTCATTCACCGAATCTTGCGGCCCTAACAAATAAAGTGGACTATTTAGGCCATTTTACCTCTTTACTTCCACAAAACGCATCTTAACATATGACAACAGGGCCTTACCGTATGGGATATGGCAACTAAGGAACGATTATAAACATACCCGGCAGATGGCCGGAAAATAGCCGCCGTTGATTCCAATAAGCATGATTGGGATTGAACGAATAGAATATATTGAAAAAAAAAAAGATTTTTGTACAAAAATATTTTTTAAGTCCGATTTATTTTGATGGCAGTTCGTAGTTGAACATACTTCGTTTCTTAGAGAGAGGCTACAGGGGCTACTATCAACACCAATAAGCATTAGAGGTGGTAACTAAGACTTATAGGAACGACGTTCAAATAGCGGGCATCTAAAATTGGGCTTTATGGGTTTATCCCGTTTCTATTTCTGACTTCAATATTTTATACCGACTCTGTTCATTTTGAATTGCTTTGCTTAGCAACTGATGTTCAAATTCACTTTTAGCAGAATGAGAGAAGAGAGAAACTAGCCTAGAGAAGTCAAAAAGATTTCACGCAAAATGTCGAAAAAGCGGCAAAATAGTAAAGCGAAAAAAAGTGAATTGAGAAGACCATTTTTAAAAAAATCAGATCAAAAAAATAAGAAAACACAAAATCAATGTCAAAATGCCGCATGTCAACAAAAAAAACCACTAGCGAGAAATTAAAATTTAATTCAAATAAAAAAATTAGGCCTAGAATGAGCTGTGAATGGATTGGGAAAACCATTTAGAAAAAATCCGATCCAATAAATCGAAAAAACAGTAAAAAATCAGAGAGAAATTGCCGCATGTGAACAAAAAACCACTACCGAGAAACCGAATTTTTGTTCAAACACCGTTTTCTCACTCTACTTTAAAATTAGAGCGAAAAAAATTCACGCCGCAAAACCACTCGCTTTTTCGCTCCATTTCCTGTTTCGGCGTGATCAAAATCACTACTCCAATTTGACTTCAAAAATCATGAAAATGTGTGAACAGATCTTAAAAAAAAGACAGCGCCCCAATACAATTCAAATTCTTTGAATTGTAAAAAAAAATACGAGCGCAATAATAGCCGGCTGAGAAGATGAGGGCGGCTATTAATAATTGGTAATTAAACAACGTCTTGGTCTTTTGTGGTCATATTTCACGAATTAGCGCAATATGAAAGGAATGCGATGCGAATGCGATGCTGACCTTCACTATGGTAGTACTGTCCGTCGAAGCATGACATTGTGATGATTGTAGTGTCGCTGCATCCTGCATGGCCAGCTACCACAAACAGAGTCCCATTTTTCAGGTCAGAGAATGATTGGAACGAAATCACGTCAGCCTAAAAAACAAAGCTATCCTAAAATCGTTGTCCACAAATATGAATAAAAACCTTACAAAACCTTTTATCATCCCATTAATCTAATATATGCACTTCATCAGATGGAAAATTGCAGAAAATCTGAAAAACTCACGGTCAGCAATGTTAGCTAGCATGATAGCTAGCTATAAATGCCGCCATACACGCAAATCAGTCAGAAAATTGCATGACTGAACGCAAAAAAAGCTGGTTTGAAGTGAGCGTGATGTAACTGATCTTTTAAAAAAAATGTTGACGACAAAAAAATCACAGGTCAAATACTTAACAACAATTCAAATAATTTTCAATGACTAACAAAAATCTAGATCTAAAAATGACTAGCAACGGATTTGGAAACTCATTTCGAAAAACACATTTTTTAAACACCGTTCTCTCAGTACTTACTAATTCGATTGATACAATTTCACACAAAACCAATTGACTTTTGCCTCAACTTCCTTTTTCCGTTAGACCAATGTCCGCACTCAAATTTGATTTCTAAAAATCAAAAATGTAAACAGATCTTAAAAAAGACAGTAAATCAATACAATTCAACATATTTGAATATCAAAAAACATGAGACGGCCGATAATACCTAATACCTTCAGCAAAAGTGTAAACAAAATGTGGTCGTAGAGATAAAAAAAAGTATTGAAAACTTTCGTAGTTTTCAAACATTTTTTTGAAAACATTCCAGCGGTTAACATTTAGTCCGAATTCTTTTTAGTAACAGCCTTTATTTTTGACCTCAAAAAGTTTTGAGAGTAAGCGTAAGTCACTAAAATATAAAGTCACCAAGAGTTGAAAGTCATTCAGAGAGCAAAGTAAGTCATTTACGATTATTACAAGTTCAATCACAAACATAAAAACAGTTGCAAAGCTGCTTGAAGAGACGAAGGAAATGCTGTTTTTGAGACTTGCCAGGCGAAGAAAAATAATACAAAAAATAAGAGTCAGGCAACAAAACAAAAAACAACCAACTAACCTCAACTCATGAGCCGTTGGTCTATTCAGAAGCTAGCTGAGGATAGCTTTAGATTAACAGAGAGTGTAATAGAAGGTTGCATAATGGAGGCTAACAGAGGCAGAGTGAGGAAACGCTAAACCAACAAAAAAACTGATGCGAAGTGAGGGAAGCCTAAATCAACGCAAAAATTGATGTCATCTCAGCAGCTTCGGTGTTTTAAACATTTAGAGACTAGTAAAGCTTTTAGAGCTGCCAAGAATATTAATACCCTCCGGGCTTTAACTGTCTATCCTCTTTTTGAATCAAAATCGTCAGACGAAAAGTCGATCCAGTAAAAAATTATATAAAAAGACCACAGAATAAAAATAAATGGTACAAAATCTGTTTTAGAGCAACAAAATTTATCGAGGAGCACGTCAACAGTCATTGCAAGGCGCTGCTATGAAGCACTAACAACAATTATTGTTTCATTGCTAGACTGAAAAGCTAAGTTTGAAAAAAACGTAACCGACTAATGTTGGGCGGATTGCTCTCAAACAACTCGCAATCGGTTGGCTTTGCTAGTAATCAGCTGGGACTTAGGGCAGCTAGCATGGGAGTGTGAGTGAAGTGGGGGTGGGTCAATCGTTGACGGGCGGGGGGTCAACCGACGGCGGTGGTGGGTAGGGGTTGGAAGGGCTGGACGAGGGGGGTTTCAAATCGCCAAATTTAGGAGTATGGACTAGAGGAGAGTGTTACGGAGGGGGGGGGGGGGGGGGGGTTGAATGAGAGGATCACATTTTTAAGATTAAAACCACCCTTCATACCATGAAATTGTCTTTAAAAACAGTTTCGGTCAATCGCACACTTAAGAACTATCAAGTCATAAGGCTCAAGGACAGTTCCTCAGCCACTTAATACCATCAGGGCGATACCTAATTAAACCTTCTTTGACGACAAAAAGTCAAAAGGGTCAGATAAAAAATTGGTCAAACGAAAAATCGGTCAAACGAAAAATCGGGCAAACGAAAAATCGCATAAAAAAAGACTACAGGACTAATATGATTGCTATAAACTTCGTTTGAAAGTAATTAAACATTGCACTTTTTGCGAGAGGTACGATCATGCTAAAATATGTTGTATAATTGCTATAGCCTGGCATTAGTGGAGAACGTAGCAGTGCGAGATGTGAAAAGATGTACTTCAGCCGAAACACGTAATCTTGCTTGAAATACACATTTCGCAAGTTTTAAAATCGTGCGCTGTAAATACGAAATTGCGACACAGCGGCGATCTAGCATTTCAAGAAAACCTGCACCTGCCTGTTTCAAGGACCATGTCAAAAAATTCTTACATTGTTTTTATCAACATCCGACAGCGCCAGTTGAACTGTTCCAAACTTCACTTGCAACGATAACCAACTTTGCGAAGCTTCTCGGTCACTGTCACTCTCTCCATATAATGACTCATTTTCATTCTCGCCATCCAAAGTAGTTTCCCCGTCATCGCTACCCTGGCTCAAGTTACCATACGCACTTCTGATACCCGATTTACACATTGAGAAATGTTGCTTCCCTCTTGAAATTGCGGCTGCTTGACTAGCCAGGCCCAGACCAACTTTTGATGTTCCAGAACCCGTCAAGCTTTCCACTGGCGTCATTTTTGAAAATAATGGCTCCCATAGCAAGAGATCGTTTGAGAACCGGTTGTATACTAAGTCAAATACGGCTTTGTTAGGGATGAAAAAGGAAACATGAGGTAAAGATATTTTAAGCACTAATCTAGAATCACCTAGACACTCGTCCGCAAATTCACGCATTTCTTTATGAGTTCCACAGTTAACAACAGGTTGTGAATTGTGAATCACAACTTTCCAACTAAAAGGCGATTTTTTGCCACGTGAATTTGATGAAAAATCACAGGGGAACGAATCGTACATCGAAGCTGTGTTCATATCGAAATGATTGGCGGATTCAAGTTCACAGTGAAAGGGATAGAGCTTGAAAGAGACAAAAGGTTTACTCCTTTGATCTGAACTAATTCTGCACAGTCTTAAACTAACAACACTCGAAACTAGTAACATATCAATTGAGTTTGCGTCTAAACACACGGATAAATCTTCCTCGATTTTGGTAAAATCAAACTTTAACGACATCGATGTGAATTGAAACTCGAAAGCCTCGTTTCGTATTAATCTTTGCGTGGACACTAGCAGTGATTTCTCTTCTTCAAAAATTGGAATTGGAATGTAAAAGGTCAAATCTAAATCTGGACATCTAAGTTCGAAACTGGAAACAGTTTCACTACTATTCTCTTCCAAAATGTCCTTTTCTGGATCGAGCACGAACGCCTCCGAAGCTGTAAAAATCTCTGGTTTTGTCCGGGTTTCTGGCTTGAAAAACTCATATAATCGGTCAAGTAAAGTCAAATCTACATTCAAAATAGTTGGCATCAGGTCCAATAAGAAATTGACACGCTTTTTGGGTTCAGATAGGTCCGTTTTTGAAGCGCTACTAGACCACGTAATGTCTATTTTCATATTCGGTTGCACTAAGATATCATTCGGTGAAAAATTCTTCTGATTCACAAATGTCAGTATAGTTGATTCTTGTTTTTCAGAAGGCGTGTTTAAGCATTCTGTGATTTCAAAAAACGCGAAAGTCAGAAGCGCATTAGACTTCGATCCCTTTTTTGATTGGTTAAGAATGAGCCTCATATTAACAGGACATGCAAGTAAGGTTATATGATTCAAATCACAGGCGGATTCGATAAGTTTCTTTTGATCGTAGGCGTCCTTGGGTCCAAACCCACATCGCAAGTTGGTAACTTCGTGTAGTTTGAGGTAAAAATTGTCAGATAAAGCGTTGAAATCTTCAGTGGTCGATTCTAACAGAACCAAAGATAGTCCATTGAGTCTAATGTTAACCATAGTCGGATCGTGATGTTTGTCAGTTGCTCGTTCCTTTCGCTGATCAAAAGCTAAAAAATGAAAATAATATTTATGACTCAACGCTGTCATTCTCTTCTATAATCAATGTAAATGTGAATTAAAAATACCATGACCAATCCCTTTTTGAACTTTTTAGTGATTTCAACTTAATAAAGCTGCCTGACTGCAATGGCACTTCAAAATTAGGTTAGATCTCTTGAAAGGCGCGAAGGGAACTAGAAGGATGTTTACGTACCTTGTGTGGTGGCAGTCGTGGTACTTCCCGAAATCATCGATGACGTCATAGAATTATGTTCAGAGGCGTCGTCGTATATTGAGTAGAAATCATCATCATTGTACACGACACTGGAGTTGTTCGGGTAATACGATGGCATCTCCACTGGAAGCCTCTCATGTCCTTGATACAGACCTGCAGATCCGGTGTTCCTCTTGTGACCTGGGGCTCCGAGAGACGGGAGATTTTGGTGAATGTTGATTTCGTTCTCAAATTGACATGTTGCAAACATAAGGCCTGATTTGTCAGTTGTTCCAGTGCTCAAGCTGGGCTCCATAGGTGGTTCATGCAATGCATTTGGAGCTAGAAACACAAAGAGTTAATAGGATTAATAAGATAGAATAAAGACACCACATTCTGAACACCCAATGACCACGGAATGCACGACAATTTCAATCAATTTCTATATTGACCGAGCCAATTAACAGCATAATAAATTTTTTTAAATAAAGAATAAGTTTTGATCAACTGCAGCACTAAGTTTAAATAATCCCACAAGTTTTTGTTTTCCATTATTGCTCCCATAGCTGAAAAATTGATTAAAGCAACAATTAATTATTTTACATTTTACCTCTATATTATTTTCCTGTTTATTTTAGGCCACAAATGATTAAAAGTTTGAAAAAATACGAAGCACTATTTGTACTTGTTTACCTAAACTGGACAAGTTTTTTTCTCACGTCTGCAAAAATTCCTTTCGTCTAACATCCCATGCCCCTTGCATTCCACTTAAGCATTTGAGCGATGAAAGGCATTAGGAAACAATAAAACTTTATTCAAAATTTTCAGCACACGATCATTTTATTCAATAGGAATGATGTAGTCTGTAGATTCTCACATGCAACTAAAATTGCATGGATGATTAATAAAAAAAGAGCACATGCAGTATCTGCTATTTGAAAAAATGTTGATTTACTTAAATTTCTCGTCGCGCTCAAGATTTCAACTATGAGGCACTAAAGATTTCAAGGTGAAATAATTCTCAGCGGAATTTTCAGCGCATAAGTGCTCACACAACAAAAAAACTTATGAGCTGTTTAAGGTAGTCCTTTTCTCGACATAAACAGCAACAACTGCATTATTTTTATTTCTGTCTTTTGTTTATTTGACCGTGAGAAACCCGGACAAAATTCCGAAAATTTAAATTAGTTTTAGGACTTTCAAAATAACTGTTCAGGCCGCCAAAAGAATGAAACTTAAAGCAACCATCGAAACAGCTCTGGACTATGCTAATCTATATTTAGAGTCAAATTTATTAAACATAACTGACAAGCGTCAGGCGAACTGCTCTCAAACGGCTGGCGAGTACCTTTGGTAGCAGCAGGCGTCAAACACCCCTTCGGTGACTTTTCAAGGAATCATTCGTACTCAGCAGTTTTGATGAACCGTTTAATCAGAGATTAGTAAAAGATCTAAAACAATTGCTCATCTATTCAATTTTACAAGTTTATCCCGTTTATGAAAAGAAAATCAAATGGTCAGACGAAAAATTGAAAAAGAGCAAAATCAAATTAAAATACCAGGACCAAAAACTTTCCACAATTTTTTTTGAGAGCTATTCAAAACATAGCCGACTAAACGTCGGAAGAATTGCTCTCGAACAACTAGTGGGAGCTCTAATCAATTGCAGCCTGCTTGAGTCGGGGGAGGGAGGGAGGGGGAGCCTAAATGGGACTAAGAAGTTCAATAGTGGGCATCAAATAACCACACTAGAGGTTAACAAACCACTATTAAGATTTAAAGTAAAAAATGGCACCAGTTTCGGCGCACTTTTCATTTGACTTTTAGTATAAAATTGCCGCCAATTGAATTCATCTGCTTAAAATTGTGATTGAGAGAGAATTTTAGATCACGCGAAACGCAAGAAGTCAAGGGCGTAAAAGTTACTCGAAAAGTCAAAATTGTCAGGCGAAAATTTTGCATAAAAGAAGTCACACGCTTACAATAATTGCTATGAATTTCGTTCAAGAGCAATTAAACATGAACAGAGAACGTGGGATGAAATACTTCGCAATGACAGGCAGGAAAACTTAATTACGAGGAGGCAGCTTAGAAGTATTCTGATGGTTGAAAAACCAACTAGAGAGGGGTTCAAACGCACGATCTTACGAATAGTCATCTGACACTTTGACCATTAACCTACAGGGGGTTTGATACTACTTCCCTTTCAATCGGGTTCATGTTTGCAACCGAGATTTGGAATGAGAACATTTTAGATCACAAGAAGTCAAGTGTGAGTCACTCGCAAATTTTGCATAAAAGACACACTTTCACTATAATTGCTCCTAACTTAATTCGAGAGCAATTAAAAAAAACTTTAGGACAAACAGAGGCAAAGAAGGTCCAAGGAACTATTGACAAAACTAGCAACAACTTTCCTAAGAAAATCTTTTAGATGCAACTTTACAGTCTACACCAACAGCACAAAATCAACAGAGCCATGCTTATTAGTTTTACATTCCTACAATTCATTGTAAAGAGATTTCAAAGACAGAAGTTTGAAAATTTTTGAATTTTGTGATTAATCCTTCATACAAGAGCATTTGCGTAAAACTTCATGACAACATTACTTTCAGTTTCTGTGGAATAAAACAAAAACTGCAAATAAACACAATTGCCATGATTTTTGGAGAAAATACAGATTTTTCCAAACTATTCCCGTCTGGCCCAAAAGTGTGAAATTAAAAAATCCGCTTGGCTTCCAAGATCACACCACTCCTCTTCATGCATTGATTATTTCGAGTACAAAAATAACAAACCAGAAAGCCAGTCTCGGCAAGTTCCTTCCCTTATTCCACGATATAGTGGTTAGTTACACTATCAAGAATTCATTACAACTCCAGTAATAACTTTTGAATTTCACTCTAGCACTTACTGAACTTTTGCACTTACCTGAAGAATTGATGAAACCATCCAACACATCCACCAGAACCTTGATGTGCTTTGGCTGTGTGAACAAAGACAAAGACCCCAACATACAGTCAACTGATAATTTCGCCCCGCTCACAGACGGGTTTTGCTTCATCTTCACTTTCGCTTCCAGTTTTCCTAAAAACTCCCCAATTTTAACCGGATTGACACCTTGTTTGTCGCCATTTTGACCTCTTCCCATAGCCGCGTTCATTTCCTCAGTTGTTAGGACTTCCGTCATAACTTTGTTCACGTTGCATGCGTTAGGCACATGATTTATCGACATCCCTTCGAGCTTGAAAACCTTTGTGGAAAAGTTTGAAGTAAAAAATTGAGGCGTCGCTTCCTTTTCAACCTCATTTTCCGAAGAATTGACTAAATTTTCTTCTTCTGACACTGAATCGTCGAAGAAATCAATTCTCTCAACGATTATTTCAATTGAGTCCGAGTAAGGATCTGAAGATTCAAACCTAATTTTGGTATTAATTAATGATATCCGAACTTTCAACAATACAGTCTCAATTGCCTGCGCGAAAAACTCTACCGCCTCGCCTTGCTGTTGTTGTCGATTCCCGGATCTCGGATTAGGATGACCATCTGATCTTGAGTCTAAACTTGACGGCGGCGACGATCCGAAGTTCGACGCCAGCTCGCCATCTTTCAGACATTTTTGAGCAACTTGCATACTCGTGTTCATTAAACTGTTGAAGTAAGATTCGGTCAAGAAAGTTGAATCAGACGAGGCAGACTGACCTTTGATCGCAATATTGAGTGATCGAATTTCAACTTTGGACGCATTTTGGAATATATTAGACCACGGAATACTGACTGTTATTGTTGCAATGTCTCCGCTAACTAGTTCGATCGGGATTCCTTGGCTTTCAAGGACGTCATTGACACTGTAGATGTCAATCGGGACGTTGTGTAGGGACCCCGTGCCATTGTAGAGGTCAATAGTAAGCTGGTCCAAGGTCAAATGATCTTTCAAAAAGCGACCCAAGTAGTGATGAAGAATAAATCTACAAGCTCGTTTTTTAAACGTATCAACGTACGGTAGGTAACTGCTCCATGTTGAGCTAAATCCACCTTTATTCCCACCACCCGATGGAAATTTGGGAAGCATTTTGAGGATAATTACTTAGAGACAAATAATATAAATAGTTTCTTTACATCTATATACAAACTGAAAGCTAAGCTGGCTGGTACCACGCTGTAATTTAGCAATGATTTCACATTTTGGATCTGAAAAAATTGAACATTGTTAACTTAAATGACACCTGATCGAACTTTGGAATGTTCTGGAGAACCAATTGATTTGAGATTGATGAACAAATCTGTCAATTAATACCTTCTATTAGCGATTAACTATTACAGTACATTTACAAACACGCACATAAATGATATTTTTCTGTTATTTTGAGCCCACGACAAAATATTATGCAAGAAAGTCTTAATCAAAATGAGGTGATGTCAATCGCACAAAGTAAACAAGGAAGCACCATTATAGCATGTAGTAGGGTAATGAAACATCTATTCTGCAACACGTGATAGCACCAAATGTATACATGACAAAATATTATAATCGATTTTATGCCGAAAAAATATTAGAATCAGAAATCTATACCTCAATTTTCGCACGTTGGAGATTATCTGTAAACAAGGTTGGATCAGTAATGTGTGTCCGCATAAAGTGACTCAACCCATCAATTACCGAGCAACTTGTCAGAACTTGTTGAATTCAGATGCATATCAACAGATTTGTATTGCAAAGTTTTCCTCCAATTACTTTTAAAGTCCGTTTTTCATATTGATTGTTCCACTTAATGCTAGAGAACTGACAACTTACGTCGAGTTCTTACTACTCAAATAGCCTCAAAGTATATTAAACATATTGAACAAGGAGTGCATTCTAATGATTTACAAGAACAAGGTTCAAAAAGAAGCGTGACAAAAAATTTTTTTTCTATTTGACCCACTTCCACAAATAGAAATACGAACATCCAATGGCTCCAAAATGCGCATGCTAGCTTAAGGACGCAGTCGAATAGATTAATAGTAATTATCTGATGTCTATTTTGATCAATTTTTTTTTTAATTTTGCGTCAAAAACACTTTGGATAGTCTAAGCAAGAGACTCGCCATTCTTGAGACACATTTCTTCAAATCAAGCTCAAAATAACTAATTCTAATTAAACTCTCAAAATTTGAAAATGTAAATCAAAAATGATTTCCAGTGATCCCAGTTTTGTCTCTGTCTATTAGAGACATTGATCAGTCAAATTTGGCTCTACAAAAAAGTCGAATTGTTATAAAGTCCCAAACCCCTCATTTCGTGGTGGGTTGGAACAATTCAGAAATCTGTGTAATTTTGGTTATGCGCGCCGTTCCTCAAGAGCTATGTTGTATTAATGAGCTATGTTGTATTATGTTGTATTTCTAATTTATATTAATAGTCATCCTGGTTTTTCATGTTTTCATTTTAATTACCTCGAAACTGAAACAGGAGAAGGCGACAAGTGAAAATGTCAGAGAACTTTACACCTGTCTTCTCAAGAAATCCAGAAATTGAAAAAGTCTGGGAATCGTTTCAAAAACATACAAATTTATGTCACCAAGACATCCATAGAACAAAAATGGCTCAATAAAATACAGCTAGTACTGTAGAAATTTATTAATTATCGTTAGGTTTCCAGCTTTGGACTGACTAGCGCCCAAAATTTTTAATTTCGAAAGGTTCGTTAGGAAAAAATGAGTGCGTCTGGCAATTAAGTTGACAGCAGACTCCAAAAATCTCTCAGCTGCACATAAGGTGTTCAATTTCAGTTATATTTAATTTATTTTTCAAATAAACAAAACTGTCCGAAGTGTGTATCATTCCCAATGTAATCCAATACGTCAAATTTGTCAAATAAAGAAAATGTTATTGAAGGTGGTCCACAATTGACCCATTAGAATGGGAAAGAAACAAAGAATAGAAATCAAGTAAAAATCAGTTATTTCAAAATACCAAAATTACATAATATCCCGATACCACTGAATTTCGTCAATTTTTTTCACTGAAACCACATACATAGTTTCCAATGCAAGGTCACTGAAGGCCACTTTTCTCCAGAATTAAAATTCTCGTGAGTAATTTTTTGTGCCAAAGGGTACCGATCCTTAGTTTTTTTTTAAAAAATCTGTTTTAAGCAACGTTTCGTTTCTTTTAGAACAATTAGGTTTACGCATAAGTTCAATAATGCGCGAATAAAATTGATCACCAGTTGCAACATAAATGTTTACTCAAGAGGTCACGAATTTCAACATATATGTTTAATCAAGATGTTTAATCGGAGCTACGTAGTCCAATCGAGCAGCATTTTCCGGATTCATCAAAACTCATGATTAATGCTCAACTATCCTTCTGCAAATATATGCATAGTCGTTTTTATCCCTTCCCCTTTATTGCTATTGTCAAGATTTATCTGATTAGTATCTTCGTTAGCTTCTACACTTCTACTCATGAAAGCTTCTACACTTGGATAACAATAAGGAGAATTATGCATACATAACCATGTATAACCAAATTTCGTCTCCGACGTGCAAAAATGTCAGAGAAGTGGAAAGGCTCTTTTCAGCAATCTAACTACATTTTACAACTAATTCCACTCGCGAAAAAATTAGCAAAAATTTGATCAGCCAGCTTCAATTATAATGCTCAATTAACCTAAAAATATTCAAAGCTGTGGCAGGTGTTTAAAAGAGTGGAGAAAAAACCATACCCAACCAACGGTCCAATGTTCCCGAATTATATTAGCTAACCAATGAGAGGCGTGGCTGTGACTAGCAGTAAGTTTTTATCACTATTGATGCCATGCAAATTATATAAAGTCCGACGAAATTCTTTTCATCTTTGGTTGAGGAAATGACCGGAAAAATCTGTGGAAAACCAAAAGGGGGCAAGAAGGAAGATTGCTAAAGATCCTTAAAAACACCACAATAAATATCTTCCATAAGAATCAACTTAGACTGATAACTATGAGTTACTGATTATTGCTGTCGGTCATTAGTGAGGGTTCTTAAGAATCTGCTTCCTTTGCAAATCAAACACTTTGCTGCACCAAAATACCAATTCCGGATCTGCTTCGTTCAGCCGTTCCAATGATGGAATCCTCTGGGAGGCATGTTGGGGTGATATCCTCACCGGAGGGGTAACCGGGGATAGGGTCAGAGGTCTCCGGGCCATTCTCTTCAGCCACCTGTTGTCGCGTCGCATCATTTGGTCGGCCACGTACCTCCCGTACTGTTGTCTTGTTAGCACATAGCATTTGTCGTCAATACAGTTTAAGTCAATGTCATCGGCGTGTTTTGAAGCCATTAGTTCTCGCTGAAAAAAAACATGCACAAGTAACTAATTCCAATCCCTTCTTGAAATTTGCTTTTAAGTTACGCCACAAAAATGATAATAGAGAAGGAATCAAGACACTCCAATTTCTGAGATTTCCAATTATATCTCTCCTCCGCTTTTTGTCACTGAAACCTTTGAAGAAAATTAGCAAAACTTAACTTAATAAAAAGTTATAAAAAATTTTTCAAGCTTATAAACTCAAAACCAATTTTGTACCGGCAAAATTAGCCCAATACCACACGTTCAAGCCACAAAAAACTTTTATTGCTCCTTAACTTAAGAAAATTTAGCTTGCACAAGAGCTATGTAACAAAAACCTGCGAACAACAAGAAAACCCTCGCAGTTTGGGCAAAAGCAGTGGGGCCACTAAGCATATAAGACTACTAAATCCAGCTTAGGGACCTATTGAATTTTGATGACCACTGTGCTTTACCTGTTTATCCCATTTTGAAAGAAAAATGATAAAAAGTGTGATCACATCTTACAAAAAAGACAGCATCAATACAGTCCAAAATTACAATCCAAAAAGAAGGCCGAGAATAGCTCCGCTCAGCTATCACTGCTATTAAACATAACCGTCGGGAGAATTGCTTTCAAACGACCTGCTGGCTTCGGTAGTAGCCAGCTGGGGCATAGGCATGCTAGCATTAGGAGAATGCTAGCTGACTGGTGTGTGTGTGTGTGTGTGTGAAGAGCGGGAATGATGGGGGTGGGTAGAAGGTTTGCGAAGGCTAGATGAGAGGGGGTTCAAATCGAGATGTAGAGGAGGGTGGACAATGGGAGTGTTGGAGCGGGCTGATGACGGGGGACATGACTGTGGAACTGAGGGGGTCAAACTTTTAAGATTAAGAACCGTCCTTCACACCATGAAACTGTCTCCTCAAAGCAATTTTAGAGAATTGCATTCTTCGAGTATAGGAAGGTTTCGGGTTCTATGCCCTACCTGTTTATCCTGCTTTTGAGGACAAAAGTCAAATGCGTCAGACAAAAAATAGGTCAAGCGAAAACTCACATAAAAACATAGCCGGTAGAATACCGGAAACAACTCAAAGAGTCGTGCAATAAAAACTATCTAACCCTATCTATTTCAGAAATATGAAAAGAAGTAAAAGCAATATAAAGTGTGGAAGAAATAAAATTTGGGGTTAGAAATGTGGGGGGAGTAGTTGGGGGAGGTGATAGTTTAGATAGGTTGGAGGGATTATATGGAATCAGAAATTCTAGACCTTTTAACCTTTTAAATCAGAAAGACCTTTTAACCTTGTATATTACCATCAGTTCCTAATTACTATACATTATAAACTAAGCTACTTTTAAAATCCAATGTTCGAAATAAGAAGTCAACGTTCCAATACATAAGTTAATGTTCGAAAACAGAAGTCAATTTTCAAGTCATGACTTCAGCTAAAAAAATCTGTAGAATCTCAATTCTGCTTTTCGAGTCGTAAGAAGACCACAGGGCTAATATAATTGCTACAAACTTTGTTTGAGAGCAATTAAAAACTATTAGCTGCCCATTGAGGGGTGCCTACAATTGCATATATGCACGATTAGAATACATATATAAACATTACCATTCGTGGAGAAACATTGAAAACTAAAGAGATTGCTGCAAATGAAATGAAAATTTGCTTAAACCTCAATTTTTGGCTCAACTTTTAAAGAAGTTTGAAAAACTTCAAGTCTTTGAACTAGTCGCTTAAAACAGTTTGAAAAACTTCAAGCATTTGAACTAGTCGCTTAAAAAACAGCTCTTCGGTATAATCCGAATCAATTTGATTGTAAAAAACAAACGGAGTTATTTTTTAATGGCGGGGCTCTAATGAGGAAACCAAATTTCGGTAAAAATTTGTTTCTAGTTACAAAGTTTCTAATGACAAAGGGTGCTAGAGGTGAACCACCAAACTGCTTCTCACCTCATGAAGTTTTCTATGACTTGCTAAGATCTCTTCGCCATAGAACCAATAGATGTGTGCCATCTTGCCGCCTAAACACAGATTATCGTTTACACACAATATCGAAATCTTAAAAATATTGACTTACGACTGTTAGCAACGGGAACATTCACTAAAATAAATGCCGAACAATCAAGCTAAATTATATCTTAAAATATTTTAAAATCTTAAAATTTCAATTCAAATATTTTAAATTTTAAGATATTTGCAAATGCTGTCGTCCATCTAAAATCAAAAGCACGGCACATAATAGTTCAAAACAACTAGCACAAGCTCGGAACTTCCTCACATTCATTATCAAGATTTAACAAAATAAGGCTTGTGTTTCCACTGATAATGTGATGTACAGCTTATTAAGGGACCAGCTATAATCTAAATTTGAGCACTGGAATCAGTTTTGTATGGAAAATTAGATAGCATAAAGGTGTAAAATATCAATTATACGGGTTCATATAAATGGAAGAAGGAAAAATAACATTTCAAGACTGGCAAGACAGGCTACCTGATATAGGACATATGTATAGATCGGTGATGGCGGCCACAAATGGCTGTGATCTGGACTGTGCGGCAATCAGGACATAGTCTCCTCTGCTCAGAGTGACGTCATCGTTCACTACAGTCGAGTAACATGACCTCACAGCCAGGCGGTATTGGCCATCCTGAAAATGATAACCCGTTTGGAGAGATTCTAGTGATTACGTAACAGCAAAATACTTCAGCGCTATCCACTTATCCCCAGAGCCGGGTTCTAGCGTTATTTCCGTTATTGCAATTTTCAAAATTTCATTCTTTTGTGTCATTGTTGAATCACACCATATTATAATGTTTGTATTATGAAACCACCTTTTTGTAACAAATTTTTGCGGTTTCAGGGCAATTTACCCAGTTCTGTTCAACCAAATGGAAATTCTGTTTTATACCCCATTGTTCTAAAATGACTATTTAGCATAATAAAGTTGCCGTGGGATATGAAACTATCACAATATAACACAGTATTATATTGTCCGCTTAAATATGTTAAAACATCCTTGTAATAGCGACTGCTAATTTGTAAGCGGATTATTGAACGAGATCATAGAACATTGGGTAAATAGAATCGGGTAAATTGTCACGTTACCAGATTTTGCCTACTTCTGGATAAATTCATCAGTCAAACATCATTCTTTAGGAAGCATACCAGTGCGTATCAAAGTTTATAGCTACCGGATGCCTGCAGTAAATCCGTTTATTGAATGGCTCTCCTTCGAACTGCCACAAAGAGGCAACTGGATTCGCTTTTGGAGACACGCTACTCGGGGCGGCATTTTGGTCATTAACTGCTAGGCTCGTCGAGTTTTCGGCAACAACTGAACAAAATATCAATTAACACGATGAGTACAGAGACTTATTATAAATCACATATTATAAACAGTTTAGAAACAACATACCGTGAGCTGAGTTTCCGCTTTGTTGCAATACTTCATTTGGAAGTTTTGTTAATTTAACTTGACATTTGCTCACGCTTCGAATGGCGGTTGCAGTTTCAATTGACTGGTTCTGTTGACATTTATTGCAAATAGCGCCATTCTCTGGGCTACTGTTATTGATAGTCGATTTTGGAATAAGTTCAGCTGGGCTAACAATTTGTTCCAATAACTCTCGGCTGGTTTTGACAAGAAGGAATTTTAACATTTTCATGCAACTTCGGCATTGACGTTTCTTTTTCATGATTTTTTTACGCTCAATTGTCTGAAGTTCTTTCAGGCTTTTTTCTTTTGCCTTCTTTATTTTATTTACGGTTTTACTGTTTGAGGCGAAGCAGTCGTCAAACCACTGCTGGGTTTTGGCAAGGGCTTTTTCCTGAGAATTGATAAGTTTTTTGGTCGACGATTTAGATTTCGACTTTTCTGTAGTACATGGAATATTGTCAGCCACCGAAGGTTCTGCTTTCACAGATAAAGCAACAGTAGGCTTTTGTTTCTCCAAAAGCAGCATAGTTCGAACTCTAGCATCTAAACTCGCTGCCCTTGACCTATCCTTTTTAGAAACCGAACCATCTTCTGAATTTGACTCTTTATCAGAGGGTGAGCTTTCCGAATAGTTCTCGAACTCTGGGATGACTTCTGTGAACGATATTTCATCATCGATATGTTCTGTTTTGACGTTAGATTTATCGGTTGCAGAACTAACTTCGTCAAGACCTAATTCTGCTGGGGACGCCGAGAGCTCTGATCGCTCACTGCATGGTCGAGTTGAAATTTGACTTTGCCCAGTTGATAACCTGTCATGCTCAATTTTAAAAGTTATATCTGGATCTTCAGTAGCCTTCCTTTTGAAAGTGACCACAGAATCATCAGACTTTGTTTTCTTTTTCCTACTTACAGATGGGCTTGAATTTAAAATTGATATCTGTTCTAAAAGCTGCTCCGAAACGTAATCAGTCAGCGACTTGGAGTCATCTGTACGACTTGTTCCAATTACGTTATTGTCGCAATTGCTCTTGCATAACAAGCTGTTTGCTGGTTTCTTACGACTTAAGGGAAAAGTATAAGGCCACAAAGTCTTTCTAGCACGCAGCCGTTTACCTATAGCATGCTCTTTTCTATAGTCCATAATTAATCTACCTAAAAATCAGACAATTGATGTAGAAGGATTTTTAAAAAATGAAACAATCAGAGAAAAAGAACGAACTATCAGCATTTCTTAAGGCGCTCACTGCTTTGATAAGACAATAAGCTACAAGGTTCATACTCCGCAAAATGTTCATTAAATTGTTCAAATTAAACTCCAAATCAATCAGCTGAACGGGCGCGGAGCAGAATGCCATAAAAAACTTATAGCTGAATATTTCCCGTGCTCTGATGGGTTGATATTAAACACGGCGGTTTTGAAAAATACGGATCTATTCTGTTCCCCCCTCCCAACTTAGTGGGAATACATGTTTTATGACCTCCAGGCGCACGTGTAGTATTTTTACATAGTAACGTTCTATAAAACACAATTTGTAACTGAGGGTCATAAAAAACACGGGGAGGGGGCAAAACAGAATAGATCCAAAAAATACTTACAAAATAGTGCTATGAAGGTCTATCCGTGGTCGGAAACCGGTTGAGAGCCCCGCAAGTGGGGGGCCGAGTGGAGCGCAACCCGAACACGCACCATAGTTTTAAGCTTGTCGCAGCTTTTCAAAGAGGAGAAAAAGCGTGACTTCAGTTTAACGCGCTGGTACAACAAATTACAAATCAAATAGAAGCTAGCGTTAAGAAAAGCACGTACATTCAAGTTACATAGAACAATATTAGCAGGTGTATATAATTTAAAAGGAGAAAAGCGAGAATTCAGTTTAACACGGTGGTACAACAAAGAGTAACTATTAAATAGCTTCAGGAAAAGACATATAATAGCAATGTAAGGAACATTAGATGACAGTAATAATCATCGCGTCTAGAAACTAAAATTATTTGAATTTTATCCCTCTTCTATAATGGCCCCATATGGATGATTCGGTTAGTTCCGGTTTTTTTAAACTTTGCAGCCTCTTATCACACTTCACAAACAGGAATTTCACCCATCAAAATTAAGAGATCCACAATTTTGTCACTTGAACCATCCAAAAACTCTGAAGAATTTTTGTTAATTTTTTGGTTTTGTAGACTACATCAGCAAGTTCATTCCAAAACTTGTAACAATAAGTCATCCATTACGCCCTTTATTACAGAAATCAGTTGTTTGTTTTGAACAGATTTTCACAAAAAAACGTTTTATTTAAATAGAGAATTGCATTGCAAATGCCACAGACAATTGCCACTATAACCCGCAACTTACAACACGAGTAAAAAGCGACGCTTCACGCGCCTGTCGCGCTGCCGGTTTGGAACAATTAAAAGTAGACGGTTGGAAACTTGTATTCACATCTAGCTTCCTACTTTCATGCGAAAAAGATACAGTATCAATGAATTAGAGTTTTAATTTTGTATCTGGCCCATTGAGTATCTCATAAATTATCTGGTTGGCAAACATTATAAAGTGATTATAGACCACAGAGCATTAATGTCAATACAAAAAGAAAACTGTTCAAATAAATCTTATGACAACCGCCTAACCCGTTTTGGGGATAGACTTTTACCATATCATTTCTCACTTGAACATATGCCAGGTGCACAACTGGGCCTTGTTGATTACATTTCTCGACACCCAAAAATCTTAAAATGTATTTGCTTATAATGAGGAGTTCATTGCCGCAAAATAAGAAAAAATTTGCGCCCCTGCAAATTTCTTAAATTTGCACTCAATAAAATTTACGTCTCTTCGCCACAAATTTTTGTAAAACACAAGACCATGCATCGCAAATCACCACACAAAGTGGATACGGCATATACTCAAAAAACACAAATATTTTTTTTGATACCCAATCCCCCACGCATACTTTTCACTTGTCAGCCGCCGGGCAAATTCCAAAATTAAATACCAGTCGCAATTCAACCTATTCTAAGTATGAATATTCCGCTATGTTATCAATTACCACATCAATCGCCATGTAAGTTCCACCTCACTTCATTAATACACAAAAAAAGAAGAATGTAAGCATACCTGCTAACGAGAAACGCAATCATTTAAGCCCAAGTTTCCCTCAATTAATTGATATTCCTACAATAATTGCGATTCGAAAAACAATAACAAAATCAGTTAAACAAATTTGCTCCACAAAATAAGCTGAGTTCTCTCAACTCACAATCAAATACTGACATTAAAAATAATTCTATTTCTAAAACTTGATCAATTTTTTTCAAAAAAATTAACATGATTTCAAATACAGTTTTAAAAAAATGTTCAACTGGAGTCCGATTTGGCAAAACCTATAGAACACTAGATCAAACATCTATCCCAATACCTGCATCGCCAGCCGCATTTTAAAAAAATTAGCACGAACCCTCACGACTAGCAATCAATCACCAAATTTTTTAGAGCCTCTCCTTCAAACTAGGATGCCTGTCAAAAGGAGGTACAAGATTGTATCCCCACAATTAACAAGGAGCACTTAAATCAAAAAATCAAAAACTACACTCTTACTGGCGGGACCTACATTTGAGATCCGCATTACTATGTATCGATGAAAAGATTGCTATGTCAAACGTCTTGTGGAAGACACTTCTAGTCAACATTGACGCTAACCAGCCGAGTACCTGCACACATTGTTGATGGCTATACAAGAACAAAGAATTGATCGTCAGATCAACGGAGTGTAAAGCTTGCACTACAATTGGTGAGGATCTTAAATCTGTAGTTCCCGCTAAGCAATTTAACACTCATATAATTTGAGCTGAACCAAACCAGGAATTACAAACCGTTTCTGGGGGACATATTGGTGACAAAAAGGCCTCGAGATATAATTTATAGCCGCAATAGAACGTTATGCTAAGTACCCCACTGCATGAATATTTAACAAAGCATTTGATCCAAAGGTAACAAAAATTTTGGACATGTGTATTGAAAAATGTGGTGTACCACGTATGATCCCTTTGGATAAAGCTACACTTGTGGCACATCCAGTAAAGAATTTTGTAGTCAAAAAACATAGATATTATTGAAGCTCCATTTAATAATCACAGGGCAATTGCACTGGTAGATATATAATACAAACTATTAATAATAGACTTGCATTTATTAAGGATGAAAAATTTTGCTACAAACTTGTTCAAAATAAAAAATGCATTACAGACTGTCGTTCACCAACTTTAAAAATGTAAACAAAAAAACAGAAAAGTTCTCACATTCCTAAGCACACGTTGTTAGAAAACCTGCTGCGCGTAATTATAACTACACCTAAGGTGTCTAACCTCTGGTACTAGAACATTTTAAAGTAATATTACAGAAGACACTGTTTCGCCAGAGGATAAGAGCAACAAGAGACGCAAATGAAAGAGAAAAGAACTGCACAGGTGGTGAATCACGACTTCTCCTCTCTAACCTCTGCCGTCCTATACTCCTCTAGAATCGCGCCACTCAACTCAAACAACCTGGCAAAATCCACCGAGAGAGGGGTTCGAGGAACAGCCTAGAACAATCTACGAAGAGATTGCCACAGGTTCTAATATAAAAGAAGTCAACCCATACATACTGACAATAAAAGAACCAGCCAAACTGTGGTGACGGTCCGCGATAAAGATATTACAAAGTTGGAAAAAAAACTCAAACGCCAAATTCCACTTAAACGTTATGCCGACCGTCGCGGAACCAGAACCAGTAAAAAAAAATCAGTAGAAGAGATATTCAGAGCCACGTGAAAGAATTCACCCGCAAACTCATGGGTGATGAAAAATAAAACCTAAGAAACGTGGTTAGCAGGTTATTGTCCTCTAAGTGGAAAATTGCACGCACGATGGGAGGTGGCATTCCGAAGTTTCCAAACCTCTCGGACATCAGAAACTGCAAGTCCGCAACAATTACAGACGAAACCAGCGAAATAAAAATTCCAACAACAAATATACCATCAACAACCCAAAACAATTCTTCCCACCCCAAGCCGATCCAAATGCGGATAAAACATCAGGGCAAAAAAGAGGAAGCTGGAACTAATACGATTTCAAGAAACATCTTCCGAATTCTTGATCACTTCTCCTCCTAAACAAAAATGCCGAGCCGGAGACGTGGCAGATTTCAGCCTCCTAGAACTTCTGTGATTGACACATTCCAAGCAACGACAGAGCAGGCTCCGAAAAAAAACAAGTTTTTTAGCCCTAAATGGAGAAATATCTCCTCCTGACCCGAGATTGAGGTATCTAGCAGATTAAAGGAGCCCGACAACCAAAAAAGATATGATAATGATGTATGTTTTTGAAGCGGCGGAATTGAAAATAAACTCTCAACAAACTGTCTCGAACCGAAAAACTAAACTATATTTTATTACCTATCTGTAGCTATCATAACCAGTACAAATATTGATATTTCATATTGAACCGGGGACCAAGCAATAAAATTTCATATAAGTTACTCTTGTTAAAAATTGTTCTTATTGTACAATTCTTA
The DNA here is from genome assembly GCF_964194025.1 of Convolutriloba macropyga. NCBI lineage: Eukaryota > Metazoa > Xenacoelomorpha > Acoela > Convolutidae > Convolutriloba > Convolutriloba macropyga. Next base: position 35,927,346 of record NC_134480.1, on the reverse strand, counting down.
ACAAAATTCTAGGGTGTATGTGATACTAGAGCATCTTTAGCTGGTTCTCATCATTAAACTTTAAATATGATGCAGTATCTAATCACATTAGTTTGCCCTTAATTTCATTATTTTATTCAGATTTTGTTTTGCATTTCCTGCTAATTAGTCGTTGTCTCTTCATCCATGTTTCTTTCACGGCAGCATGATCAAACATGTCGGTTAAAACTTAGTTCTGATGAAAACCACATCAGTTGCCATTGCTCAAACTTATTCAATTCAAACTTAAAAATCAAAATTCTCTTCTGATTTCTCTCCGCAAAGTTGAGCTCACAAATTAAGTAATCATTTTGCCCAACAAAACGCCACCTAGATCGAATTCAAATGTGCGGGCTCAAAAGAACATGACGCACGTGAGACATATGACGGTAATACCAAATTTGCTCCGGAAATCGCAAGTGTTTAGAAATAACAGCTCATCTTGTCAGAAAGTTGCTGACACAAAACTTCCTCAAAACGGATTTTTTATGTAATCTAGACTTCAAAGACGCCTTCCGAATTCCAAACACAAAAAATAGGGAACAAAAATTAAAACAGGTACGCAATATCAGACCAATGGTTTTCAATGATACATTTGCCGTTTATATTCAACCAACTTGTTTTCATTATGGAGATGCTATTAATTTGCCGGTGAAGGCACTCAACAGGGGATACAGAAATGGCCAATTTTTAAAGAAACAATACAACCACTCGTTAATCAAACGATTTCACAACTCAATAGAAGGTACTTGGACGACAGACTCTGGCAGATTATCATAAATTTATGCTAAGACAATAAAACATTTTTTAAAATCTGAGGAATAGTTCGGCTTGAGCCTTAACTTTTCAACTTGTGATTTTTTGGGGCAAAACAGCTGGGACTCCTGACTGAAATTTACATCAACAAATGGTCTTGTATTCTTAGGAGCCCCAATCAAAAAGAACATAAGGCGTTCTCTACTCTCAGAGAAAAATTATAGATCGAACAAAATTTCGGAAATTCTTGATGAACTAGATTTCAATTATTGTTTTTTATCTCATTCTAAAGTATTTCAGTATTCTGAAATTGTTCTAGCGCTTTGACATAGAACAAGCCATTGTTTTTTTTCGGAAAAAGATTAATCTGAGAAACACAATCCCTGTTTGAAATCAATACTGACCAGGACAACAAATGAAATCTTCGATAAAAAAGCATCCCTCCAAACAGACGTGCCCTCTCATGGAGTGGACTTAGTTTCTCATCTGAGTAAATAGTTTCTCTTCCCTGTTTTAAAGGTTCAGCATTGGGCGGTACTCTAGTTCACTTTTTTAACAAAAAATTTGTTGAATCAAACTTCAAACATGGCTTAGAGAGCTAGTATGAGAGGCTTATTTTGAAGTTCACCTGATACTGAAAACGAAAAAGATTGGTCGAAGCGAGTTTACGAGAAAGCCACGCCTGACCTCAGGTTGACATCAGGTTTTTCGTGTCCCAGCAGCCAAGGGAGTTTCCATTGCAGTTCTAATATTAACGATTTGATTAAGCAAACCATACTTAGCTAAGTATACCCTCAGTGCAAGAACGGTCTTTCGTCCACAGAAAGGACAACAAGAGACCCGATGGATTCACTTTGAAGTCATGTAAGCAGCTTTTGTCAGACAGTTCTTTACAGTAGTGGACCCGCTTGCCCCTGCTCACCTTGAGAGTGGATCGTTTGTCACACCGGGAACAGCAGCTACAGAGACCAAAAATTAAAATCATAAGAAAAAAAGAACCTAGAAAGGCTGTTTGTTGCAGACTATAACGTTTGAGGGGCACGGAACTGACGGAATGTTTCCTAGAGATCTCTACCAACTACTCTGGGATATGAACAACGGATCTAGAGCCGACGTTTTTGCCATGGTGATTCAGGTTTTAGTTGCCACGTGTGTGGTGTGAGCTCTGATTGTCAAAACAATTTTTTTACAAGACTTTTTGTTTGCAGCTATGTATATTTCTGTTCCGAATTATCCCTTGCATTGGCACGTTTAGCATGTAATCTTCCTTCGTAGGTTACATTTTTACTTTTTAGCACAACTTTGAAACCCAGAGATTACTTGTAAAGTCTCCACTGCGCCTCTATGCAGATTTTCCTCCCTCTTGTATCCCCTATGTGTTAGTGTTTAAAATAGTTTCTTAAGTAACTGCCTTACTTGTTGAATTCATTGCTCCTGTGCCCGAGCCATACAATGACCGATCCTATCTTTCACGGGTCTTTAGCTCCTATTGACAACCCGATCAGTATCAAAGGAAAAAACAGTTCAAAAGTATCGCCTGTTGTATCGCCAAAAATATCGCATGACGTTGATCTTTAATTCAATCCGGTTTTGGTTTATATCCTCAAGGAACTGGGCTAGTATAAACATATATCAATCAATGAAGATATATCAAATTCGCAAGAAAGCTTTTTATTCAACAGGCAGGTTCCTAATACAGGTTTTTGTCAACGAATAATTTGGATTTCATGATCAAATCTCCTGATTCTTTTGCTTTTGTGCCCCTCCAACCGAGGGGGTGCTTATTTGCAACCACCAAACACAAGTGCCATAGTTTTACATGATTTGCCATGTAGAGACATGTGCTGTAATTAGGGGAACGGCAAAAATATCCATAAATGGGGTTTTTTGTTCGCGCCCAATTGGATTGCCTGCCTTATCGAAATCTTATCAGTAGTAGCTATCATGTGATGGATTACAAGACAAAGTTTTCATTGCCATAACTCCTAATTTGTTTTGTTAGATCTTTTCTATCAATAATCCGGTCAGTGGTTGTAAAACTCGTATCTTTTCTATCTTTTAATAGATTCATTTCAAGTTCAACTGGCGGTTGAGACTCGGCCCGTTTCTGCTGACCTTTATTTTTTTAAAATTAAAGTTATGCAGCCTAGTTCTATAACTTCGAAAACAAAAGAAAAGACTGTACTGAATTTCACACTGTAAATCTTTGCAACAGATATTCTCAATTTTTCAACAGGATTCAAATTTTTGCCCTGATTATGTAACATCGTTTAATTATTTTTTAATTATTTTATTAGTTAAAATTTAAATGTCATATAGTAAATATCACACATGAATTTTTTAAACTCAGGTTTGTAAAATAATGGGTATGCCAATAGTGATCAACTGGAATGATTGAGCGGAAATTTGTTTTGCTATTTTTTTGATAGAGCAAACATTAATTAAACATGATTTTAAAACAAAAATAATATTGGTACTATTGCGACTATTTATAAAACTTCATGCTTCATCAAGGATAATGGAAGTTCCTCAAATGGAATCAACACAGCCACTAGTAGATATAAATGTTCAAGACTTAAAAAAAGAACTCTAGCAACACATTTGTTGAGAATAAATAATAATTTTACAGTAATGGTGATAATAGCCAAATTTTACCAAATTAATGATGAATTAAATACAATACAAGGCTTTTGAATGTCTTGTTTAGTTGTTTCTGGGTCGTAGGTCCGCCGGATTGATAGCACACAGTTTTCTTCCACGATAAAAGCAATGAAAATACATGGGCTTTTAGATAAATACGGTTAAAACGATTAACTTCTATTGGTTTTATGCATATAAATCAAAATAATTGATGCAGTACACTGAGTATGAGGCTGCATTGTTTTTTCTCAGTTCTTATGTGTCGTTAACCGTACTCTTATAGCATTTGAATTCACAAAATTTTGTTAACAAGACATAAATTACGTAAAAGCCCGAATTGTATATAACTAATGACAAAACTGGCCGTCTGCGGTAGATAATTCTAAAAAACGATCAGTAAAGAAAAGTTTTATAGCATTGTGTATAGCAAATTAGGATTTTGGTTCGCCTTTATAGGGGTCTTATGACCGGATATTAGGATATTAACGAAGAACATACTATAAAATATCATGAGACAGCGTGATGTCTTAATAATCAGTTAATTTTGAGTATCAATCAATCAATGATCGGAACATTATTCTTCCCGTTGTTGGCCAGGAATAAAAAAACAATATCTGCAATCACTTTGAGCTGGTATCATTTCGTATGGATAATTTAATTCGTTTTTAGCTTGGAAGCTAGGTGCTCAGACATCCATCTGTCCCATAAATGCTTGCTGTTGATCTCTGAATAGTTTTCTGTAACTGGCGGTAGTATTGGAGAACAAACTGTATGGACACGTTGCATTAGTTTTTTAGCCATGCAAATTATGCTGTTAAGGTTTTCAAAGCCTTAATATTTCCTCTTGAACGTTCTAATTGGCTTTTTTGCATGATCTAACAGGCCGTTTCCAAACGCCAAAAAATTGAAGAGCTGCTGGTGGGTTGAGAGACCACTTCATCTTTTTTTCTGCGAAGTGCTTTCCATCTCCTTCCAGATTAGAAGGGGCTTCTTTGAACTCATTTACGTCTCCGAAGAAATTCATGCCGATATCGAATAAGATTATAATTGTTTGTCCTCTTCTTGCAACGAATCTGTGAACAACAAACACGCATGTCTGAGTACAAGACTGGCAACAAGCTCCGAAAGAACTGTTTGCACAATCAAACAAGCAAACATGCAGACCCATTTATTCACAGTATACCAAAACAGCTTCACTTCCGGAGACTAAAATTGCCATGAACCGAGTTATAGAAGGACCTAACTTTAGCCCACAGTCTGGTTGCCGGTAGATCGCTGATCTGTGATTTGATTACATGGCATCGTTTGTGACGGTTCACACAGCTGTGTCTGATTGATTGCAATGAATTATGCACACAAATAATCCAAATTTCATATTGAATCATGCTCAGTTGCACCCAGCTCTTTCATGATTGTTTCTTATGTATTCGCCTTTAAGATACATCTCAGCCACTCTACAAGAACAGCTCTGATTGATGGGATGATTTGCTTGAAAACTGACGTCTACTCTTTACAGTCTTCCATTTACTCTCATTACACCATTATCTTCAAAGACTGGTACAATTGATGAAACTTTGCTGTTTGTTGGAATCGATTTCCCATTTTTCGGCGTCTCTAATTCTTCTGGAACTAGTCTTTTGAACTAGTAACCAAGTGGCTAGTTCTCACTGCTTCTTTATACTGTTGCCATCTCTCCTTCCTGGCCAATATTGGTTCCGAGCAACTGTACTACCCAATCTTCTGCGTTGACAAAATTTCGGCCAGTCAATGGCTGAATTCTTAACAAGTGCCTTCGTTATAGAAAAAAATTGGTCGAATTCTTGAACAGCTGATGTCTGGTTTTTCTTTTTTAAGTGTTATTGGTTTTTTCAGGCAATCGGGTGCTTTTATCCAGTCACCTTGTTCAATATCATAGAAACCGACATCTCGAGTCCCAGGATAAATACGGTTTTTCTTTCCGGGTTACTGATTTCACTTGTTGTCAATTTTTTCGGAATCTCAGCAACTCTAATTGCAGGGAAGGTGGGCTGCTTTTAAATGCTTTCGTGAATTCAGTGAACATCATTAGTTGAGTCAACTTCATGCAAATTTGACAGTTTCCTGTAACTGCCGCCATTAATTCCTGCTTGTGAGTGGCATGGCCTCGGACATGAGCAACTCTGGTTTTACCAGGAGAACTGAAAAAAAATTTATGCAGCCATAGGGCTCACTATAAATATAAGCGACTGCACAACACGCGTTTCCAGAAGCGTCTCCGAACACGTGTAACTCGTTCTTGACTGCTTCGTTGGTTGTGTGATACCATCGTGTTACCCTGAAGAGCTCTCCAGCACTGATTTCTGTTACCCTGTTTGTAATCTCTCCTTTGAGATCTCTGCTGATGATCGAATCCCAGTGTTGGCCTCTTGTCTGCAAGATGTGCTTCTGTATTTTTATTCCCCTTTTAAGAAACTGCTAAGAATCCCAGTGGATCGAGCTCACTTGAATTAATTGATAGCACTTGCCGCCACTTGCTATGGGAGTTCGTTTCAAAATTGGTGCCGCTGAATTTTTCCAGTGGATGCTGAATATTAATCCATTATAACTAGTCATATAATATCTAGCGCCTTCTCTCGACATGTTTCTGATTCGATGTGCGTTGCCTATTTGATGACCTAGAAACCTCTTTTCGAGAGCATGCTAGTTTGGTCGTTTTCATTTGAGTAGGTTCTTCTCAGAAGTGAATGGAAACTAGAAGATCACGCATGTAGATTTTTTGTTGAGCAACCGGACTAGCATAGAGGAATTTTACAGCGTTGTCTTTTGCACATCCCTGCAACGCATTGTTTGCACAATTGGTTGGGATCCCTGCTCAAAAAAATTGTCTGTTGAAGCTATAGAAGACCATCTAATGCAAAAAATCTTGTGATAAACCGTAGATGATCCCTCTCTGCTGGTTTGACTTCCATGAAGAAATTAATAGAATGATGCAATGAAGACCTCACTAGCACTAAATTCTGCTTCCCCGTCCGTCATCTGTCCTTTGAGATTTCTGCTGATGATTGAATTCCAATGCTGGCTCTAAAATATCTGCAGCACGGATTCCAGTGGATCGAACACACTTGAAGGAATTGATAGCTCTTGTTACTAGGTGCAATGAGAGTTTGGTTCAAAATTTGTGCCGCTGAATACTTTCAGAATATGCTGCACATTTTTTTCGAGTCCCAGAATATTAGCGCCTTCTTCCGCTCAGTTTCTGTTTCGAAATTTGTTGACCATATTTTGAGCTTGAAACCTTCCTTCGCGAGCATCTCAGACCGGTCTTTCTTCAATTGAAAAATTTCTACTCTCAAGGCAATGGAAAAATTGAAAATCATGAATGTGAAAGTTTCTTTGAGAAACCTGACTAGTGTAGATGAATTCTGCAGTGATCTCTAGTACAAATTCTTAAATGCTTGCTGCGCGTTGTTTGCACAGGTGGGTGGACACAATCAACGACCAGCTTTTCACTCTACTCCCTGTGTCGTACGCGGATGAAATTGCGTACTTGATCTTGAGTCGCGAGTTGAGTTTATGTTCTACGTCCTACTTGCGCGGCGAGTGCGCTTTACACAATTTCTAAATGAATCCGCTTAGCGAAACGCGTAAGGACTATTTGTTTACTTTACTCGATTTGAAAAGACAGTTAATGAAGAATAAGTTAAATTGAGCGACTGTACGCGAAGTGCAAAACTAAGAGAATGAAGATTAAGGCAACTGGTATTCCAGAAGTCATGACAAAACGTGAACACTAATTTCCCGCTATGGGAGATGGGAGCAACAGACTAGCATGTGAAATAACAATGACTTATACACATGCCTCTCAGGAATAAGTACACTAAATGAATTAAGTACATCGTATGATAAATTTACTGCACTAAATTAATTTATGATGTATGACATTTCTCCCGCTTCAAAGAAAATTAAAATTGCATAAAGTAAAATTTTAATAACATTATGAATAATAATAATACTTATTCACCGGTTAAATAGTATCAACAATATATTTACTGGTTATCATAGCTAGTCATAATTAATAATGTATCGTTTTTAATGGATCAGAGTTTTCACATGTCTTCTTCATCAATGATTAGTTCATTTGAAGTGCTGTGGTCGGCTGGTCGTATACGGTGTTCGTCGATGACACCTGTCCTATGATAGGCGAGGGAAAGTCGTTTGCGATTGGTTCAACCCGGGTAGCTGTATCAACATTTGTTTGTACAACCGAAGGTTGTATCGATTCGATGTCGCCTACGCGTCGCTTCCTACGAGGTGGAGCAAAGTTTGGAGGACACGAAGTAGTGGATTCACCAGATGAATCTTCTTTATCATATCCATAATATTTAGGACTTTTTCTAGTCCGTTTGGTTGTTCTTGTCAGATTATGGGGTAATGTTGTTGTTGGAACTGAAAGAGATGATAAGAGTGCTTCTTGTTGAGTATTTGTATGAGGGGGTGCAATTAATACTTCTCCAGTTATAATTTGCTGTTCGGGAGCAGCCTCTGGAATTTCGGGTATTGCTTGGGGAGCGAAATTGTCTGGAACTTTAGGCATGCGTACTCGCATTGCGCGAGCAATGTTAGATTTATTTGAGGATACACCACTACCAGTTTCTCGTTTTCGATGCTTCATTTTTCGGTCTCCTTTTTGTATGCGGGTACACTCTTTGATGTGGCTAAGTATCTTAGCCTCAGTTGTTTTCTCGTGCGTGCGGGGTCCTCGGCGGTTTATGTAGTCGGTTAATTTGGTTTTTCGTTCTTCCCGAGTACCCAATTTTGCAATATCACTATTGCGTACTGTCACTTCCATCTTTCCCGGCTCGCGAATAACCGAAGTGTATTGATCGTTCTTTTGTACTACCAATCCTGGGGCCAACACCTCATACAAGCCGTCCAGATTCTTCTTGGATCTCTTATGAAGGTGTTTCTTTCGGGCAATGTTTAACCGTACGGCGTGTTCTTTCAATGGAAGTGGGCGATGCGCTTGCGTGGTGCGAAGGAAACCGGATTCATTATCAGTTGCTAGCTGTTCGCGAGTGGTGGCATCCTTTGCCGCCTTACACATATTGCGTTCAATTTCGTCGTCAGTCCGGCTGTTTCCCCAGTGTTCCTCCGGCAGCAATTCATTAGGGGTTACAGTTTCTTCATCTAAATAATGATTCAAAATTTTTTCATAACATAAGTCAGATGAGTTTGGTTGAGTACTTATATTACTAATTGGTGTATTAGCTTTACGCCCGAAGTGAGATTCGAATGGCGAAAGCTTAGTTGTTCTATGTTTACATATGCGAAGTTGGTATATAATTGATTTTAATGCTGCTTTAATGGTGAACGAATTTACTTCTTTATTTGCGTCTTTTATACATGCCAAGCGTTGTTTAATAGTACCAATAAATCGTTCAACTAAACCTATTGCACGATGATCATTTGCCGGAGCTGGTATTAGTCTGATGTTATTTTTTGTACAAAAAATTTTTACTTGGTTACCTACAAGACAACGAGCTTGATCTATTCTTAAGGAACGAGGAACTCCATGAGGTTGTATATAATTATTCAAGAATTTTATGACATTCGAGGAATTTGCATTATCAACCAGTTCTGCAGAAAGGTATTTTAAAAATCTATCAATGCATGTTAAAATGTATATTTCATGTTCTTTTTCGTTATTAATGGGCCCTGCAAAATCTATTTGTATTTCTTGGTTTGGAACTATACATGGTGTATGTGCTTTAAATTGTTTTGCGGGAATGACAGATTTTAAATTTTTTCCGATAGCAGTGCAAGATTTGCACTCTATTGCTTTGACAAGCAAATCACGATTCACGTATGGCCACCAGCAGTGCTGAGCCATACATATCATCCCCCAGCTACCTGGGTGACTCGCATGTAAATCGTCAATGAGGGCATCTTTGAGTGCATTCGGAATGGCCACCTTCTCGTCCATACAAACACACCCGCCAGTCACATGAAGGTCCCGCCAATAGCTATAAAGATACGAGTTGAGGGCCTTTAGTCTTTCTTCATCTCCCCGAATTATGCAGTCCCGAACCTCTTTCAGAACTGCGTCCTTGCTTGTGAGTGATGCAATTAGACCTTTGCTAAATACTTTTCCCACCACTCGTTCAAAAGACATTACTTGGGGACTATCCGTTAGTGGGGTGCTTAAATTTGAATGCGAGGAGGATCTGCGTGGCGTACTTGTGGTTGCATTGTCGGTGAATGACACGCGAGGCGAAGCTCTGGTTGTTCGGGAGGAGAGTGATTTTCCCTTGAGAGATGAAGCTTGTTGACTCATTGTTGATGAGAGTTGAGTTTTTTCAATTAAGTTAATTGACAAAGAGGAAGACAACTGAATTTCAGGTTGAGTTTGGGCAAAAAACACTTGATTGTTGATTGTTAATTGAACACGTGAGTTATTTAAAGTATTTGAGTGTGGCTTACTGAAAAAAGTAGGAATTTGAGGCTGATTTTTGATTGACAAGTGAGAATGACTTAATGGAGTAAATTTGGAAGCATTTTGGTAAGCGAGTGACGCTTTTCTTGTGTTTACTAGCATTTGAGACTCAATTTGTACAGGATTAGTTGTAAATGGTAGACTATGTGACGCAGATTTAGAGTGAATTGAGTATTTAGTAACTTGCTTTGCAAAAAAGTCATCTGAGGAATGCATTCTAGTCTTTTGAGTAAATAATAAAGTATTATGCCGGGCGGGTGTTAAATTGTTAAAGGAAAAGCGTACTCGCGATGCGAGATCGGAGGTGGTATTACTTAAATTAGAAGTGTGAACTTTTGAAGTAGGATATGTATGAGCGAATACGGAATCATTTTGACTTGAATGTACTCGCTGATCATGTGCACTAGTACAATTAATACTATTAGTGGAATGGAGAAATAAGTTATGTTTTTGATCTGCGAATGATTTAGAATTATTAGTTAAAGGTACGTGCGGGGCGTGTGTACCATACGGATGATTCAATTTAAAGGAGGTTACATTAGAGTTGTATTTTTGCGCCGCGAGATTCGAACTATTATTTGTTAAGCGTACATGCTGGGCGGAATTTATGTCTAAATTGGAAGTTTGTTTTGAACAGAATTTTGAACTATTGTTTCGCGGGGCGAGATTTGAACTAACATTTGTTAAGCGTACACGCTGGGCGGAATTTATGTCTGAATTAGAGGTTTGTTTTGAATAGAATTTTGAACTATCGTTTCGCAGGGCGAGTAAATCATGAATTTCAGGTTGAGGATTTGGTGTTACGTAATTTATGGTTAAAACTTGTGCTGTATTGGTGGTGGAATTTTTATGTTCACCATCAATATCAATATATAATTTATGAAATGAATTAGCTGAGAGATTGTGTTTTTGTTGAAGTAATTGAGCATCAGAATGTATGCTCGATAATGTTGCAACTAAAAATTCCTCGTCATATTTGGAAACACTTTTTGCTGGTTGATATGGATTACGAGATATGTAATCAACTAGTCCCATTTTCGCGCCAGGTAGATGCTCTATTGAGAATTGATAAGGCAAAAGACGATCAACCCATCGTGATAACCTACTATTGTAACTTTTATTTGATCGATGTTCTTTTAAAATGGAAATTAATGCGCGGTGATCAGTGATAACAGTGAATTCTTTACCATACAAATAATTTTTAAAATATTCTATGGACCAAACTACCCCAAGAAGTTCTAATTCGTTAATACTATAACGTTCTTCACTACTGTTTAAAAATCCGGATGCAAAAGATATCGGCTTCCAACCGTCAACTGTTAATTGTTCTAGTGCTGCTCCCAATCCGAAGCGAGAAGCATCACATTTAATTCGTGTTTCAAGTTGGGGGTTATAGTGAATGTTTTCTGTATGATTTGCTATGCGAGTTTTAATGGCATTAAAATATAGTGTATGAGTGTCAGTCCAAATGTATTTAGTGGACTTACAAAGTAGAGGTCTTAAAGGATGGCAAAGTTGAGCTAAATTGGGAATAAATTTACTAATATAGTGGACTGAGCCGAGGAATGAGCGTAATTTTTTATGTCTATTAGGTGGTTTTAATTACATAATAGAGGATGTTTTGGATTCGATTGGCGATATCCCAGATTGAGTTATATTATATCCTAACCAGGAAAATTGTTGTTTCGCAAAGTGGCATTTCGGAAGGTTAATTCGAAGGTTATCTGCATCCAATTTTTTAAGACAATCTAATACAAGTTGGAAGTGATCATCTTCTGAACCTTTGCTAACAATTAAAATGTCGTCTAAGAAACAGAATGTATTTTTAACTCCAATCAGGGTGTAATCCATTGCCTTCTGAAACTCGGCAGGCATGTCTGTAAGACCGTAGAATCCCGTCCTGAATCGATATGTGCCTGTCATGTCACCACTTACAATATTAAAATTACAATGATTAGCAGTTTCAGGGTGTAAGTTTATTTGGCTGTATGCATATTTAAGATCAATAGTAGAGAAATATATTTGTTCCGCTGGTTCTGTTTTGTAGTTTGTTATTATTTGTGATATCGAATCCAAAAGTGTTTCAATATTTGGCATCTGATATTTGTTCTTGTGTATTGCTTTGTTAAGGGTTTTAGAATCTAGTGCTAACTTTATGGTTTGATCTCGTTTGACTGTGATTACAATAGGTGAAAAAAAATATTGCTCAGAACAGTTATTCAGTTTTTCTATATGTCCCTCTACAAGAAGTTTTTTAATTTCATTATTTACTCGTTCTTGTAAATTAATGGGTACTCTTATACCCTTTTGATGTTTTGGCTGATAATTTCGATGGAATATAGATTTGACAATGTGTATTTTTGAGCGACCAATACGTGTAATAAGTTGAGGAAATTGTTGTGCGATACGTGTTTTAAATGGACATTGAGATGTGATAGTGTTGACCATACTACCTTCATGTTTTGGGATTTGAGTTACTGAGACTCCGAGAGCGTCAAATAGATCTCTACCCACTAGTGGTTTTAGCCCATCACGGACTACTACAAATTCAGCTTCCTCAAGTCGCCATCCATTGCTCGCAATTTTTGCCTGTATCATACCCGTCACGTTTATGGGTTCGCTTGAAAATGTTTTGAGTTCCTGGGGAGGCGCTATCATCAGCCAACGAGCAAGGGGAGAATTTTCCACAATTTCCGAAGCAAGAGACTCGGGCAAAATACTGCATACACTGCCTGAATCACTGAGAAGTCCAACGTGGGTGTTACCAGTTTGTAAGATGGTGTTCTTTGGTTCGATCTGTATTGCGTTACTTGCGATGCTAGAGACCATATTGTCATCTGAGCTATCGTAGTTCGATTCGCATTGCGGGTTATAATTCATATTTTGTATAGCGTTTACCGTTTGGTCAGTTGTAGTTTCTTCAACGGAGTTAACATTAGAGCGACTAGATTTGTTTGATGATGACTTCTGTTTTCTGCACACTCGCGAAAAATGGTTTTGGAGGCCACAATTATTGCAAGTCTTGCCTCTCGCAATACACTTGACTTTATGATTAGCTGACCAAGTTAAGCCACAGTTCCTGCAGAGTTGGTTTGGTGATCGAGGAAAGCTAGATGTAGTCGGCCGTTGATTCGGTGGTCGAAAAGATCGTTGAGGAATTATTGCATTAACTTGCGGAGCAGATTGCGAGTTTGTAATTAGTAGTTGGTTTCTTTAACCTAGTTCCATATTTATGGCCAAACGTAATGCTTTCTCGCAACAATTCCCGTTGATTTTCTGGATCTAACATATTTGCAATAAATAAATCTCTGATGAGGGTGTCTTCTTGACTTCCGAGCTCACAATTCTCAGAAAGTTCTTTCAATTTTCCGAAGAAATGTTTGATTGACTCTACTGTTGTCTATTTTGTGGTGAGAAGTACATATCTATCAAATGTGATATTGCGCTGACGAATAAATGCTGTCCATCTTGAGGTGTGGCTTTGGCTACAAACAATTCGACGTCGTTCAGTGCCCAAACTGAGGTATAGCATTGACACAGTCTTTCGATCGGCCTGTGCCCATGGTTTGTGTCCGCACATTATTCCTATCTCCAGTTGTCTCTGACACCGATTTTCCCAGTTCATTTTTGATTGAGCGTTCCTCGCCAATCTTTCCCTCTCCGATTGTGCCGATGATCCTGTTATCGTAACCTCATAGATCGGTTCAAGTGGTAGTTGCACTGTTTCGGGTTTTGGTTCCAACAAAGTGTCTATTGTAATATTTTCCTTCGCAAGAAGAGCTAACTTGGCCTGCATCTGCCACTTTTCCCATTTCAGCGGCGGGTCTACACTAGGTTTATCCCAAAATGGCTCAATGCCAAGTGGGGTCCGCTTCTGAGCTGCTGACTGCGCCATGTCGTACGCGGATGAAATTGCGTACTTGATCTTGAGTCAAGAGTTGCGTTTATGTTCTATGTCGTACTTGCGCGGCGAGTGCGCTTTACACAATTTCTAAATGAATCAGCTTAGCGAATCGCGTAAGGACTATTTGTTTACTTTACTCGATTTGTAAAGACAGTTAATGAAGAATAAGTTAAATTGAGCAACTGTACGCGAAGTGCAAAACTAAGAGAATGAAGATTAAGTCAACTGGTATTCCAGAAGTCATAACAAAACGTGAACACTAATTTCCCGCTATGGGAGATGGGAGCAACACATGCCCCTCAGGAATAAGTACACTAAATAAATTAAATACATCGTATGATAAATTTACTGCACTAAATTAATTTATGATGTATGACACCCTGCATTTCTTTGTCTTCTACCTCTTTTGGGCTTGTTAGTGTTGAATACAGGATAAAATGACACATACCCTACTTCACTGCTCCTTGAAATCTTCTATCATTCTTCCAAAAAAATAGAAAAATATCCCTTCGTCATGGAGGATTATATAGTCACAGAGTAATTCCCTTCTAAGCCAGAAACAGTATTGAAACTATGTTGCAATAATGACTTTAATTGTCCTAAAGCTGATACTCAATTATTACCCAATTCTGTTTACCCTTTGTTCCATAGAATCCATCTTCATATCTGTTGCCGCTGAAATTCACAGAAGAATTTAGCTTTTAACTTGGTAATTTAGTGTCTTAGTACTCTTATATAGTGTTCTTAATATAATTGATCAGTGCCAGGATAGCAAATTTTTTATGACCATAGAAGCTCTACACAATAGTAGACGCAAGCCATAACTGAATACGCGGGACAAAAACAAAAGTAGGAAAATGAATCTGAAGTGCAGAAAGCATGTTCTGCCTAAAATTTTTCGAATTGCTATGCGAGCAACGTTATATTGTGGATCAAAGCGGAATCTCCTATTCAAAACTCATACAGAAAAAGACTTATATTAAAAGTTTTAAAGTTCTTTTATCATCTTAACACACTTTAAGTTTAAAACCTGTAAAAATTTTAGAAAAACTTGAAAATGTAAATAGATAATCATGACACGTTGCTGTATATATGCATATCTGTAAATAATTACTGAACAAGATTTAAATTCCTGACGATGCAAGTTATTGCGAAAACGTTCGAGTAATGTAACAATTTTATTTCGAAATTTAACTCTTTTTAGCTATTAAAATTATTCATTGAACACCAGACCTACCATCGGAGCTAACCACTCTATTAAAGCTAAATTTACTTAAACCAATTTTTTTCACATTGATCTTCTTAATAGTTCAACTTCTACCTTTGCCTTTTAAACAGGTAGCACGCTCAATTAGCCAAAGACAGAGAGTACTGCGCACGGGTGGCTACTATAGTAGGAGCTTTTAAAAGGAGTTTTTTAGGAAGAAGACAATTTGAAAAAAATATTATAATGTGATTCTTTAAGAAAATTGAGTGATGTTTATTATTTTGCTTGAATGGTTTGTTGCATTTTTGTTTCAAGTATATTTAACCATATAGTTATAATTTTACTTTACTTGTTCCAAAAAATTACATGAATACTGTCTGACTCAATGAAAAAATTTTAAGCTAAATAGTAGTAATAACATAAGCAACAATTAAAATTTTTAGCGTTGGGCATTGACGCAAATTCAAACTGATTTTTCGGTCACTTTTGATCTTTTGTTCTCACTTTTTTTCGAAACATGTAAATTACTCAGATATAACCCTAAGGCTAGATATCTACATGCTTTAAAATGTTGAATAAATTAATCAGCATTGTCATTAAAATAATAATCAAATTGTGGCTGTTCGTTCTCATAAGTAAAAATAGGATTTAAAGGCTCCTATTTGTCTATTAACGGGTACTTCTTGTGTTGATCGAGCAAGAACTCGCTTAAAACATTTTTCAAGCAAGTTTGACTATTGAATTCTTACTGAGGAGGGCAATTTGTTCCATTTTTGAACGCTTTTCAAGATTAAAGATTTGTTACTCCACTTCATTTTCGTTTTCTTTAAAATAATTTGATTTGTTCTCTTGTTCTGTCTAGCGTTATGGCGACTAGTAGACATTTTAAAATTTTCGGATGTTTCCCTGTGTCTTATATCTGTTTGTAGCTTCATTAGGCTAACTTTTGAGAAACAATTCGGCTGGCAGGATACGATCCTTAATGAGACGATCAATGGAATGGTCAAATTTTTGTCGAAAATAACAAACTTTTATTCCCCAGTTAATTTGCCTGTTTATGCGGTTTATGTTTTGTGCTGTAAGAGTTTGAAGGAATACTCCACTGAAAGAAAGATGAGAGAGTACAACTGACTTGAGAAGATCAATTCTTACTTTCAAAGGAATTTGATTTCTTACAAGATACAAAGAACGAATGGCATTAGCCATTTTGCTTAAAACTGACTTCAGTAAGTGGTCTGTAAAATTGCTTCCTTCAACTCAGTTAATTTGTTCCTTTCAAAACCTATTGTTCAGATTGAGATGCCAAAGTTGCGCGAATCTCAAAGTGGAAAGAATAAGAGACGAGAAGAGTCGAGTGACTCAAGGACAACGCTTTCCCAGTCATCTCAAAGTTCAGAACCGTTAGCAAATTTGAGAAAAGGTAAAGTTGGAGCTTCTAAAAGGCGTGCAGTTGTTGCTAGTGATGAGGAGAGTATGGAAGTCGACTCACAGTCATCGGTGAGTCAGAGTACAATTAGTGTGAATAATCTTCACTACGAAGAGCAATTAAAAAAAGTGTGCAATTACTTCCTCATTAGCTGCAATCATCAAGTGCCTGTCACCAAAGCCAATATGAAAACGCATATCAACGTTGACCTCAACAGAAAAATGATTACTGATGTAACTGCGAAATTGGAGGAAAAATATGGATATACAGTGCGAGAATTCATTAAAGATAAATTCATTATCACAAAACAATACACTGATGATGATATTAATTCTAGTGGAAATCCTCATTTTCGTTTCGATCAAGAACAATCTACGAAAATGGGACTACTGTGGATCATTGCTTGTTCTGTATTAATGAATGGAGAATCAATTACTTACTCGACGCTCCTCATAGGACTGAAATCTCTTGGAATTGAGGAAAACATACCACATGAAGTTTTCGGAGATATTCGATCATTTCTAACAAAGCGATTGGTCAAGGAGGGGTATTTGAAAATTGAAAAAGAGGAAAACAACGTGGCGGCAAATCAGAGCTCAACTTTTGATCCGATAATGAATGCCAAAGTGTATTTGGGAAATCGACTTCTAGCAATGGTTGACAAACAAAAAGTTTTGCAATTTGTGAGCAAAGTTTATGGCAATAAACCAGAGGACTGGTGTGAGCAATTTGAAAAGTTTAACTCGACTTAGATTTAATGACTGATCTGATTTTGTATCATGCAAAACTCTTGAATGGATAACTTCTTGAATTTGAGTAGTTGAAAGTTTGATTTTATCACTTGTAAATAGAGCGATGACGTGTAGCGTTCAGAATTGTTCGCTGCCATCGATGCCGGATGGTGTACACGGCCCTTTATTGTTTTTATTTAGGGTTCAGAATTGTTCTTAGATTAAAATTTTTGTTTTTGTCGTTTTGAGTCGAAATTAACTGCAGATATTATTTGTAAAAAAAGGGTTTCTCGTGACAGTGTCATTTAACGACGTGAATTATGTCCCTGCGCAGCATCATTTGAATTTATTAATAACCCGAGTGTTTTTTTATCCATATAACAGGGAACTTGTGGTTCAAAATTGAATTGCCGAAGTTCGAGCAGGACAAAAAGGAAAAACTGTCCGGAAAAACTTTAAGCCATTCCATTACAACTTGAAAACTGAAGGTAACCAGCAGCATAACCGTAATCGGCGTTGCTTTTTTGGGTGATATGCTGATCTTCATGCTGAGTAAGTCTATAAGTGGAAGAACAGCTACGCCATAGTTCTTCAGAGCGATTGGGTTCCCCTTGAGACCTAGTCACATTTTTGTCTATAAAGGGGGCTGATTGTGTTGTACGAATTTTTAACTGCTGTATAAAGTAATGGACAAAGTTTTGCGATGTTCTTCAACGCAAAAACAAAATCTGTCAAGACTTGTTACCCTTCGCTATAACAATATGTGTAACACTCGGCCAACAATCGAACCTTTCCTGATTATATGCTCCTCCCCCAGCTCTGTGGGTGCACATTATTTGCATCCTCCAGACGCACGTGCTTTTTAATGTAAGGCATTACTGTATAATGGCACGTGGTCTGTAACGGGGGGTTGCATAACGTACCTGGAAGGGGGTAGAATTGGAACAGATTACATTTATCTAGTGCTATCAGACGGTCATTATTTTTTGGAGCCAAAAAGGCTAAATCTTCAGTCGCTGCTCTGGAGGCGGGCTTCGACAATGTTTCACTCAGATCGCTTGACGAAGTCTTAAATGATGTTATCTAAGACGGATGGGTAAAAGGGTAAATCAAGCTCGATGGAATTTCACGTTCTTTTGGCAAATTACGTTCCTTCAGGTCAGAACTATCGAAAATCATTTTAAAATTTGCAATATTTGACTTTACTACAACTGGTCTAGTGGATCTTAAAAACCTGACACAAAGTGGCTGGAGAGGTTTTTTGTATTTTTTCTTATTCACTGTTTAGAGCCTACACGTTCAAAAAACAGTGCAGAAAATATCCTCGAAAACTTTCACAACGAGAAAAAATTTGGGGTCTTTCCCATTATAGCCCCCCCATGAAATTATAGCCCTCCATTATGGTATAATTACCATGATTGGGGGGCTTTAGGTTACATGCCCACTAAGCTGGGGGGGGGGGGGGCTATAATGGGAAAGACCCAAAATTTGCAGTTCTCAGAGGTTAATTTTATTTAGACGGACTCAAATTTAATAAACATTTAGAGGTAATCAAAGATAATTATCACAAATTCATAAAGGCTGGAGTAGGTGATAAGCGATCTAATTGTGTTGAAATATATTAATTTAAGTTGAATGTTGCTTAAACTCGTCTGTGACCCTTGTTCTTAGAGGATTTTAAGTAGAATCTTAAGTAAATAAACACAAACGGAAAAGATCCGTGTTCCGTTTTTTTTTTCAAGTCTTCGCCTGAAATTTAATAGTTAATGAAGCTAATTTTCTCTCGGCTATCTCAGAAGTAAGTTTTTGTTTCTTTTAAGGAACAGGGATCTTTACCGTTTGTGCTGAACCAGTACGCTATGCGCCTCCAGTTACAGAGCACGTGCCATTACATTGTAAATCTCTATAAAAAAATATGGCACATGGGGGTTGCAGATAAAATGCGCCCACTGAGCTGGCGTGGGGGCACAAACGGAAAAGATCAGAAATTTTTACTTTCCAGTTTCTGCAAGTTAATGAACCTACCTAACTAACTGAAATAAAACCATAAAAACCTACAATTTCAGTCCAAATGTGTCAGGTACCATGCACTCGGCGTGAATTTTCTGGTCTCGGCGTGTATTTCTGGTTTTGGCAAGTTTTAAAAATAAAATACGTTTCTTGCAACGTTTTAAGATTGTAAGTCATCTTCATGCTCGAAAAGTGCATCGCCCAAAATTTCAAAATTTTTTTGCGAAATTTTCACAATTTTCCATGATTTTGCTATGAACATCATGGAAATCAAAAATATGAAGTACAGTCTATTTGCCGAAAAAAAGTATCTATGCGAATAGACTGCACATAATGAGGTAGCAACATACTCTTAGGATACACTGATGCAGTACTGGGCCGACGATATACAATTGGAATACAATGTTTCAGTACTGAATTACTATGGCACTAGGGTCCGGGTTGATCTAATATCTGATTTTCATGCGCTGAACGTATTTGAGCATGCAAACGCGAAAGTTTAAAATAATTTATGAGAGTTTTAAACCTCAAGGATTTTTGGATCTATACTGTTTCGCCCCCCCCCCCCCCCCCAGTGTTTTTTATGACCCCCAGTTACAAATTATATGTTATATAGCACGTTACTATGTAAGAAAATAGCACGTGCGCCTGGGGGTCATAAAAATGTATGCTCACTAAGCTGTGGGGGCCGAAACAATAGATCTGATTTTTTAAGGGTAACACCTATATATCGATATACAAAAGATATGGGAACTATTGTTTCGGTCCCAGTGTTTTTGATGCCCCTCCCTGCCCTCCCAAAAGTTATAAAAAATAGCATATGCGCTTGGGGACGTAAAATTTATATGACCTGTAAGTTAGGGGGGATAGATCCCGTTGGCAACGGAATAGATGGGGGAGGGGTGAAACAGTATAGATGATTGTTATCATAGAAGATCCCAACTTTATAACACTTTTTTTGCACGTGAGCATTTGGGAGTGTATTTTCTTACAACGTTAACAATGTATTGAACGTATGCTTTGGGATACAGGATTTAAATCAATATTTTAAAAACTTTTGTGCGTGTATATTACTTGCCATTGTGCCTACAGAAATTAGGGATGGATTATGTCTATAAAAAGAACAGGGCTCTATTCCGTTTGTGCCCCCCCCCCCCCAACGTAGTGGCTGCATATTATTGGCACCCACAGGCGTACGTGCTGAATTTTTAATATATTGATTTACTATGTAATAACACGTGCGCTGTCACGGGGGGTGATTGAATAATATACTGGTGAAGTGGGCACAAATAAACGGAAAAGAACTAAAAGCCTTTGTCAAACGTAGTTTGTTTTCTGAGAAAAAGATGAGTTGCATTTACACTTTACGCGTGTTTGGGGATTATATCAAGAAGAACGCTCGCATTTAAACGTGGAGGGGATTGACCCAAATAGATACCGAAATAGATGTTAAACTCATCATATCAAACGGAACGGCTCACGACCCTGTAATAGAAAGGGGGGATATAATGGAAAGGCACTATTTTTCAACTTCCTGTATCCATTTAAGGCTGCATATTTAATTTATCTGACATGAACGTGACCAGTGTAAACATAATCCAGAAAGAAACGGAAGCTTGACTTTGAAAGGCTATTTGAAAATGGGTTGCAATACTAGACAGTTAAATGCCCTGTTATGGAAGAACTTCATGCTGAAGAGACGCAACCCCGTTCTGCTGAGTGTTGAGTTGATAGCCCCTCTTATTGTCTTCATCATCATTGTTATCATCAGGTGAGGAAATTGGAGGTACACGGTTGGTATCTATTCGGCTCTTTCCCATTATAGCCCCCCAGCTTAGTGGGCAGTAACCTATAGCCCCCCCCCCCCAATCATGGTAATTATACCATAATGGAGGGCTATAATGGGAAAGACCCATCTATTCAACTAGAAGCCAAGTACTAGATTTTTAATAGCTGCGATGGCAACAGCTGATGAGCTATCATTGTTCTTTTGTTTTTTGTACGACCCGAAGAGGAGTATTGGTTTTCTTGAGGTTGTTTTTTTACCGGAAATACTATGCCTCCAGTCGGCGTTTTGACCCACAAGCGAAAAAGTAAAACTAACGTGTAAACTGATTTTTGCTGGGAGGGCGAGAAGTTTGTTCTTCAAGCACTGCTTTGAATGGATGACTTTCTTTGATTTTTAGTTGAGTTTGGGGATCTACTTTTCGCTCCCCGGGTCAAGAAATTTTCCAAAAATTATGTATGAAATGCGCTGATTTTTCAAAAAATTCAGCGCAAAAACCTTACATAATAATGCGCTGAAGTGTGCTGAAATGCGCTGAAACTTTTTTTTTTCTAAGTTTTCTCAAAAGCGCTGAATTTTTTCTACGGATGCGCTGAATTTGCACTAAAACTTTGTAAGAAATGTGCCGAAATTTTGAATTTTCAGCGCCTTCTCTACAATTCAGCGCATTCAGCGCATTTCTTACTTTATTTTAGCGCATTCAGCGCATTTGTTACAAAATAGTGCGTTGAAACGGCGCTCAAATCTTGACCCGAGTCCCACAGCTTTTTTATGCCCCCACAATTACAATTTATATGTTAGCAAGTAAGGTGTGCCGGGGGGATTATATATTCACCAAGTTCGGCAAAGCAATAGGGGTCTTTCCCATTATAACCCCCCCATAAAATTATAGCCCCCCATTATGGTATAATTACCATGACTGGGGCGGGGGGGGCTATAACGGGCAAGACCCAACAATAGATCCAGTTCAGAGTTTTGAGAACGGTTTTATGCTTCTAATTGTATATCATTTTGGATCTATTCTGTTTCGCCCCCCCAGTGTTTTTATGGCCCCCAGTTACAAATTATATGTTGTTATACAGCACGCTACTATGTAAGAAAATACCACGTGCGACTGGGGGTCATAAAAAATTTATGCTCACTAAGCTGGGGGGGGGGGGCGAAACAGAATAGATCCATTATTTTGATTGAAGATTGAGTTCGTTTTTCGGGTTTTTTCCATTATAGCCCCCATGAAATTATAGCCCCCCATAAAGACCCCGTTTTTCTGTATGGTTTCTGAATAACACCTTTGTTTTGGTCATTTGCTTCACTGATGTCAATGCCTAAATTTTTTTCTTTATTACAGGGGCTGATGTTTTTGTCAATTATTTTAGGTAATTTTGGTGAGGCAGAAAATAAGTGTCACAAAACAAAAAAACACGATTCCCGATTCTCTGATGGTTTGGTTTTCGAGAACGACCGAAGTCTCATGCAAAGGTCTTTTGGCAAAATTTTTTTAATCGGTTAGTTGTAACTGAAACAGGATTTAAATTTCAATACAGCACGCCAAAACAAGGGTTTCGTTCAATCTGCTGAACAAAAGTCAAAAATAAAGTGAGTCTGTGATTTTTTGTTCAAGGCTATTTGTGAAAGAACAAGTCAAATAGATGTGCTTTTTTTTGCTAGGCTAGCAATAGATTCAAGTGCAGGTTTCTAAAGCACTCTTTCAAAGTTTTAACTCGCTAAGGTGATTAGTAAGAAGAATCGTTTATACTTGAATATTTTACTGTTCTGAGTTAGTTTTTCATCTGCCCTAAAAAGCGCAAAATTTATTGTTCAATTTACAACTAAATGCATTAATGTACTAGCCAGATTGTGTTAACTAATCGCGCTTTTCAATTCGCTATTCTTGCTGTTGCTTTAAGAGTTTTCTGCTTATGTTGGGTCAGTTTTTTTTCGCTGCTCTTATATCCAATCTTCTCTACTTATCTACCAAATTCAAGTTGTTCATATTTACTCTTTTGTTTTACCCCAAAGAAAAGTTATCAGTGGCCTTAATGAACAATTTTTCTTCAGAAATTTTGTAAAATTTTGATGGTTCCCTTTATCATATCTTTTATTTTTTTACTAAGATTTTTTGGACATACCAGGAATTGGTAGCTATTTTTGGAGTCATCAGAGGGATTTAAAAAATTGTTTCTTACGATTTGGTTTCCTACAAAAATGCTCAATATTTCCAAAGTGATTAAAATCCTTCTCCGTGAATCTTTTTATGAAAACTTAACTTCCAAAATTGGAAGACAAACGGAATTACATAACAACCTTGAACGAGACATATTGTCAAGTCTTCAACTATACAAGAATTGAATGTCTGCTTTGTAAGTGCTGTTATTATTGTGGTAATTGATGTTGGAAACATCATCCTGATTTAAATTTTTCCATTGATAATAATACACTTCACAATTTGAGGTTTATGGCCTAGGTATAAATAATTTTTTTTGCGAAATGATGATCTCATTTTCTAATGTTAGGACGCAAATTTTTCCGGGCGCAAGATGCAACATTTGTTCAATCTGCTGCAAACTAAGCAGTTCTTCCTGCGTTCATTTTGTTTTCATCTGGAAACAATTTTCAAAAATTAGGTTTTCAGCGCGGTGCAAACCAAGTTGCAGTGCGCAAAAAAGGTATTCGGTGTATCTTTTACGCGAAGCAGCTTTTGAACACTCAATTTTCGGTATTTGGAATCAGGCAGACTTTATTTTCCTCGAAACACAGGTTTTAAGGTTTTTGACTGAACGGCTGTAATTTTTTGAACAGATTTGAAACTCCATTTTTTAAAGACGTTTCTGGGCGTTACACAAGCAGTAGATATTGATAACCATGGTCAAAAATCAGTGTCCTTTTTTAAAATGTAATTTTTAAATTTTTAGTCTAACTGTTTTAGAACAAAGATATCAAATTACAGCTTTTTACCTTGGAAAATGAATCATTTATCAAGGAGGCACCTAGATGAAATGATTCAATGCTCACAGAGTGAAATTTTTTGGAGCTTGCTTCACAGTTTCAAATCCTGTAATTTGGAAGCTTGTAATTGGGCAAAGATATTTACCCCTTTGGATGTGGACAAAATTGAAACCTTTCAGCAAAAAATGGAACTACTGTGACTTCTGGTGTCAGAACGTAATAGCAATACCAAAATACTCTATGTGCCAAAGTACCTAAAGTTTAACCCTGAAGTTAAATTTATCAGACCTGATTTGTACAATCATGTTTAAACTAGTCATTTTAGATTTTAGGACAAAATACCCAGAACCTAATACCCACAAAGTACACAATACCAAAGTACCCAATACAAATATGCCGAGGTACCAAAGTGCCAATGTATCCAAAATATGCTCAATTTACACTAGTATTAATATCACCAGAAAGATTTTTTAAGCTTAATAAGGCCTAATTGAGATTATTTTTATTGTCATAAAGTATATATACCACGTAACAGTAGCTTATTTGGACATGCCTGAAAACCTCGAGCGAATTAATATGACACTATCACAATTGACTTTCACTTACTAAGTGATCAAGTATGCTTATTATGACTAGAGAGTTTTGCGACTGTTGTCGTTCTGTTTTCTTATTTTACGACTTCTTTTTAATTTTGATAGGGTCTCAGCACGGCACCTTTTTACTCTTGATACGGCCTTAGTACGGCATTTTAATTCTGTTGACACGGCCTTAGTACGTCTTGGTGTTAAGCTTGATATGGCCTTAGCACCCCCTATTTATCTTCAAACGGCCCTAATACGGCACCTTATCCGGTTACCCACCCATCATAGAACGTCCTTAGATAGGTAATACATGGTTCTTCGTAATCATACTAGGTTATATTTGAGTTGTATTATTTGCTAGTAGTCATTCAACGGTCTATATGATTTCGTCAGAGTACAAAAGTTTTAAAAGTTGGAAAAAAAAATGTTTGATCGCCATTTTTTGTAGAAGTGGAAAAATATCTCGGAAATCATACAAGGTCATATATGACACATCAAACATTGACTAATACCACAAATTACGGTAAAAAAATATTCAATGTCGCTAAAACGGTAAATTTGTATTGTTTATGTATTTAGAAAATGATTTTGGAGTTATATACACCAATATTTTTTACAGCCTTCCTCTAAATGAGCTTTTTAGGTATGCGCTGGCTTTAGAGAATATCGACATTTTAGTCATATTGATAGACTCTTTTCTTTAGCACCCGACTTTCAAAATAATACTACATTTAAGGGTTTTTTGGAGATTACGGGGAATCAAATAAGTGATGGCCTATCGATGCAAAATAGAAAGGTAATTACAAGAAAAAAGGTTTATGATTCCTGGTAATCATACTAGGATCATATATGATTTCTTTGTAATCATAAAAGGATCATATTTTTCTTTGGTTTCATAGTAGGATTGTACTAAGAAATCAAGTATGGACAGTCTGACATCTTTGTACAAAATTAATGAAACTTCAACTCGGTACTTGATACGGTTTTATCACGGCATCTTATTAATATTGATAAGGCTTTAATACCGTGACTTAGAAATCTTAGTACAACTTTACTGCGGTCCTTATAAAACTATACAAGATCATAGTACGGTTTCCGTCTAAAACTTTCAACTACGGCCTCACCATGTTTTCCAAGTTCCGGCAACCTGCAACCTTAGCACTCCTTATTTGTAATGCGATTATTTAACTCAACGGTTATAATTGAATTAAAGATCAAAAATAATCAATTTTCGCATTGACTATTTCGGTGGTTTTGGAAAAATAGGGCACTCCGTGTTTTGGCACAATGGGTATTATGGCGATGCGTTACAAAGGGTAAAGTAATGTGACAGTGACTTCTATATTATTTTAAAATTTATATTTTGTTGCCTTAAACTTGTAATACATGGAGCCTTTAATAAATGGGTTGTTTTCAATGTTTCCTGACAGTTCAATGGCTAGGATCAATTGAATTTTAAGGTTTACACTGCAGTTATGATGCCCAAAGAGCTTTTCTTCTGCTGCTTGTAATGTTTATTTCAACTGAGAAGACTAGTATGATGATGCTGAATTTTGATTGGTCGAAAAAGACTTTTATAAATTTATACAGCACGCATTTATTATCTTGAAATTCACACAGACGTTTCTGCTCACTACAGTTCAGTTGCTTGCTAGAAAACTAGAATAACAAACTTGTTGCTGAAATCTAGCGTTTTTACCGAACCCGAGCTCCGAATAGCACTAAGCAAAAACTCGCAATTAAAAGTCTTTATTGAAAAGGAAATTGCAACGATAGCTGTCTTCATACAAGATAGCACTTGGCACCAGTTCCTACACAGCGGCCTCTAAAACAATAATAAAGGTATAAGCAAACTCAGAAGAGAGTTATCATATGGCAACAGAGATGTTGAACGCTTACTTCTCTAAAAAAAGAGGAAAAATTTGCATCTCTTGGAATTAGCCATTAACGGAAAAACTTACAATCTGCGAATCGTTAGAGAAACAACCACAGAAAATAGCTCTTATTTTATTGCACAAGAAGACAATCAAACGGATCCGTATCACAAAAAACTCAGAACTTTACATATTCTTCCAAAATTATCGATACCGAGAAAATAACCACACTCAAAGCAAAAACCAACTTTGCCCATTCCAAAGTATATGAGCAATCAACCTATTTGCTTTGCGAGCAAAAATAAAATACATCGCAAGCCACAAAATTACCTCTATGACGCTGTTGTAAGGCTATCAACCTAGAAACCCGTTCGTATTCTTCAACGACAAAACAATCGACTGAAAAGTAAGTAAAAAATTTGCAGAGAAGAACAAAAAGACCAACCAAATAGCCTAAACTGCAAATTCTTTGACATAGCTAAATTGGACAAGCGAACGAATTGCTCGTTCCACAAAAATTCTTCATTAACGAACAGATTAAGAGAAAATGGCATATCCAAGTCCGCCTTACGTACATCTGAAAAGATTCTCAGAACTACCAAACGAAAACTGGCCTGATTTTGAAGGACTATTGGGAGCAAGCATTGCATTATCTAGAATTCTTGAAGCGAATCACCGACTTGCATGATATTATCACCTACACTTAGCCGAAAATGCACTCAAATTTACCTTCTAACGACCTAGACGATTCGCCTGAACAACTACGCAATCGATATGCTGGAGCAGACCAAAGAAGAAACTGTGAGCTTGATCTGCAATCGAGAAAGTTTGATCCGGTGAATGAACAACCAGATGACTTCCTCAGATCTGCAACGCCTCGCCAACCTCGCAATTGTGGACGACCCTGCAGCTCACATGGACCGCAATGACGAAAGAACAAGACGAATAAGAGAACAATTCTTTCAAGGCAAGCCCGTCAAGTAAACGTAAGTTTTGCTGTCAGAGAATCACATCACAGTAAACGAACTGTGCGCTATCATTAAAAGACGAGTCCGAATTCATCAGATAAACCCCGAACCTCAATATACCACGGCTTTCAATACATTTGACACATCAAGAAATCCTACAGTGGCCCAAGCCTTAGAAAGCATAATGGCAGCAGAAATAGCATCAATACAAGTAACAGAGCCACCGCATCAGCAAGTGGAGAGTACTCAGTACCCTAGCTACAGAAGAGGAAATAAATACAGAGGCTACAACTACAACAGAAAAACATACCAGTAGAATAGAAACCAAAGTGGCCGCGGATACAGTAACTACAACAGCAGAGGATGTAACCATGGAATTTTTCAGAGAGGTCGAGGACATTATTCGAGAGGAAGGTCAAACTTGCATCGAAAGGACTGCAGTAATGGAGTACCGAAAGATCTCCTACACCAATGAGAACATATTGCAGAACATGTGCTAGCAATGAGCACACTGCCCGAGATTGTCCAGAACGTCAACCAGCATACCGCGATGTAAATATGCCATTTAATCAGCAATCCAAAAACTAAATAATTAAAAAGATATAAGCAAACTAAGAAGAGAGTTATCATAACTAGTAAAGTTATTTTCAATGTTTTTGTTTCAGCATTGAAGAAAAGTTATTCCATTGAAGAAAAAGATGTATGGGTCCTGTAATAATACTAAGATCACATATGATTTCTTGTTAATCATAAAATGATCATACAAGATTTTTTGGTAATCACGAAATGGTCATGTTATTTCTTTGGTTTCACAGTAGGATCATACCAAAGAATTTTATTTGAACAGAAAAGTGGGTATTCTGACATCGATAATGGCTTTCACAGGGCTTCAAACTAGCGGTTATGAGATATCGAGTGCTCTAAAACAAGGTTCTTAAATTATTCTGACTTGAACCTATAGACCCTCAATTGCCCGAACAATCGCCTTCGACGGCGACCGGGGGGGGGGGGCATAAATAGTTCAATTAGCTACCGAAGAAATCTGGGGTCGGGATAACAGCGGAAAAAAATTACAGGTAAGAATTGACCTGGTTGTCTGGTGAGGGGCGACTTTTATTTTCTTACTGTTTTTAGAAAGGACCAAGAGTCATCAAATAAGGGCGACTGTCATATACACAGCAGATCTCTTCCCTCCGCTGGCTTTGTACCCCTCATCAAAACCCTGGCTTGCTACGCAAAATCTACGTGCTTCAGTTACCCACCAGAAACAGTGGAGTTGGAGACCAACTATGAAAAAATCTTATACTCTTTTGCCCAACTGATGTCAGCTGATGACACCCAGGTTAAGCAGAATGTGGATCTTTTCCGTTTGCCCTATCCCAATTACAGAGCACATGTCATTACATCGTTCATGATTGTAAAAATTTGGCGAGTGCAATTGAATGGTCAAATGATGCACCCACTAAGCTGCTGAAGGGGGGGGGGGGGTGGTCACAAACGGAAAAGATTAGGGAATGCATATCTTATATTAATTGATTTCAAACGAAGGTTGTTGCAATTATTTTTTATTTCTGTTTGCTTTTACGGTTTTCTCCTCTGACCATTTTAAGTACTTTTTTCACGCATTAGCATTTTTAAATTGCTCTCAGGAAGAATTTGATAAGTTCACCTGAAATGGCTGTTAAAAATCGATATGATTTACAATTTAGATCAAACCCCACATGATAGACATATTGGAGCTTTTAAATCTTATTATTCCAACCCCATTTTTTTTACAGTTCAAAGAATTTGAATTGTATTGGGGCGCTGTCTTTTTTTTAAGATCTATTCACATATTTTCATGATTTTTGAAGTCAAATTGCAGTAGTGATTTTGGTCACGCCGAAACAGGAAATGGGGCAAAAAAGCGAGTGGTTTTGCGGCGTGATTTTTTTCGCTTCAATTTTAAAGTACGGTGAGAAAACGGTGTTTGAACAAAAATTCGCTTTCTCGCTCGTGGTTTTTTGTTCACACGCGGCAACTTCACTCTGATTTTTACTGTTTTTTTTCGATTTTTTGTAAATCGTTTCTTCTTAATGGTTTTCCCAATTTATTCATAGCTCATTCTAGGCCTTGTTTTTTGTTTGAACGAAATTTTCATTTCTCGCCTATGCTTTTTTTTTGTTCGCATGCGGCATTTTGACTTTGATTTGCTGTTTTTTTTTAGTTTTTTTGATCTGATTTTTTTTAATAAAAGGTTTTTCCAATTCACCCATAGTTCGTTCTAGGTCTCGTTTTATGTTTAGTCAATGAAATTTTTTTGAATTGTGCGTCAGGACTTGTCCTGCTATGTTTTTTTTGGGAGGGGAGATGAATTTTTTTCCTGGAGCACTTTTTTATCTTTTGCATAGAGAATTAAAACTGGTATCACTCAAAAATTCTTAAAAAACGAATCTATCTGGGGAAGTAGAATTTCAAATCTTCGCTTACTTCGTTCGAAAACACGATTAATTTAATTCTGATCTATTTTTTGCTCAAAACACTTGTACGAGTGTTGATATGAGCGTGCATGTTTGCTTTCGTACGCTATCTTGAGTATGTTAAATTTTTTGTTACATTTATTAGCGATCCTCCTGCTTTTCAACACTTCAAAAATTTTCAATTGTCTTGATTTTATCTCTTACTCTTTTTTAAACGATATGTTCACTCATTTTTCAATCTTTGATATCACTGAAGAGTAAAAAAAGTAGTTTTTTCACAACGAAGTAGCAAAAGGGGGAATGTTGCTATCTTTTTCCAAAGTGTTTACGGGAATTGAGAAAATGTGTCTGCCTAAGCTCTCAACTTTTAAGATTTTGCCTTTTTTATTGCAAGTATTTGACAAAGTTCCATATTAGGATATTCAGTGTCTGATTTTTGTGTCTTTGTTGATATTTTGTGTCTTTGTTGAGATTTTGAATCCCAGAAATCAAAAACTCAACAAAACGAATATTTTGTATTTAGAGCTATCAAAAAATACCTATCTTAGCTTCTTCTTTCATTGCTGTTTATGGGTTTTAGTTCTCCGGTAATAGCAGTCCGGGTTAAGAAGTTTTCACCAAAAAAAATTAATTTGCATTTTTGCCTTATTTTTTTGAATATATGTTACAGATATTTTTTAACCATTTAAGAAGGCAATGCTTTGTTAGTTATATTTTTTGGACGTCCCAAGTAGTGGTTTTTGAGTTCAAAGCCTTTTTTAAACCAAAAACGGCGTGATTGGTTTGATGTTCCTATTTTTGTTTTTTGGTTTTTGTTTTTTCATATTGGTGACAGAGATGCTTTTTGTGCTGATTTTGTAATGCTCTAAAATTGATGGTTTTTGGAAAAGTGAACATACAATTTTTTCAATACAGCAGGAAATTGTGTTACTGTACAATTTCTTTTGATACTCCGAGTTTTATGCGCTTTAGGTTCTCAATGATAGATCTTCTTTCTTAAGTCTTGTGTGTTGGAAGATAGCGATTTATATTCTTCTTTGAGTAATTTATTGTTAATTTTTCTAAAACAACTAATAATTGCGACAATGCTTCCAGTATTTAGACATCGTTTGAGTAACATTGGGCATGGTATTTCTCATTGTTATTTTTCTGTAACGACACGTGTACAAAACAACCGCAGCCTTTTCATTGTAATTTACCATCTAATTGTAAATTCTGGCCTTCTTGAAATTTCTGAGTAACTTTGAAAAAAAAATTCAGCAGAAAACAGCAACTTTTTGGAACATCTGCTGTGCTTCGCACAACAAACCTCCATTCGCTTTGTCTTTTTTATACGAACAGCTTCAGTTGGATCGTCAAATTTAATATATAATAAAAGCCCTTGGTGACTGGTCATGCGAATTTTTTGAACATATTTTTGAGCCTTTATGTTGTTAGTTTACATGCTTCATTTTAAAAATTTAAACGTGAACTGGAAAAAGTGCTCTTAAATTGACTTCATTTTTCAATTTGAATCTGGTATAGTCGTAAAATAACTCTTACACAATTTTTTGAAGCCTTCTAGGTAATTCCTAAAGGTTTTAAATGTGAACTTTTAAAGTGCACCGAAATTGATTTCGTTTTTGAAATTTGAATCTTGTATGGTCGTGAAATTGCAAAAATGTGCTTGACATTTTTGGCCATGTTTTATTTTCTTTATTTTGATTAGCAAAATTTATTTTTTTTTGCAAAATTTGACTGGAAAGCTCTGATTCTATAAATAATTATATGTTAAGCTATGTTCAGGCATCGCAAACCCGATGGCACTTGGGCCAGATGCGTAGCTCGAATTACAAACTTCTCTCAAGAATCAACATTGTTAACAAAAGTAAACGCTAAAAAGACTCTTGCTTTGCAAACTGGCTGCTCTTGAAATCTAAAAAGGTCACTATGATGCTAAAATTGAAGTAGGTTTCCAATTTTCTGAGTAAAAATACAAGTTGAATTCAGCGCCAAGTCTTTTGTTCCTTCTCAAAATTTGATCAATTGACGAAAAGAATATGCACGTTCAGAATTATTTTGATCAAAATGAACACGTTTCGTATAGAATTTGGTCTTTGTATATAAAAATGAAAAATTTCTGCTTGTTTTTTGCTGTAAATTTGACCGCCAATTTTAGTGCAAAATTCTAATTGAAATAATTAGGCCGGCGAAAGATAAAGATAAAATCTATAAAGAGGCGTGTTTTATTCTGTAAAACTATATTTTGAGCAGTTACTGTCTCTTGTCAATGATAGTATGCCGGATGCAGATTAACCTAAATTTTGAAAAACTGATTTTTATGATGCCTAGAAATACTGGAAAAATTTTCTGGAAAAATGTAGCTGGTTTCATGAAATATCACACAAGATCATAGTTGCTCACTAAAATCATCAGTTCTGTCAGTGTTCATGTCATGTGTGTAATGGGATCACAAAGTTATGCAACGCAAATCTTTTTCTTGATTCTAAAAAAACGATTTACTTTAATAGAAATTGGAAGGTAGTTCAATGTGGATAATTACTGCATTCAGTTTTTTTTAAAAAAATTTTTAGCTTCTTCAATTTTAATGAATTAGCAGCATTTTTGTTTAGTTTGCCATAAGTGTTAAAAAATTTAGCTTCTTCAAATTTAATGAATTAGAAGCATTTTTTTAGGTTGCCATAAGTGTGAAACGCAAGTCCAACTGAGTACATCGGAAGTAAAACTAAGTAGCACAATTTTGTAACTGTTGATTTGCGACATTTCCGAGTCATTTGATTCTTTTAAAATTAATAAGGTTTTTAACCTTAAGCTAGAGTATCTTGGTTTTGATGAAAGCTCAGAAAAGTTCCTTTTCGTGTACCCAAAAGAACGGTTCGGGGTCCTTTTATGTTTAACTTGTATACTGACCTCAAGCCCTTATTTTTGTTTAATGATATGACTTCAAAAGAATACGCCAAAGACAGTCTAATGGAGAATGCAAAACTGATTTTTATGATGCCTAGAATTACTGACTTTTATGATGCCTGATTTTTATGATGCCTAGAATTACTGGAAAAATTTTCTGGAAAAATGTAGCTTGTTTCATGAAATATCACACAAGATCATAGTTGCATCAGTTCTGTCAGTGTTCATGTCATGTGAGTAATGGGATCACAAAGTTATGCAACGCAAATTTTCTCGATTCTAAAGAAAGACGATTTACTTTAATAAAAATTGGAAGGTCGTTCAATGTCGATAATTACTGAATTCAGGTTTTTTTAAAAAGATTTTTAGCTTCTTCAATTTTAATGAATTAGCAGCATTTTTGTTTAGTTTGCCATAAGTGTTAAACGGAAGTCCAAAATTTTTGAAATTATTTTAAGAAAACCATTTAATCAATCTTTTAACAACAATAAATTATTTCGTAAGTGTCATTATAGTTTTAGAAAAATATTCAACCAATTATTCCTTAGAATATTGCACTGAGTACTTCGGAAGTAAAAGTAAGAAGCACAATTTTGTAGCTGTTGATTTTCGACGTTTCCGAGTAATTTGATTCTTTTAAAATTAATAAGGTTTTAAACCTTAAGTTAGAGTATCTTGGTTTTTATGAAAGCTCAGAAAATGTTGCCTTGCGTGTACTCAAAAGAACGGTTCGGGGTCCTTTTGTGTTTAACTTGTATACTGACCTCAAGCACTTTTTTTTTGTTTAATGATATGACTTCAAAAGAATACACTAAAGACGGTCTAATGGAGAATGGAAAACTGAATCATTTTTCACACGATGCTGTGATGTTAAATTTTGATAAGTTTTTGAATGAATGTCATAAAATTGCAAAAAAGCAACAAATTGATGTATCTTAAATTGATATATCTTAAATTTAAATTGATATATCTAAGTTAACATAAACAACCTGCACTTCATCAACCAGCTCTTCTTAAACCAAATTTTTTCTATTTGTTAAATGCAGAAAATCATCCAGAGAATAAATTCTCATAAACTCAACTACGATAATCGAAAAATTGGAAATGAAACCTATAAGGGTCAATTTGACAGTAAATTGATTCTGCTATAAAAATTGAGACACTAACTGAAAGAAATGGCTCTAAGAGATAAAACGATATGCTGTACGCTGTTATAGTCCGCATTCCCTATCTAATTTTTATAGTGCCTCTATGTTGAGACCTTCCCCAACTCTACCCTCGACTCCGTATTTTTAGAGAGCGGCTTATTTGGTCGTTAACAGCAACATTTTTTCTGAATAGTCGATAAATCCAAAAATGCTGCGAAATTTCAGTTTCAACAAGTATTTAAAAATGAGACAGCGAAAAGTTATAGAAGACGTATGGCATGATTTTGGTTTGAACCGTTAAATAGTACGTTTGACGGTTTGTAGCTTTTATTTTGTTAAAAAATACAGATAGCAAAACTTCTTTATTATTTTCGATTTTAAGGAAAACGGCTAAACAAAGTTTTCTTGCTTTAAAAATAGCAATACCGCATTGCTTTGTTATTATAAAGGGCAACAAAACAACGATATCATCCAAAAACAATTTTAGTCTTGGCTCTATCTAGAAACTTCCAAAAATTCAAAGATACTGAGGGTTTTTATGCGTACAAAAATAAAATATTCTGCACTACAGTTTAAATCTTTTTACTTTGACTCATTTCAAAGGAGATCAACATTTTTTATTGTAATTATAATTTTTGTTTAACTTTTTCTTGAATAACTACCCGGGTCGCCATTTCCTAGAAGTCATACAAGGATCATGTTTGATGTGATGCAAATCATAACGTATTTCCTAGTATTGTCCTTTAAAAAGTTATACATGATCCTTCTATGAAATCTATGGAATCATACATGATCGTTGTGTCTCAAAAATAATTTAGTTATATTCTGTTTCAGACCCTGATGACGTTTCTTATCTCTGGCAAGGTGAGTCAATCTGAACATGTAAAAATCGAATATACACCTTCGAGCAGTTCCAAATTAACATTATTGGCAGGATCTGATCAGAGAACTTGAAAAGCACAACCTGGACAAAGTATTGGAACCCGGAGGGATGTTTAATACTACATCTGTACCTGCATTGACTCCTGAGACCAAAAAGGCTCTTGACAACTCCCAGTTTGATATGGTATCTTTCGTGGAGGGACTTTCGGAAGCTAACTCAACAGTGGATCTCAGTAACGCTCTAATGCCGAATGGCAGCTGGACTCCGTGCCCAGATCCGAAATCGGGCAAGAAAGAATTCCCTCCCTATGTTGGTTTACCAGACAATTGCGACAAATTGAAGGTATATGAAATTCATAAAATTTTACTTCGGAAGGCAGCAGTAAAATTATATTTTAGGCATCAACGGACTTCTGTGCCTGGCATTTTTGTGAGAAATTAATGATTCAAAAAATGGCAAGGTTGGTTATCTGAGTTTCCAATAAAGTGCCAATACATCCGTCAATTCTCGGAGGAAAACAGAAGTTGAGTGTTTCACGCCGGTTGAAAACTTGCCGTTCTTTGAGACATATTTTGTAAGCTAGAGATTTGTAAAAAAGCAAGCAGCGTTTTTACTTTGAAAAAATTAACGAGGCAAACAAAATAATTGTTAACTTTATTGAAACATTATATGTTTACAAAATGGTAGTTGGTAGTGGGTTGTTAGTATTGGCTAAATAAATTATTCGTACACAAATTTGCGACTCCAGGTCTTAAGAACAAAAGAAAAACAAAATTTGAAACACTAAAACAAGAAAGGTCTGAAGTGTCGATCGAAGAGGATTGTTTACTTGAGAAATGGGTAGGTAAATTTTTCACAAAACTAAAAAAAATGCGGATCGGAAGTTGCAGTAATAAAAAATAACTGTTTTGATGTTGATACAGCATATTGATGTCCCGAGATAAATTCGGAGTTACCATTATTAATTGCTCCCAAACGAAGTTCGTAGCAATTATATTAGTCCTTTTGGTCTATTTTATGCAATTTTTTGCTTGACCGATTTTCGGTCTGACCCATTTGACTATTTGTCCACAAAAACGGGATAAACAAGTAGAGCCCAGAGGTCATTAAGTTCTCTTAGAGCTTTTCAGCTCACTAGTCTCCAAGTATGCGATTCACGCGATGTACAAAACTGATTTGGAGACTGATACTTATGGTTTGAAGGGCGAAGACCCCCCAAAACAAACCAAACATACCCCCCCCCCCAACCAGTCCCCGCCTCTGCACATCGGTCAGGCCGTAAGGGTCCCGTTTAGCCAAAAAACACCTCCCACCGTCCGTTACCATCCCCCCTCACTGTTGCCCCGACCCCAGCCCCCATCAGCTCTCTTTCCCCTCCCCTGATGACCCCACCCCCGCTGCGCTCACCACACGCCCCTTCAATTAAGCCAAAGCTAGCCTCACTAAACTGTGGCTAGCTAATGACAAAGCCAACTGCTCCTAGTTGGAGAGCAATTCACCCGACGATAGTCGGTTATAAAACCACAAAACGCGACAAAACGTAGACAAATCGTTTTTTCTTTTTGCTGAACTCACTCATTTGAAACAATCATCTATATAGATCTTAGTATAGCGTGAGGCTTGTTGTTTCCAAGATTGGATTGGTATTTTTTTTTGTGCCATCACCTGTTAAGTGTTTTTTCGCAAACAATATGGCTTGCAGATGTCTCTGCCTAGCTCTGAATATTCCAACATACCTCCCAAGGTTGCACGTTATATGCATTGGAGAAAATTGCTTGTACTGTTTGTACCAAAAAAAATTCCGCCTTTTTTTCTAAAGAACAAATTGTCGAGAGATAAGTGTAGTATAATCTGAAAAACAAAGAATTGCCATACAAACACACACACATACACACACAGCACCCATTATACAAACAAACACCAACATACAAATACAAAGCGCAACACCAAAAAAGCCTTTTATTTTTTGTTTTTGTCAATTGGTCACTATTCAAGCTTCGTCACGGCTCATTTAGGTCTTCTCTGTTTTTTTTTCTATAAAACTGGGTTTGAATTTTCTAAGGCAATTTCATCTGTAATTGTAATTGACACTTAGTTTTGAAACGTATTTTAAAAAAAATTGTTTCGGTTATTTTTATTTTTGATATTTTATAAGCAAAACGTGACAATTGAAAATTTTGATTCTGCTAGAGGTGTCATCAGCGACATTTAAATACAGAGTTTTGACAATAGACAGATTTGAGCGCAACAGTTTTTGCGCTCTGCTGCTTCTATTTGTATCTAACATTTATCCGTGTCTAACATTTGAATGAACTCTCTCTCTCAAATTTACTATCCTTTCCCCCCTCTCATACATTCAAAGCACTCACATAAAACAATGGACACCCTTGAATACACGAATACAAGCACGAGCACACTTACACACAAACACATGCACAGACATAAAAACCTCAACACCAAATAATCTTATAAATGTTCCCTTTGGCATGTAATCATTCTCAAAGTTAATTAACAATATTATATGGCTTGCTATCTTTTTTGGGAAAAATAGGCATGGACTTTTTTAGGCAAGTGCATAAGTAATCGTTGAATTGACAGTAAAATCCGAAATGAACTTTTTGAAGTATTCAATTTTTTTGTCATTTTGACGTTTCATGAGCAGAAGGGCAAAGCTTGTTATCAACAAAAGTAAAAATGCACACAACCCTGGCAATCGACATAGTTAAATCAACAAATTGTAGCAAGTTTGCTCTCTGCCTTTATTTTTGTCTAACGTTTGAAGGTACAATTTCTCTGACACTAACTCTATTTTCTCTCTTTCTCTCTCATAAAACACATACCACGTACATTGATAGAACCGTGCCCATGCATACCTTAACATACACAAAAATGTAAATCCCAAGACCCCAAAAAATAAATTTGAAATTTTTTTCTTTTTTCACTTGATTTTCACAAAAACGGCTGCCAGTCTTCATTTGTATCTGGAATTTTTTTTTGTGAAAAACTAGGTGTAGACTTTTACTAGGTGTAGGCATTTGTGTCTCAGTAGTCACATAATTGACACTATTATCGGAAAGGCACTTTGAATTTCTTTTGAAATGTTGTTGTTTTTTTGATGTTTCATGAGCACAATCAGCCCATTCGTTTTCTTTTAAGACTTATGCAGACTTTTAAAGGATTTGATAAACGCAGTTTTGGTTCTGATTTGTTTTGGACACACAATTTTAGCAAAACTTGTTTAATGAAAAAATTTGTAAACTTTTCAATACTTCTGACTGTTTCTGCACTCTGCCTCTAGCTGTTTTTAGAATGTAAAGGAAAGTTAAAGCTTTTCGTAAAGTCTCTCATTTATTAGTTTTGGGGAGCTTCGGTTATCAGCAAACTCATTGTTTGGCCTTCTTCCTTTTTTGAGTAAGAGTATTTTTAAAGAAAAAAAGTTTTTTTTTGAGAATTGAAGAAAGGAAATTTTTTTTTAAATAATAAATTTTTCGTTTTCGTTAGTTTTGCAATAAATGACGGATTTAGTTTTCAATTTAACAGAAGCTCCCAAAGAGTGGAAAAGGTCAGTCCAAAGAGCAATTTCAAAATACAGAGAACTAAAACATTATTTTCTGTTGCCCAAAACAAATTGTGAACATGAAAAAGATTTTCAACCTGATAAACCATATACCCTCCAACTTTCATCTGTACTTTTTTATTAGAGAAGAATAGTTTGGGCAATCGGCTCTGAGAAAATATTTTATTTCATTTTTTTACGTTTCAAAGGTTTTGAAAATAATAAAACGTTTTATTCTGATTACAATATAAATTTTTGCAAGAAGAACTCTAGATTTTAGAAAAAATGCATTTTCTTTTTTAATTTAATTTTTTTAAAGTTGATTTTGGTTGTTTTGAGAGCTCTAAATTACCTGAAGTCGTCTGTTGCCCGATAATCTTTTTGATACACAAAAAAATTGGTTGGGGTTATAGTTTTTAACTAGCAGAAAACAGCGACGAATAGAATTATTTTTAAAAAAGTTTTCGAAAAAAACGAAGTTTTTTTGGTCATATAATTTAATTTAGTGCTTTTTAGGCTTGAAACTGTAATGCGATTGCTCTTTTTCCTTCTAAAATTTCTGAGTTCCCCTTTTTTCAACTTTCTGATACATTTTTTTATGAAAATCAAAACTGGATCCTGAGGGCTACAAACTTGTGTTCTTCGTTTTTCTCTACGATTCGTGAACAAAGCTCAAAATTCGACTGAAGAAAAAAGCCCGCCTCGCATATATTTTCCCCCTTTTTTGAAAAAAATGATGAACAGCAATGAAACCGCAAAGTGAGTTATGTATACTCACCTATTTTTTCTAGTAGAAAAGATCATAACTTGTCGTGGGAATGTACTCTAAGTAGAATAGTTTTGGTTAGAAACATTGTTTTATTCTTGGTATGATTTAATTAGACTTAGAAAATTTAATACATTAATATCACATAAAACAATGGACACCCTTGAATACACGAATACAAGCACGAGCACACTTACACACAAACACATGCACAGACATAAAAACCTCAACACCAAATAATCTTATAAATGTTCCCTTTGGCATGTAATCATTCTCAAAGTTAATTAACAATATTATATGGCTTGCTATCTTTTTTGGGAAAAATAGGCATGGACTTTTTTAGGCAAGTGCATAAGTAATCGTTGAATTGACAGTAAAATCCGAAATGAACTTTTTGAAGTATTCAATTTTTTTTGTCATTTTGACGTTTCATGAGCAGAAGGGCAAAGCTTGTTATCAACAAAAGTAAAAATGCACACAACCCTGGCAATCGACATAGTTAAATCAACAAATTGTAGCAAGTTTGCTCTCTGCCTTTATTTTTGTCTAACGTTTGAAGGTACAATTTCTCTGACACTAACTCTATTTTCTCTCTTTCTCTCTCATAAAACACATACCACGTACATTGATAGAACCGTGCCCATGCATACCTTAACATACACAAAAATGTAAATCCCAAGACCCCAAAAAATAAATTTGAAATTTTTTTCTTTTTTCACTTGATTTTCACAAAAACGGCTGCCAGTCTTCATTTGTATCTGGAATTTTTTTTTGTGAAAAACTAGGTGTAGACTTTTACTAGGTGTAGGCATTTGTGTCTCAGTAGTCACATAATTGACACTATTATCGGAAAGGCACTTTGAATTTCTTTTGAAATGTTGTTGTTTTTTTGATGTTTCATGAGCACAATCAGCCCATTCGTTTTCTTTTAAGACTTATGCAGACTTTTAAAGGATTTGATAAACGCAGTTTTGGTTCTGATTTGTTTTGGACACACAATTTTAGCAAAACTTGTTTAATGAAAAAATTTGTAAACTTTTCAATACTTCTGACTGTTTCTGCACTCTGCCTCTAGCTGTTTTTAGAATGTAAAGGAAAGTTAAAGCTTTTCGTAAAGTCTCTCATTTATTAGTTTTGGGGAGCTTCGGTTATCAGCAAACTCATTGTTTGGCCTTCTTCCTTTTTTGAGTAAGAGTATTTTTAAAGAAAAAAAGTTTTTTTTTGAGAATTGAAGAAAGGAAATTTTTTTTTAAATAATAAATTTTTCGTTTTCGTTAGTTTTGCAATAAATGACGGATTTAGTTTTCAATTTAACAGAAGCTCCCAAAGAGTGGAAAAGGTCAGTCCAAAGAGCAATTTCAAAATACAGAGAACTAAAACATTATTTTCTGTTGCCCAAAACAAATTGTGAACATGAAAAAGATTTTCAACCTGATAAACCATATACCCTCCAACTTTCATCTGTACTTTTTTATTAGAGAAGAATAGTTTGAGCAATCGGCTCTGAGAAAATATTTTATTTCAATTTTTTTACGTTTCAAAGGTTTTGAAAATAATAAAACGTTTTATTCTGATTACAATATAAATTTTTGCAAGAAGAACTCTAGATTTTAGAAAAAATGCATTTTCTTTTTTAATTTAATTTTTTTAAAGTTGATTTTGGCTGTTTTGAGAGCTCTAAATTACCTGAAGTCGTCTGTTGCCCGATAATCTTTTTGATACACAAAAAAATTGGTTGGGGTTATAGTTTTTAACTAGCAGAAAACAGCGACGAATAGAATTATTTTTAAAAAAGTTTTCGAAAAAAAACGAAGTTTTTTTGGTCATATAATTTAATTTAGTGCTTTTTAGGCTTGAAACTGTAATGCGATTGCTCTTTTTCCTTCTAAAATTTCTGAGTTCCCCTTTTTTCAACTTTCTGATACATTTTTTTATGAAAATCAAAACTGGATCCTGAGGGCTACAAACTTGTGTTCTTCGTTTTTCTCTACGATTCGTGAACAAAGCTCAAAATTCGACTGAAGAAAAAAGCCAGCCTCGCATATATTTTCCCCCTTTTTTGAAAAAAATGATGAACAGCAATGAAACCGCAAAGTGAGTTATGTATACTCACCTATTTTTTCTAGTAGAAAAGATCATAACTTGTCGTGGGAATGTACTCTAAGTAGAATAGTTTTGGTTAGAAACATTGTTTTATTCTTGGTATGATTTAATTAGACTTAGAAAATTTAATACATTTTTGTATACCTGGAAATTATTTAACCTAAAATGCCTGTGTTCTAGACCTGCTAAGTTTCTTTTTTTAAGTCCTTTTGTCTTTCAAACCATAAGCATAAGTCTCCAGAACAGTTTCTGTGAATTGCAAACTTGGCGACTATTAAGCTAGTCAGTCCAGTTCTTTTGTTTTTCTTTTTGTTATTTTTTATAAATATTAATCACGATGTGGAGTTCTTTTTTGCCAGTTGTAGAGTTTTGCTGACTGGTGGGAACTGTAAATACTTTTTTGAAACGTTTGTATATTTATTAGAAGTAACTTCTTTGACTTTCGGACAAAATAGAGAAATTCATTTGGATTTCAGAGACTCAATTTTTCATTGCTTTTCTTTGCTTGTTCTTGTTTTCACGTTCCATTTTAAAGGCAAAAAATAATCTCTTTGTGCATTTTAGTATGCCGTTTTTGTTTATCGAATTAATGCACGATAACACATTCCGTTTAAAAAGTTTTTTCCATTATTTTTAAACTTTTGGATCAAAATTTACTGTTTCTGAAAACCACTAGAATCAAAACTCAATTTTGCATTTCTTTCTGACTTCTATTAGTTTGGCTGACGTTCATTGAATTTTTGAATTCTCCAACAATGTTTCCAATTTCAATGTATGAAGTTTTTCGTTTTCAATTAAAGAACGGAGGCGTTTTATAAAAAGTGTTGTCGTAAGTTTTTTTGTAACTAAGGTGTGGTGCAATTGTCTTCATTTTGTTTGAAGACGAGACAAAGCAGTCAGAATTTTCTTCAAGTATCTTTCCGCAATCAAGTTTTCAGAGATCAGAATCTTTTGAGATTTTGTTCTACTGTTTAAATTGTTTCTTAACTCTGCAATTTGTGGGACTATGACATTATAATAGTAATATCAATCTTTTAACCTCTTTATGATGAAAGTTACGAAAAGCAGGACTAGTTAAATGAAGGTCAAGAGAGGTACCAAGTACTAATGAAAGAACCTTCTCTGCAACGCACAAAATAATTTGAATCTTGTTATGTTTCATTCTTGCATGTCAAAACCTGATTTTTGTGCCCTTTTCACGGCTGCAACTCAAAAACGTTTTTTTAAAGCTAGTGAACTTTTCAAATGATTTTTTTTCAACTGCAATACAATGCAATTGCAATTTTGTCAATTGGCGTTGAAAATTTTCAAAATGCTCTGTGGTATAAACCGATACCACAAATTTTTACGACTTACATTTCAAAAAATTGTGAAAAACTCCAGGAGTGATTCCGAAATTGTCTCCACCTTCGCAACGTTTTTCGCTGATGCGAGTTCATCCGACTTAGGAAAAGCCACAAAAAACACCCTCCATATGACTATCGACTTGTTGAGGATGCTATGGGATGCCGGCAATGAGACGGGAAGCATGCGTTAGCTCTAAACTTCAAACATCGTATCTTTTGTTTACATATATATTGAAAATAAATCAAATTTTTGTCAAGTATCTTTCCTCAATAGGGTTTTTCAGAGATAATCAGAACAGTTTGAGATTTTTTTTCTGCTTAATTTGTCTCTTAACTCTGAAATTTGTAGGACTATGGCATTATAGTAGTAATATCAATCTTCTAACCTCCTTTATGATGAAAGTTTTGAGAAGCAAGAGTAGCTAAATGAACGTCTAGAGACGTGCCAAATGAGAATGAGAGAATTTTTCTGCAACGCACGCAATCATTTGAATCTTTTTGTTTTTTAATAGCCGCCGTCAGCCTCTCAACGGCTATTATTTAGTTGCTCTCGTTTTTGTTTGCCTTACCTTTTGATCACGTTTTTCGTTTTACTTCAGCCACGATTTTCACGCTGGATTTTTGACTTACTTCACTCACTGTTTCAACTGAATGGATTTTAAATTCTTCAACATATTGAATTACGTAATGTAGTGAATGCGGTCAATGTCAAAAGAGCAAAATCAATAGAACGGGATTTACCGATAAAGCCCGGTCATTGAGTCATAGTGCATTAGGTTATCAAAGTTCATTAAAGCCATTGCTAGCTGGCATTAGAATTACGCTGAATAGCGTTCAGTTTAGAAGTTGAATTAAGTGTATCTTTAGAATCTAATCAAATATACAGAATTTGCACACCAAATAAAAAAATGACACTTCTATTCTATCAATTTCTATCTCTTTTTTGTTTTTCTGTTTCAATCCCTATGTGCGTCAAGCGGGTCAGCGGTGGCTATTTCCGGCAATTTGCCGGCTATGTTTATTCTCGCCTGTCAAAAACTTGATTTTTATTATGCCCTGCAGGGCTGCTCCTCAAAAATGTTTTTCAGAGCTAGTAAACAATTCAAGTGTTTTTTTTTAATTGCAATATACCGCCTTTGCAATTT
The DNA here is from genome assembly GCF_964194025.1 of Convolutriloba macropyga. Taxonomy (NCBI): domain Eukaryota; kingdom Metazoa; phylum Xenacoelomorpha; order Acoela; family Convolutidae; genus Convolutriloba; species Convolutriloba macropyga. Next base: position 35,883,714 of record NC_134480.1, on the reverse strand, counting down.
TTTCAATTGCATTTGAACACTTTTAAATACTCTTTGCTATAAGCGGATACCACAAATTTTTACGACATACGTTTTGAAAATTTTTTTACGCGTCCAGTGAAATATTACAATAACTTTTTGCCTGCTGGGGAGTCTTGAGACTAGGAATCCCCTGCAATTTCCGGTCAAATTAATCATGGACTGAAGAATTGTGAAACCATTCCGTGCAGTTACCGCTTCAAAGCGCTCAGGGCAAAAGTCTCAACTTTTGGCGGTTAATACCACCGACATCTAGACGGTGTGTCAATTTGAATTTAGGTTTCTGAAGAGGTCTGCAAACTTCCCCAAGATGACCAGACAAAACTATACGAACCCACAAACAAATTTCTGAAAGACTCCATGAATGATCCGGAAACTGTCTCCACCTTCGCAACGTTCTTCGCAGATGCCAGCTCTCCTGATTTGAGAGAAGCCACAGACAACACCCTCAATATGACTGTTGATTTATTGAGGTTGCTACGGGATACGGGCAATGAGACGGGAAACATGCGTTAGTACTAAATTTGAAACAAGGTATCTTTTTTAATAACCGCGAAGCGATAGCGGCTATTATTGGGGATATCGTGGTTTCGGTTTCTTACAATTCAAAGAATTTGAATTGTTTTGAAGAGCTGTTCACACGTTTTCGTTGTTGGGGAGCTGTTCACACGAAGATCTTTTCACACGTTTTCGTGATTTTTGAAGTCAAATCGGAGTAGTGATGTTGGTCACGCCGAAACAGGAAGTGGAGCGAAAAAGCGAGTGGTTTTGCGGCGTAAAATTTTTTCGCTCTAATTTAAAAGTAGGGTGAGGAAACGGTGTTTGAAAAAAAATTCGCTCTCTCGCTAGTGCGGAAAAAAAATTCGCTCTCTCGCTAGTTTTTTGTTCACATGCTGCAATTTCATTTGGATTTTTAAAGCGGTTTTCAATTTTTTCGGTTTTTTTAAAAAATTTTTTGGATAGGATTTTTCTCTTAATGTTTTTCACAATCCATTCATAGTTCGTTCTAGGCCTGGTTTTTTGTTTGAATCAGATTTCCTTCTCTCGCCAGTGGTTTTTTGTTCACATGCGGCATTTTGACATTGGTTTTCTGTTTTGGAGCGCTGTATTTTTTAAGGTCTGTTCACGCGTTTTCATGATTTTTGAAGTCAAATTTGGGCAGTGATTTTTGTCACGCCGAAACAGGAAGTGGAGCGAAAAAGCCAGTGGTTTTGCGGCTTAAAGTTTTTGTTGCTCTAATTTTAAAGTAGATTGAGTAAATGGTGTTTGATCAAAAATTCCCTTTCTCGCTTGTGGTTTTTCTTCGCATGCGGCAATTTCACTTTGGTTTTAACTGTTTTTTAGTTTTTGGACCGGATTTTATTCTAAATGCTTTTTTGCAATCTATTCATAGTTCGTTCTAGAACTAGATTTATGTTTGAACCAAATTTCCATTTCTCGCTAGTTGTTTTTTTTTGTTCACATGCGGCCTTTTGACATTGATTTACTGTTTTTTTAAAAAATTTTATGTGATTTTTTTTTTGGATATGGTTTTTCCGAATTCAGCCATCATCCGTACTTGATCTAGTTTTTTGTTTAGTCAATGAAGATTTTTTGAATTGTACAACAGGACTTGTCCTGCTACGTTTTATAATTCGTCGTCCCCATCGATCATTCTTGCGACCTGATTTCTTAGAATTGACTTTTTCAATGTCTTCAATGACTTTTATTGCTGTGCAGTTAAAATTAGTGACGTTATTTCTGTTTTATTTTAATTGAGTGACTAACTAACTCATTCAAAAATGACTTCTGAACTCACTTATGGAACTTTAAACTTTATGAACATTTACTAGTTAAAGATCAATAGTGTGCATCTAAGTATTGCCAAACTTATATGCCCTAATTCTTGAGCACTAGTCTTGAGTTTTTGATTTTGGTTATCATTTTTGAAAAAGCAACGCTCTTTTTGGGCTTTTTCTTGAATTGACTGTCCGAATCTAACCCAAAAAGTCTATTGGTCTATTAAAGGACTGGTGGTCGATCTGTCTATCTTATTTTTTTAGTTGTTTCGATTCATTGAAGGCCACAAGCGTCTATTGTGGCTATTTTGCGACAATCTCCTGGCTGTGTTGACCATTTGTACTGAAAATAAATCGAATTGAAATGTGATAAAAATTGAGAGTCATTCCATTATTGCTATACGTGAGCCAATAAAATATGCATCCCTTTTATTCTTATTTCCGTTTTTATCTTAGTGTTTTAAGCTCATAGTTTTCAATAATGGATTTATTATATACTCTGAAGTTATAGAAACTGCGGGTAATTAACGGTGAGATTGAAAAACAAGTGCCTAATTAAAAACTTTTTGCCTGACTTTAGTTCAGTTTGTCCAACATTTTGCGTGAAATCGTTTTGACTTATCTAGGCTAGTTTCTGTCTTCTCTCAATCTGCTGAAAGTGTTTTTAGACAGCAGTTGCTCAGCAAAGCAATTCAAAATGAACCCAGTTAGTATCAAATAAGGAAATCAGAAATAGAAAATGGATAAACCCATGAAGCCCATTTTTAGATGCCTGTTACTCGAACTTTGTTCTTATTTACCATCTCTAATGCTTATTGGTATTGATACTAGCCCCTGTGCCGTCTCACTGTATGTTCAGCTGCAAAATGACATCAAAAAAGTTCGCACTTTAGAATTGTTTGTACAAAATCATTTTTTCACTAGTTTTTTCTCTTTCAATCCCAATCTTGGTTATGGAAATCAACGGCGGCTATTTTCGGGCAATCTGCCGGGTATGTTTGTCGTCGTCTGTAAAACGAGTCAAATGATTTGAATAAGGTGAACTTCAAATTAGAATTCAAACTGAAAATATACAATTTTACGCTGGTATTATTAGACACTAATATTGCTTTCTAAAAAATGTGCCAAGGTACAAATTATGCTTTAGTGTATTTCATCTGCGGGGAGTCCAAAAAATCGTCTAAGAAAATACCCGGCGACAATTTCACAAGCTCTAAAGAGCTGGAAAATTTTTCACCGGACCCTTATGACGACGACAAAGATTTGACACAATTTTGCAATACTCTTTTCCGAAATCTTTCGTCAAAAGGACTTGCTTACAGCTATGCATGGACCATGTTTAAACCCTGGGTAGTTGGATACATTTTCTATACTCCAGAAAACGAGCAGACTAGGAAATTGATGACAGAGTTTCAGCAACTTTTCAATTCTTACAAAACTATCTCGGAACAACTGGGTTTGTTAGCCGCGTCCAGAGATGAAATTTATCACAATTTAAAGGCTCTGGGTTCTAAAAATGGTACAAATGGTACTAGTAGTATTATGCTTGCTATATTTGATTTTATTTTGGGAAATGAAACTACCAACAGCTCTGAATTTGATGGATTGTTCTTTTTCGCTTCTCAAAAGATGTTTTTTTTACTATAACATATTGTGCATTATAAGGACCCAGTTGGCCCTTCATGCAAAATTGTCATGAATACTAGGCCATTTATAATTTTCAGAAGTCATAATAACTCACTTGATTTTCTGAAGTCATTATGGTTCATATATTATTCGAAGATATATTATGTCGAATATGAGGTGTATGAGTACGCGTTTCTTTTTGACTCGATTTCTCGAACGAATTTCGAAGCTTTAGCAAGTAATGAATCATTGTCATGCACAGAGAAGGATAAGTTACAATGAAATCGGCTGGTAGAGAAAACAGATGAATTTAAAACTTCTGAAATAGGAGAAATTTTGTATCAATTCATTTAAAAGAAATGAGAAAATGATTCGCAGTCTTGTTCACGGTGAAGAGATATCATTTTTTCCAATAATAGATCATTCAAGATTTGCAGCATTTGGTTAGCACTCAGGGGTCTAAGACCTAATCGGGTCAACTGTATCAACTACTCGGACCCAATTGCATCAACTACAGCACTGCAGTGTGTATTACAATGTGATAGGTCTGGTCTCAACGCAACCAATAGAACTGAATAGATAATCAACAAAATTGATGTTGCACGGTGCAAACATTTCGGCGGTTTCAACAGCCTAACAAATATTGTCACCAGATCAAATATCATAGTGGAAATCAAATAAATGTGATTGGCTCACTTGGCCTGCCGGGTCGAAGCGTCGAAAAATTGTCCGAGAAACTCAACCTAAACTTTATATCGGTTGAAGAAAAAAGTACCTCAGTTGTCCAATAGAAAGCTTAATCGATATCTCAGTAGCAACGACTCACACATGCGCAGCAAAAATTAGGCAATGGGGGGGGCACGATACAAGGAAAAACTTAAAAGGCATATCTAATAAAGCAAGCGTTTAGATAGAAATGTACAACCAACGCGTTTTTCTGAAATCTGGTAGACAGAAATTGCAGATGAGCAACGTACGTCGTAGTGTCCGAGAACATCAATTAAGACAGAAGTTAAAATGACGTGTTTAGTTGGGGGCGAACTTCAATACAAACCTGTCAAAGCTATCCAATTCTGGTGTTAATGCTTTAGAAGTTCCAATGAAGAATACCACTTTTTACTGGGCCTTAAAAACGTTAACGTGCCGTATTTACAATTCTCAGAAAACTTGAAAATCGAAAGCTCCGCCAACAAAAACGAGTTTAATCAAACTTTAACTGCGATAAGTTCAGGCCCAATAGTTACTAGGCAAAATACGAAGCAAAGAAGAACAGAGAACAGTTCTCCTATTGCATTTGAGGTTTTTAAACAATGGAAACAAATCTTAGTCTCAGTTAATAGGTTCTTACTCTGACTTTCATGAAATCCTTTTTCGACTCACATTATATAAACATTTTATTCAAAAAAAAATTTGTATAATAGAGTTAACTTGTTTTATTGCTCTTGAACGAAGTTCATAGCAATTATTGTTAGCGTGTGTGTCTTTTTACGACTCGAAGAGGAGTATTGATATTTTACAGGTTTTTACAACTCGAAGAGGAGTATTGAGACTCTACAGGTTTTTACGACTCGACGAGGAGTATTGAGATTCTACAGGTTTTTTTTAGCAGAAATCAAGTTTGTTCATGACTTGAATTTTGACTTCTTTTTATTCGAGCTTTTACCACCGTTTTTGATTGTTGACTTCTGTTTTCGAACATTGGACTTTAACAATAGCTTAGTTTGTAATGTATAGCAATTGGTAACAGTCTGTAATTCAATTGAAGGTGAAGAGGACAATTTGAGAAAATTTGATCCCATTTAACTACCTACCCTGCCCCCCCAAAAAACTACCCCCCATGAACCTAGCCCCCCACGTACATACCCCCCCAACGTACCTAACCCCTCCCAACGTACCTACCTACACCCCCCCCCCCCCCACTACGTACCTACCTACACCCCCCCCCGCGCAACGTTCCTACTCGCACCCCACCTACCTACACCCCCACCACCACCTACCTTCCCCAACCTACCAACCCCCCCCCCATCACCAGCACCTACCCACACCCCTGAACTGAAAAAAAGAATTGTAACGCTTTTTATATTATATTGGTCCACTATTTTTGTTATTTCTATTGTTTTTTCGATATTCTGATTTTGTCCAAGTTAAGGTAGATATTATTTTTCACAACGATTCGAGTCGTTTTCGGTATTACCGGCTATTTTTTTTAGCAGAAAGCAAGTTTGTTCATGACTTGAATTTTGACTTCTTTCTATTCGAGCTTCTACCTCCGTTTTTGATTGTTGACATCTGTTTTCGAACATTAGACTTTAACAATAGCTTAGTTTGTAATGTATAGCAATTGGTAACAGTCTGTAATTTATGGTGAAGAGGTCAATTTGAGAAAATTTGATCCCATTTAACTACCTACCCCGCCCCGCAAAAAACTACCCACTCCCTCCCCCCCCCACGTACCTAACACACCCCAACGTACCTACCCCCCCCCCCCCCCCAACATACCTCCCCCCCCCCCCAACGTTACTACCCCCAAACCCCGACGTACCTACCTACCCCCACCTGCATACCTGCCCCCCCCCCGCAACGTACCTACCCCCTATACCTACACCCCCCACCACCGCCTACCCGCCCCCACCTATCAAACCTCCCCACCAGCACCTACCCACACCCTTGAACTGAAAAAAAGAATTAGCTTTTTTATGCTATATTGGTCTACTATTTTTGTTATTTCTAATCTTTTTTCGATATTCTGATTTTGGTTCAGGTTAGGTTTGAGATTATACTGCTCGACGATTCGAGTTGTTTCCGGTTTTCTACCGGCTATGTTTTTTATGCAGAATTTTTGCTTGACAATTTTGACTTTTCGAGTGACTTTTACGCCCTTGACTTTTTGCGATTCGCGTGATCTAAATTTCTCTCTCAATCAAAATTTCAAGCAGCTGAACTCAATTGGCGGCAATTTAATACTAAAAGTCAAATGAAAAGTGCGTCGAAACTGGTGCCATTTTTTACTTTAAATTTTAATAGTGTTATATGTTAACCTCTAATGTGGTTATTTGAAGCCCACTATTGAACTTCTTAGTCCCATTTAGGCTCCCCCTCCCTCCCTCCCTCACCCCCCCCCCCCCCCCCCCCCGACTGAAGCAGGCTGCAATTGATTAGAGCTCCCACTAGTCGTTTGAGAGCAATTCTTCCGCCGTTTAATCGGTTATGTTTTACAAAGGCTTCGATCGCAAGTAAAGCTAGTCGGCTGTACAAGAATGGAGCTTAGTTAGCTATCAAATTATCAATAAGGCAAAATTTTTTCCGGTCAGAACTTCGAAATTGGTTTTCTTGATTGTGTGTTTAGCAAAATTATAGCATAAATAATTGGTTCGCATTGCTTGTGTTTAAAAAGCTTCATTTAATTGATCGAGACACAAATATTTATTCAGCAGAGCTGATAGATAGAGTAGTCATATGAGTTCTCTTATTATAACAAATCGAACTTTTAGTAATTCAACGGTAGCATTGCGCCTGATGTACGTTTAAAAGTCAGTTGGAAAATAATTGATTGTTTGAAATTGGAATTGCTTACTTCATTCAACCAAAACATATACTTGGCCTGTAAAGCTGATGGGTAAGTTATAGGACTAATTGAGTGGCAGATGTAAAGTTCTGATAAGCTAACGGCAAAAAGTGATATCCGGGAGATTAAAACTGCAGATGCAAACTGGGCGAAGTAAAGCTTTCCTTGTCAGAAATGGAAGCGCAGCCGTTAGGTCAGGTAGGCTTGTTCTCCCGGGTTGAGGTGCCAGACGGAAGTGAATTCTGTTCAGACAATTCATCGCACACGCCCGGACCCTAGTGCCATAGTAAATCAGTGCTGAAACATAGTATTACAATTGTAAATCGTCGGCCCAGTTTTGTATCAGCGTATCCTAAGCGTATCTTCCTGCTCATGACGTGCAGTTTAAGCCGCATAGATATTTTTTTCTAAAAATATACTTAGCATTTTTGGTTTTGATTCCCATGATGTTCATAGTGAAATCATGAAAAATTGTGAAAATTATGAGAAAAATATTGAAAGTTTGGGCGATGCACTTTTTGAGCATGATGGTGACTTACAATCTTGAAACGTATAAAGATTAGCAAAAAACCCGCCAAAATTAGTAATTCCGCATGCCGAAATCAGAAAATACACGCCAAAACCAGAAAATACACGCCGAGTGCCTGGAACCTGACAAAGTTGCACCGAAATTGCAGATTTTTTGGTTTTTGTTTCAGATTGTAATGGAATTTTATAGGAATGTCTTAGTTTTAGCTCAACGCAAACGGATACAGTTCTGGACCGACGACATACAGTTGGAATACAATGTTTTAGTGTTGATATGTTATTGGACGGGGGTCCGGGTACCAATATCTGTTCAGTCTCAGTCCATATCTCAGTTTCTTTGCCCCCACCCCCCCCCCCCACAAAAACACACCACACACACACACACCACACACACATACGCGTTTGGACGGGAGGGTGAGGGGTATGTTTATCTGGCCCCGTCCAAATGAGTGTGTGTATGGTGTGTGTGTGTGTGTGTGTGTGTGTGAGGGGGGGGGGGGAGTGATGCAATTGATTCAAATGATGCAGTGAATCAGACTCAGATTCAGAGGAGAGGCTAGCTCTGGGGTATCAGACACCTCTGGGGTATCAAAAATTCTCATGATCATGCCAGAGGGCATGTCAGTTCAAGTCAAACTCCAAATACTTCAATTGTACAAATAGTTTTTAAGCATAATAGTTTCAATAATCAATCAAAAATTAACTATTATGCAGTTGGTTTCTTTCTCTAAGGAGAATTTAGTGGTGTTTTTTCTGTAACGATTTATAATTCTATGTTTTGAAATCTGATCAGAGAAAAAAGTCTGAAAAACAATTCTGAACAGTTTAAGCTAAAGTTAAGATTTTATTGCTGTTTTTACACTGAACAGACTTCGTTTTTTTGTCCGAATTTACACTTCAGAGTAAAAAGTGACATGATCGTAATATGTTCATAGTAAAAATACAGACTGAGAAATACTACGATTCAGCGCTGAGTTAGTATGTTACTATGATACGAGCGGTGTTTTTCCAGACCAAAATTACAGGGTCTGGGATTTAGTTCGACCGCACAATAGTTTCATCAGAGGTCACTTCCGAATGGCAGCTCATTCTGGGATATTTTCAGCAATGAAATTTGTCAAACGTGAATTGTCGTAGATTCTACTTTCAAGTTTCTATTTTTTAAATAAAAATTTTAAGCATCGATTGGAAAAAGAACAATCATTCCGGTGCTAAGGACTCAATTGGGAACAACTATTCAATGACACAATGGAGGCTCTCTCAACTATGTCCGATTATTCGTCTTGCTTCCTGACCACGAATAGAATCAAACCCATAGCTATAATGGCCGAGATGGAAAAGATGGCGGATAAGTTGTTGGATCAGAACAAAGTTTGGGGTGGTTTTGATTTTGGCGACTATGGAAAAGGAGGAAAGAGAAAGCGAGACTTGGGGCAATTGTTTTTCTCTTTTTCTTTCGTGTGAGCTCTTGAATTAAGTGAGTTTACATTGGATGTTTTAGTTCACGAGTTTTTAGAATTTAGTCTACCCTTTTCTATATGCGCAAAAAAGCGCATTAAGAAGACATTTTCCCATTTTTGGATTAATAATGAAAGAAAAAAAGAAAAAAGTTGATTAAACATTGTTTTGATTGTTGAAAGTGAAAAACTGTTTTCACACAGTAAAGGTTATGTGCAGGTAGAAAATGATATGTGCAGGTAGAAAAAAGGATATTGAGCAAGCTTGATCGATCTATCGTCCATTTATTAGAATGATCTTTTCTGTGTCCCACAGTTGAAGGCGGGTGCATATGATTTGCCCTAGCCTCGACCCCAATCGTAGGTAGGTGCTGTATTTCCACACGAAGATATTGACCGTTATGGCGTTTCTTCTATAACTGGGTGCGCGGGGGCGGGGGGGAACTGGTCGGAAATATAGGAAAAAGTCCATTAGTATTAAAAAGATCGAAATTGAGAAAACAATTTTGCACCAAAGCAAGCGGGCGTCTGATACGGTCCCAAAAACATTAACGTACACAATTCGATTTAAAACTGGGGACGTTCCGGACACCAGGGAAGATATTTCGCAACCATGGGTTCCGAACCCTGCCAAAGATTCCAAAACTTTGAGTTCTGGACAAGCTTTTCTAATGGAGACTCTGGAAAATGCGTTTGTACGGCTTCACATGAAAGCAAACAATTTGGACGTCAGTTATATCGGAAGTTATGTTAAAGATTTTCCTTATCCTTGTTATATATATGACAGGTTCCTGGATTATCTTAAGTACTTGTTACCCTTTTTGATGGTCCTGTCATGGGTCGCAACCGTTGCCATAGCAACCAAGACCATAGTTTACGAGAAAGAATCGCGCTTAAAAGAAACTATGAAAATTATGGGCTTGAAAAATGTTACTCACTGGTTTTCGTACTTTATATCAATATTTGTAATACTTTTTGTAACACTGATTCTGTTGTCAATTATTGTAAAATTTGGGAAAATTTTGACTTTTACCGATCTTTCGCTATTGTTGTTTTTGTATCTCGCCTACGCGATTTCGACAGTTATGTTTTGCTTTTTTATGTCTGTGTTATTCGGAAAAGCAAATTTGTCGGCTGCTGTTTCTTCTATCGTCTTTTTCATAACGTGGCTGCCATTTAGTGTATACCAGGCATATGAGTATGAAGTACCAATAGGGGCTATAATGGTCATTGCGTTATTCCCAAATTCCGCATTCTCAATTGCAATTGCAATGATGGTTGACTTTGAAAGACAAGGTAAGTTTACCCCCGTGATTAAAACTTTGGATATTTCCCATTATAGCCCCCCCCCCCCCTGAGCCACCATTATAGCTTAGCTGTCATATAACCTATAGCCCCATGCCCAATCATGGTAATTATGCCATAATGTGGGACTATTATTTTATGGGGGGGCTATAATGGGAAAGACCCAAAATTTTTGTTTACTTTTCATTGTGTGAACTGTACTTCCCCGGGACAGCGAATATTCTGACAGAAGATTGTCAGACAGAATATAATAAGATAAATATTTGTCTCACAAGATCATAGAAGGTAACCATTTCTTGCAAATTTTGTAAGATCTCATAAGATAATCATCCCGTCTCGCCCTGGGGCTTTTGAAATTGTAAAAGTTTGGGTGGTTTCATAAGAAAGAGTGACATACATTAGTTCATAATAATAAAGGTGTTAAATATCGAATGTCGAGTGTCTAATGCTTGGATGGCCATAGTCTACCAGGGTGGGGGGGGGCTTCGTAGAAAAGTAATAAATAATGTCACTTACGTGCGCGTGCTATTAACTACAATCACGCGCTATATAACAATGCATAATTTGTAGCGAGGGGACGGGATTCAAAAACGGTGCTGGGAACCTAAAAGGAAAATAACCCTCAGTGTAAATTCAACAAGGAGGCTAGGTAATGTGCGTATGCACATAATGTTCCGACCCAGCTCATCCACTTTTCTGACTTAATTGGCTACCAAATGATGAAGAGATAAAAACTTTCAAGAACATGCACATCGTTCAATGAACAACCAATGAAATACGATAATGCCATGCTAGAAGGCCGATGAAATTTGACGATAATAGGACTATTCGAAAGGATATTAATAAAAATCAAACAACAAACATCGTTTACGACCAAAACTTGATGTCTATAACAAAAAAAACTCAATAACAAAATCAAACTCGCATCAGATAAAAACAAAAATTAAAACAATTTAACCTATACTTCATTAGAAAAGATATGGGACCTGTACCCAATGCGACTGGTTAACAGGTCGACAAAAAGAGCAAATAGTCGCGAAGTTTAAAATATTTTTCCATTTTTGAAAACAATTAATCTCACAGTTGTTAATATCATTAGATATCAACTGAAATCACTAAAATGTTCGTTCATATCTACATAGGAAGCAATTGAAAAGGTCATTATCCAATGTTTGATTGCTGAAAATTTCACAGCTAATGGGATCAACGACTATTGTTATAATTTAAAAAGAAATCAAAAATCCTTTAAAATGTACAAATATATATTTAAATCTATCGTTTTGTGAAATCTCTTCGTAAGAGTAGTAAAAAAGCCAAAGACAAATGTTTGAATTTCAAATCTATAAACAGAATAAACTATAGCTCACTGGAAAAAGGTCGTGACCTATCTTTACTGAGACTGAGCAACAAATTGACCAAGAAACATTACAAAAAACGAAACACAAAAGCCCAAAATTAATTTTGAAAAAACTTAGGATTACAAAAAAAACGGTGGATTAAGTTTTGACACCTAAGAAAGCCAATTATGCCGGTTAATAGTGATACTAAGTCACGAGCCCACATAAAAAACAAATACATAAAGCAGCCAAAACTTCAAACAATTTTAGGACATGACACTGTTCAAGGCACTATTATTATAAGAGATTACCTGCACGAACTCTGAATTTTTCTTTTCCCTTCACCTTAACATCAATCAGTTTTTTTTATGAAAAGATTACTCAGACTTGACAACAGTAAGAAACCCAACAATTGAACGGTACAGAAAACTCGAAAACTTTAAAAAATTAAGTAGTCGAAACAATCAGTCACAACGCATAACCCAGCACGAAAAAACCAAGCGTTGTTTGAATTAACAAATGTAATTGAGACTCTTAATGAGTGAGATTGAGTTACATGGTGACAAAAATAAAAGCAGTAAGTAGACGGATGAGAAAAAATTTGTTTAAAATTTTAGTTTGAAAGTCATGAAATTAAACAGCTTTAGTGATATCTTTAACCATGTTAAATTATACGTCTTGGGGAAGCAATTAAGATCTATCGTTATTAGATAAATGGCGTACAGCAACAAAAAAGAGAAACAGGCAAAATAAAAAAAACCGTAAAGTTTTGCAAGATATCTGTGTTTCAGCCCAAAAAGCATAAACTGTTCAACAAAAACAATCAACTTATCCAGATACGCTTCTTTCCAACGTACGTTGTGCTTTTTTTCTACAATGCCTTTTTTAATTGGACTTGTCAATAATCTGATAATTCGACAAGGAAACAAAATGAACTCAGAAAATATGAATTTATGATCAAAAATAAAATAAAAATTGAAAACGACTTGTACCAAAACAAAAAAACCATTAGTTGAATATAAAATCTTAAGGACTATAATTTCTGAGACTGCGCCCGAAGTTGAGAGAAGTAAAAAAACATAGTGGCAAAACTAAAAAAGTCACCGATATTTTCTCAAAACAAATATATTCTAAGTCATACCAGACATTAGATTACAATTGATAAAAATCCAGGTTTTTTTATAGCCTCTGAAAGCTTACTGGATCTTTAATTGGGGAGACCAAGTCATTGGGCTGAAAAAAAGAAATGAAGTCAAAAAAGATCAAGAAGTCAAAAATTTTTTTACGAAAACAATTGATCAGACCCGTTTAAATTCTTCTCCGTACTTTACATAAATAACATTTACATAGCAGAAATATTTTTAAAAAAATGTCGCGCCCCATTAAAATCATAAAATTTTCATCATAAGCATCCATAGTGAGATCAAGATCAACTCAGATAATGCTGCGCATCTAACAAAACACTCAATTGTTGAAATGGTTGCGAAAGAGAATAATTCTATGCAAAATTTTTCAGTTTGTCAAAAATGAATAATGCATTTTTTTAAATATTGAATTTAAGTTTACAAAAAAATGGACAAATATATAATGTTTTATAATTCCAGAAGACTCTTTAGGTCAGCGGGAGTACAAATAGCTCTGTTTTGAGCTTAAGACGAATACGACCGCAGTTTTAGGGTGTTTCCTTCCGGCTAAAAAGGTCATTTTTTCGACGAAAAAAGTCTGAGTTTTGAAAAAGTTAGCATAGATTATAGCCAAAAAACTCGAACCAAACTATTCAGCAGCCCTATTCTATCTTTAGAGATAAAATCAATAACACAACAGTTAACAATTTTTACATATTTTAGCAAAATTTACGAAAATTTTGTCAAAATTGACAAAAATTTGGTAAAAAATTGTGAATAAAATCAGCTGAATTACGTCTAATATTCACAAAACTTTAAACCACGATAACTTCCTAAAAAAGCGAAAATTGATTTTTTAAATTCCATATTCGACGCTGGACAGGCTTTCTTATGATACCACTCACAGCTCTACGATTATTATATCGATCGGCCAAAATTGTCCGAACAAAAAAATAGTTCCTCCCCCCCCCCCCTCAAGAAGTGTCGGAAAAATCATTTTGTCTTCATTTTTTAGGTGTTGGCGCGCAGTGGAGCAACATCAACATTGGCCCAGACACCGAAAACACGTTTTCAATCGCACTATGCATATTGATGCTGTATATCGACTCTTTTATCATATTATTCCTCGCTCTAATCATCGAAAGATTACACCCTGGCGAATTTGGAGTTCGACCCAAGTGCAAAAAGCCCAAATGCCTTAAAAAGAAGAACAACAAGTCGGACACGGAAACTGACGATGAAATTGAATTCGACCCAAAATTTCAAGTTACAGGTCCCAATTTTGAAAGAGAACCCGAAGACTTGGAAATTGGTGTACAGGTTCGAAACTTGGTCAAAATATACGACACTGGAAGTAAAGTGGCTGTTAACAACTTAAGTTTGAATTTTTACCAAAACCAGATTACGTCATTTTTGGGACATAACGGGGCTGGAAAAACCACAACAATGTCTGTCATTTGCGGTTTGTATCGACCGACAAAGGGTGAAGTTTTCATTGATGGTCTCAGCGTTCAGGAATTCCCAGATTTAGCCAGGAAAAGCGTAGGTGTTTGCCCACAGTACAATGTTCTGTTTAACGATTTGACGGTCTTGGATCATTTAGAGTTTTTCGCCAAGTTGCGAGGCAAGAACAAAGCTGAGATTAAAGAATTGACCGCGAAGTTTCTAGAAGATACTGACTTGACAAATAAAGCGAAAACGAAAACTAAGAACTTATCTGGTGGAATGAAGCGACGGCTTTCCGTTGCAATTTCATTTATTGGCGATAACAAAACTGTGATTCTTGACGAGCCCACAGCTGGTGTTGATCCTCACAGTCGTAGGGGTATCTGGGAACTGCTTGCAAAGTACAAAAAAGGTGAGAAAAAGTTAACTCCAATTTCAACCCAAAACCTAATTGCCTCTCCAACCCACCCGCCCTCCACATACTTGATATACTTGAACATATATTTTGAAATTGCTGTATACACATAGGAATAACCACAGGAAAATTTTTCAAATAATGAAGAGCATTTTATCTGATATTTGAATCGAGATCTGAATTCAATCAGAGAACTGTTAATTTAGCTTAACAATATGATAGAAACAGATCTAGCAAAGTTAAGACGAGCAGATAATTATAATTGGCTGTATGTTATTCGTTGCTAAATTTGGCCAGCCTGTGCTCTCTAATCGTGTTGTAATAATATTGATGGAAATGTGAACAAATTCCTAGAAAAATTCTATTCTATTCTAAATTACGCAAAAACGTGGCTTCACACAATAAATTCTAATTTTTGTCTGTTTTTGGAAGTTACTTTTCATACAAAAACCAAAACGCAACGCTCTCGTTTATTCCTGAAAAGTCCATTAGCCGACTAATTAGGGGCTATATAAAGTCCCACAATTTATTAAAGTCCCACAATCTATGTTTTATGACAAAGACAGTTTATTAATTGTCATAACCCTTCTGGGTTTTTTTCGCCTCCAACGTTTTTTAACCTTTTAGTTACTGACTTTGATAAAAATTGACAGACTCTAAAGTTGATGACTTTGACGTGAATTGTCAATCTGATGCACTTGATGGCTGACAAAGATACAGAAAAACGGCGTTGAAAAACCAATTCTAAGGACAGGACGCGCTTGATAGTTACCAGGCCATTGATTGATTGCGCTAACTCCGATAAATTGATCTACAAAACGTGAAAGCAGTTACCTGCAGATATCAATTGCAAGGAAACAGTTTTGTATTAATTGAACAATCTTCATCAGACTGACTTGTATTGCGCAGAGTGTGTACCAGACCGTCCAGACAGAAATCCGCTCCGATCAGGCCATCGGGCCATCTTGAGTGGGTTGCGCACTGGGTTGCCAAACTAACTTGAGTCGCGCACTGGATGTACCCCAACTGAGATTTTGAACTTCTGACATTGCAGTAATAATTGTTTTAATGTATTGTTTTCAGAAACATAGACATCACTTTATGCATATGGTTTCTGAATTCTGCCGTAAAAGTTTAGTTCACACAAAAAAAATATTTTCAGCTCAACAGCAATTACCAAAACTTAATCATTGACGTGATCATTGGACTTCATCAAGTGAAATTGGGAAGAGTTCTTCAAAATCCCTTCGGGGTTAAACAATTGAGTGTTTTTTGTAGAAGACTAAATTTTTTTTGCAGCTGGATATCTTGGTTTTGAGCAGACTTTTCAGATTCTGGAAGTGTTTTTGACCGTATAGACCGTATAGACTCTGGAAGGTGGCCTGTTCACACTATCCCTAGACTACGCTATGATCAGACTATCCAGACTCTGTTTGGTGCTCTGATCAGACTTCCAGACATTAGGTAATCCTGCCAAACACTGTGAATGGGTCACCCCCACCCGTGCGTACTCTGAGTTGTTCTGATCAGAGATTGCTATAGTCGGTTTAGCGTGGCTTCTCGTCAATGATTCAAACTCAAAGATATTTTTTTTAAAAATAAATAACGCAGTCGCCTGTGGTGCAAGCCAAGTTCAACCAGTACCAAATTAGGCAATAAAAACAAATGGACAGAGAAGCAATTCGATGTTGAGAGAATTTGGTGCCATGTGAGCAGATGGTTAACAGAGAAGCAATTCAATGTTGAGAGACTTTGGGGCCCTGTTGGTTTTACAAACGCAGACTTGAGCTTCCAACAGCTAACTTATTTTCATAAGCGGACGAGGAAAATAGTAAATAAAATTTTTGCTAGATCTAAATACCTTGAACACGGTGTGATCAGTAGTAGTGTAAGATATCATAATAAAAATCAACGGTCAATGAGACATTGGCAATTCTTCTAGTAATGGAAAAAACAATACAAAGCTCACTTTTTAGAAAAACTCAAGAGTGACGCGAACCAAATTCCATTCGGCCAATTATTGTGGCGTGAATTTAAATTTAGTTCATTATGTGTACTGTTCCCATCTAGCTAAATTTTGGTGATATCTATTCAAAAACGATTTTTCTGTTTGTTATTCTTTTATTAAATACACTACATGCGTGATGTTTTTTAGATATCATTTCAGGAAATAACGTGTTGTTAATTAGTTGTTTGCTCCCCTGATAAGAGTTTCATTTTAGAGCAAATTTTGTTGCCACCATGCAGGAACAAGGGAAACAAGCAGACCTATATTAAAATAGAATGTTGTTAACTAGCCGATCAGCATTGAGAGCCTTCTCATTCTTTGTTTTTGGCTGGTCGATGGCTATATCGGCCTCGTATTAAGTATGTGTATGACCATTAACATTAAAATTTCACGAAAAGAAAAACAATGGAATTTTTTAGCACAGTTGTGATATTTTGACATCGAGTCACACGTGCCGCTGAGTTGTTACCATAACCAGCGAGACCTAGACCAAACGCTCTAGATCAATACTATTAGATTAAACTTTTTCGGGATGTAAACAAAGAACGCTTTCTTCCACAATACTGTATACACTATATTTTTCTGCATTGTTATTGAACATCAGGTTTCTGTTTGTGGTGTTACTAAACAGAAATTTTGTTTGGCAACAGGAACATAAGCTGACATTTTGTTCAGTAAAAATTTTTTCGAGTAAGGAGCAATTGAGCTGTCACTGAGAGCACCCGTGACCCTTTCTTTCTTTCCTCCAATGTAAATTTCACTTAAGATTTTGAACAAAACGATTAGTTATAATTTAGAGAGAACCTGATCTCATATGTTCTATGTTCTGGCGAATTGAATGTTGAAAAAGCAGCAACAGGCAACTATTTCAAACAAAACAGTTTGAGCAGGACTTTTTTTAGGATCAAACTCTCAATAATCCATTATCAGAGGCCGAGTCACAATACGGCAGGAACTGATTCTGCTCGGTACCGGGAAAAACTTGCTACATTTTGGAAAAATGCAATGGTAATTGAAACTGGCTCAACCAAATTATTCATGCCAGCCATGCACTGGTGTTGAAAATATACAGACAGAAAATCTTTTTTTTTCATGACAATGAGTTCGAACAGTATCTACTGTTTTTTGATCAAATTGTCGCGTGGGTAACAGAAGCAGACTCACTCTTTTTTTAGGAAACCGTTCTATCAGATCACATTTGAGTATGTGCTTCATTTATATCTGGTTTATGAGTATGCGCTTCATTTAGGTTAGCAAAAATATCTGATTTTATATTTTTCTGAATTTTCTAACTGTATTTTCATGCGTTACTGGAAAACTAGAAATTTTTGAAGGAGTGGCTATACATTATAATTTCATAGCAGCTCAGCAAAATCAGTTTTAATAGTAGTTTAGTTATCTAATTCTCACTGTAGTTGATTTTTATATTTTTTGGAGAAATTAATAAAAAGTGGAACAATAGTTTTCTTCACCCGCAAATGTTCATAACCTGACTTCTTTAACATCTAAAGAATATTAGAACAAAACTTTTATAGAGGCAGAATAGATCCTTAGATTCTGTTATTTGTTGATCATAGGTCGTACAATAATTCTGTCAACTCACCACATGGACGAGGCAGACGTTCTAGGCGACAGAATAGCCATCATAAATGACGGAGAGTTGATCTGTGCTGGAACTTCTCTGTTTCTTCGACGGAAATACGCCGCTGGATACCAAGTCATTCTGGTTCGCGACCCGGACTCGAACCCAGAGTATCAAGACTCGGAGGGAAGCGATTCGGATAACCCTGTTGATTCAAAGTCAGATTCGGAAGAGAACGCTGTAATAAAAGCATCCAATAACTACACAATTTTTTTGTTTTTTGTTCGTTTTTTGATCGGAAGAACCTGTCCGCAATTACAATCAACGTAAGTATAATTTTATAAGGCCTATAATTTAACGGCGGGAAAGAATAGTGGGAAAATATAGTGGGAACTTAAAAACAAGAGAGCTCAACCTAACAAAAATTGAAATCTGAATGTTTGGTTCATTTTTTGCTTGTTACAAAATTTATTGATCAATAGCTGAATCTGACAATAATCTCATGGTAAGGCAAGCCTTTATTAAAAGTCAAACCATTCAAATGTGATACAAATAGCCAAATTAGCAATATTAACAATATTATTATTAACAATATTTTCTAATCGTTTACTTTACAAAAAAATGAGGAATTTTTTTTTGTAAATTTTTGAATTATGGAATTCTCTACATTTGGATGTCTTTTTACTAGGTAGAAAAACGAACTTTCAGTTTACACACAGTTGGTATTGCGATCGCCAAAAGCAAAGCAGCCGGCAAAAAATGTGGAAAATTTATCCGGAAAATTATCCCAAACGCCGAGCTCACCAAAAATGTTGGCCTTGAGTTGACCTTTACAATTCCATACAGTGCTCTAGAGAGCGGCAAGTTTTCTGAGCTCCTTGAAAAAATAGAAAAAAGCAAGGAAAGATTGGGAATCACTGATTATGGTGTTGCAGATACGTCTTTGGAAGAAATTTTCCTAGTTGTGGCCGAGCAACGGGAACCCGAGAAATTTGCCCCTAAAAAGAAGAAAATAACTTACTATCTATGTTGTCGTTTTTGCGGTTGCTGCAAATGTAAATGTGATGACGATTTCTTCTTTAAAACTTTGGACACTAAAGAACACGATAAATTGGAGTTGGATGAAAAAGACGAGTATAATGAACCTAATTTACAATATGAGAAATTAACTGGTCGAAAATTGCGAAACCAACAGGTTACCGGGTTGTATATCAAGCGGTGGCACAACGTGAAAAGAAACCCGAAAGCGATTTGTTCGCAAATTTTCTTACCACCTTTCTTCATATTTCTGGGAAGTTTAATTGCATTGTTAGTGACGCCTCAAACTTTGGAACAGCCTTCAAAGTTGCTGACGGTTTATCCCATTAATGACCCGAAAGGGCCTTATATGTTCACATCAGACACGACAAAACAACCAAACATGACAGCTTTTCAAAAAGTGTTGCTCAAGTACCCACATCATTCGTTCAGATGCATTAAAGGAAACTGTTTCCTTTCATCACTCGAACATTTTTTGAGCGGAAAAAACAAATGCTCGACGAAATTATGGTTTAAATTTTTTTTGTTTAGTTTCTCAAAGGTTCAAAGCAATCATGAAAAAGTTTTTATTTTGAATCGGACTAGCAATTTCCGTTCATTTGATTTCATAGAACAAGAAATCTTGGCGGTGAGAAAATGTGGTCTCATTCGTAAAAAAATTGTTCAAGAGAGTACGACTCCTTTATTATAACAATAAACCATTAGAAGCTCCGTAAAAGCAAGCTAAATAGATTTTATTTAAAAACTTTAACAAATTTTTGGAAGAACATATGCGAACATCTCAATAATAATTTCATTGATGAATTTACTGAAAACTGAATATTTGTATACGATACTGAATTAATTAAAAAATTCTACCCAGAAATAAAGAAATTGAGCGCAAGGCAATGGCAAGAAGTATAGAGAAAATGATGCTTCGATCTACAAAAGAATTTATAAGTTCAATGTGTTCTGTTCTGGTTACAGCAAAACAGCCGACAAACACCCGAAAAAACATCGAAAGAAAGTAGGGGGCTAATTGCAATCTGTCATGCCAGTAAGCTATAGACTTTAACGGAAAAATTTGAACTTTAGCTGGAAATTTTAACTGAAATCAATTAATACTTAAATCAAGTGACCGTGATTATAAAATTGTAAAATTCCCTTAGCCAACAAAACGAACTTTCCGAAATCCGAAAAAGAACAGTATAACATCACATGGTCGCCACAAACTTTTTTTTCGTTGAAATAAAAATAATAAAGTAAAGGCCAGTAAAAGCTCCGCTCAGCTATCTCTATTGCAGTTAATAAAACATAGAATGGAAGGAAAAAGAAAAGACAGCGCAAGTTGAACAATCTTTTTCCATCAGAACTCTCCTTGGATGCTACCCTCTTTTCGCATTCATTTCTAATTTTGACATATTTTTTTCTGTCACTGATTTTTCTTGCATTATTAATTGTTTTTCTGCGCACCTTTTGGCGTCCTCATTTTTTCGATCATTGATTCTTTTTACATCTCGGTCAATGGCTCTTTCAATCAGCGCTTTTTCAGACTTTGACATTTTGAGAGAGCATTTTTTCGGTCATTGACTCTCGCTGTTTGTCCTTTTAACCACGCTGCTCGAGAACTCATAAACCCGCTCTTCGATAGCTCTTAATCAGGCTCTTCAAAGGTCTCGCAAATATATATTTCGGCATTTGACTGAACATGGTGCCTTATAAACTGCCATGCATTTTTTATATAGGATTATGATCAAAAATTTCTTCTTTGCTTCTTCATGCTGATAGTTCTGAACTTTATATTCTTTCTTGAGCAAAACTCTCTATTTATAAAGACATAAAAAGTTTTTTTTACGGTTCTGATTCATTTCAGTGAGTTTCGCCAATTTATTAGCATATCGTTTATATTTGTGATAGACTTTTTTCACAATTTAGGGGCTTCCCAATTGATATTTGGCCTCAAAGCCTCAAAGTTTGTTTTTGATTTAACGTTTATATACGCGGTGCACTAGATCGTAATGGTTAAACTGAGTCTGTTGTTTTTTTTCTCGTAGAACACATCTCATGCATAAAACTTTGGCAAATGGTAAAAACCCTTATAAACATCTTTTTAATCTGAGAAAATGAAACTGAAATTTTCTAAGAACTTATTTCACGCTTTTTTAACGCCTCAGCACAAATAATGCTTTCTGAGCGCAAGTTTTGTTCAAAGATGACAAAGCATGCTGTACGAGCTTTCTGGTGCCAATGTCGATTGACAGTCGAAATGTAATTTTTGTACATTGGTTTTTGATGACGCGATTCTCACAAGTGAGATTGTGTGAATAAACAAATCCTTTAAAAATAGTTACAAAAAATTGTGTTTTCCTGTGGCTGAAAAACTATCAATTTTGAGTTGCTATCTCGCAAGGAAGGAAACGTTTTCTCTAAAAGGACTTGAAGAAAAAGACTTCCCCTGTGAAACACCCAGCAATAAAGACAGCAAATTTTCAAAGCCAAAAGTGCCCAGCTTTTTGACTGCAACTTATAAACCCTTCGACCCCAATTCTCTAAAACCTTCGCCTACTTGTGATTGTGCCAAAGGGTACCCAAAGTGCAAGGCGATGGCAGGGGGTCCAGTTCCTCCTCGGAAGACTCTATCGACTACGGATAAGATTCAGAATTTGACATCGCGGAATATTTCAGGCAACTTTTCTTCTCTTCTCTTTTCGCCAAACTTTGCGATACAATACGATGCATGAAAGATTCATTGAAAGGGGTGTGTCTAAGCTCCTAAGATTTTATGGATTTTCGGCGGCCTTCCGGGATGAGGTCGCCGATCCAAGACAGGTATGAGCTAGACGCAATTGCGTCGAGGACGGTGGGGGGGGGGGGGGGGGTAAAATATTTGGAGCTAAGACGCGCCTTTCGATGAATCTTACATGCATCGCTTTAATAAGAAAGCCAGGCTCAAGAAGTACTTGAAATCATGTGGCACTAAAAAAAATTTTTCAAATAAAATTTATCACCTAAGAAAAATTTTCGCAGTCACATGCTCTCTAAGATTCATAGCCGAAGTCACTAAATGGTTCTTCAAAACATTACAAAGTTGTTCTTCCTTCTCCGCTGGCAGACTTTTTACTTGTAAAAAGTCTTTTGAAATTCGTAAAAAAGGAATACTGTAAAGATTCGTTCACTTTGTGTAATTTAGGCTGTCTGAGACTTTTTTAATGAACGTAGTGAAAACACAGAACTGTCTTACCCCAGCTCGGAGGGTTATCTTCCAAGATTTTGCAATATTTTTTGGCAATAACGGATATCTTGCAAAATCTTGATTAGGAGGGTTATCTTGCAAGATCTTGATCTTGTTAAAGATTATTCTTGTGATTGACTTTCTGAAATTGCGTTGATCGTAATCTTATCTTCTGAAAAAAGAAAATTACAGATGGAAAAGTTGCATCAGATTACATTCTGAAAACGCGACTTGATTACAAACTAAAACGTCTCTATGGTTTCGAGTTTCAACCCGACTACATAATTCAGGACCAATTTAACGACACTTTCAAACTTTCTGGAAAATACTTGGAAGATTTCTTCACTAACAATACGTTCATCACACCAGTTTATACCTCAGGATTCCAGTGGCATACGTTTTTTCAACAGCTTAATGGAATCGTGGATTACATTGTTACATCCAGTAATGTGCAATTATGGTGGAACAATAATGCTTTACATGGATTAGCAAGCGTTATTAGCTCATACAACAATCTCCATTTAAGATACAGGCTCTCAAAGACAGGCGCTAAACTTGATGAATACGGAATAAAGGGAAAAATGTTTCCTCCTCCCCCATTAACAAAACTTTCGTATTTGAAAAAAATCGGTGAACAAACTAATGCATCTTGAATCACAAAATATGCGTTAAATTTAGATGTGAAATTTTTGTCTATAAGATTAACGGTTCTTAGCTGTAAATCCCCCCCCCCCACACACACACACGCACACACATTCAACGCTAAGAACCGCAATTCTTCTACTTATAACCAATTTTTAGAGTTGACACTGCGACCCGGGCTTGCACTAATAATGGATTGCAGCAACTAGTAAGAGATGGTGGTACTAGCAAGTAAAAATACTTTTATAATTATAATGATGTATAAATAGCAAATATAGAAGGCGTTAATAACCCGGGGGATGGGGAGGAAATATTCCTGAACAAAGTCGTACCTGCATCCGTTCAAAAGATCGTTCCAGCAAATTTCAGACGATATTATTGCGGAGCAATTCAATAATGTCATTTTGGCTATTTGGGTAATATTTGGTATGAGTTTTATAGCGGCTAACTTTGTACTCTATCTTGTGGAAGAGCGAAATACGAAATCCAAACATTTGCAATATGTAAGTGGCGTGAACCCGACAATTTTCTGGATCACGGCTTTTATGTGGGATTTATCCAGTTTTCTGGTTTCGGTAATTTTGTGTATTATAATTTTTCTAGCCTTTCAACAAGACTGTTACGTTAGTGCTGATAACTTTCCCTGTTTAGTACTGTTATTACTATTTTATAACTGGGCTGTGACACCTTTGATGTACCTGGCAAGTTTTATGTTTCGAAATTCAGCCACAGCATTTGTTATGATGATTCTGCTGAACTTTTTTGTAGGTTACATTACAACTGTTACTACTTTCATATTCGATATATTCGGCGATGACATGGCTAAAGGAATGTGTTTTCATTCCCCTAAAACAGGTTTCGCTTCCAGAAAATGCTTCCATGAACAGTGAAACAGTCGGACAAGACAGTCCTAGACAAAAAAGGACTGTTTTATCTTGGACTGTTTTTTCTGTTCACCGTAAAACTCTCATTTCTCTCAAGCAAATTTATTCAGTTTCCAGGATGAGGTAAGTTAATAGCCACACCGAGGGGGGTCCGTTGCGGACGAGTGACCAGACCCATCAGATCGAAAAGTGGGTGTCGGTCAGGCCGACCGCACTTTGGCCACCCTTGGCCATACCAAAAAAAACGTTAGTTATTGCTGACCAGACTGAACAGACCATTAGCCAGACCAAACAGACTATATCGAAGGCAGTGGCCGTTCGAAAAAGACCTCAAAGAGGGTGTTATTCACTCCGAAATAGGGGTCTAGGGAAACCAAATTAGAATCAACACTATGTCATCGGCTAGACCAAACATACCCTAGGCCAGACTCACTTCTTTACAAAAGCAGTCAACTCAGCACACATTCGTAATTTTGGCACTTGTTTTGGCACATGTTTTGGATAGACTTCTGTGCTATGATCAGTTTGTATAGCCCATTTAGACACTGGCCGTATCCCACTAACTTGATATCATCTGTTAGATTTTTTTTTAAAAAAAGTAACAGCTTTGATAAAATTAAATAGATCAAGATGCGGATTTTGGACATACAAAACAGTTCCGAATTTGGGAACTCATCAGATCAGACGAAAACAGGCGTTTTGGCCAGACCCAATTGGGGGAATTGATCAAAATTATGTATGTGTTGGCCAGATTTAACAATAAAGTATATTTTTGTTACACTGGCTGTTTGCAAGACCGAATACATCAAAATGTGTTTTTTTTTGTGAACAAATCTATCTGGCCGATAAGTGTCTTTTTCTGGCACCTCATCCTGCGTCACACTGGTGTAGCTGATCTTTTTCTAGTTTTTCGGTGATTTGATTTCTTTTCAGATCATTTGAGCGCCGTAACCTATGCGCTTGAAATTAAAAAATTCAGTTATTATATTGTAAAATTTTGTTATAGTTTTCAAACCATCTTCATTTAGTTGCTGGTTTGGAACTTTATGTTAGCCTGGATTTCTTTAGTTCAACTTTGGCTGTTTGATATTTTTCCAAAAGGGATACAAATGTGGTATCATTGAAATTCTCGTAATTTTTCTACATACAATTAGATTATCCATAAAAATTTGATGATTATTTTAAAAGTAAAACTATTTTCAGGATCTTGGTTTTAAGAAATGGCTTCTTAATTGTGTGAAAACCTTTTTTTGAAATTGTTATTTGTTTTGTCCTCTATGGATTTGAGTTTCCATCTGCACTTGTTTAACAAGATGGAAAACCCTGGTAAAATTTTCCCAACAAACCTAAAAGTTCAGACAAATTTTAAACAATTCTTTTTTGTTTATAAATGCGGATTTTTTAAAGTTGTTTGTTGATTTTGGATGTTGGAATGAAAGCGTACCATCAAAAACTTGCTCAATCGAGGGCTTGAAGTGCTTTTGGATAATAAGACACAAAAATCCAGATGATTTCAAAAATAAATGTCGCGCTCAATATTTGACGGTTGAAATAAAAAACAAACATTTGGCAATTAGTTTTGATTGAGCAAAATCTCTATAGAGGTATTAAATTGAAAAATGTAAATAGAAATTGAATTAAGTTAAAAAACATTGCAGCAATTATAATGTTTCATTTTAAATATTAAAAACTTACAAGTATTTTTATTCATCTTTTTTGCAAAGTAAAAACAAATTGATTCAGTATTTTTTCCTTTGAAAAATATTTTAGAGTAGAGTCATTAGAGTCAACCGAGATCAAACCTGACTCATAACAAATATAGGTTTACAATGTAAAGAGGGATAATTATTTTACTCAATTAGAAGAAATTGCTACTTCATATTTTCCTGATACAGACAGACAATTTTAATGCACTCTTTCTGAATATCTCTGAAACAATTACGTTCATAGTGACCTATGTCAACGTTGACGAAAATTATTTATCTCTGGCTTAATGTTCTAAAAAAGTATACGATAAAGAAATTGAATTTACTGATTGGCTGTGTTTTTCACAAGTGTGGGTTTTTGTCTACACGAACTAATTTTCACGCCAAATTAAGTAATATTATAAATATTTAGATCATATTGATACCTTCAACCGTATGTGTATGATGGTCTAAATAAACTTGAATTCAGATTCAGAAGAATTTTTTTCTGAGTTGTAAACTTGGATATTTTTTCTGTGAATACAATGAAATTTTCCATCTAATTTCTCTATCAACGCAAAAATAGAGACAACTTTTCGTCAAGATATAAATATATCGTGTCAAAATGCCGACAATAAAATTTCACCTGAAAAATTATTATGATGATTGCTGTTTTCTTTCTTTTATTTTCTATAAACTATGTTCCAGCCATTTTTAGATACAAACTAACTTCAAACGAATATTTTTGTTAAAATGTTACTCTACTCGCTGATACTTTACTTCATCAAATTGAGACCCAATTTTTTTTAAACCTTGAGAGAACATTCCTGAAATGTGGGGAATAATAACAAAAACATCTGCCAAGAACAGGCCGCTGTGGCCTAATGTGGTTCTGCGTCTTTTATGCAGAATTCGCAGTCATTGATTATTCTCATTTAACGGCCCATTAGGTGTACGAATTAAAGATTGGCTTAAAATGTTGCCATTAGTGTTTTTTGCTATTAGTTTTCAATGGTATCATTTTGTATTTTCATTTTGTCATTTTCTAAGCTGAATGTTTGGAAAGATTTTCAGATTCACAGAGCAGATGAAACTTGGTGTCAATATTGTCCATAGGGAAATTTGGAAATTCGTGAAGAAATGTAATTTAAGTCAAAGAAGAATTATTTTTCCCTTTTACTGTTTTTTAAACGGCAGCTGCTTCAAACTTGAAATCTAAGATTGGGTTATTATGCCGGGGAATGAAAACTTTTTGCGTCTACAGTCAATGATGTTCTGGTGATCGTGTTTCTGATATTTCCTCAATACTGTTTGGGTCGAGGGTTGTTCGAGATGGCCCTGAACCAGGCAAAGTATGAGCAGTTTTCCAGTTATGGACATTACCCATTCCAGACTCCACTTGAACTTGACAAGTGTGGAAAATTGTTAATCAGTTTATCCATTCAAGGACAGCCGTTGTTTCTTCAAGTGGATAATTTTAATTTTCGGAGAGCGCATTTTCTCAAAAAAAGTTCGAAGAAGTTCCTGTTTGTCATGTTTTTTGAAATCATTTTGTGACAAGTTGCGTTAGGTTACGAGAATTGCATTTTGTGAATTTTTCCGGTGAGTATTATGTTATGTGAGCAGGGGCGTATTGGCACATTTAAGAGGTGAGTATATTAGTCATATGCGTCATTTTCTGCCAATTTCAAAGTTCTGTTATTCCACATTTTGATTATAATCATTTCAAAATAAAAAAAAAATATGAATCTGACAGACTACAAAAAATGGAAGCTAAATGAAGACCATCTGTCATTACCGTTTCTAATAGTCGAATCCAGTGTTCCGGGGATCTGTTTCATGCAGGAATAATTGTTTTTGATCAAAACATAACGAAGAATGATTCAACTCAAGTTGATTGATCCACTTTAAAATAACTGCGTTTCCTGTTGTTATGATTTTGAAAATCTATAGTTTCTTAAAACCGTTATTCTAAAACTTCACTATTGGTGTTCACCTCAGAAACCCCTATTGTTTCGGGAAACACTTG
The DNA here is from genome assembly GCF_964194025.1 of Convolutriloba macropyga. Taxonomy (NCBI): domain Eukaryota; kingdom Metazoa; phylum Xenacoelomorpha; order Acoela; family Convolutidae; genus Convolutriloba; species Convolutriloba macropyga. The sequence goes on along the minus strand of NC_134480.1, from coordinate 35,856,036 downwards.
TTCGAGCTAGAAAGAACACTAGGGCTGAAGATTGGTAAAATTTTATATTAAACTTAACCGTAATTTTGCCAAACTTGAAAAACGACTGGAAATTGCATAAATGTATCGATGTTTTTCCTAGAATGTGTTTTTTGTTGTGTTTTAATTAAGATTTATTTGAAGAAAATTTTGTCGTTTTACTGCTGAATGCAAAAAAAACTATATTCAGGTAAACACACCTGAACTCGTTCAGGTTAAAATTTACAGTTCAGGTGTGTTTCAGGTAACTTTACACCTGAAATTCACCTTCCGAATACCTGAACCCGGTTCAGGTAAATTTACCTGAACTTTTTTTTAGTGCATATCGACATTGAATAACAAGGGAGGTGGGGCCAAATTCTCTTCAGTTTTGTAATCGAGTAATCAAATGATAACTAAAGAAAACATTTTTACCTAAATATAGATATAGAGCTTTCCATATATGGTTTTGTTGGTAGTGTTTTTATGCTTTTATAGATAAACTGTCATTCCCATCAATAAATTTGCGCTAACATTATTCAAACTGAAAAATGAGCAAAGAAACAATTGCAAATGTGAACAGGTTTCGTGTTGTTCATGATACTGCTGTTGATTGAGAACAGACACGTGATCAGACGGATGATAAAGAGGAGGAAAGCGGAAAGAAGGTCAATTGGGGAAATGGATACTGCATATGGTGCACCCACCGCTAGAAAGGCAATTGGGCTCAAAAATGTCCAGCTCGAGTGTATGTCAGAAGAGAGTGTAAAAACAGTGTAATTTTTTAAAATTACACTCTTGCACTCTTTTCCCCAATAAATAGGAGTGGAAAACGCATTACGCCCCAATCCCCGCTAATTAGGGGTGGATTAAAGGTGAAACCTCGGCCCGGGTCAGTAGAATGGAGCAACCGACGCTTCTCATCTGGGTCGAAAGACCTCTCTAAATGTTTTAATTTTTGTGTTAACAGCGCGCAGGGTGGGGGGGGGGCAAGGGGGTAAAATTATGAATAAGTGTGGTGGCAGTGGGGGGACTTTTTAGGAAAATGCAGCTAAAGAAGGTTACCTCTGTTGGGCTACCAAGGAGGGTTAAAGTTACGCATTAACTATAATTTTCGGCCAGATCCAGATTAATTGTAAATGAATTGCCTGAACTGATTAAACATAGCTCAGCAGCAAGCTCATATGCGCTCTGCAACAAAAAAAACTGAGGCAGAAAGGGTTTGTTCTACTAATATTTGAACTAGTCGCGGCTTAATATTAATGTATTGTTCGCGGCTTTATGAAAGCTCGGCAAATATTTTTTTTTCGGAAGCAATCTCATCGTTGGCCCTGAGACTTAAACTTAAGATATTATGTTCTGAAAGTTCACAAATTCAAAAAAGTTTTTTTGAGACTGCGCAATTGCCTGTTTGTTCAAGTCTGTATACGGCGACGATCTTTCATTCGAGAGCGACGTCTTTGAAGAGGAGAGAGGCGTGACAGACGGAGATTTTAGCGGATGCCCCGTCATTGTCAAACAAATTCGAAAAGAATTTAGAGGGGGCTGTTGCAACAAACCCTTCACAGCTGTGCGCAGTCTCAGTTTTCACGTAACGAAGAGTTCATGTTTTGGGCTTCTGGGGGTCAACGGGGCAGGTAAAACGACCACGTTTTCAATGCTTACGGGCGACATTTTGCCCACTCGTGGAAAGGCAATTGTGGGGGGCTATAATGTCGTAACGCATTTGAACGATTCAAGAAAACATCTCGGATATTGTCCTCAATTTGATGCTGTTGACATGTTGCTAACTGTTCGGGAAAATCTTCTTTTGTACGCCAGATTGAGGGGAATTCCGAAGAGTATTCGAGAAAAGGTGCACAAGCCGAGCTTCAAGTTCGGAGTCACTTATATTACCCTATCATTACGTCCCCAAACGTACACTTTTGCATAAATTTTTGCCTTTTGTGAACAAATATGACGTTCTTTTGTCACATTTGTCCTCGTTTTGTCTAAAACATGAATTGGGAATAAATGTGACGAATATATCCACTTTTCAGCGACTTTGAACTAATTTTTCCGACTGTCAGTGTTGTCCACTCACGCTTATAAACCTAACCTTAAAATATGGTTGCGGACAATGCTTACATTTTTGCGTAAATTTACTCCACCAAATTGTATGTTTGGCAACATAATGATCCTGATGCTTAGATCGTGTCTTTTTCAGACTTGGGTTTTCTTATTAATAGCCGCACAGCGATAGCTGGGGCTATTATTGGCCTTCTCTTGGTTTTTTGCAGTTAAAAGAATTTGAATTTTATTGGGGCGCTGTCTTTTTTTAAAGATCTGCTCACACATTTTCATGATTTTTGGAGTCAAATTGGAGTAGTAGTTTTGGTCACACCAAAACAAGAAATGGAGCGAAAAAAACGAGTGGTTTTGCGGCGTGAATTTTCTTTGCTCTAATTTTAAAGTACAGTGAGAAACAGATGTTTGAAAAAAAATCGCTTTCTCGCTACTGGTGTTTTGTTCACATGCGGCAATTTCACTATGATTTTTACTCTTTTTTTCAATTTCTTGCATCGGATTTTTTTCTAAAAGGTTTTCTCAATCCATTCATAGTTCACTCTAGTCCTTGTTTTTTTTTTGTTTCAACCCAGTTTCCATTTCTCGCTGGTGATTTTTTGTCCACATGCGGCATTTTGACTGTGATTTTCTGTTTTTTTTTAATTTTTTGATCTGATTTTTTTAGAAACGGATTTCCCAATTTACTCATAGTCCGTTCTAGTTGTAAATTTTTGTTTAGTCTATGAACATTCTTTGAATTGTACGTCAGGACTTGTAACGGCTGCTCTCCTATCAAAGTCAAGGAAAACTTTACACCGCCCAGTTCGTTTCAGCGGTTTCAAATCTGTCCGGATATTGTGGTTTTGCAGTTAACTTTTGTGAACTGTATTATCCGCTATACTGTATATTACCGTTGCATTACTTGATACTCAATTCCTCTTGATACTTAATTGCTCAGCTTTGCTGAATAACAAACTCGTTTCTCTCAGAATAATAAAATAATTCAAATTGAAACAATCATTTTTTGTTGAGGTTTTGTTAATATTCCAACAAATTGTAGCCTCGTAAATTGCAACAAATTGTATCCTCGTAAATTGGCTATACTTCTACAAACTTTAAGCTTTCTGCTAGAAAGATTACAAAAAGAGTCAGAAAAACTGTAAATGTAATTGAACAACAATAATAAATTTTCTAACTTTAATATTAGCAAGTCTCTCCATTGGTTTCAATAACTTCAATGTTGAACTAGAGTAGGCTTCGTTAATGCCAGTAAAAAAACTGACTTTATGCTTTGCACAAAGTTTCTCTTACTTAGGAACTTTGTTCCTCAGAAAGAAAGTTTTGAGAATATCAAAGTTAATTCTCTTTTCACAAGTCAGTGTAAAGCTAAAACTGTACAATCGCTAAAATGATCTACAGAAACAATTCACGATAAGAATTAATTTACCGCTCAAGAAAGTGTGCTTCAATACGAACTGTATGTCAGTTTAATAGGACAAAATTAACGAGTTTCTTCTGATTTTCGGTAGTTTTTCAAGCTTTTTTTATGCTGTTAATCACGTGGATTTACATGTAAAATTCAACTGTTGATTGGTTGTAGATAATAATGTCGACAGAATGTGAACACTTTTCCATAACGTCACTTTTTCAGTGTAAATTTGATGTCATGGGAAATTTGTTAACCATGTAGAAGTTTTGTCGAATATTCTGTATCAATAACAGGTTGATTCGCAATTCAATCGCAAAGAATCTGATGCAATACTGTCAAGTCGTAGTATTGTTTTGCTGGTGGTTACGGTAGTTCGAGTTTGAGTTTCACTTCATGAATGACGATTGTGTACTAATAAAAGTTGCTAAATATAAATGTTAAACAAATGAACAAATCCGCATGGCCTCAGTAGAATGTAGCGTTAAGTTTCGCTTGTCATGCTATTCTAAATTGAGCTGCTTTAAATGACCTTGAAGCGCTATTCAATTTGATTCCTGAGTTATTAAGCTCGGCCGCAATAGGACTTGTCCTGCTATGCTTTTACAATTCAAAGAATTTGAATTGTATTGGGGCGCTGTCTTTTTTTTAAGATCTGTTCACACATTTTCATGATTTTTGAAGTCAAATTGGAGTAGTGATTTTGGTCACGCCGAAACATGAAATGGAGCGAAAAAGCGAGTGATTTTGCGGCGTAAATTTTTTTCGCTCTAATTTTAAAGTAGAGTGAGAAAACGGTGTTTGAACAAAAATTCGGTTTCTCGGTATTTGTTTTTTGTTCACATGCGGCAATTTCACGTTGATTTTTAATGTTTTTTTTTCGATTTTTTGGATCGGATTTTTTTTCTAAGTGGTTTTCCCAATCCATTCATAGTCCGTTTAGGTCTAGTTTTCTGTTTATTCAATGAAAATTCTTTGAATTGTACGTCAGGACTTGTCCTACTATCGTCAAGGTTTTTGTTACGATCATATGACGTCACAACCACTTCAAGTCTGCTTTTTGTTCATTCGTTCATGCAATTGCAACTGAGGTGCGTGCTTGACGTCAATTTTTGCTCTTAGTGGAGCGAGTTTTTTTGTTCATTCGCGTGATTAATTTTTTTAATCACACTTGACTTACCTCACTCTCAGAAATGACCTCCTCAATTTGAAATTGACCTTTATTTACTTTGATTCAAAGCGATAAGATCAAATGGGTTTGTGTGACTCTAAATGAAGGTTATTTGAGAGCAGCTAATATAGGCAGCAAAAACTTATCCAAATTTTTACTCAAGATATAACATATCAGCTTTCAATGAAAAGACGAATTTTTTTGGTCTGTCTTCTTTACTGTTTTTTTTTAGACTGCAGATCTATGAAGCTATTGCGGCTATTTTCTGGCAATCTGTCAGCTATATTTTGGGTCTTTATAATTTATTGATCAGGTTTCAGTATGAAAACGCTTAAAGCTTAAAGTTGAATTTTGTTTAATTTTTGGGCGGGTAACCCAGGATTAGGTCTTCGACCCGAAACAGGCATGGACAAGACGGGTTTCGGTCGCGGAGCGGGGGGGGGGGGGGTGCTCCCGACAGAGAAAATCAAGTATATATTATGGAGAGATTTTTGATGAAAAGGACCTCACAAACTGTTACATGGGGGGGGGGGGGGGGGTGATTTTGGGCAGTCGATTTAATAGAGTGACAACTAATACGAAGAGTTTTCCTTCAGTTTAACTGGTGAAATTCCAAAAAAGACTTGAAGCTCGTCTTGGGTGGTACTAAACTTGGTTATGAAAATGGAATTGAGTATTTATGCTGACAAGATTGTGGCTACTTTGAGTGGGGGTAACAAGAGGAAGTTATCAACTGCAATAGCCCTGCTGGGTGATCCACAGATTATATTTCTGGATGAACCGACGGCTGGAATGGACCCAAAGGCTAGAAGGTAAAATTTCGAAAGTAACTAGCCGGGTTGTTTCACAGTAACTGCATAGTTGAATTTATAGTAACTAGTTGGCCCCCTTGGCAGCCAATTTCAGCCCAAAAAAATGTAATTTTAAGAGTTTTGAGCTGCATTTTCCTAAAAACTTTCCATTGCAGCCGCACTCTTACATCTTTTTGGGCGGAAATATTCGACCCGTGCTCTGATATTGTGCTCAAACAGGAACGAGGGCTTTATTTTGACGCTTGAAAAAAGAATTCGAAACATATGATTTAATTGCTCTGGTTGAACCTCTTCTTTCGCATATCTTGCAAAACTCAACTGGCTATCTTGTTCTACAGTCCTTCGAAAATTCGACTCTGCAAAGTTAAGAGACTTGGATCCCAGCAAGATTAGATGGATCAAAATTGAACTGAGTTGTTCAGTTGGTAAAACAAAATGCAGGCTGAAAACTACTAACACAAAATAATAAACATTATTTATCATCTTGGACACCTTGCAAGTGTGACAACTTGAATGAAGGTGCCTGCAAGATCTTAGAAGATATGCTGGGTTGTTTGGTGCCTGAACAGAGATGTCTTTAACGCTCTTTTTCTTGTGCAGTCGATTTACTTATGGAATGAGTTCGGCGAAAGTAGAGTTGAAATTCATTCGGCTGATTTCGCTCTCGTGGAATTCGTTTGAGTTACATTGCGGAAATCAGGCTACATCCTTTGTACCTGAATTCCACAAAAAGGATTTTCTTTATTTTGTGGAATAGTGGGTAGTGGTACGTTCAAAAACGGAATCTGGTTACCAATTCCAGTGACTGAATTCCACAATTTTGTGACCCAATCCGCCACATTAATTCTACTGTTTGGCAGTTTTTCAAATTGTTTTTTGCATTTAATTGTAATTAGATTAAGTTGTTGCTCACACTAGTAGTTAAAATTGCGTTCAACTTGAGAACCGACTAATATCGGCAATAAATTAATATTAATTCGCTAGAATTGTTAAGAAGGAATTGTGTTACGTTCAATCACGGAATCCGAACTTCGAGTTTTGTGAATTGAATTCCCTTTGTGGAACTCAGTTACTTTTCTTCCTCAAAATAGACTAAATTTGGAATGTAACCGAATCCCTCGACGTTGATGCGAACGCCAGGTTTTAACATAATAAATCGGATTGAAGTTAGTGTTTTCGTAAGATTTGATTCAGGCAATACACCTCTGTCTTTGTGGTGTAACATTGAAGCGCAATAATTGTTTTCGCTAGCAAAAGTAGGTAATTTTCAATTGTCCAATGACTGGTTACTAAACTAAAGGGGAGCTGAGTTTCAGAACAATTCGAGTTAAAGTTCGGTTCTTTCTGATTAACCCAATAATTTCATTTTGTGTTTGTTTTTTAAATATTTTATTTTAAATATTTTCCCTGTTTTGTGTTTTTTTCTTATTATCCTACCTTGCTTTAATCTTTCAGGATTCTCGTCAAAATGAAATCAAACTTGTATTTTAAGATTTGCTTTGCAAATTTCTTATGACAACTTGTCTTTGTTCAGAAGACTGAATGAAAACGAGAAAAGAAATGTTTCTTCTGTTTTGGTTTTCCATGTCAGAAATTTTTGATACGTTCATTTTCCCAGGTTTTGTGTGTTAATTTCAAAACGTAAAAAAAATTAAAAAATTGAATATTGTAGTCGAAATGTATTGGATTCTTGAATTGCAGGATTTTCAAACGTACGTTTTCGAGACCATTCGTTTAGAATTTTCGCCGTTTTTGTCTAACTAAAAGCGAGCACACGTATCTATAATGAAATTGAATGTTTTTTGTTCTCGTCGATTTCAGTTGCGTTTAATTGCAGAACTCATGATACATCATTTGTAGACTGAATTCCACAAAATCGACTTCTAATTTTGCAGAATTGATCTATAATAAATAAAGAGAACCTGGTAACCAAATTCGGTAACTGAATGCCACAATATGGTAAATGAAATCAACCACAATAAAATTCTTAATAAGTGTAACTTAAATTTGCATTTTTGTAGATTTTCTTACATTTAATTACATTTAATTACCTAATTGCAATTTTATTGATCTGTCTTTCGCTAACACTGGGAATTTTCTTACTTATTTCAAGAAAGAGTTCAATCTTCGATTTGGCGGAATTCAGTTGCTAGTGTCCCTCTCAAATTAGTGAAAATTTTGAATGTAACCGAATTCCGTAGATTCAATTAGATTCAATGTTTAACGTAATTAAATGCGAATAAGTTACATTCAAAAATTTACTGAGTTTCAAACCTCCCATTGGAGACCCTTTGTTCGAAAGAAATTTCGAATTGATTGATTTTCCTTTACGCTAATAATAAAACTAGTTGATAGTCCTTTATAGTTAGTAATGAGACGAACATACCCATCTCAAGTGATTTTGGACAATTTTTTCCTCAATGTACATCATTTTAATTCTTCACAAAATTGAAATTTATGATTTCGCAGAACTGTCATGTTAAAAAAGGATATCTGTTAACCAAATGCGGTTGCTGAATGCCACAATTTGGTAACCAAAATCTATCACGTTAAACTTCACAATATGTTTAACTTTGCTTTACGCTTTTGTAGATTTTTATACATTGAATTGCAGCTAATTGTAATTGGATTAAACTTACGCTAACACTGGTCCTTAAAATTGAGTTAAAGTTTTGAGTAATGTCTTGTCTATTACTTATCTCAAAAAGAGAATTCAGGCTTCGAGGTTTGTAGACTGCGTTCCGGGTTTCTTAAATAATCTGATTAGGCTGATTTTGGTTGCTAGTTTCGCCTTGAAAAAAGTATAGTTTTTGAACGTAACTGAATTCTGCAAATTCCTGTAAATCCCATGTTTTAACGTAATAAAACACAATTAAGTCACATTCTGAGTCTGTTTTCACTGAGTTTCAAACGTATCTATTGGATACCTGTTGGTGACATAAGCCTTTTTTTAATGATTTCTTGTGGTTTGAAATCAAACATACTGACAATCTCTTACGTTTAAAACCGACCATACCGACAATTCTTTTCGTTTGAAACCACTCCTACCGTCGATTTTTTATACCCGACCATTTTTTAAGGCCAAACATACCGAAAATTTTCTGTTTAAAAACGACGATATCTGGACTATGGATAGAAATGGTGCATTAATTTATAAGAATTTCTCAGTGATCTTGTAATATTTTGCTATTTGGTTTAAATGAAATGACTAAGGCGTGGTGTGCGATCATTTTCCTTGATGCCCCCTAGGTCGAGGTGGCCAGACCGAAGTGACCCCTGATCAGACGAGTTTCGAGCGCACACATGTTCCCGGTGCGCTCGAATTGCATGGTCTGGAAAAGGCTTCCAGCGCACTTTTGTCTGGACAATGGTCTGGAACTTGTCTGATCAGAGGCCACTTTGTTCTGGGACGGTGTGATCAGAGGCCGATTCGAGCGCACACTAGTCTGACCAGAGACCAAGTCGAGCGAACTTTTTTCAAGTTCTTTTTTACTGACATTTGTTGTCTCTGGTAAGAGTCAACAATAAAACAGCATTCTGATCAGAACTTCATCTGAAAATCTGATGGGTTTGATCAGAACCAAGGGGTCCAGCTGATAAAAACTGCCGGTCCCCTCAAGAAAAAATTTTGAATCAAAGCAGATCAAGACGTTTTTATGCAAAGCTGTCTAAGTTCATTTATTCAGTTAAAAGCATAAATAAATGGCATGCCCAGTAATTTTTTTGATCTTTTTTCTTCGATTTATTTTCATTAGCAATAGTTTCAGGATTGGCTTTTTGTTAGTTGAATATAAGATAAAATGATATATGAATTAGAATTTATTATAACGATATTGAGAGATTTGTTCATGCTAAAAATCATTCTCTGATCAGACTATTTCGAACGCACTTTAGTCTAAACAGAGGCAACTTCGAGCGCAATTTTGTCTGATCAGAGGTGATTTCGACCGCACTTTAGTCTGGGACTATATTTCAAGCGCACTCTAGTCTGGACAATGGTCTGGAACTTGTCTGGACAATGGTCTGGAACTTGTCTGATCAGGGGTCACTTTTGTCTGATCAGAGGCGGCTTCGAGCGCACTTCGAGCGCACAATGAGCTTCGAGCGCATACTTGTCTGATCAGAGGTCACTTCGGTCTGGGACGGTCTGATCAGAGGTCCCACTTGTCTGGGACGGTCTGATCAGAGGCGATTTCGAGCGCGACCTCAACATGGGCCATGTATAAATTTTGCAAGAAAGTGTATGTCTTGATAATTTCTTGCCATGTAGGACCTCGGCAACATTTATCATGCTTTTATTACTGAAACAGATTTCTATGGAAGTGTGTCCTGGACTCGGTGAAAGAGGGCCGGTCAGTTGTGCTGACGTCACACTCCATGGAAGAATGCGAGGCACTGTGTACTACTCTGGGCATCATGGTCAATGGGGAGTTCAAGTGCATGGGAACTACCCAACACCTCAAGAACAAATATGGGGAGGGGTACATGATAGAGGCCAAAACCAGACCGGGCAGGTCAGACGAAGCCGAAGAGTACTTCAGGGCAAAGTTAGTATTTGTTCAGATCGTGGATAATATCCAGAGCTAGAAATCACAAGAACAGTTGTTTCAACCCCCAATGTTCAAGATTAACTGCTAATCTTGGCGGATTAAGACTGAACAAAAGTAAAAAAAAATCAGTGGGTGCTAGGTCGTTCAACTCAATCAATAAATTATCTCTGACCCCTTGCCCTGGGAATCAGCAGGAGGGACAAAAATCTTTTATGATCATTTCGCTTACCTTTTTTAATTTTAATATTCCTCCTTAATAATGAGACGGAAAATTTTGCTAAGCTTGCTAAGTTTTCATGACAAATCTTGACATGTTTTTAGTAAGATCTTGGCAAAATGCCCAATTTCTTGCCAAGGTCTTGGATGTTCGTACATATCTCAGTGTTTTCTTTCAGAGAATCTAGTCAAGATCTTATCTAGGTATCTACCTGAAACATAAGCTATTCGTTTCCCTGGTTATGTAATTAACTGTGTAAGACCTTGCTAATGTCTTGGTGTTAATCAGCAATGATATATACAATACAAAAATCAGTTTTCAATTTAAAATCAATTAAAAATAAGAACAAACAATGTTAAACAAAACCGACTTGGTAAATTTCTTCTTTATAATCTCCTGAAAATTATTGTCGCCAAAAATTGACTCATCATCAAGAAAAAATTTCCATATTTTAGGTTGCCTTCAATAATACTGTAGTATTACGAGAGCCGTTACAAATGAGCGGATAATTAATCCCGCATTAGAGCGAACGTATTTAGGCGCTAATTAACCATTCTTTCGCCGCGCGCTAAACAAACTAACGCTTATTAAGACTACCAGTACACAAGTATTTAAACAACTCAGTTCGACTTATTTAAATAACACAACTTTAGGCCTGGATCTCCTCGCTTATATCCAGGATAGAAAATACGTTGTTGAACGTAGGCGGCCTGTAAAACCACAGTTTCTTTTGATTTAAATTACTTCTGCTTTTGACAGTTGCAATGCAGATCTTTCCCCCCAAGTTCAATAAAGATGAAGCAGATTGCTTCAGGGGAAAAGACAATAGAGTCTCATAAAAAGCCCCCAAGAAAACCATAATTGTTGCGGTTTTAGAAGAGGGGAAAAGCAGAAAACAGGCGCCTACGAAATCAATAATTGATGCTCTCAGCTTTTTAGATTTTTATTATTTTTTGGAGTTTCAATAATTTTTCCGTGAGATAAAAAAGAGTTAATTCTCTTGCCTTCTCGGCCAATAGGAAAATTAAGAAGCACCTCACTATGAACGTGAGTTTGTGATTCGCTCCCTATCGGCCCAAACGGAGCTGAGAGGAATTAATTGTTTCTCTCAGCGAAGTGGGACGGAATAAAATTAGAGAGACAAATAACAGAGCCAGCGACGAGCAGCAGACAACTGCTTCATTTTTTTTGCAAAATAAATTCCTAAATTTAAACAGAAATTTTAGTAAAGATTTCCAACTTAGCAAATTTTCCAACAGAACATACTTGTGAGAAATCAACTGGAAGAAGTTTTCAACGACACAATCATTTAACAACAACACAATCGAGTAACAGCTCAACCCGGTTTAATACTACTCAGTGTAAGCTTGTTCATTTAAACTATCTATTTAATTAATTGAACTTTTCAGCCCCCCAACTACTTTAAATTGAGACTTATAGCACAGACAGGTCTTAGGCATATATCTTTGCCTTCGATTTGTTATATCTTTTGTCAAGTTTGACTGGCATACATAAAGAGATCCCGTATTGTGTGATCTGTAGCAGCCCAGCCAAATTTGATAACTGGTGCGCCCAGAGGAAAGAATCACGCCTGAATTTTTGTTTTTCTATCCGATCGGATTAAAATAGTAAAATAACAACTACCACAGAAGTGAAAGCACACTAATAGACAAACAAATAGAGTAATTTATATCAAATTTACGACCGAAATACAGTAAATTTACATTAAAATAGTAACAGGCAACTGATTCTTTGCTCTTGTAAAATTGTTCTGACCCGGGTGGGGGTAGTCTATGTCCGATTTTTAGTTTATTTATATAACGATTGAAGTACTTTTACATTTTATAGTCAAAATTTAACCAAAAATCATCCCCCCAAAACCTATTTAGCCTAATTTTCACCCAATTTTCATCAAATTTATGGTTAAATTTTAGTATTTACACCTTAAATAACCGAAATTCAACCAGATTCTATCCCCCCAAAACATATTTAATTTGATTTTAACCCAATTTTCACCAAATTTATGGTTGAATTTTAGTATTTTCACTCTAAATAAATGAAAATTATACAAAATTCATCCCCCCATAACCTGTTTAGTCTATTTCTAACCCGATTTTGACCAAATTTATGGTTAAATTTTAGTATTTTCACTCTAAATAATCGGAATTTATACAGAATTTATCCCCACAAAACTTGTTTAGACTATTTCTGACCCGATTTGGACCAAATTTATGATTAAATTGTAGCATATACACTCCAAATAACCAAAAATTATCCAAATTTCACCGCCCCAACACCTAATTAAACTAAATTTTAGCCGATTTTCACCAAATTCACAGCAGAATTTTAGCATTTTCACACTAAATAGCCGATTTTTAACCAGAAATCATCCCCCCAAATCATATTTAGAGAAACATATGTCTAATTTTTACTGAATTTTTGACCAAAATATAGCATTTTCAAACAATTTAACGTAAATTTAACCAGAATTCATCCCCCCAATTAGTGTTTAGTGTAATTTATATCTAATTTTCTACACATTTAAGCACACGTTGTTGCATTTTCACATTAACTAACCCAATTTTGGTTAAATTTAAGCCTTCCTTAGTTGAATATTCACTCTGTTTTATCAATTCCTTGACCCGGGTGGGGTAATATTAATCAAATTTTAACCAAATAAACATCATTTTGACCTAAATTCTCAAATATTAACCAGATTTTAACAAAATTAACGTTACTTTTATCATAATTTAACGAATACTAATCTTATTTAAGCCTTAAAAACATCATTCTTATCCAATTTTAACCAATAATACTCAAGAAAATAGCCATATTAACGTCATTTTTACAAAAAAATTAGGAAATATTAACGAAGTTTTGACCACATAAATCTCAATAAGGCCCTAATTTAACAAAGAATAACGGGTTTTAAACTAAATTTTATCCCCCCAACATAGATTTTTAGCCTGAAAATAACATAAATTGATGGGAATTCCCCAATTTTAACCGGTTTCACAATAAAAATTTCAACAATAGAGGTTTTAAACAGTGCATGGACCAAACTGGAATAGTTATTGTAGAACATCTTAATCTAACAGCAATAGAAAACACTAGAAGGGGTAAAATAACACGGTTTATTACTGACGGATTTACTTTCTTAGCTATTTTCTACGTGTTTGAACATAATTCTCCCGCTGATTTTTGTATAACTTATGCATCTGAGAACCCAAATTTTCAGAATTTACTAACTTTATTGAAAACTAAAAACAGTGTGATCGAGATTCCCGCAGAAAATTTAGCCAATAATTACTTAAAAGAGCGTAAACTAGCCTTTTTAACCCAATTTGTACACAAATTTATCATAGAAAAGTTGTTGTCTCATGTTAAAATACGGTCATTAACAGACTCAAGCACTTAAGAAACAATATTTAAACACAATAATAGCTACAAAAATACTACTACTGATGTACTAAACATCCCGTGCTAAACGTTTTTATACTGTCTTCTGTGTAATTTCATACAAAAATACATTAATAAAACAACAAAAACAATTGTTCTATGTTATTTATATGTCATATATTAAAGTAAACGTTCAAGATCTAAATATAAGTATTAAAGTACATAACAAAATAGGCAAAGTTTCATATTATTTAACTGATCAGAACAGAAACTTTTTATGCATTTACCATCACTCTTCTAGCGAAACAGAGACTGAAATCTACATAACTTACAAGTGGACCAACCCAAATTTTAATGAACTTTTATGTGCTCTAAGAAATCAGAACAGTGTGATAGAATTAGCATAAACGTTATCATCTTGTGTGTGGATGAGCCACCAAAATAAAATTCCCCCGTTTGGTTTACAAATCTTAAAAATCATTAAACCCAAATACATCAACGTTTCTCCTGACGATCCGAGTTTACCAGATAGAGTTAAATTACTTATAAAAACAGAATTTGTCACACAAATTAGATTTTCAAAAATAAACAAATTTCACCAATACTCTGTTGAATTTAAACACTCTGAAAGCACTTATCCTTGGTTATTAAATTTTACCGTTGAGCAAACCGATATTTACTCTTGGGTTGAAATTTTTAGTACTGATAACGGCAAAAACTTTGAATTTAAAATACAATCATTAAACGGTCCTAAACAAATAAAATTCATAACACAAAACAAACAGTTCAACTTTCTACCTTAGTATTAGCGTTTTATTACATAATTGTTATAACAAAAATATTTTCTACACTAATTACCCAAACTAATAATACATTCGTATAAAATATTCTTTTCGTACACTAAAATAAAACATGGCAGCGAACGTTGTTGCGTACCCCGACATAGCGTTAGAGAAATTTACTGGTTTAGACCCATCTGAAGATGCCCAGGAATTCTTTAGTTTAATACAAAGAAAAATCCAATTCTCACTAGGAACAAGAGATCCTGCGGATGCTGATTTGCAAGCAGCATACGACGCTAGACAAAAAGCGTTGTTTGGATCGGTTTTGCGTGGGCCCGCAGCCCAATGGTTTGAAACCTTAGCACCAGGTTTAGCATGGAACGAAGTTAGAAATCAGTTCATTACCCGTTTTACTGATGCAAAGGACAAGTATAGGAAAAGAATTGAAGTCGAGAGTATTAAAAGGCAACCAGATGAGTTGATAAAAAGCTATACACACCGAGTAACAAAAGCAGTTGAAAAAGGATGGCCAGATCCAGATTTTAACAACGACCAGCGTAACGCTAAGTGTATGGAGTACTTTGTAAGAGGATTAACGCCACCTACACTCAAGCAAAAGGCACATCAACGGTTAATAGAAAACCCAGCTACAACTTGGCAACAATTACAGGATCATGTAGCAACTAAAGACTTAAGTTTTTCTGTTAGCAGTGAATTCACGGGTACTGCCTCAAGTAGTATCGACAATAAAATAGAAATAGAAGGGTTAAAAAACCAACTCACAGAAATTGCAAATCTAATGAAAGATCATAAAATAAACGCCACATACAACAACGACAATCCCAGATTCAAACAAAACCAAACTAGATTCTGCAAGTTTTGCAAACGTTCAGGTCACACAATAGCTTTCTGCTTTAAGTATACGGACTTTAAAAACGAAAACCGAAACCCACCTCAACAACGAGAAAAGTTCACAGATAATTATAAACGTAGTAGGAGCCATTCACCAGGTCAACAAAATTACAAATCAAACAATTATGACAATCAAAATTCTAGGGACAGACATAGAAATAGTTATAACCAAAATCAATCCAATTATCAAAACAACTCTAGGTCAGACTACCGACATCGATCACCGTACCCATCAAACTCTTCAAACAATTATCGATCATCTTCTTACGATAACCGATCACAGGAACGACAAAATAACTATCGAAACAACTCTTACAGAGATAACTATAGGCAAAATAGTAGGGATAGACAAAGCAACGGTCCTCCAAGATCAGATAATCGATATCGTGATAGGAGTAGAGACCATGACCGGGATAGGACACCTACTAGACAAAACAATAATACTCATTCAAGAGATAACAGTGAAGGGCGAAGCCCTCGAGTTCACTTTACCAGTGAAACTTCCAGAGACTATTACAATAATGAGAATCACAACGACGAGTATTTAAACTAGACAGGTCTCCGTTCATAAACACTACTGATAACAAAGCAAGTTACTCACATATTTATATTAATTTATACCAATCCGTCGGAGACAAAAATAAAAATAACGGCTTAGAAACACAGTTTTTATTGGACACAGGAGCATCAAGCTCTATAATTAATTACCACACTTATCTTGAACTATGTAAATTACAACACATTGAGATGAAAGCTTCAAAAAATCATACTTTAGCGGTTAATGGTGAGAAACTAAAACTTCTAGGTCAAATTACTTTCAAAACTTCTTTCGACATTGAAGGAAAGTATCAAGTTGAAGTTACCACATGGGTTTCAGCCAAAGATGGTTGCAAGCCGAATTTGTTGGGAATGGATTTCCTTGAATCTACAGTAAAATCTATTGACCTAACCACTCCAAAAATTGATTTAAAAACTTACCCTGAAGTAGCCGTCACACTATCTAGATACCAAACGAAAAGCTATCCATACATTAGCTCTTACAAAATTGTAACTCTTGACCAGCAACTACCATTAGCACCAAAATCAACTCGAGTAATATCGATTAGACCACCGAATGAATTCTTCAGAAACGGAACCTCCTTCGTAATTGGAAGTGAACTGCAAGCTCAAGGAATTTATACCTACAACGTTCAGTGTTTTAGAAAAGAAAAGGAATTACCAATAATGCTAAACAATCCTCAAAACAACAAGGTTGTCATCCAAAGGGTCCTATTGGGCACACTTTAGAAGACATTGAAATTCGACAAGACCCAGAATTTTCTGTAGTTGACAACGTTGCATTCATAAACCACCTAATGAATAGTTACACTAATTGGGATCAAATATTCCATGTTAGTGAAAAACAAGGTCCAAAAATTTCAAAAATTCAAAATTTCTTTGCAGGCAAAACTCCTGAAAAACAAAAGAAAACAGAAAAGCGAAAAAGGCAACAAGATTTTACCAACAACTACGAATTAGAAACAGACTTTAGCGACGACCTCAAGGATCTTAAGCCACAATTAGAAACAACTGATGAGAACATCAGACCCGTTGAACTTCCCAAAGAAAAACTTAACAGATTTGAGAAAACCGATCAAGCGTTTCTCAAAAAATTTGATTTCAGTCAAGCTGATATCAATGACGAAAACTTAGACAAGTTACTGAGGACTTTAACTAAAAATAAAGACGTTTACTCCCAACACAAATACGATGTTGGAAAGATAAAGCAAAAATTTCATGTCAAACTTTTACCAAATTCAACTTTAACCAAACAGAGACCTTCCAAAGTACCATTACATTATCAGGAAAAACTAGAAAACCTTTTGGAACAACTGTGTAAAACAGGTATAATCCGGGAAATGGGTAATGATAAAGAAATGGGATCAGAATTTATTAATCCAATCATAATCCTACCCAAGGGGAACACAGTAAAACTGGTTATAGATGCCCGATATCTGAATTCAATAACAGACCTTAGTCGATATTCATGGCCACTCGAACCAATCGGAAGTCTATTAACTAGATTAAAAGGTAATTTCTTCACAACCAGTGATCTTTGTTCAGCCTATAACCAAGTCCCTCTAACTGAGGAAACCAAACAGCTGGTAAGTTTTGTAATTGGTCCAAAGCAATACACATTTGAACGCGGATTTTACGGCCTATGCGGTCTACCTAACTTCTTCAGTCGTATAATGACTATCCATTTTGCACCATTAATTAGAAAAAAACGAGCTATAACCTACATTGATGACACCATCATGCAAGCGCAAGATGAAACCGAAATGTTTGAAATAATTGACAAGTACCATGAACTTTTAAGGAAATCTGGGTTGAAAGCTCAACCTGAAAAGACTAAATTTTTCCTTAGGAAAGTACAGTTCTTGGGACATGTAGTAGGTAAAGATGGGATACAACCAGTCAAGAAGCGAGTAGCAGATTTAAAAGCACTTAAGTCGCCTGAAAACAAACGTGATGTCATGAGAGTTCTAGGTTGCTTAGGATTCTACAGCATGTACATCAAAAATTTGCATGTTGACTGCAAACCATTTTATGACCTAACCCGCACAGAAACTAAATTTGTCTGGACAACGGAACACGAAAAACTGTTTAACGACATTAAAAACAGAATTAGCGAAGATACTATCTTAGCAATACCGGATACTAAATACCCTTTCCACGTGCATGTAGACGCTTCTTCCATAGGAGTAGGCTCAATTCTCGTTCAAGAATTTCCAGAAGGGAAACGAATAGTGTCTTTTAACTCTAGAATTTACACTAAAGAGGAACAAAAAATGAGCACCACAGCACGCGAACTTTGCGGTGTAATATCTGCACTACAAACTTATGAGCATTACCTAATTGGTTCTCCCCATCCAGTATATGTGTACACCGACCATAAGCCTTTAATGTATCTATGGGGTAGAAGAGGAAAACTCTCTCACAGGTTTTTTAGATACCAGTTAGTAATATCTCAATTTCAGAACTTGAAAATTATTTGGACTGAAGGAAAAAACTTAGCTTTTCCCGACATCCTAAGTCGCAATGTAAAACTTAAAGATCTGGACAAGTATCAACTTAAACACAAAAAGATACCAAAAGACATTAGTTTTTACGACGAGCATGGCAATGAGGAAAAATACTTCATTTTGCGTGATAATGAAAAGGGACCAGCAGATGATTTTTTTCCAATCCTAAAACAAAGCATAACGGGTATCGACAAATTCATTTTCAAAAATGACAAAATGGTAAAGCAAAAGTACGACAATAATCAAAACAGACTTTGCTCAATAAACATTATTTCGGAAGATTTCTCGTATGGTTCATCAATTAACCACTATAGGCGTCACCGCAAACATGAAATAACCCCTGTATCAGAACAGGAGGAAGACGAAACGTCTGATCATTATACAGAAATTGATTCCTACCCTGATGAAGGGATAACCGAACAAAATTTTGACCCAATTTCAGAATTTGAATTGTTCAATGAGAACCAGTCACCGGAATTAGATTTTGACAAACTCTACATTGATCAAACTAATACCACAGACTCGGAATACAGATTCCCTCTAGAATACGATAAAGTTTTTCTCGTAAAAAATAGCACTTGTATAGACAAAACCGAATTAGCAAAAAAATTTCCCGAAAATACAAAAATACAAGATGCAAGAGAACTCATCGATAAACTGACAATCTTCTCTAAAGAAGTTGATTTAAATACATCGGTAATTTGTCAAGAACAATTAAAAGACCCAGTGATACAACAAATTCGCCAATTAAGGACGAACAATAACAAAGATGAAAAGAAAATTGAATTCCGACAATCTAAAGCCATAATGTCATACATTAATAACTTTGAAAAACTCAGTTTCGTAGGCAACATCTTATGTATTCAACAACAAACAGACGAGCCAGATATTGAATACTTAAAAATTTGCGTACCACTGTCATTGTTCTTTAAAGTTTTTCAGTTAGCTCATTGTGAACTGTCAGGTCACGTAGGTTTAGATAAAACACTTGCTAACGTAAAACGATTTTTTTATTGGCCCGGAATGTATAAATGGATTGAAAACCTAATTGCTGATTGCCTTGAATGCCAGAAAAATAAGCAAAAACGGAGAGACCTCCACGAAGCACCTCTCGAAAAGTGGACTGATACAGTCCCATTCCCCTTTCATACGGTCCACATTGATCACAAAGGACCTTTAAATCCTCCATCAAACGGTAAACACCATTGTTTAGTTATTGTCGATTCATTTTCGCGTTTCATTCAAGTATACCCTGTACGTTCCTCAGACGCAGTAGACACCATAAAAGCTTTAGAAAATTTCATCTTGTCTTTTGGAATACCACAAAAACTTGTTTATGATAAGGGTTCGGCATTCATGAACCAAGATTTTGCGAGTTACATTCATGAATTAGGTATAACACCCGCACCTCGAACTGCTTATGCGCCTTGGACTAATGGTAAAGTCGAGATCCAAAACAAACATCTAGGAGCACATTTCCGAATTTTTCTAGAACAAGCTCGAGGTAAATGGGACGAACTGGCACCAAAATTTGCTTTTTCTCATAACACGGTTCCAAATGCTAGTACTGGAATCTCACCTTATGAAATTGTGTTCGGACAAAAACCACAGATACCTCTGCCACTTAAGTTAGGACTCCTACGAAATTCACAACTCACATGCTCTTCCGAGTTTTGCAAAGACCTGCCTCTTCACAGGCATACCTTGCAAACTTCAAAAAACACCGAAATTGACAAACTTCTAAAACCGACTATTAACAATTCGTTGCTTATACGAGAAAACCAATTCAAACAAATATACAATAACGCTTATAAAAAGAGCTTAGAAAACAATAACCGCGCACATAAACATAGAAACAAACACAAATTAGGCAAGCCACTTGAGGTTGGACAAAAAGTTCTAATGGAAAACCATCAAATTGAGTTAGGAAAGTCAAAAAAACTACATGAACTAAGATCAGGTCCTTATACTGTAGAAAAAAAACTAACCAATGTTAACTATGAATTAACTCTAGATAGCAACCCGGCCACCAGGAAGGTCGCTCATAGAAATCACCTAGTCGAGTACTACCCAGCTACTGAAACTATACCAGAGTTAACCCTAGAGTATGGTATAGATAAAAATAATTGTGACACATTTTATAATAATCTAATGACAAGTCAGATGAATAAACTCAATAGTCCTTTGACTAAATTCTCCTTCCAAAGCCCCACTAACACCGAATATTTCCCCGTGGATAATTTCATACGAAGAGACTCCCCTGTGCAGAACTTCGACCCTGACCGAACACCTACCAATTTCGATTCTGGATTCAACGAAGCAAGTTCAGGTGGTCGTAATAACCCACCTCCAGTCCAAACACACTTACCTAGCGGTAGTCGAACAAGAAGTTCAACTCCTTGCCCACAGCACAATTCTAGAATACCTCTAGACCCTAATTTAAGTCCTCTCCGCCCTAATACATCGGAACAAGGACCTTCTAATTTACAAACTTTAGAAAATAATAATAATAATAGGCGAACTTCTAGTCGCTCGGCCAAGCCGCCATCACGCTATCAAGCCGGATTTACTTAACTTTGTTTTAGGTAGCAATAAATCCAGTCAACATTTACTGGCAGTGCCTATTACTACAACTCATAGCCTTAATTCCCGACTTGAAGCGCTAAAAAAGAACAGGATGAAAAGATATCCTTGTTTTGAAAAACTCTATTTTTCTTATTTACTTATAAGTCTTTTCTACTTTTGTACTCTTTCTATAGTTATTAACGCTACTGGACCTCCTTTTGAGGATATTAATGACGTGTCTAACAAACTTAGGGTCATTCATTATGACTGCTCTAAAATGAAAGAAAATAAAATGTATGCTTTAACACAAGTTTCTCCTTGCAAAATTACACCCGAAAACATTCAGATGGTTGATACACATGTAACGCTTTATCAACGGTCCTATCGGACCTTTGTTAAAGCTCTTATGTGCAAAGTCACTGCAATGCTCATTCGTTATAATTGTGGTATGTTTTCCCATTCATCAATTGTACACAACGCTCCAATAATAACATACGATATTATTGTTTCACCCGAACAATGCCTAAATGCTAATAAAACTGGAAAAATTACTGTTACTGAATTTGACGATGATGACATGGAAATTGACATAAAACATGGAATAAAAACTGTCTCCTATAAAAACCAGGGAGTTGATCTTGAAGGTGAATCATCAACATCTTGTGATAATCGTGGTCAAATTAAACACTTCTCTTTTGAAACCCTGATGCAAGAAACTGTACTCGATATTGATCTTAATGACAGAACTGTCTATAACAGTCAAGGACTAAAACTTCCTTGTGCCCTCTCAGAAGGAGGTTGTCATTCGACATCACTCGACCCCTTTGCATACAATTGGGAGGCACCGGAAAATTGTATAGTTACTGAAAGATTTTCACAAAACGCAAAAATGCTAAAACATGAAAACGAACTTGGTAACGTACAGTATTTCATAGTGAGTGATGAAAAACCGGAGACGCCCTATGAAGGACCAGGAACGTATTCTCCTGCTGAAATGGACATAAAAATTAGAGTAATTGATGAAAAAGAAAAGGTGTGTGGAAAACCAGAATTTATTTACAGAACAAATTTAGATTCTTTATATGTTTTTTATAAAGGCGGATTTAATATGAAGACTGGCAAACCTTATAAAACAAAAACTCAACAATTTTTTCATAAACTTCGTGTTGAACCTGACAATAGCCTAAGTGTAAATGGGTTTAATAGGAAGCCTTCAGATGAACAGATCCGAACATCCGACAACGGTTTTGTTGCATGGGAACACTTAGACAAAGACAAGTTAGACTATGATCTTAACCTTGCGGTAAAAATGGATTTTGTCATATATCATAATTACATGCAAATAAAACAAGCATGGAAAGGTTTGGTCATAGAACAATGCGAACTTGATCGAACTCAAAAACAAATGATACTAATGCAGGCTATCCAAAACAATCGTTTAGCTGGATATATATTAACCGGCAACCGCTCGATGTTCTTAGACACAGATGGTAGCATAGGTTGGCTGTACCACTGTCCAAAACGAAACTCACCACTTCAGGTTCTTGAACAGTGTTATGATAGGATTCCTATTCATTATGATGGTAGGACAATGTTCGTCGACCCAATTACTCGACAAACCTACCCCTTTGCAAACGAAGTAGATTGTGTTGGAGGCTACAAAAATGCCTACCAATTAGATATTGATAATGAAAATTCATGGTACCATTTGATGCCAGCACCTGTTCCTTTACAACCGCCAAAAATATTCTCTTCAAGAGTTATTAGTTTTATTCCAAAATTTACCGGTTACGAATCGCAACGTGCCGGAATTTACACACCAAATCAACTTAAATCGTTTTGGGACAATATCTTGCATTCGGAAGCTTCAAAATCTGTTTTGACAAAAATTTCAAGAGAAGTTCTAGAAGGAAGAAGCATAGACTATTCTCAAAAGGATATCTATGCGTCGGCAATGGGAATTAACAGACAAATTTATCTAGATTCTCTTCTTTCACCTACATTTTTTACAGACCAGTTCAAAGGCACTTTTGGAATCATTACTTTTTATCTGGAAAAAATTGGAGTTTATTTTGCTTGTTTCTTGTGCATAAAATTCTTAACTGATGTAATCGTAACAATCATAAGAGCGTTCGAAATCCACAAAATATCCAACAAAACAATGGGTTTTTGGAAAATTCTATTAGGAGCAACATATAATCTTTGTATCTTATCGTTCTTTACACCGGTATTCTCTAACGAAACCAAACCGTCGGCCCCGCAGAACAACAATCATTTTTTACCGCTTAGTAATTACCAACCTTACAGCACAATAGAAAAAATTTACAAATGCGTTGAGGATCAACCAAGAGAAAATAAAATTGATGAGCATTGTCATACAGAAAATAATAAAGTAGAATACCCAAATCTGGCGTCACATCAACCACAACCACAAAATGATGCAACCATTCGAAGTGTGGTGGCACCTCCTTAAAGCTGTTAATAAAAAAAATCATCTTTTTCATAAAAAAATAATTTGTCTCAAAAATAAAAAAAATTATTTGTATTAGACTCTATAAGTTAATTAATATCTTGTTTAGATACACCTCAAGGATGCTATGCTATGCAACCCAAATTCATAAAACAGCCTAACGCTTTATTCATTCGATTTGGACAATACACCGGACAGATATTATCCTCAAGTCTTTCCGATTTAAAAACTACTGTAACTATTAGAGTTGCATCTTTCTACTTCAGTGACATTATAGACTTGGACGTACCGCATTCAAATTTTCAATACTTCTCATTGTTAAGAGCCCTGATTGATGATACAATTACTTTTGTAAACATTGGAGTCGAATACGAAATTGTTTCAAAGCGTCTGAAGAAAAATATTATTAGACTTTGACTTTTCCTGTAAGAGACATGTGTGGATTCCTTCCTTGCTTTTTAATTCTTATAATCCATTTTCAACTATGTAATCGCAACTATGTCTATCTAGCTATTGCCTGCACTCTTCCCCTACTCCGATTTTGCTGCAGTGAATCCGATTGATATATTAACTATAATTATCAATCGTTGTCAATAATCCTCTTTTCAGAAATAATTGACACACCCTTTTTTATCCTTTTTTTTACATTTACATACTTTTATACATAGTTTTGAAATGAAGAACAATAAGTTAATTAACAACTAAAACGCTTCCATTAATGTACTTTTTGTTTCAAGATAGACTCGTTACAATTTATCAAATAAAGAAAACTTTTGAAGAAAATCACGGAGACATTTTCCCTCAAATCGTTATAAATTTTGAGTTTTGGGACACTTGGGAAAACGATACTGTGATTTTAACCCCTCATTCGTTGTATTGGAATTATTTCGTGTATTTAGCACAATTCGACCCTGATAGTCTGCCAAATGAGCTAGATCAGCAACATGATTCATTTAACTAATAGAAACTTACAAATCAGAATCGGAAACCAAAATTTTGAGCTATTAGCCGTATACTATGTTTCCGCTATAAGTATAATGACTTTCGCAAAAAAACCCATGACAAATATTTACAGACTTTTAACTATTTTCATTACTCATCCTCAGTTCGCCGAATTCACCATTTTTCTAGCATTCAAAGAGAACTCGGTATTTCAAGTACAACATCCAATCTACATTGCTTAGGTATCATTCTAAACTATGATATTTGCAGTTAACAATAAATTTGTAGAGTTACAAAAAATTCAACGATCTTTTGATGCATACCCAACTCCTGTACCTACTATGCTAGTAACGCTCAAAGAAATCCAAAGTGAAAAAATTTGTTTAATAAGTATTAATCCTCTTTCAGTTCATTGGAAATTCTTCCTCTTTATTCTAGAAAACCCAAACTGTGTACCTCACAATCTTTATTTTGAATTGCCGAAAAGTGATTCTTCTCAAAACGATTTCATTACTAAAGAATTGGAAACAATTAACAATTAAAAAACAGCAATGATATTCTCATACCAAAATTGCCTTATACAAATTCAATTTTTTGAAAAATCATTTGTGACAACAAAAAGTAACAGAGTTATACCACAACTAATACTCCATTTCGAATATTTAAACACTTGGACTGATGGAACCATCATCTTAACACCATCTTCCCCCTATTGGACATTCTTCATAAATGTATCCCAAGCTTTAAATGGTTCCAAGATCCCTTTTAATTTAGATCTCCTATAATGCTGTTCCACTTTGGTGAGCGACTAGTCAAAGTAGAATCCCTCGAGAAATCATTCATTGAAACTCCCACTGCAGAAATAAAGCCCTGTATAATCATACATTATACTGACTACGAACGTGGATGTGAGGGTTCTACTCGAGTCACCATGGGAATGATGCACTGGGAATTCTTTCTCGCACTCATCGATATCGAAGAGCACTTCCCAGTCAACTTGGGCGCTCTTCAGTAAAGTAATTTGTTTTACATAATTTGCTCTCCAAATTTTTTTTTTCCTCCTTTCCTCTTCTTCATTTTATTCTATCCTTTTTTTTCTGATCAATTTGTTCTTTTCCCCTCATTTCTTTCCAAATTGTTAAAACTAAAATGATTTTGTTTATTGGTAAGGAAAAAATTAAAATTGTTAAAGTAGAAAGATGGTTCAATATTTGTTTCACACAGTATAAAGCATGTATCAAGATAACTTATATGTTTTTAAGCACCGGTACCATTAATCATTATTACATTTATCCAAACGAGAAACACTGGAATTTCTTTTTTGCTATTGCAGATTTAAATGTAACTATCCCCAACGAACTTGAACACCATGGATTAGAACTCGTATACCCGGATCTTTCTAATTTGTCCTTATAATGGGAAACATTCTGAAGATATCGTCTCAACAACCTCAAATTGATACAACCCCTAAAGTTGAATGCCCTGTTTGTTATCTCCCTTGCCGTCAATTCAAAAAATTGCACAAAAACCCAAATGGTCAGCCCCCCCATTTTGCTTGCATTCCTTGTAGAAACGAATTATTTAAATATTGGAACCAACCTAAATGCCCCATTTGCGTAACTCCCATTTATACAATCAGTCATTGCCATTATTTCCAGTGTGATTCTTGTCAAGAAGTCAAAAAGTTATCCACCTGCCACAGTCACTTCAGAGATTTTCACCCAAAACAATCAATTTGTTTGCAGTGTATGACCTTCACCACTACTAAATGCCCCTTATGCAAACAAACAATTGACCCAAACAACCCGTGGTAAAATCCTTGATTCAAAACTACCTTCACAAATTATCCAAAATGTTTATCCCCAAAGTACTTGATTTTTTATTAATGGCCCTCATGATTATTGCAGCAGCCTTCTCCTTCATTTTAACCGTTTTCCTTGTTGTTGTAAGTATTCCTTTCAATTTTTTGATGTTAGTAGTTATATTAGTAATAGACCAAGCAATAAAATCCCAAAATAATCAACAACCAAATCCCCCAACCATACCAGTCCCATAATCCCCTCCAATAACAATCTTTCAAAAATGAATACAATTGACAAAGAAACCAATACTATAGAATCCAAACCGGTCTCATTAATTTGTTTATGCTGCAGACGTGAAACAATTGTTTTCAAGAAATTACACGAAAACCCCCCTGACGAACTACCCCACGTAATGTGTCTGCTCTGTTACCAATATGTTATAAAAGATATGGGCTACGATTTTTGTCCTAAATGCTCTAAATTTAATGTTATCTTTTCAATCTTTAACTGGTTTCAATGTGATATTTGCAAACAAACAAGATTTCAATACTCTGTTGCAAAAACGTTTCATCACAGTGATCATAAGCCCGTCAACTTTTGTAAATTTTGCGTAGAAGATTATAAATTATGCCCTCGTTGCGAAAAAACAACCACATAATCTAAAATGAGTCCAAGAACATCCAAAATTTTACTTCCTTCCCTAGTTTTAATTTTAATCCAATCGATATCCCTAATTCAACTCAGTTTTTACCAGGAACAAGTCACCTCCTTCACCCTAGTTCTGCACTACTCATTGAATTGACAAAATGCAACCCATAACATTGTTTATTCTTCTATTTGTTCTCTTATGCGCATTGGCAATATCCCTTTTTATTAATAACTACCTCCTTTCCGCAATTCGCCAAATTTTCTCCAGATACGGAAAATGACCAATCTAGACCTATCCACAAAAATATTTATCTTAATCCTAATTACCTTGCTTGCAATATCGTTCCTTATTAACCTCATCCTACTGCAGTTTCTCAGAGGTTTTCCTGTTTTTGTATAAGGAAAATAAAATAACAGTCACTCGATGGGTCTTTCACAATCCCTATTCGACGGTTTCCGTTGGTTCTCTCCCCATAAGGACATTATCTGCCCTATATGTTCACGAAAAACCGTT
Organism: Convolutriloba macropyga; assembly: GCF_964194025.1. Lineage (NCBI taxonomy): Eukaryota > Metazoa > Xenacoelomorpha > Acoela > Convolutidae > Convolutriloba > Convolutriloba macropyga. The sequence goes on along the minus strand of NC_134480.1, from coordinate 35,828,718 downwards.
ATTGTAGAAAAACTACACAAGCAATTCCCCAAAGAAAACCCCCACTATGTATGTATTCCTTGCAGAAAAGCACTTTTTAAAAGATACCCAAACCCTAAATGTCCCATCTGTCTTCGACCTTGTCTTCCCGTCCTGATAACATCCTACTTCCGATGCAATTTATGCAAAAAAATGAAAACAGAATTAGGAATAACAAAACACCCACATTTTTCCCAACATGACGAACACCGATTCTGTCGAGTCTGCATAAATAAGCAGAAAAAATGTCCCATTTGCAAAAATTTTTTAGACGACGTTGTCTAATAAACCAAAAACAACTCAAGTACAAACGTTCTTTTTTTTCTCTCTTTTAACTTTTCCTCGGGAAGGGGTTACCTCAGCTTTCTCCAGCCTGCCCCCCTGGCTTTTGAACCAAAATAATTCAGAACACTAACGATAACTGAAAATTTCAAAAATGACCCGAAAAATTTTTCTTTCAGTTCAGCAAAGTTGTCTCCCCAGCTGCACGGGTCGTTGCAGCCGTGTTAGTGTGACGCACGCCCCAAGACTCACACCTCCGGGCAGCGGAGAAAGACGTACTTGTGCCAGGGCTGCCCTCCTGGCATAAGTATAAAAATTTTTTAATTTATGACCCCCCTCCCTTTATTAAAGTTAACTTTGCATTTAGCAAAACAAACGATTTTCTACCAAACTTTATTAACAAATGCATTTAGCATTATAATTTTTAAGTAAAGCAGTTAGCAACAAAACCTTACGAAAACATTTTTACAATAGAATACTTTTCTATATTAGCAATACATTTGCAAACATGAAAAGAAGCCATATTGTGTGATACTAATGACACAGGCTAACAATATCAAAATATTTTAGACCTCAACCACAAAATGAGCATCAAGCACAACCTCTCAAGTGTAATCGTCCCCGCTGCTTCACCATCTTCATCAAGCCAACAACCAACACTACAACATCAACAGAAACCGTCATCAACTCCGCCATTTCGACCAATGCGAGAACAACAGGACCAATATGATCCCCAAAACAACTGGCAAGTCAGTCGCAAACGACCCTACGAATTTCCAAACCAGTCAAGCCATGCTGATAAAGTAAGGAAATTAAGTAATATAAACGATCTAATGACTGATGAAGAAAGAAAAGACACAAAGAAATGCTTGGTGGTTCAAAAAAGCAGGGAGAATGAATTCAATCCTGAGAACCCAAGATTTGTAACGAATTTGAAATATTCACTGAAAACAAAATTCAACAGCTTCAAAATTGCAGATAAGGTCAAGATTCAAAACACTGCCACAGGTGAAGAATTATTTGCAAAAAGTCGTGAATTACCGATCATACCAGACTTCTCACTCCCCGACAACCTCAACGTATGGAGAATTAAGAATAGGAGTGATGAACAAAAAACCTATTTGGTTAGAAATAATCAGTTGGATGTATACGCAAACGTTCCCTACTCCGCAATCACGGCTTTTCCGACGCCATCTGACCATGTAGGAGAAATATCGAAAGAATCTCTGATATCTGAAAATTCTAAGTTCCGCCAAGAACTCTTCATCAAGGAAACCGAGTTACAAGAAGTAACAATAAAACTGGAACAACTGAGAGTGAAATTGGACAAGCAAGAAAAGGAAACAAGCGACGATTACTGGAGACGCCAGTACATAATCTCAAAACAGCTTGACAAGACTGAGGAAAGTAACCTCAAAACACTCAATAAAGCATATGCACGAAAACATTTGGAGGTTACATCAGCTAACCAGAAGCTTGGAGCGGAAAATAAGAAACTCATTGAACAAGTCAAACAATTATCCGCTCAAGTAGATAAACAAAAGAAGAAGAACCGAAAACAAAAAAGGATAATCAAGGAACTATCAAATACAGAAAAGCATGAAGATGGAGACGAAGTAGTGGAAGTGGTTGATATAATGGACGACGGAAACAGTCCAGTGCCAAGCCCAGTCATTTTGCCCCCAGAATTTTTCGAATAATACAGCACAACATTATCGCCCTTTGCGATTAATTTTATAGCATACCATTATCGCCCTTTGCGATTAATTTCATAACTATCTGAACTTGTAGTAACTCAATTATATGTTCCAAACGCAATAAAATTATATACGATGCAATATATTTCTTTTTTTTTTAAATCATTTTCTTTTCTATCTTAAAAATCGGGGTGAGCTGTAGTATTACGAGAGCCGTTACAAATGAGCGGATAATTAATCCCGCATTAGAGCGAACGTATTTAGGCGCTAATTAACCATTCTTTCGCCGCGCGCTAAACAAACTAACGCTTATTAAGACTACCAGTACACAAGTATTTAAACAACTCAGTTCGACTTATTTAAATAACACAACTTTAGGCCTGGATCTCCTCGCTTATATCCAGGATAGAAAATACGTTGTTGAACGTAGGCGGCCTGTAAAACCACAGTTTCTTTTGATTTAAATTACTTCTGCTTTTGACAGTTGCAATGCAGATCTTCCCCCCAAGTTCAATAAAGATGAAGCAGATTGCTTCAGGGGAAAAGACAATAGAGTCTCATAAAAAACCCCCAAGAAAACCATAATTGTTGCGGTTTTAGAAGAGGGGAAAAGCAGAAAACAGGCGCCTACGAAATCAATAATTGATGCTCTCAGCTTTTTAGATTTTTATTATTTTTTGGAGTTTCAATAATTTTTCCGTGAGATAAAAAAGAGTTAATTCTCTTGCCTTCTCGGCCAATAGGAAAATTAAGAAGCACCTCACTATGAACGTGAGTTTGTGATTCGCTCCCTATCGGCCCAAACGGAGCTGAGAGGAATTAATTGTTTCTCTCAGCGAAGTGGGACGGAATAAAATTAGAGAGACAAATAACAGAGCCAGCGACGAGCAGCAGACAACTGCTTCATTTTTCTTGCAAAATAAATTCCTAAATTTAAACAGAAATTTTAGTAAAGATTTCCAACTTAGCAAATTTTCCAACAGAACATACTTGTGAGAAATCAACTGGAAGAAGTTTTCAACGACACAATCATTTAACAACAACACAATCGAGTAACAGCTCAACCCGGTTTAATACTACTCAGTGTAAGCTTGTTCATTTAAACTATCTATTTAATTAATTGAACTTTTCAGCCCCCCAACTACTTTAAATTGAGACTTATAGCACAGACAGGTCTTAGGCATATATCTTTGCCTTCGATTTGTTATATCTTTTGTCAAGTTTGACTGGCATACATAAAGAGATCCCGTATTGTGTGATCTGTAGCAGCCCAGCCAAATTTGATAATACCTTAAATAATTTAAATCATAACACATAAAGACCAAAAAGGATAGTTTTGGGATAAGTGTTTGGCTGATTGGTGTCTCTTTGTTGTTTTTATTCAACTGCTGCCTGATTCAAACTGATTAAGTTTTTGTCGGTAAATCTTCCATGTCTCATTCATAATAGACAAAGGTAAGAAAACCTGCCATGTTTAATCTAAGGTGAAGTTATCTGGGTTTCAACACGTAAACCAGACTACGAGTTCATAGAAATTATCAATTTCGTATTCATTTTTTGTCTTTTCAAGACAACAACAAAATAACAGTTGGTGGAAAAAATATTGAAATAAGTATGGCTAATTTTTCTAATACGCGCATTCACATGAAAAATTGTGTAGTTTTTCTTCACACGAGGAAGATTTTCGCGTGTTAGATCACCATAGACTCATTTTTACACAAAAAATTGTGTGATTTTTTTATCGCACGAGACAATATATTTTAACTCAGGGTGATTTGGTGAATTTTTGAACTTCATGGAAAATCAGAGAGCAGCATAATTTCAGGTATCCCAACGCAATTGTGAAAGAAAAACTACCCACATTAGTCGTTTTCCAAGTTCCTCGGGAGGTAAAAGTTGCCGAAATATTCGCACACATGGAAGCCGCAAAAACTGACCGAAGAGATTCAACTGTATACGACTTAATGAGTGAAAAAGATGGTTCGAAAATGATCGAAGATTACTCGATAAGCCAGACAACTCTGGACCAGCTGTTCATCAGTTTTGCCAGTCAACAAGTTGATGTCAAAGATGAAGATGCAGTACCTCGAACTACTTTATTGCCGAAAGAGAGCAAATTTTTCAGAAGCTTTCCGGAAGTCACTTCTGATCCGAGCCAAGCGCAGAAATACAACGAGTTATACGATTCGAAGCGATTTGCGCAACGCGAGAGCGTCCAGAACCAACAAGGTCCAGATATTGACGTTCCCGGAGCCACTGAAAAAAGTGGGAGCTTGGCCCGGAATGATGGAAACACAGATGGGGACGATAACCCCAAAATGACCCCAAGGGATGAAATAAAAAGCCCGGTTAGTTCTAGAGATGATAGAAACGTGACTGGGTCTCCCAGAAATACAGTTCGGGAGAAGTCGGTTGACTTCGCGGTTTCGCCGAGTTATTTGGGCATGGAGCCTAATAATGATGAGGTAAAGCGAGGCTCAAATAGCTCGAAGTCTCATCAGAAAGTGCGTATAAAACGTAGACGGTCAACAAAGACGAATTCAGTGCCAACTGAGAAAGTTGATAAGTCAGACGAAGAAAAGTTGGCGGATTAGATTAATGCAAAATTAACAATTGAGAACGCTTTTCTGCTTAAAATGAATTGTAGAAATTTGTCAGAAATGTTTTTTACAGGATTTCAAATTTCATTATGTTACATTTTTTTGCCTCACTTCGTTTTGCACCTGAAATTGAATTTGGTAATATAAAGGAAAAGATGAATTGTTTCTTGGTTATATTTAATAGCCGCAAAGCGATAACTTCGGCTAATATAGGCCCTCTCTTGTTTTTTTACGACTCGAAGAGGAGTATTGGTTTCCTATCGGTGTTTTTACAATTCAAAGAATTTAAATTTTATTGGGATTTTTGTGAGTTTGAGGTTTTTGTGAATTTGAATTTTATTGGGATCTCTTCACAATTTTTTATAATTTTGGAAGTAAAAATGAAGTGATGATTTTGATCACGCCCAAACAAGAAATAGAACAAAAGAGCAAGTAGCTTTGCGGCGTAAAGTTTGTTTGCTCTAATTTCAAACTAAAGTGAGAAGACGTTGTTTGAACAAAAACCACACGCGGAAACGCAGCTCTCGCGTGTGGTTTTTTGTTCACAAGCGGCATTTTTTCAATGATTTTTACTGTTTTTTTACGTTTTTGTGCCTGATTTTTTTAAAATTGAATTTTCCTTTACTTTGTCCATTCTAGGTTTAGTTTTCTTTTGTTTAGTCAATAAAAATTCTTTGAACTGTATAAGACTTGTCTTGTTTTCTTTTTTTCACAGGAATTAGTTTTCTGCATGCGGAATTTTGACCGAAAACCTAAATTGGGAAAGCTGTCATGGTGAACAGAGTTTTGCTAGTTGCTAGGCGAGCGTAATGTTTTCTCCATGCGACATTTTGACTTGATGACTTTTTGAATTTGAAAATTTTTTGACAGATTAGCGCACACAGTAAGTCAAGTTTTTGCCATCTTTCGCCCAATTGGCCTGCTTTTTATGCTAAATTCACCTAAGAATAACTCTAGATATTCGATGGACTTGCAGTCTGTTATCTGGAACAAATTTACTCCCAATATGAATTCTGTAGAAAACTATGAAAATGTTTTACTTAAAAAATTCAAAAATGACAAGTTAGCTGATTTTGTCAATTTTGGCAGTTCTTCCGTCATTTTTTGTGACCTTGAACAGTTTTTCTTCATCTCCATCTGCTCTAAACAGGGTATAAAGATTTATAGCGGGAGTTCTTAATTTTATGCTAGTTATAAACTTCAGCAGGTGTAAATTTTTCAGATGTTTACCTAAATGTTTTTTTTCCGAGCGGACCTAAAAATCATAGGAGCTTTTAACAATTTACTGTCGTTCATTTGTTTTTTGAAGAGTAAGGGAGAGCAAAATTTTAAGTTAAATTTTTGCTTCTGATGACATTTTTTTCTAGCATTTTGTCAATTTAGCGTGAAGGTAATTTTTTAAAATTTTTAAAGCGACTTTGCTGTTGATTTTAACTAAATGGTGAATCATTTACCTAGTTCAGATGGGTGGATTGTGAAGAAGCCAATATATTGGCGAGCTTAATATAAATGTTCTCAGATGGGTTTCAAATTGTTTCGTAGAATGTTCTGTTAAGTTCTTTTAGCTGTAATTTTGAGATGAGTAAACAAACTGTTAGTCTCCCAATTACATTTGAAATTCATAGGAATTGTTCTGATAAGTTGGTCCTTATCAAAGCTAATAAATAATATCTTTGACTGCTCTGTTCCCAAAGATTTACGAGACGCATTGTTGTTTTTTAGCCGTGCTTTTTGTAGTTTTTGGTCGTTTTCCTTTATTGTTTTTTTGGTAATATTTTCATGTAAACTATTTTTTAGAAGTATCTAACAAGAAGTTGAAAATAAGGAAAGTTTTAAAGAGTCCAAAAGCTATGTTCAGGGATAAATTTTTCAAATTATTTAAAATTTTTTTGCTAGCCTGTTTTTAAAATCGATTTTGGCTTTTAGCTTTTTAGTTATGGCGCCAACAATTTTTTTCGTACGTTTTCTCCTTGAAATTCGAAGAAATTTGACAAGGTTTAGAATTCTTAGAGTTTTCTGTTTTGAGTTACCAGGCCACAATTGCTTTATATCATTTTTTGTTTACTGTTGTTGATGTTCTTAGAGCCTGGGGTGCAAAGACTCTGCTAAAAAACTATTCAGCCCATTGTTGCAGTATTTACAGTAGTTTATTCCATTTGGTTTCCATTGAATTTCACTATTACTTTCTTTTCACAATCACTTCATATTTGCCCTGTTTATTCGTTCATGCAATTTTGATTGAATTGCGTGTGTCACATCATTTTCATTCTTTAATCAAGCCATTTTTATTTCTTCGTGTGATTAAGTTTTTGATCACGCGTGGCTTACTTCACTCTCAAAAATAACTTGATCTCAAATTGATTTTTTTTTACTTTAATTCAATTAGATAGGGTCAAGTGAGTGTTTGTCAGTCTAAGCGATGGTTGCCTAAGAGCAGCTAATACAAGCAGCAATAAGTTATGAAGATTTTTGATCAAATTATAAGTTCTCAGCATTTAATGAAAAGATAGTTTTTCGATTTTTTTTTATTATTGCAGATATACAAAGCTACTGTGGCAATCCAAAACCCCACCTGATCTAGAAAAAACTTTTTGCTCGAGTACGCATTTGTTTTTCGAGTTTTTCGTGGGAACTCGACTCACAAGCACGCGAGATTATAGGATATAATAGCAAAAAATTTATCTGAAACAATGCAAAATGTGTGAAATGGCAGCAGTATCGGTAAATTCTTGTTAATTTAATGGAAAACCATATGATATGCAAAAGTAACCTGTGTTAATTCCTCCTGAAGAATTGTTTCCACTTACGTTGCAGAAGCTATTTTTGCTCAAATAAATTTACTCTCAAAAATATCTATGTTACTTACAAACAAATGTAGCTTCTGCAGTTGAAAGTGGATGAAAAATTCTTCTAATCCCAAATTTGTTCTGTAATTATCTCTCAAATCCTTGAATCTCGCAGCACTCGCATTTCTCTGACTTGCATTTGTCTCATTTTCCTTTTAGTACTATTTGCTTGAAATTGTTGAAAGAAAACCGACCGTAAGGGAACCAAAATTTGAAGTCCACTGTCATATGTTATTATACTAATTTTAGTTACTAAGCCGATATTGAATTGGCTTCCACAAATGGAAATTCAAAGCTGGAGATCTACATGACCTGTTGAACCAGCAGAGAGGCATTTCAGTTTAAAATTAAGTTTAAGAAACGACTGAAAAATACATTTATCTAGGACAAAAAAGTGTGAAAATAGAATTAAACCAATCTAAACCATCTATTTCTAACGCACAAACAATCAGAATTCAGAAAACGGAGAAAACAGTAGATGAAAGCCATAAATGTCGCCCTTCAGTCAGATCAGACGGCAAAGTTAGAGTCAGGAAACATCGATCATCAGAAACAGCTGGCATAAAAGAAGCAAACGCATAAGCTTATTTTCAAACTTCATCTCAAACGAAGCTGTATCAACATAAGATTCTCTTAGAAACAAAGCTGCACGTTTTATGTTTTCATGAAACTAAGATTCGTTGATTTGTTTTCTATTACAAACTCTTTATATGAAAAAACTAACTATTAACGTCAGTGGTTTTTGCTAGCAATTCTATTCAGATTTCCCATTTTAAGGTATTAGACCCAAACGACTTCTAATGACACCAATTTTGAGTTCACATGGGGTTCATTTTGAGATCGAAGTGCATAGTCTAGGGAAAAAGTTTGAGGACACGTAATTCAGGACAATGGTTTGCGCTTAATTTTTACGGTGGCTGGATGTTTTTCTTTCTTAGGTCTGCTCAGAGCCAAATTTGAGTGCACAAATCTCGGAACATAGGAGTCTTCACCTCAACTTTTCACCAGTCTGGTTTTGTGCAGAACTTAATTCAGCAACGAAATATCAGTCGGTCGGAACGCTTTAAAAGCTCTATAAGTTTCAGCTGCATATATATAATTTTTACAACATAGTATGTCTTGCCATGACATATGGTTAATCTTTCTCTTGGTTATCTTGCCACAATCTTGCTTCTTGATACCCATGCAAAGATCTTACAAGTTTGTACAAATTTTGATTTTTTCATAGCACGTACCGTGTCAATATTTACCATTTTTTAGTATGTGTCGTATTGAGGTGTATCAAGTTTTGGTTCACTGGGCTAGCTGCGCTGTTGATAGAGAAAAGAAACGTTTGTTTGGTTGTCACAAACACAAATGATGCCAATTAGGTAGTCCCCGTTAAGCCGCCTGTCGAAGTTGCTGATGGTCTTATAGATTCTGCACTGTGTGTAACCAAAACAGATGATATTTGCTCAAAGTTCTGAAATTTCACTGTGCAGAATTATTTTGTGCTCTCGTCATCATTTGTGGCTGTCAGAGAAATGAGAGCCAAACTGTTTACCAGACTTCAAAGAAAAACTCCATCAGTTTTCGCGGTGAATCAGGGGCAGGATGACGGTTTTTAACGTAATCGGTTGTAATTCAAAAGATCACCAGCTGCATTACCGCTCCGAACTCAATGTGTAAATCAGCGAGTAAAATTATTGTATTTTTCTCTTGTGAAAAATGCATCTCATGTCATAAATAATTCTACAATTTCTTTCTGTGAATGAGCGTGTCCTGAAAACAATTGACTTAAATAGGAGGTTCTGTCTGCAATTTTTTTTCAGTTGTTCTCTTGAAAAGGTCATATGTTCAAGTATGTTCCAATTTCTTTGAACTCATGGTTCGCAATCGTGGAATAGCAGCTCACATCAAGAGTCGACAAAATATACAGAAGAGCAGGTTGTTACGAAAAGATAATTGAATCTACAAATCAGAGGTTCAACGCACGTGTACAATTGTTTGGCTCTGAGAAAAAATGAATTTGATGAAGCCGATCTCATTAAATGAATAAAAAATTAAATCAGAGACCAATATAAACAGTGAAGTCAGAACAGCATGAAAAGCAATATTCAGTGTTTCATGCAATCACGGCTTCTTTCTATTGATTTGTTCATACTGGCAACATATTTAGTAACTATTATTGGTACCTGTTTATCATACATGAAGTGAAATTGAACCTCAAACTTGAACTACTTTCAGTATCACCATTTCAGTATTCCGACATATGAACGGTTTGAGAACTTAATAAATAAATCGCCTCAGATTCTATACGATTGTTCCACAAATCAATTTTTTTGTTGACATAGAAAAAGTGACAAAATTTTTGTACGTTTTAAAACTTCCTATGACATCAAATTTACACCACGAAGCCGAAGTTATGGAAAACAGTTCACATACATAGTCATGTTGAACTGACGTACATTGATTATTGAAGCACATTTCTTCAGAGTTAAAATTGTTCCTAATAAAGGGACAGCTGCTTGGTTTAAACAAAGCATACATTAGTTCGACATTAGTGGTTTTGAAACCAGTAGACAGACTTGCTAACTTTAATGTTTAAATACTTTATACTGTTTTGAGTTAACTTTTTATATGAGGATTGAACAGATTCAAAAAACACTGGATTTTCCGAAGTTTTGTTATAACAAAGACAAAAGAAATGCTTACACCCTCTTGAGTCGTCATAGAAACTATTAAACTTTTTAAGGTTATAAGTGATAGACAATGCAAATCTTATTAAATGAACATGCAAACGCGCCAATTTATGTTGTTGTGTTACGCTTGTTCTGGGTCTTTCTTGAACTTTTTCAAGAAAAAGTCTCATGTTTGGCTTTGGCAGCATGATGTTTTGTCCGAAAGTTTTTGTGATGCAAAATTTTTTATTCCTTTTGATTTCATAGCTTTTTTTAATCTTGAAAAATGTAAATTTAAAGTTTTAACTACAACAAAACGTTTGGTTAAATATTTACATTTTAAAAATTGCCTCGTAAATATATGAATAGTTTGATTTTTATACTTCAGTAGAAAAAAATCGTAAAGCCTGTTACTTGTCTAGCTATTGGAACACGTTCATGCAGTTTGACCATTTCGCTGCTTAGTTTTTCCTTAAATTTATTTTTAGTTTTTTCTTTTCGGACCTCAATTGGTAATTTATTCCACTTCTTAGAAAAGTTTCTTATCAGTGACCTGTCACTCCATTTGGATTGGCACATATTCTTTGGGAAAAACTGGACAGTTCTGGAGTTTTTGGTCAATTTGTATTTTTAAAAATACTGAATGAGGAATTTTTGGTTTTTCGACTGCTCTCTTTATATTGTGAGAGGAGACCAAAAAATATAAGAAGACAAACTTTTTAAATGAAAAGCTCTGCTGGTAATATTTTGTTTGTCAATAAAAGATCTCTTGCACTGTCAAACTTTTTGCGCAGGTGGCAAACCTTTATTCCCCAGTTTATTTGTCTATTAACGCTCTGAAGTGACATAACCGACAACGATTGGAAAAAATTCACTGAAATTGAGATGGGACAAAACAAGTGATTTAAAAAGACCGATTCCTTTCTACCACGTTTGAAGTGATTCAGTCAAATGTTATGAGTCATAAATTATTTACCGTCATAAATTATTTACCGTCATTTGCACAAACTATTATGTGGGCGTCTGAATCGTTGACTAATTCAGTTACATTCTTTGCAAACCATATTATGGCCTTTTAAGTTCAACTTAGAAAAATCTTTGGCTACGATCAAAACAAACAGGTTGAAATCAGTAAACAAATTTGAACCTGGGTTGAACTAAAAACAGGTATTTAGATAATGCTTCATGAACAAATTCCCAAACAATATGAATTAGTTACCTTGACTTATGCCATAATCAAGGAACCGATTAAGTTTTATTAGGTTATCAAAATAAACAAATTATGGAATATGCTGAACAAACGCTATTCTACTGAGATTTCAAAGTAAACATTTTCAAACTCAGATTACTGAAAAGAATCATTTCGGTTCATTTACTTCGCAAATCGATTTGAAAACCGGTCAAGTTTTTTTCATAATAAAAAGATTTTGAATATTTTTTTTGCAAAATCTACGATGAAAATTAAACCTGAAGTGACGATAATTAGAATAGTTTCATTTCTAGCGTTCATAATAGTCAGAACAGAAGCAGAGTTTGATTACGGGCGATGTCCTAAAAATATAGACTCAGTTCCAATTTCTGCTCAAGATGTGAACGGGAGGTGGTACGAAATAAAGAAGTCAAAGAAGTCTTTCGGAGGGGGGAAGAAAGAGACGTGCAACTACTTTGACTTTAATCTCTCCTCAGATTATTTCGGTTAGTAGAAAACCTTTATTTCAAACCAGAATGCATTTGCTATAGATATTTATTTTTTTTGCCATAGAAATATTCCCCTACAATTTTTTTTCTGAACAGAATAAAAAGTGACATGCTCATAATCTGTTCATAGTAAATTTTCAATTCTCTATCTACTTGTTTTTTAAATCTGTTGCCAGATTTTGAAAGTTTTTGAACTTGCTACAGAAGTCTTAATATATTTGTACTTTTGATGACTCTCATCAAGAAACAATTTTTTTTATCAGATTGGCTCATGAATTATGTTTTTATGTTATGTTTTTATGATATGTCTAAATAAATTGTTCAACGATCGACATTTTTTGTACTAAGCCTTTAACATTGATGTTATTTGTTTCAACTCAAAAATTTATTTGGAGTTAGGAACTTTATGCTATGCTGGGTATTTTGATTGGTCAATTTTGACCAATCGATACTTCATCGACAGATACAAAAGGGGTATCATTGAAAGGTTCTTGAAAAACTGAATCAATTGTTGAAAAGATATTTAGATTTTTTGTTTTTTTAGAGATAAAAAGGTTTAAAATTGTCAAAATTTCCCCCTTTCGCTATTTTTGACAATATTAATTCGATTAAATTTCGTATAAAATTGTCTATATAATTTGTGTATTTTTGTCTGGATAAATATATTGCTTTCTGGATAAATTTACTTGGTCCTGGAGATTTTTTTAATTAACTTACTTGGTTCTTGAGAAATAAAAAAATTTTTGATCGTTATTTTAAGTAAAATGCTCTGAGGAGATGTATTTTTTTAATGGGATCTTCGATTTCAATTGATTCAAATTTTTTGAGGAAACCTCAATTTACAACTTAATCTTTACAACATTTTTGTGGTTTAGGGGAATCTTACTTTAATTTTAAAAAACTCGTAAGTTTGATAGAAATGGCCGAATTTTTTAAGCAAAAAGTGTACGTTTTTTTTGAAAAATTTCGAGAAACAAAAAAAATTCAGCAAAAATGTTTTTAAAAACTGCTCACTGAGCTCGGAAACCGACGCTGTAATATTGACCAAAAATCCCGGAACCTTCAATCTCATTTCATATATAAATACAACTGTCATCTTCAATTAGTAAGGTTAATAACCTTATTTTGATGAGTTTAAAAAAACTGGGCGTATATAATAAAAGGTAGGATATAATAAAAGGTAGAATGGCACATGCTCTGTAACTGGGCGTGCAGAACACATGGGGGACACAAACTAAAAATATTCGAAAAATATTTCAGACTGACTTAAATAACACTGATAAAAATTAGAATCGGACTGAGTTTTCATTTCCGTAATTAGCTGATGAAGAAAGAAGTATAAACTGCAGCAGTTGCTCTATTTTAAGCCCTGCCGTAGTTTACCCTAGTTGATAATAAATGTTTATCTTGTAAGATCTGGCAGGACTCCTATGAAAATTGTCTTTCATATCGTGCAAGATCTTGCTAGACAAAGTTTGCAGTTTTTTTTGCAAAAATCTTGCAACGTAAATTCTTTTAAAAGAAATGAAAACAAATGATTAAGACAGTGTAAAACGTGCAAAATTGAAGAATGAAATGTAACTCGCAGAAATATTCGGATCGAGAACGAAATTACCCATGGGCTGTTTTCATTTTATTAGAAGCGTTTGTTGTTTTTCAAATTTTATTCCGCATTTTTTTTTCAAGTTTACCTCAGCACTGATTATTGTTCCGACCCACTTTTGGCCGATCGATATATTCATCGTTGAAAAACGTTAGTAGTATCACTGAAAAGCTCGTCCAGCGTAGAATGCGAAATTAAAAAGATTTTTTTGAAATTCGTTTTTTTCGACCAGTTATCAAGGTTTAAAATTTTGTGTGAACACGCGATGTTTGGCGTGATTTTGTTCACTTTTAGAGGAATTTCCGTTCAAAATAAGACCTTTTCTGTAAAAAAATATTAAGTCAAAATTACATTTCACGACACAAAATTAATCAATTTTTTGTTCCTAATATGACAAAAGGCGATAAGAAGACTAGTTCTGGTCTCATAGGAAAGTTTACTATGAAAAAAATCCGAATTCTAAGAGAGCTCCTTTTTTAGAAAACGTTTCATATTTTTTTTGTTTTCTTAAGTCACCTAGAGGCTAGTCACTTTTCACATCGATGTTGCGTTAATGACGAACCTCATTTACAGTCAAATGAAGCCCAATGAACAAAAAAGTCGCTTTCAAGGAATCGCTCATGTTCTTTTTGGCTTGGACTCTGAGTTTTCGTAACATTAATTGAAATTTCATTTTCTTTTTTAGGTTTCACAAAATTTTTGGAGTCCTGTGGTATGGACTCGCAGACTAAAAGTGCAACAGGTTTCGTAATGTGCATTAACTGAACCTATCTAGTGCTTCAAATGGACAGCTAATGGCTGTTATGACTTTGAAGATATATTTTCGGAAACTTTTATCAACACTAACCAATCATAAACTTATTTTCGTGAAATATAAGTCAGTCTCATTAATTACAAGACGTTTTTCTTTCCTACTTCAACCAAAATTAATCTGGTTAGCGTTGTTGTCTTTCTAACTGTTCGTCATTTGACTTCAATGTCACAAGATTTCAAAAAAAAGTTTCAACATTTTTGGATATTTTTGTACTATTGGCCCTTCTTGAAATCTGAACTGATTATATTTTTATTGATAGCTCCCATTGGCTTAAAGATGACGTTAGGATGATCATCATACATAAAGTTTTCCAGAGAAAGATGTATGGTTTAAATGATTTCGACACTTTCTTTTCCCACTTTTCTACTGAATTTTTGGTTTTTGCCTATACTTATGGTTGTTTTCATAGTCATAAAACTTATTGTGATCTCTTATTGATAAACTACGCTTGACAATTATCCTTGTCTTTCTATTGGGGCTTAAGTGAGCGTATTTATTGACATCCGTTGAAAGCTATTGAATTTAATGTCTGTCAAAACTTTTAAAATACTTTTTCAAATTTTTTTTAACATTAACCAACCGTAAACTTATTTTCGTGAACTCTAACTCTGTCTCAGTAATGTAAGGACTCTTTTTCTTTTTACTTCAACCAAAATTTATCTAGTTAGTGATTTTACCTTCCAACTATAGGTTTTGACTTCGATGCATTAATTTCATTATTTTTTTTAGTTTCAAGATTTTTTTTCGTAATTCTGGTTCCTTTTGAAATCTTATCAAATTATCTGAATATTGATAGTTCCCCTTGGCTTAGAGAACACGCTAAATGGATCATATATAAAGTTTTCAGAGAAATATTTATCGTTTAAATGGCCCCGACACTTTCTTCTTGCACTTTTTTAATGAACTTTTGGATTTTGGCTGTATTTGTTGCTGTTTTCATAGTCAGTGACTTGTTTCAATGTCTTTTTGATGACTTATGAATTAACAACATCGTTTATCGTTTTAGTCCCACTGAGGCATAACTTAGCGTATTCATTGGCTTCCGTTGAAACCTATTAAATTTAATGAGTGGTATTTTAAATGAGTGGTATATTTGTTTCTTTTTCTCTTCTTTTAGGACATTCGGGTAGTAACAGATCACAATGATTTTCAAATGTGACCCAAACAAACTCATTTAATTTTTCAGTATAATTTTAGCTGAATTAAAATAAATAAAAACTGAAATAGAAATACATAATATTCAGATAATAGCTGTTGATTTTAATGGCTCCAATAATTTGTGTTTTGGCATATTGTTTGTAATTTTTGAATTTTTTGTATCTTTAGTCCGTTCCCATGGTTTTTCTAACCCAAGACAGGTCCCATTGGTTTCATAATGACTTTTTACTAAATTTGAGAAGAAGTATTTTGTTACAAGCTTGTGATTTTTAAGAATTTTAAAATTGTTTGGTTTAAAAAACGTTGATTGATTTTTGAAGTTCGCCTCATTATATTTTCTCTTTGTGCACTTGTTTCTTAGTCTCAATAAGGAAAGTTTCCATATGCTGTGTAAATAGGAAAAAGTTAGTTTGTATAGGTAAGGTTTTATCTGATTGCATTTTGACGTTGTTACTAGGTGCTTTTAAATTCAGATAGAGTTTTTGCCTTGAATTTTTTGTTTTTGTTTATATTGTTGTTCGTTTTTTTCTCGTAGTCTTTTTATGGCAGATCTCTTGAGTGTTGTAATGAGGCATGGCATTATGTAATTCAATTAGTAGTTAGGTTGTGTAACAAGTTTTTAAACTCAAACATCTATTTTTGTTATCTCTTATTTGGTTGACAATTAAGTCAAAAATGTAGATGAGCTCGGGTCGAAACATCGTGTGCAAACGCACATTAACGAGCCGCCTTGTTTGTTCACTGTTCAAAAACCATTATTCAATCAATATTTGTCTTCTTTTTGTGCATTTTTTATTAAAATAAATTCTTGACCTTGTCATGATTTCATCTCGCAACTGGATGAAATTATAGAGGTGAGTTTCTATCGGTTAATCGGAACGCTTTTTTTTACCTTGGTCTAAAGGCTCTGTTCAAAAAAGTTTTGCTAGATTCTTACAAAATCTTACATGATATTACCAGAATGGATTTTGTTTTTGACTCGGGCAACCATAGTTGCTTACAGAATTGCCAAATTACAGTTCTGGGGGGGAAAAATGAAAGTGTAAGAAAAGGCTGAGACAAATACACCAGTTTGTGAATCTTTATTAAGTTTAGACTTTGCTTTTTCAGCCTAATATTGAGTTCACTAAATATTGTAAAACTACAATTGATTTTAATTTTGTAACTCTGTGAAGCAGCCGAATTGTATTTCATCTTTAATTCATTCTAATATGCATCAATTAAATTAGATTATGTTAAAAGGATACAGTTTTCCAAACACAATTTTTGAAAAGCAAGAGGAAAAAATTTTCTAACTGCAATAAACAATAAAATGGAACAAAAACAGTAAAAAGGAAAAGCGATAAACAGATAGATAACTAAGTGCAAGGTTTATGCTAATAAATTTTTGCATTTCATTTTCTAGGCAGTTTAAAATAATTGAATATTTTATTTTCATTTTTCAAATAGGTGTCACACTTAATATCAACTCGACATCATTCAACGATAAAGGATCTCTGACGTCACACCTCATTGAAGGGACCTACAATGATTTACCGCCCAATCTCCAATCAACTGACTACATCTACGGTGACTTCAAAATCGACTTCAAAAATTTCAAATCTCAGAACCCGCTCAAACCAAATCTTCATTTTGTTCACATTGATGAAAATTTTGCCCTCGTTTACTTTTGTGAAAGCTCCGGGCCTTTTAAGCTGAGCTTGGGCTGGATATTATCACGTGATCTGCACCCAGACTTTGCCCTGTTGAAAAATATTGAAGCCAAGCTTAAAGACCTCAATTTGGTTGACATCCGGACATTGGAAACGGTCGACCAATCACATTGCTCGACCAATGGCAATTTAAGATTTTTAGCCAATGGGATTCGAATGTTGCCAGTTAAAGACGATGGTTCGACAAATGAAGACATTATGTTCGTAAGGTGTATGATGATGTCTTCCGATACGTTTTTTCATGATTTGCTCTACTGCAAGGAACAAAGTCGAGAAAATTCTAGACGGAATTCACTCGAAAACAGCCCAGTAAAGTCAAACCCAAAAACTTCTGGATGAAATTTTGGCGTTTAAATAACTTTTCTTATACTTTCTACTGAAGAAAACACTTTTGCAATTTAAATTCTACAAATATTCTGAATTGAACATTCTGTTTTATCTTTTCAAGTTATTTAAACATTGAATGTCCCCGCTGAACTTTAAAGAAACTGTGAGATCCCTGCTCGAGACCGAATGTTAATCTTTCAAGATTCTTGCAAGATTAACATCCGAATCCGACTCGGGATCAATCATGGAGGGGGATTCTAAGCATTTGCAAACTAACCCACTGACAAGGTGGCAGAACCCTCGTTTTGAATTCAGACTTGCCAAAGGAGAGAGGGGGAGAGGGGGGCTATGGCTTTAGTTCGGTCGCACTCACCTATAGAAAGTGGGTTCTAAGTATGTGTTTGGTCTATGAACTGAACTGTCAAGAAATTGGTTGATATAATGATCAGCCTATGCTAAAGTTAACTAAGACGTTATTAATTTAAAACTTGCTTCTGTTTAAATAGTTGGCAGTCGCCTTCGTAGTTTATGTTGTATGCAATAAACTTCAAAACAAGTTTATTTTTCCCTATTTGAAACAAAATTAAAACTTTTTATCCTTAAAATTCTAGTTAATGCTCTGCAGAAGAGATAAACCGATTATAGACACACATTTATTAGCAACGATAATTATTGAAAAAACTTTTGATGGTGTTTTGCGACAAAATTATCTCTATAGTCACTCAGCTTTGAATATTTATAACATCTGATGAAATATGACCTTCCGTAAACTATTTTTTTCCTACATTTCTGTATAAATATAAACGCAACTAGCTAGTCAGATCTCGCATAATGTTGTGCGCACATTAATCATAGCGGAGATGCCCAGTTGTTTTCTCACCTGTCCCGTAAATTTATTGGTGAAAAAAAATTATTTTGATATCTACAAGATCTTACCAACATTCAGCGGAAACCGTTTTTAAGTGATGGCTTACAAGTGCTTGAGAGGATATTGTAAAAAAGCGTTTTCAGTCAGCCAAAAACAATAGTGTAACGACAACTGTTACGAGTAATAGCCCCGTAATGGGTTTTAACTACAATCCCTTAACTCCGAGAATAGTGTGCTTCCTCAAATTAGGAAAACAAAGCAATACAAAAGCAAGCGTTCCCCAAGACCGGGAGCCCATGGCGGGTTTATTATAATCAAAATTTTCTTATTAAAAACCGCTTACGTTGCGCTGGGTGTAGCAAAAAAAGACAACCAAATGTCTTGTTTCTGTCTGTACTTCACATGCTGTCCATCGAACCCGCAATCAGCCGAAGGTAGTTTTATGGCTACTGTGCGCTTAACTTTCCAATAAAACACTATTTAAACAAAAACTTTTGAGACAGTGCTCTGTTTACCCGGAGTCGGGTAATATAGAAAATCATTCCTGATACGGTATACTTGAATTGTAGGCAGTATGTGCAGATGAACTCATTATGCTTCAGTCTCTGCGAAGAATGAATTCGTTATGGCCAGCATTATCTATAAACAGTGTGCATTCTGTTCAAAAGGCAATATAAATGGTGTGTATTCTAGCCAAGATGAGTTATAAACAGAGTGTAATAATATTTTGTTGAGCGAGAGACTTGGGAAACTTTATAAAAGCCCAAAAATTATAAAGTGTGAGGGCTTTCATTATCGAAAAGCCCATCATTTTGATCACTCTGGCCAAGGATACCGCTATATGGCATCCTTTATCTTATCGATCTTTAAAGAATTAGTGAAGAACTGATAGCTCGCATTAGAATTTAACTAATGTTATCGAATGTCATAGCATTTCACTCCTTTTGCTTTTAAATGTGTTCTTTAATCAAAACCGCTTTCATTTTTGTTTTATTTCTTTATCAGTCATCTCAATGAATCTATGTTTTTATTCCTTTCTTTACATCTTTTTTGGTAGATTTAACATGTTTCAGATGCATGGAGTTCATTTGCCAGTTTCCCAGTCAGCCCTAAATGTGGGATGTGGAGCAAAGTGTCAACGGCTTCAGCTGCAACAGACTGACCGGGGATGGCTGAAAAATTTTTGAACAACACATAGATGCCAGCTTCCCTCCGACTACAACATGCGGGCATCCCTCCGAGCTTCCACAGCGAACAATATAGAAAGTATCTTGAACTGTTCCGGAGATATTATTCCGGCTTTGGAACTGATCCTCCCTCCCCCGTGATCGTCTCCTCTCCCCCGTGATCCTCTCGTCCTCCGTGATCCTCTCCCCCACCCGCCGTGATCGGTCACATCCCCCCTGTGATCCTCACCATAATTGGTCATATTCTACCGGGGTGGGGGTCCTTGTAATGTTGACAAATTGTTTTAAAAACGGTTTTAAATATCAAACTGACAGGCCATTTGTTTTAATTTGATGTGACTTGTTAAATTTAATTTTATTTAATAAATTTAGTTTGTTTAATTAATTATTCAAGTGTTTTGCGTTCTGTTATATAAAGCATAAATTGTTATAAGTTCCGCTTTGCTTATAGCTAGACTACAGTTTACTACGTGTAAATGACTCATTAATGCGGACTGGCTGGAATACGTTCAGATTAAATTGCGTGCTGGCTGGAATACATACCAATTAGAAGTCATGATGGCCAAAAAACACCGTTTATAAGTCATGATGGCCAGAATACATACATTTTATAACTCATGATGGCCAGATTACATGCAGTTTATAAGTCATGATGGCCAGAGATTGCCTGCAGTTTATAAGTCATCAAACGAATTGAAAATTTCATGATGTACCGAGTTCAAAGTGCCATGATCAGAACTCTGCTAATAAGAAAAACCAGAATGAGAATACTATGATTCAGAGCTGACTTGAAGACCCACCCAAGTCCGGGTAACTATAAACCTTTAAGTCAACAAAGATACAGATTTAGTTGAGTCTAATTGTAAAGCCTGTCATTTCATCCAGTAGAGGGAATTAATTTCTTGATCTGGAAGTCAAAATTTGAGAGATAATCTGCAAAAAATCTCTGCTTACATAAAACTATTTTTAATTTGAAACTTAATTTCTCCATAAAAAAAGAGGCTACCTTTCCGTTTTCTCTTTTATGATCTGGGTTCCAGACGGAGTTCAATTGTTTTCAGCAGAAATTTTTTGAAAAGTATGGAAATTTATAGTTTTCGCCAAAAAAATAGACACTTTACGTGTCTGACGGATGCATTTCGAGAGAGCTCAATTTTTTTTTGCAATATTTACTGTTATTCACCAACGATGACCTGGCAAGAGCACCAAAAACGCTTCAAAAATTGAATTTTTTGATTGACCACAACACCAAGCATCGAATTTTCATAATTTAGTGCCACATATAATCTGTCCATTCAAGTTTTTCGTAAATGTTTCATCTCTATAGCATATTAACTTCGAATTTACTGAGTTTGGGTTTTCTGTCAATTCATTATTTCATATGCATTATTATTTTTGATTATTTCGTTAATGTTTTGTTTTACCGTGACAACAAGCAAACTCTCTCGAATTAAAAAGAAAACATGTAAAATTTCAACCAGGCAGGACTATGCTGTAATTTATTCGTTAACGAAGGAAGTATAAAAACTAAGTTTCAAGTCGCTGCCACAAATATCAAAAAGAGGTAACAAAATTTTAAACCAATATAAGCTTCATGCGAAAGCATACAGAGGCAATTTTGAAACAACTTTGAAAAATAGAGATCACAAATGGCAAATACAGAAAAGAATATTCTATATCGCTTCAACACAATATGTCGTTAAAAAACAGACGTAAATGATCTTTTCTGTCAAAAACTTTTGGAGAAACGTGGAAAGTTAATTCAAGCTTTAAAGAATTTTGTTTTGCTGCTTTGCGGCTCAACTTTAGAATGAGTTTGTTTCATCCTTAGTCTGCAAATTAAAAAGAAACAGAACAAAAATGGTTTATAACTTAAAAACGGTTACAATTTTTGTCGATTGATGCTTTTATATTATTTGCTAAATTTTTCCAGGCTCTTCCGCAGCTGCTAACAAAATCTAAGAGTAGTCAATTTTAGTGAATAAATATTCATAATATGAACGCGTGACCGTTTAGCCAATATTTAGCCAATATCTTGGTGTTTTAAATTTTGTTTTCTTAACCTCAAAACCTCTAAACCTTTTTGGTACAAAGCGACAAATGATGCAAATAGAGATCGATATTTTTAAAAATGCAATTTAAATTTAACAATTTAGTTCAAGAACGTGGTACACGAGTTCTGGGTACTTTGCCGGGATAAAAAACCGTTTTTAGGAATATGTAGTTATGTTCATAAACATCATTTTGTCCAAAAGATATATTTAAAGAAGCATCAAAGTGAAAAAATCTGCCAATCTATTTAAAACAGTAAAAATTGTTTGACGAGGGCCGCGAAGTGAAAAGGAACAAATTCCTTGATTGAGATTCGATGGCTTCGTTTCATTATCAAAGTGCTGTCATATTTTTTGCATTTTCAAATCCAGCGATACCAAGTTTTTTGTGACTATGTTATAGAACAATAGAATAGTCGATACTAAGAAAATAAACAACAGTTGTGAAATTATCTCAGAGTTTCTGCGTCTTTAGTCTAAAACTATAAAAAAAATTTACATGTCAGTGACCAATTTTATGCTCTAAGGGGCAAAAATTTCAAAAAAATTTGGAGTAAAAATTTAGGAGCACCTTGTTTTTCTATGTGCCATTTTGGGGAAGAATATAAATTAAGACTCTTTGAAAAGTATGGCTAGTAGAAACAAAAAGGCGGTAGTAAAATAAGCCAAATTTTCTCGATTTTCATTGTTACTTGTCAAAATTTTTAAAAATAATTTTTTTGAAACTTTGCAAATACAGTTTTTGTTTAAATTTCGTCTATACTCGATAGCTGCGAGAAAAATTTTTCTCCTCTGAAAGTTTTTTCGCTGAATACTTTCGATGAAGAATGAACCAAATCAATGCTCTAGAGTATCATCCCATAGCTCAAATTTACAAAATAAATAAAAATAATTGAAAATTCATGCTTGTTTACAATTGTATTTAGACAATTCTCTAAAATATAAATTTTTTCAGTTTGATTACAGATGCATGTGAATAATTTTGCCACCATGTCTACATAGTTATGGATTCTTATATATCCAGAGACCAAAATGATCAGTACCACTTCCGAGGCATTTTTTGTTCTAGTGCATCAGAAGCACCTATAGCTTAGAAATCAACACAATTTTTCATTTCCAATTTAGCATTACCAAAAAACATTTCAAACATATTTGTTTCGAGCTTTTTTGTCTACTAAAAGGTATGCACTGATTTTTGAGAACATTTTTAAGATCAAACGCTATAACCGTGAAAAGTTTTCAGACTAAAGAGACGAATGAAAACAGCAGAAAAATTGATTGCATAGTGGCTGAAAACCCATTTACCCCTGCAGCAGTAAGTTATGAATCAGGTCAAATGAGAAAAACAGTCTTTCATTAAAATTTCTGTATTTTTTTGTATTTGAGAGATTGTATTTTTTTGTATTTCTGTATTTCAGAGTCTGTATTTTTTGGGTAAACATTCAGATTGTGGGCAGTGTTTGCCTAAAATTTGCTTAGAGAAATTTGCATCACAGACGCATTTACTATAATATTCTTGCATAATTTACGGTGTAATATTACCTCGGTAACTGAAACGTGCATAAAGTAATTGAGGGTGGTGGGGTGGTGGTGGTGGTGGTGGTGGTGGTGGTGGTGGTGGTGGTGGTGGTGGTGGTGGTGGTGGTGGTGGTGGTGGTGGTGGTGGTGGTGGTGGTGGTGGTGGTGGTGGTGGTGGTGGTGGTGGTGGTGGTGGTGGTGGTGGTGGTGGTGGTGGTGGTGGTGGTGGTGGTGGTGGTGGTGGTGGTGGTGGTGGTGGTGGTGGTGGTGGTGGTGGTGGTGGTGGTGGTGGTGGGGGGGCACACATTGAATAGATCAAATATTAAAGTTCATTTGATTTTATTAATTGACCCTTTAGTGTATAATATGTTGAGCGAAATCAGGATCTTGTTGGTTTCATCTTTTTATCAGTTGTAATTATATTAGTCCGGCTCGTGTATTTCTATGCAATTTTTCGTACAATCGAATTTTCATTTGATCTTTGATCTTTTTGATGCGATTCATGGGGACCTTTTCCGTTTGCCCCCCCCCCCCCCAGCTTAGTGGGTGCATATTATTTGCCACCCCCAGACGTTCGTAAGTAAAAGAAAGTTATAACATAAGCTTTAGCAGCGCGAGAGAGTGTTTTTCCTTACGGGATGACGTTCACCCTCGAGCTCATAGTTGCGTATCGGAGAGAGCTGAGATTTATGTTTCAAGTCATTTCTGGAATCCTGTCTCGACTAGGAATATGCTGATCTGAAAGCTTAGAGACCCAAAATTTTGTATCTTGGGTTTTCTATTTCTAATCTGGATAGTTATAAGTCATAATTTTTGGCACGTGTCAATTAAATATCTTCCAAACAATCTCTTATTCTGCTCTAAAAATTTTCCATTAGCACAGAGTGAAAATCTGAGGCCGAGAACTAATAATCTTCACTTCGGTTGAGAAGAAAGGAAACGAACAAAATGTCCTCACCTGCTGAGGACGATGAGGATAAGTACACGAACAAGTACAACGAGAGCAAAACTGAGAAGTCCTTTAACAAGAGTCAGGTCTCAAGGAAGAAGAGTGGGAGGAATGCCAAGCCAAGTGATAACACCGCAGCTGGCAAGAGGAAAAGCAAAAAAGTAGGAGTCATTGGACCTAATTGGGTTCTTACTCAACGATTTTCTCACCCTCCGATTTTCATTGTACACTTAATAGAACTGCGCTGTCGACAACAGTTTAGCAAAATCAAAACAACACTTTTTTGGCTCTTTTCCGTTTGTGCCCCCCAATCATGGTAAGGATTCCGAAAGGGCGGGGTTGACTTTAATTTCGTGGTGGGTTTTAACAATCCGAAGAATTTTAGGATCTATTCTGTTTCGGCCCCCCAGCTTAGTGAGCATAAATCTTTTATGACGCCCAGGAGCACGTGCTACTTTCTCACATAGTAACGTGCTATATACCAACATATAATTTGTAAATGGTGTGATGAAAAACACTGGGGGCCGAAACAGAATAGATCCGGTTTTTGTATAAAAAACCACGTGCAATTCAACTTCACGTCCTCTGAAGCTCTGAAAAGTTAAAATGTCACAATAAACAAATGTATCATATTTTGAGATCCAAAAAACAATACCAAAAACCGTTAGAAAGGTTTAAATCTAAGGCATAAGCAAGGTGTCCTTTCTTCCTCAATCTTATTTTTTTGAATGTCTCGAAACTCTTTAAATTTCTACAGAATTTGAACAATCTAGGATAAATATCTATGTTCAAAATTCAACAAGTCACTTAGAATAGCTTCCTGAAAGAATATACTACAGTGAGGGGTAGAAACCTCAAGCTTTTTTACTCTTAAATGGAATAAGGGGTTGCATCAAACAGACCTTTTTGTTTGCGCCCCCCCCCAGCTTAGTGGGTGCATATTATTTGCGCCCTCTAGACGCTCGTGCCATATTTTTACATAATGATTTAATATGTTATGGCACGTGCTCTGTAACTGGGGGGCGCATAACGTACTGGGGGGGCACAAACAGAAAAAAGATTCAGGGGTTCGTATATAAAAGAAGTTGGTGACCCTAAGGCTTTGAACAATACCAGGTCCTCATTTCAATCATTTAAACACTGTATTATTATATTTAAAATTAGCGTGAATAACTCGTCGGTGTTTAATCCACAACAAAACCAGACGAGTTTCAAACCTCTTGAATAGAAAGTTAAGCCGTTGCCCATCTGGTTCTTAGGGTTACTGCAGACCTTGAGGATTTTCCTTGATCCATATATACTACATCGTTTTTTTTAACTTGCCAGTCTTCTACGAGTATGCAGCTCTACCTTCAGCTTCCTACGAATTGTCTCCCGGAGGCAACGCCGCCGGTTAAAATTCTGAGAAATCAATTATCTTGTTGATTGCCGTAGTCGTCATTGCTGTCCTTCAAATTATTTTCCCTAACTTAACCTACCTAATGATTGGTTGACGGTTATATTTGACAGTCACCGAAATAAACTATATCTAAATAAATGAAGATGTATTTAAAGAACTAGGTTATTCAACATAGGTGTGACATAAAATTACCAAATCTTATATAACCGCTACCTAATCTCCCATTGAAATACCGAAAATTGTTACGGGTTGAAGACAGTTATTTACTCGATCCAAACTAGCTATAGCAGAGAAGAAATCAACCCCAGGCAAAAAACTAACTGATTTTTTTTCGGTACTTTGTGCTGTCTTTCATGTTGGGATAACATTAGTTTTCAGATTGACCCCTCAAGCCCAAAAGGATGTGTACAAGAATTGTTTTTTGGTTAACCTTGTCCGTAAAAAATTTGTCAGATAAAAATCTTGTGACAGATTCTTCCTGATTACTATATTCGGACAGAATATTGGAAGATTGCCACTTTTCTGCCAGAATTGCAAAATGACCATTTTCTACCAGATGCTTCCAGATCTATCTCTACAAGATAACAATCAAGTCTTGACTATGATTAATACAGATCTTCAATTGAATAACAGCTCCAGTGTTGACTTTTTTTGGGGGACCTTAACTTTAAACCCTGAGGGGAAGAGCCCGTAATGGGAAAAACACTGCATCCCTATTTTAATTCCGTATTCTGGTCGAGGTAATAAAGATATGAACATGATGATGAGGCAATCCGAAGAAAAAAGTGACCATGATTCGAATTAGTTTGAATTATTGCAAACTATTGCAATAAAGTTATACAAAGCGCGTTCCTGTTTCGCTGAGAGATCTTTCAATATTTGCGACTCATATTCAAAATCCGCGATAACACAAAACTTTGCGATTCTGCTCAGATAATAATTCAAATGATTACCCTAGCCAAATTGGGACGGTTATCTGCTAAGATCTTGCAAGACTCTTGCAAGACTCTTGTATGATTATGCATCATCTTGTAAGGGCTCTTACAAGACTCTTACCAGATAACCGTTAATCTTGCAAGATCTTAGCAGATAACCGTTGTTCTTATAAGATTCTTACCAGATAACCGTTGACTTTGTAAGACTCCTGCCAGGCATCCGTCGCTCCAGAAAGGTTCCAGACAGAAAACCAACGCTCTTGCAAGACCAACATAGCTATAAAAAGCTTTCTAAAACGTAAAAAATGACCCCCAAACATACTTCAAAACGCCCATAAGGGGCTTAAACAACATATAACACATAAAACATTGTCTCAGCAAGCAAGGTTCGTGAGCTCAGTAACTATGTGTACCAATTAGAATCCTATAAATCGATTTCGATTTTTTTATAGGTTTTCTAAAAAGGTACCAGTTTTTTTGGCTCTTTTTTTTCTGAATAAATCTGAGACCAAACTAAACATCAACATACATCATAAAGAAGCTAAAACAATAATAAAATAAAGCACCTTGATTGACTTTATTTGAAGAGTTTTGAATACTTAAAAATAGTTTCATCTGTCGTCACTTTTTAGATTTCTATTTTGTTTGTTTTCGCATCCAATTTCATCTTGGGTGGTACTAAAAATTGTTCGCAACTGAAATACCGTTGTTTATCTCTAAATTAAAAAGAAAAAAAGTATTGAGAAATTCGCCTGCGCCACTCTTTGTGTTGAGAATCATAATTACAACAATTAAAAACATTTAATTACAAATAATTTGCACCAAAAATTTGATTTCATAGTTTTTTCATAAACAGTATATTCAGCTATGTTTTCTTGTCACATTGATCGAGTCGTCTCTGTTAAATATTAACTAGCTAGGTTCATCAATGAAAATCTAAGAGAAAAAAAATGTCTTCAAAAGAACCAAAATAGGGGAATGTAAAAACCTTGTAAAACAAGTTTTAAAGAAACTAAGTTTCTTTATGATGCTCCAAGTCAGGAACTATCGAACTTTGTACAAATCATAAATTTCTCTCAAAATCTCTGAAATTCCGGATAAATTATTTAAGACGTTTATCTGCTAAGAATCTTGTAAGAGTCTTAACAGATAACCGTTGCAATCTTGTCTCTTAGCAGATAACCGTTATTTGCAAGACTCTTACAAGATCTTAGCAGATAACCGTTATTTGCAAGAATCTTGCAAGATCTTAGCAGATAACCGTCCCAGTTCGTCTAGGGTAAGAACAAAAAGAATAGACACAACGCGTTGATTTGACAAAGCGCCCTAACGATTCGAAGTATCTTGGGTATGTTTTGCATTAGGAAGTCAAGACTTATGGTACAGACCATGTATTTAACGTATGAGAGGGTGTACCGGAGACGGTTTATTTTCTATTCATATTTCTACTATCTGACCCCGGGTGTTTCGAATGTCCATTGAGAGGAGAGTTTGTCGAACCTACAAAAACGTAATGAATTTTTGTATGATACCCAGGTTGAGGTCGGAAACCGAAAGTCCATGCGTCCTGACCGACCCAGACAAACATCTCTTTATCCAGACAGCCCCCGTCAGAAGGAACGTACCTATGTCCAGACTACCGTGCGTTCAAAATTGCCTATGTCCAGACTATCGTGCGTTCAAAGTTACCTATGACAATCGTGCGTTCATTCGTGTTTCCAGACCGTGTAATTTTGAACTCACGGCACCCTCCTTGCGCGTTCATTTTGGTCCGGACATATAGACTTTTGGTCTGGGACCTCAGCCTGGGTAATCATTCATTCAAATTGTGAGAACTGGTCAGGTAGCTCCTTTATTATATCCAAAAAATAGTGTCTTCAATTACAGAAAATCTCACACATAAGTTGACAATGAAAACTAAGCTCGCACGAACTCTCAGATTTATGAGAAATCTGAAATGATCACCCCAGAATATTTGCAAACCAAATAGAGTGGGTTCCACTATCCTAGTTGAAAACCCGATTGTCTGGGTTTTACCATTCCAAATGAAAACACGATTGATTAAGTTTAATTAATTATGAGTTTTTATTCTTACCTGACCAAAGTGGGGAGAATAGAAACATATATTTGATATCTGGAAAATTGAAATGAACTGTTGAAAATTGATTTATTAAACTGGTGATCTGCTGTTTTATAAACCTAGTCATGGTATCCAAGTTAATTGTTAATTCATTTTTAACTCTAAAAAAACCCAAAGAATTCCTCTATGATAAAAAGCCATTATGGGAAAGCGGGTCTTTCCCATAATGCTCCCACCCCAACTTGCAACACAAAAACCAAATTTCCTGACCTATAAATAATACAAGCAAAATTAAGTAAACTTTTAGAGAGTTTGAACTCCTACATTTGAATCACCACTTTCTATTTTGTCTTCTTAAAAGTAAAAATAACTTTAAATACTCCCACTTTTTTGTTTAGTTGACAGAATTAAAAAAATTTAAGCCCTAAATGTTTGTGTATATTATCTAGAAAAGCAAGAAGAAAAGCGATGATGATGAAGCTGACAGTCTTGAGGACTTGAAGCAGGAAGTAGAGATGGACGAACATGAGATATCAGACGAAGAGATACAGAAAAGATACAAAACTGACTACGAGAAGGTATCTTATTTTGAATTACTTATCTGCATATTGTAAGTTTTGTGTCCAAACCCAGATTGAGGTGCCAGTCTTGAGTCAGCCGTGTTGGGTTGCGTACAGGTGGGTATAAACAGCGACTCATGTGGTAGAGTCTGGTGGTCATTGTCTGGTTAGGCTGATTAGAGCTAATCTAGATTGTGGAAAATTTGATCAGTGCCTGAATTTAACATTCAGAGTCGTTCAGTACTGAATCAGAATACTTTTGAAACACTGTTCAGTGCTGATTGAGTGTCTGTTTATGACACATTTTGTTGTGATATTCTGATTCAGATTCCTATCTTCTGGATAGTGCTGATAGTCAAAACACATACACTACGCCAGCGTTCGGCTATTTACCATATATATATATATATATATATATATATATATATATATTTGAAAAACTCAGCTTCTGTTAAAGTCCAATGTTCGATAACAGAATTCAGCGTTCTAGAATAGAAGTCGATGTCCGAAAATCAAGAAATTAAAGGTCAAGTCATGAAGAAACTTGCTTCAGTTAAACAAAACCCACAGAATACCAGTGCTCTTCTTTTAGTCTTAAAAAGAAAAGAAAACTAATAAAATTGCTACAAACGCGTCACAATGGGTCTGCAATCAAATGCGAAAAAAATAGAAACAAATGCTTGCATTAGATTAGCTGGGCAATCTGATAAAAACGCATTCTTTACAATTTCAAAGATTTTTGAACTGAACAAATTAACCACCAATTGATGATCTGGGGTCTTCAGTCGGATTAGGCTTAATTCAAACTATCTATTACCACAACTCAATTAAGGTAAAAAAGAGGCAATGCCACCAAATAAGGACCTCCTTTTTGATAATTTTTTAAGGGTTTGCTAAAAATTGAGTTAAAATGCAAACATTCGGAGCTGGAAAAGTATCCAGCTTTTATTCTGATTCTAACCCTGATAGTCGCAGAGAAACAATAAACTTTCTGAAGGCCGAAATCAAAGCAATTTTGTAGCAGTTTAATATATTGAATTTCAGAGTTTTGGAGGTTAAGAACAGCTGAAAACCAATTAAACAAAGTTATCAAGCTAAGTAGGTCCAAGAAGATTCTCATTAAGTTTTTCTCTAGAAACGGCTTTAGAAAATTTTGCGGAAGCTCATTCTCTAGCCCATTCAATCTGCAGTTTATTCAGGGAACAAATTAAAGAAGCCATTTTTAGTAGATTTGTTAGTAGTTTTTTAGTAGTAAAAAAATCCGAGCTTTGGTAAATTTTGTCGCTGTCCTCCTCGAAGCCCGTTTTCCCCTCCCACGCCAGCAATATTTGTGGACACTTTGCCCGAATTGATAGACAGACCGATGCCAAGTTATAATAATGCCGGCTTAGCACGTGCACAACGGATTTCAGACAGACCAAACCAAAATGGGATCTGATCAGTCCGACTGGGGTTGCGTACCAATGGGGTCAAGCACCGGGTTTGTGGGGTGGGGGGGGGGCAGCGATGCTGTAGTGTGTGTCGTGATTATGAGCACGATCGGGAACATGGAATCTTGTTTTAGAGAAAATCAGATCAAAATTTGACATGAAAAGACTCTGAATTAGCAGTAAATACTTTTTCAAAAATATTCTGATTCAGTACTGAATGATTATTTATGTTAGGTACCAGCACACTCGCCAGTCGTCTGATAGTAATAGACACGCACATAAAATTAATGTCTAAAATTGATTCTGTTCTTGCTTTTTTTCTAAAAGAATTGAATTTTCAACTCAATTTAGAAGCCACTCAAATTAATACCAATTATTTTTTTTGTCTTTAATTTAAATCTTTGCTTGCAACCAAAAAGTTCTCTTGAGGCCTTTATTACTCATAAACAATTCAAAACTATTGAAAAAATGCCATGTTTTATTTTGCTGGACATGCTGTATAATTTTTTTCTGTCTATTTTCTTTTCGTAAAAATGATAGTGTCTACTATGCAAAAACTTTTTCAAATGATTCAAAATTCTTCAGCTTCTCCTTGATAATTTAGAGAAACTTTTTAACCTTTTCATTTCCTTAGCGACATTTTTGTCTCAAATTGACTTTTTTTTGTCTCAAACGGAAAAGATCCGAAAAATATATAAATTATTTTTTGATAAGTGCACGTACTTACAATTCTAATGCAAATAAGGTCAATTAATGTGAACTTTTGGGACCAAAAAGTAAAGATTTTCAGTGTCGGAATGAATTATGACAGATAAAGTTTGGTGGAAAAATATTTTGGTGAGAGTTGTTGGAATTAAGGTTGACCAAGTTTTTCTGGGTTTTGTCAAACAATGGAGAACAAAGTTTAAAAAGAAATGCCCAATGGTAAAATTTTTTTCAAAAGTTAGCAACTTACAAAAAAATTATTCAAGAGATCAATTGAGGTTTATTAAGTGGACAGGAAATACTCATCAGTGCACCAAATTGTGCTTCAGACGCAATTTGGTTGCTAAAAATGCAACAATTTCGAATGAAATCCAATATCTTGTCACGTCCTCTGGAATTTTTTAATGAGTGAAAAAGCAGTCGCACGAAACCGTTAATCTATTGCTGAGCATAATGCTGAACCAATTCCAGTTGTTTAGAAGTTTTGTAATTTAAGTCACGCAAGTTCTCCGAAACGGAATTTTGTGTATGAAGCCACTGGAATAAATTTCTTACAATATCCAAATACTTGAGGAAACAAGGCGGCTCGGTAATGTGTGTTCGCACGTAAAGTTTCGACCCCGCTCATCCACATTTTTGGCATAAATGTCTACCAAATGAGGAACAGATTGAAGAACCCAAAAATTCAAGTATTTTTCGAAATTATGTCTATGAACAAAGATCGCCTCCAACGCAAATAACTAAGTGGAGTAAAAAAAGCTCAATTAAATTTATGAGATAAGTCATTATTAAGAAAACAAGTCAAGAGGAACAAAAAAAATAAAGAACAATAACAAAAAACATTAATTACATCCAAATCTTTATGTCCATTTTAAAAAAAAGTACTAACAAGATCAAAATAGCATCGGATAAAAGTGAAACTAAACAAAATAATGTGTATTTTACTAGAAACGATATTGGACGACTCATTAAAAGGGCTCGCTAACAATTAGAGAATAGAGAACGAAAAACAGTAAAGATTTTTAAAAAATTGGCTTATTTTTTTAAAAACAACTAAATTCAAAGTAAGGAAAACCATTATATAGGAGGGCATTAAGATCTATCAATAAAAAATTTTTTATGCGGTTACAAAGAGAACAACGAAAAAAACAAAAAAAAATTCAATTAAAACTTGCGAGAAAACGCTGTCGAAGCCGTAAAGCCATATTTGGCACCTCAAAATATGTTCAATTGAGCCTTCCTTGAACGCCAAGAAAGTGGTATCAGCCTTCTCTTTCAGGGGAGTAGGTAACGAGTGAAAACAGAAAACGGGCAAAATTAAACAGCACTTGTTTTTTTCGAAAACAATTATTTTCAAAGTCATGAAAGCCATTAGCTAAGAAATGAAACAATTAGATAGGTTCGCCTATGCGTCCAAAGGAAGCGCTTGAGAAAAGTGATTAGTCAGAATATGTCTTACGTCTACAAAAAGAACATTAAAAATAGACAAAAATCAAAAATTAGTTTACTTTTTGTGCAAAAAGCCCGTGTCGAGTCCAGTAATTTCATAACGAATTCTTTTAAAAAACTTTAGGTTTTGTATATTTCCACCTTCCCTTAACAACAATAATGTCATTTGTGAACTGTAATTAACGAGATTAGATAACAAATGGACAAAAAAGAAAAAAATGAGAAATTAAACAACGTTATATAGAGTTATTTTTATTTTTGAAATCAATTGTTTTCAAACTCATGAACGCCATCAGCTATATACTCAATCAGAAGAAAAGCTCATTTACTTCCTAATGAAATTCCAATGAGACCTGTCATCATCCAGGTAATTTCATACGACCAAAAAGACAAATAAAAAACGACAGTTAATGACAATTGTAAAAAAATTAAATCAAATTCTTCGAGAAAGGGGTGTCGAAACCGTTAAAGTCATATGATGTGCCTTTCAAGTCTTTTATACGTCAATTGTTCCTTATTTTGAAAGCCAATAATGCAATATGTGAACTGTCGATAATGTGATAATTTGAAAAAACGAGAGAAATAAACGTGAAAACTGGCCAATACCTATAAATAAAAAAAATGTGATATCTAGTGATCTCCAAATTAAGAGAAGAATAGTGGCAAAGTTCAATAAGCCATTGTTTATTTCAAGGCAAACATTTTTCAAAGTCAAAACGACCATAATCTTTCGAGTAAAGATAAAAGATACAATAATTTGGAACTGTTTAAAAAGCCATTTGAACCTATCAACAGTGAGCTTTGGTGTGAATTGTTCTGTTCTTTAATTAACATAAAAAAGCTCGATTTTTTCAAAAGACTGACTGATTACAATCCGAATTATTTACCGATTGTAACAATCTAAGATTGCAACAAAACCAACACCGCTATTGCTGTTCGTCCTTTAAGAACACTCAATTGTTTCGAATTTTTTTTAATTCTAGATAATTTGTTAGTAAAAAGATCAAAAATAATTGCTGCGTTTTTGATTATCTTAGAGTAAAGTTAGCAAAAAACGGCACAATTCCGATTCTAGACTACCCTCAATGGAAATGGAAGTAAAACTAGCTGCCTTTGTAGTTTACAAAGATTGTGTCTGTTGTTTTTGGGTTGTGTACTTCCGGAAAATTTAATCAAAGTGGACTAAAGAAGCTTATTTTGGGCAGTTTTTTGATCACAAACTCTGATTTTTGAAATATTTAGCCAAAATTCTAGCCAGAAAAATTGAATGAAAATTGTCAACAATACTTTTTCTGTCTCTCAAAAAAATAAAATTAAACAGTACTCTTGTTCACAATTTTTAAAATTTTGACAGCAAAATTGACGAAATTTTAGGCGAAATTCCAGAAAATGTGAATAAGAACATCGGAAATTCGTCTATTATTCACAAAACTTCAAACATCGATAACTCCCTGTAAAATACAAAATTAAAAAAATCTTTTCATTTCCATATTCTACGCTGGAGGGGCTTTTTAATGATACCACGTACGATGAATATCTCGTCGGTCAAAATTGTCTGAACAAAAAAACCCATTTGAGTAAATAGTTTTTCCCCCCTCAAGAGGGTTCGGAACAATTAATGTCTATGAAGTTTTAAAGTTGCTGATTGAAGTTCACGGAATGGATTTACGTGTGAAACATTTGCTCTTTCATTAAATTATAATCAACTCAAAAGAGCTTTGAAGAAACGGAAATCGATACCGTTTCTTTCTGAGGAAGTAAATAAACACGACCGATTTTCATGAAAATCGAAGTCAGAGTAATGTTAAAATTTGAGTTGAGTTGCAACAAAGGTTTTTCTCTGTAATTGCCGATTTAAAAAAGAAATAGTAAAAATATGATCTTTATATAATGCACAACTGTTACAATAGATGCTTTAAAACGAACCAGATAGCTTAAACACTGTCCTATAGTAGCTTCGATATTATCTTATGATTCAGTACTTTGTAGTATTTTAAAGTGTTTTGTTTTTCGACTCATGGACAATTTATCGGGAAAGTACCGACAAAATATTCGGCTCAGATCAACTATTGCAGTTAGAAAATATCTTTGCTGTGTAAAAATTGATAACTTGTTTCAGGGTCTGTCTCGTAAGGAGGCGAGAAAACGACTGGATGAAGACGGTCCCAATGCCCTAACACCACCCAAGAAGCAGTCCGAGATTGTCAAATTCTTCAAAACGATGTTCAGTGGGTTCTCCTTGTTGCTGTGGATCGGGGCATTCCTCTGCTTTGGGTCGTATATCTACAAGACACTCACGACCAGAGATGCAACTATGGACGATGTTAGTGACGTAATTGTATAACGCGGATGCTAAGATTGACCTTTTTCGCAATTTGACCTCTGGTCAGTCTATTCGCCAAATTTTGACTGAAACCATTTTTCAGACTTTGACCTAAACCGACATCGACCTTTTTCTTGACTTCGCCTTCCGCTCAAATTATAACTGTCTTTTTTTCTGAATGAAATGAAATAATTTTACAATTTGACAGACTTAACATGTTTTAGCTATGGCTGGGTGTGGTGTTGGCGTTGGTTGTCATAATAACAGCCACTTTCTCCTATCTGCAAGAAGCCAAAAGCAGTCGAATCATGGAGAGCTTCAAAAACATGGTCCCTGAGGCAGGTTCCAATACTTTATCGCTAACTGTTAATTAACTCCGAACTCCAGGCTTTGAGAAATTTGACCGCAGATAGGACGGCTTTTTGTGCATGTTTAGAAAGCGACAGTGATCCGAAATGGTGAGAAACAAGAGATTCCTGCAGAGGACTTGGTTGTGGGGGACATCGTGGAGGTCCAACCTGGAAACAGAGTCCCTGCCGACATCCGGGTCATAGAGTCCAAAGGCTTTAAGGTAAAGTGACATTCTTTGAGGGTTGACCCAATGTCTTTCCGCAAAGGATAAATTGTTCGATAAGAGCTAAACTAGTCGAACTCTGACGGTTATATTGCTTGCTCAGGGACGCATAGTGTAGTTTAAGATACTTGCAACAGTCTTGCATATCTTTAGCAATATCGAGGCACAAAACCCTATGCTTTGCTTGGAGTACATTCATTTTTCTGAGTGAAGAACACCGATGGAGGTTTGTATGAAAAGAATTTGGATGGAACTATGAAAAGAATTAACCTAGACTTTAACTGGGGTGCTCGAACGTGTAATTTAATTCAGTATTTAACCCTCCCCCCACCTGGAACTAATAGGTCTTTTCACAAATTCCAGGCCTCGACTAGGGCGGTGCTTCCCGGGGTTAAAAACTACCCAAACTAACAGTTCTCTGATTTTCTAAAACATTGTGTCAACATTGTTCCTCTAATTGATATTTCTTCACTACATGATCAAATAGATAACCCGAAATTACTCAGTGTCTTTTCAAGTCTTATTAGAAGTTTTTTACAGGTAGATAACTCTTCACTGACGGGTGAGAGTGAACCACAGTCGAGAACCCCTGAGAAGACAAACGATAACCCTCTGGAGACTAAGAACCTCGCTTTCTTCTCAACAAACGCCGTAGAAGGTAAGTCAAAAAGGGGTTTCAATAGCATTTCTTCCAGTCGAGCGAAAAACCTGCCCCCTCACAGAAAAATGCAAGCTGCCCGTTTTTGGAATAGTATCGCAGATTATGATGCATTTGAAAAACCAAAAGTATATTTGTGAGCATTAGTTACATTTTTTTAAATCTTTTTTTGCTCTTTCATCAAATTTGTTCAACAATCTTTGTCTGTTTCATCGCACTTATTACATAATTTTAGGTTTTTCAATTTTTTTCTCGACAGCTGTGTTACGTAATCTGTTCATGACAGCCGTGGCCTGTAACTGACCTCGACCTTGAATTAGTGCCAATTTTGGTTAGGTACCTGTCGCGGAGTTGTGATCAGAACTGGAGACGACACGGTCATGGGTCGCATTGCCAGTTTGACCTCTAATCTGGGCAACACCTCCACCCCAATTGCCAGAGAGATTGCGCACTTTATTCATTTAATCACAGGTGTGGCAGTGTCCTTGGGCGTGACCTTTTTCATCCTGTCACTCGTGTTGGGATATGGGGTTATTGAGGCGATTGTGTTTGTGATTGGGATTATTGTGGCTAATGTTCCAGAGGGCTTGCTCGCAACTGTTACTGTAAGTAGATTATAACAAATGTTTAAATATGTCAAATTGACAATAATATTGACACTTCCATATATAATTGTGCTTCAAAAAATAGGGAATCTATATGCAAGGCTGGCTTTTTTCTTCAGTCAATTTTTTTACATTTTGCTTACGAATCCTAGGGCAAAAATTGAACATCATTTTCGATATATGTAAAAAATTGTTTTTCCAGAAAAGTGATAATTCTAAAATTTTGAAGGAAATATTGAAAATAAACAACATCGGTCGGGTGACAGATAGCATGGAAGGGTAAAAACAGAGAAAAATGTCGTAATTTATTTAAAATAAATTATTTTTGGATTGCCACAATTAATAATTTACAATTTCAGTCCTTGCTAGGGAGTTTACTGATCGCCAGGTGCTAAAACTTAAAATGAATGTTCATAATTTTTTCAAGAAGAATAGAAAGATTTTTGAATTCTGTATTTTAAAAATGGTCTTCGAACTGATTTCTTCTTATCTGTGAATTTTTCCTTCAGCTGAAAGACTACTTCTTGATCGGGGAAGTCCATAAATAAAAAAAAACTTTTAAAGAGTTTGAAGAGTTAGAAAAGAAAATTTTCCAGATTTTTCAGCTCAAATAAAGATTGTTAAATCTGTAAAAATATAATATTAGATATTAAATCGTGTTCCAAAGAGTCAGAAGGCAAAACGCAAAGTTAACTGAAAGCCAATGTTACTAAATGCTACAAAAAATAGTTGCCCTTTAGGCCAACAGAAACATTTCTTTACATGTTAGACAAAAATAGGCAGTATGAAGAAATTGTCAGAATTTAAAAAAAGGAAAAATTATATGGATTTGGCAACAAATTCTGATTTAAAATGTATTCCAAAATAAGTCTCTTTTTAAAAAATCTAATTGGCTACCAGTTGAAGAGATATTAAAAAAAATAAAAGTGAAACAGGACAAAACTGTTCGAAAAATTCATATCAAATGTTAGTGTTGAAATTACGGTTATCGATACAATGACGTCACAACGTTAACAAATTGCTTACTATAAAAGACAAAAAAGAAGCTATTACAACTGCGATGAACCTTGAGAAAAGACTAATTACGAACAAGATTTTAAAAATTTTGTGTCGGGGTTTGCGTTTGTATGTGTGTATGCGTGCTCGTCCATGCGTAATAAACTTTCAAATTGTACTGCACTCATATTTCTAGAATGTGTATAATAGTTTTGGTTTTTGTCTTTGCAGAGAAAAGACGGCATATGATTTTTATTCAACGTTACAAAATTTTTCTCCAAGTCGTACAAGTTGCCTTTGGATAATCTCAATCACTTCTTTGACAGAATTTAAAGTTGCTTTTGCAGATTTAAAAGGTTTGTTTGAAAGTTCTGAGCTCTGCACAGACTCGCACGAGCCATCTTGTTTCAAATCTAGACTATTTTTCCCCTCCGAGCCATTTAAGGGACAATTTTTTGTATGACCCTCTTTATGATCCTCTGTAACCATATATGACCTAGATGCCATCAAGAAAAGTTTTATGATGGGCGCAACGCGGGCTTGTTGATTATTTTTGTAAAATATGGGTCCGAAGATTGAAATTGAATGCATTTTAAGAACGAGTCTTTTTTTAATGCTCTTATTCTAACGAACTTAATGAACATCTGAAAATTTGAGTTGTTCTGCTGTAATGGTTGATTTATGTAGGTTTATAATAATAATAATAAAGGGTCCATGGTGTCCATTCAGAGCTCATTTGAAATAATAAAATAAATGTTTTTATAAAGTAAACGAGGAGGCTCGGTAATGTGCGTTCGTACATAATGTTTGGCTCATCCACATTTCCTACTTAATTGTCTAACAAAAAAAAAGAATAGAGACATACACAAATAGATGTTTCTGTAAAAAACTGTTCGAAACTCAAACTATTAGATGAATTATTAAATGCCATGCCGCATTTGAGAGATCATGGTACCTGTCATTAATAAGAGCACGAGACAAAACAAACGACAAATTATATAAAAAAAGCTATGGAAATTACTTGGTGTCCAATTTTAAAAGCACGCAGTAAGTCACGAAAGAATCAGATAAAACATCAACTACACCAACTCACTTGTCTTCAACTCCATATCAATGTTAAAAAAACCATCAGCCTTTATCAAAAAACTCTTGATAGATTCACTTACAAGTCCTCAAAGGATATGTTTTTGGTAAGACTAAGTCATCCGGTAGGACAACAAAACAACTACAGAAACAAAAATGCAAAAATTACAAACATTAAAAAACAGTTTTGAAGCCAATAACGTCATCAGCCATTATCTCATTATCATATTTTATTATTTCACTTACTAATTCTTTTTTGAGACAATATATAAATATGAAATTGTATTCATTCACTTGGGTCTCATTTGATAATCGATGGGACCTGTTATTAAATGAGATTATTTTAACGGACATCTGAAAAAACATAAAAATTTGACAATAACATGGTTTTTAAGAAAACACAGAGTTTCCAAGTTTTCAAACAGCGGCTGTAACATAAAACCAATTGAGACGATGATGTTTAGATCACAAGAAATTGGATTGGACTTATTATTGTTCAGAGTGAAAGTAGAGTTGACAAACAGAAAAAAGATAAAAATAAAAAAAACTTCTTAGAAGTTTGAAAGCAAATGAAATTAAAATCATCAAGACCATTAGCCGCGTCAACTGACCGCAATGAATAAGTTCATAAGCTCGAATAAAAGCAAAATTGCGAGACCTGTCATTAAATAGGGAAATTTTTGCAACCCCATAATGAAAAACAATTACCTTCAAAAATCTTAAATTAAAAAAAAGTGCGTGAGTAAAGTCATTAGAAAATTAAAGTATTCACTGAAAAATATGGTATTCACTGAAAAAAGTTGCTTTTCTTACCAATATTAATAGGATCTCTTGGTATCGTGGTAATGTGATAATGTCGTCTAAAAAAATCAACAAAAACGCTGACATGCTAAGAAAACTCTAGTTTAAAGGAAAACTCGTAGTATGAGAACCATAAAAATTAATAGCTTTCATTAGAAATAATTAAACACGTTTACTTATACCTGGAAGCCAATGATTGGAAGCTAGTGAGATTAGTCCTGAGTCAGAATAAGTCTTATGACTACAAAAGGGACAAAACACAAACAGGCAAAAGCTGAACGTTTCATAGAAATCTGCCAGAAGAAAGTGTTTAAGCTATTAAAACCATAAGCTGTTCACTGATAACTTTGTTTATGTCATTCAGTTTTTTTCGGAAAAAATATTTTCGAAGTCTCAACAACCATTACGTATGCATTACAAAGATTAGTTAGGTTCACGTAATCCTCTTTAGGAAGCCAATTGCTTTTTCAAAATTACGACGCTAAGAAATAGGGCTAGAAAAAAGCAACAAATGCAGGTGAACACAAAAACAAAAAAAAATCATAAAAAATTACGAAAACATAGTATCAAAGCCATAAAAACCATACGCAATTTGTCTCTAAAAATGCCAAAATAGTTGTTCATTGGGCCCCATTTGGTCGTAAATGGTGTTTTTCACTAATAGAACCCTGATATGAAAAAGTACTTGTCTCTAAATGATACGAGAAAAAAAAACAAAAAAATAGTGAAGAAAAACTCAAAGTGCTCTCCAATAGAAAATTGAATTTTCAGTTCCAGATTTTCTGTTTTAAATATAAATCTAAGTGACTCTAAAAGGGGATCAAAATCACACCCAAATATCATATGATCACAGAAATTTTGATACTCGATAACTCCTCGAAAAAAGGGAAATTCTTTTTATTTTTTTATTCTACGATTGAAGAGTTTTTCATGGATACCACTCACAATTCTCTACGATGAATTTATCGATTGGTGCAAATCGACTGCACAAAAAAGAAAAAAACCCATTTGAGTATATATTTTTTCCCCACTAACCGGAGGTCAGAACAATGATTATTTGCGATATTTGGGTCCGTAAACAAATAATTGTTATTATCATAGCTGAATGTGAAATTTACTTTCTTGTAGGTGTGCTTGACTCTGACAGCTAAGAACATGGCTAAGAAGAACTGTCTTGTGAAGAATTTAGAAGCAGTAGAGACACTGGGGAGTACAAGTGTGATCTGCAGTGACAAGACAGGAACCCTAACTCAAAACAGAATGACAGGAATCTCATCATTATCATTCTCATAATTATCGCACAATTCTTCAATTTCATAGAATGATGTAGAAAATGATGCAATTGGATTGCAATTATTTCTCAAATTCCCCAAAAACTCTACTTATCCTTAAAATTCCACGTACTTGTACGTTTTTCATTTAAAACGACCGTATTTGTCGAGAATTTATTTGTTATCAGGTTAAGGACTACAATGAAAATCCCAAACTTTATAGTTCATCAGCGTTCTTTGCTTGATAAGAGCCAAAATGGAAAATTGTTTATATTGGTTATAGATAGCAAAATTAAATTTGCAAAAAAAACAGGCAAAATTATTAGACAGCTTAGGAGGCCTATAACTTGATAATTCTTGTATATTTTTTCACAAAGAAGATTTTCTCAAAACTCTTTCATGCGAAATTTTACTAGGAATGGTAGTAGTTACCATTTTCAACTGAATTTACAACTGAAAAGAAACAAGCTGTGATAATGACGATAATCATAGTTGCTCATTTGTGGTTTGACGACAATATTTACGATGTGGATACGACCGAAGACCAAACCGGTAAAATAGTTTTTACTATTTCTCCTGTCTCCCCTTTGATTATTCTCAAGACAATTTTATAATTCAGAAAGTAATTGTTGCGGGAAATGAATTTGATTGTCCATTTTTTCTATTTGAAAAGTCTGGAGGAACTTTTTCAGTGAAGAGAAGTTAGTACTCATTTTGTAGGAGACTGGATAGTTATCTTGTATGATCTGACAAGATTTCTTTTTGCAAGCAGTTGTTTATCTTGTAAGTTTTTGTAAGATGAATGTTTATCTTGTAAGATTCTGTCAGAAAATCTTGTACAACGATGCATCCTCTTGAAAGATTCTGACAGAATCTGTTGAGATCTTATAAATAATAAATTAGTTCTCGAGTTTATTCCATTGCTTGCATTTATAAATATACAAACAACAAAACAAAATACCAAAGGACATCAAAAGGTCACTAGACCTGTCAAGTGATGCCTTTTACTTCTCCTCAAAGTCATCTTATTTGGTAATTCAAACCCTCTCAAATCACATTTTACCCTGGTAAAAACCTTTTCGCAAAAGTCTTTCGAAAACATCTAATAAGACCAATTTTACAAAAAAAACGCAGCTCGATAAACATTCAAGTAAAAGCATTAGCCCTAGAACCTTATTCATCACCAAAGAAGGTTAACCAAAAATCTGTTATCTATAATAAATGAGTCTCTAAAACAGTGTGAAAAGTTGGTTAAATCCTGTGCATTAAATGAGCCGAATTTTTGACCAATACTTTCATCCATTTTAGTTTTATATGCCTCTTAATCTATTTATAAGTGACTTGTTTCTTTGCCTCGTTTGCAAAAATTTTGTTTTGACTATATGATTTCTTTCGTTTATTTGGATATTCTTTTCAATTAACTCAGGAAATTATTTGTTTAATAACTTGCTTGGGTGTTCATGACGGAGAACTCTTGACAGTATTTTGATCTGATCATATATGTGTAACTCTTTAACTGAAAACAACTTTTGTTTACATCGCAGTTCGTCAATGCTTTGCAATCTCTTAGCTGAAAGTAACAAACGAAAATTTATGTTTTACTGCCACTCTAATCTTTGAAGATCGCTTTATTGGCCACTCCATACAACAAAACCCCGTACTGTAATACTGGTTGAACGTAAATTTTGTGTAATCGGACTAGTTTGTGTCTTTTGAAAAAGTTTTTATACTGATAGTTGACCGCTGTTAACGAATTCATCCGACTAACTGTTTTCTCAATGTGTGATTTGAAGCCCAGTTTACTATCTATGAATACAACCAAATAATTAATGTTGTTAACAATTTCAATGTCGTAATCATGAATTTTTATTTCAGGTGTCTCATTAGTACCACCGAAACTTAAAGCCTTCCATTTATCTTTATTTATTGCTAACTTTTTTTATTCCATCCAAACTGACATTTTTTCTGTTGTGTCATTAATTCCATCATCCAGCTTTCCGTAAATAATTGTATCATCAGCAAACAGTTACCTTACAGTTTGTACAAAAATCAGGCAAATCGTTTACATAAATCAAGAACAGAAGTTGCCCTAAAAAAGAACCCTGCGGTACACCACAAAAAATGCTTCCAAAAGATGATCTTACCAGATAACTTTTCGAAGTTGTCCCTCTTGGCTTCATAATTTGATTAGCTAAGTTTTAAGGTATAAATATAAAAAATACCATAAAAAACTTTGTCGTTTTCACATTGTGGGTCACCGGTTTTGTCTATTAATACACAACATATATCGAGTCTTACAGTTTTTTGATACGTTGTTAAACGAACCCTCATATTGGCTGGTTGAACTAATATACTTTTTTGTTTATGTTTGCTACTTTTTATTATTTTCATGTATTTTCAGGCGAAGAGGGATTCGACAAAGATGCCAAAACATGGAAAGCACTTGCTAGGGTTGCAGCACTGTGCAATAGAGCTGAATTCAAGGGCAAACAGGATGACAAACCCGTTTTGAAAAGGTGGTATCAAATCCAAACTAGGCTCAAAAATGATAAGCTATAACATGCATTTCTGTTGTTTTTTAATTTGGGGCTATTCTTTTGAAAAATTACCCATGATAACTTTCTTGAAGCAACTATTTGATCACCCCATTGCTTCTAGTTACCTATTTAACTACTCTCAATTAAAGCTTTTACCAACTATTTGTAATCTTGTTCGTCGTTTTTATGCATTTTTGTACTGCCAATTTTTTGTCTGATCGTTTCTGCACCTGTACATTAAGTTTCGCGATTTTTTGTCCTGTGAAACCAGGTAAACTTGTAATGACCATGAGCATCAACTTCCCTGGCCCTTCTCTTCTCTTAGCAGTGCTGTTCTCTTCTCATTCTAGTCTGTAAGTATGCGGCTCACAGAACTAATGCAACTTATGTCAAAGAAACTTATGTCAAGTAATCAACCGTTCATAAGACCAAAAAGATTATTAAGTTGATTTTATGCACGGAACTAGAGAAAATGTTAAAACCGATCAATTTTCTATGAACCATTGTAATCTATAATTAATTCGCTGAATTAAATAAGTTTCTGAAGTTCATAAGACGGTTTATGTAACAATTTTATCCTGACCATTAAGTTGGGTCGCCCGGGTACGCGACCCAAATCAGTCCGGCCAGTACCTATGGGTCTTGAACCTGGGAATGTTTAGAGACGTGATAGGAGATGCCAGTGAGAGTGCTCTGCTGAAGTGCATAGAGGCCAATGAGGGTGGTGTGAACAAAATGAGAGAGAACAGTCCCAAGTTGGCAGAGATACCGTTCAATTCTACAAACAAGTATCAAGTAAGTTTCATTATAAAACTCTAGTGTCAAGTAAGTTTCAAGCTAGTATCATTATAGAACTTCAAACCTTACTCTAGTGCCTTATTTTTCACCCAGAAATCGTTAGTTAACTGGCACGATTAATTAAATGAATTCGCAACAGATTCCCTTTCGCAATGAATTCGCAATAGATGAATCCATTTGTTGTTCTAATTTTCTCTCCCATTTGTTTAATCCCCGATCATTCCACCCCAATTACTTCACCCCTTCATCATTTCAGCCCTCTACCATTCCGCTCTGGTATTCAAAATAAATTTCATTCCTTTATATAGTACGTACTATTAACTTTGTAAAACATCAATGTGATCATGCCTATTGGGCCATTGTCATGCTTCCCTCAGTGAACCATGGGAATTGAAATTAAACTATCACAACCATACATGGGATTATATCGTCAGCTAAAGTATGCTAAAACATCCTCGTAGTCACGACTGCTAAATTGTAATCGAATTATTGACCAAAAATATTGAAGTGCATTGGGTGTAATGGCATTGGGCATGATGGCATTGGGTAAATTCATGTAATCAAACAATCGATACCCTTAAATTGGCAAAAATTCATACCTGGCACTGGCATGTTTTGATTTTTTCAGTTGTCAATTCACAAACTGGATGATGGCAAAATACTCCTAGTGATGAAGGGAGCACCAGAAAGAGTAGCGGACAGGTGTTCCACTATCATGATAGACGGAGAAGAGGAAGATTTCGGCAATTGCATATCTTAGAGTTTTC
This sequence comes from Convolutriloba macropyga, assembly GCF_964194025.1. Taxonomy (NCBI): domain Eukaryota; kingdom Metazoa; phylum Xenacoelomorpha; order Acoela; family Convolutidae; genus Convolutriloba; species Convolutriloba macropyga. The sequence goes on along the minus strand of NC_134480.1, from coordinate 35,783,759 downwards.
TGAAAAGTTATTTCACGATATTATAGGTTCCTTTTTTGCATACGACCCAAGAATCTTAGAAGAACAAGGATTATCTACTGACTCTAAGAACAAGACTCATAAAAGATTAAAGTTTTTTGCTAAGTTTTTTTGTAAGAGCCCTCATAGAATTATGCATAATCATGCAACAAGAATTTCGGAAGAATTTTGGCAATTAAATATTACAAATCTTAGAAGATGCGAGTACATCTTATACGTAGAATCTTTTTTTTAGGTCGGACAAAATCAAGGCATTAACTTAAAGTTTGTCTAAGATATGTATTGCTGAGTGACCGACTATAGGAAAGACCAAAAAAGCAGCTTACGAGAACGCCTATATGGAGTTGGGCGGAAAGGGAGAGCGGGTATTGGGTTTTGCCCAGAAGGAACTAGATCCGAAAGAGTTCAACGAAGACACTAAATTTGACACTGACAATCCTAACTTCCCTATGGATGATCTGTGCTTTGTGGGTTTGATGTCCATGATAGATCCTCCGAGAGCTGCGGTTTGTATGCGATAGAGACTGATGTGACATATTTATGCAAATAAAACCTTTCCTCACCCCTGCATATATGCCGTAACTTTTGAGCGATGATTCCATTGCCTTGTACCAGTCCAAATATGAAAATCAATCTAAAACTAAATATTTATTTCCCAAAAATTATTGCAGATGTTTTATCACATCCTATATGTCTTGAGTTGCTCTTTAATTGAGCGACTGGTTGACAATGCCCAATAATTTTTTTCAGAATTCTTGTCATTTCGGATATATTTATGAAAGTTATGACTTCATAAAGATTCGCAACTCACGAATTTATCAAAAGAACAATAATATCTTAAATTGCGTTGCAGGATTTTTTAGCCAGATGAAAAATCCCCCCCCCCCCCCCCCCCCGTATTCCGTGTAGCTCGATGTTAAGAATTGATTTACGCCTTTTCTTTATGCGACGTAAAACATGAAGTGAATTGCTGTCCGTCCTCGTTTTATTGTTTGCCCATTGCATGTAATAGGTTCCCGATGCGGTAGCCAAATGTCGAGATGCAGGGATCAAGATCATAATGGTGACTGGAGATCACCCAATCACAGCCAAGGCAATAGCAAAAGATGTGGGTATTATTTCACCCGACAGTGAAACTACCGATGATCCCAAAAAGGCGGCTGAGGACAAAGGCGATGAAGACGATGATAAGTTAGGACCAAGATTAATTACCCAATTTTGGCAATCAAACTGGCAAAAATATAAGCCTTCGTAGTTTACTTTTTAAACGGCAATAGTGCTAAATAATTTTAAGCAGGTTTAAAAGGAATTGGGCAAAATTGATTTGCAACATTAGTTAAAAAGCAACCTGTCAGACTTTGAGCCGAAAAATTGAAGCTTATGTTGTTTAATTAAATATTGTCTCACTCTCTCAGAACTTCGAATGACCTTAATCCAAAATTATGCAGTGAAAACAAAGTAGTTAAAAATAATTTAATTTAGCTGAGAGCTTAAACTAACTTTAAACAGTTCTCGTTGCAATAGCAACAGGTGCATAACTTAACGATTAAGTAACTTGTTGGTGCCCGATGGACACTGATACTTCAAGGACTATAAATGTCTAACTGGTAAAATAATCAATTAATTTAGAAAGACCCGATCGTGTGTGATTCACGGAAATGACTTGAAAGACATGTCTCAAGACGAACTGGCCAATGTGTTGAAGAATCATGACGAGATAGTATTTGCCAGGACATCTCCACAACAGAAGCTCAACATAGTCGAGGGGTGCCAGAGGGCGGGCAAGATTGTGGCTGTTACTGGGGATGGTGTCAATGACTCACCTGCGTTGAAAAAAGCTGATATTGGTTGGTACCGGAACTATTTTTTTCGGCTAATGAGTAGAAAAATTTGAGCAGAAAATCGAATCTAATTTTCCGCCAAAAACCTGCTAGAGTGGATCAGTAGTTAAAGGTGGATGAACTTTAGGGAAAAATCGGCTAAGAACCTTTTCATTCGTAACCTTGCAAAGCAAACGTTACATTTGAGAGAGTAAATTTTTTATCAAAATTGACTGTTTGATTCACGGCCGTGAACGACAAGACAGTGCGAATATGTTTTAAGATCTATCACCCGGGTTGTAATCGTGTGTGGGCAACAGTGACAGTAAACAGAACTAGTTCAGATTCCCTTTAAAATTGGAAATGACTGGCACATTTGTCCACGGTGCCTGTTTTTGAGAAAACTTGGACAAAAGTAACAATTAATTTGTTGCTGCTATCATCGCTCACAGTTGCCCACACTATCAATATTTTCTCAAGATAAAATACCCAATTCCTACGTTTGTCAACAACGTGTCAATTATACGAAATGTAGAAATTTTTATCAGTGATCAACTTCAAAAAAGTGCCTTGCAAAACGAATTGCAGATTCAGAAGACATTCAACCAGTGTTGCAACTAGCCATATCACGGCTTGCGATTAATCAACTCATGAGCGCAGATCAAGATAAAATGGTGTCCGAATTGGGTATCAAGTACTCAAGTTCCAACAGCTAAAGTCTCAAGTGTTAACCAGTATTCTTACATCAGAAATGAAAGAATAAAGGGAGGGCATTTGAACCGGAAAAATGAAAGAAACAAAATTGTACAATGTTAGCAGGATTACGAACACTGTAGCGCAACAACCCCGATGAGGCGGGACGAGTTTTGGGACGTTAGAGATTGAAGTTGTTTAAGCTCAAAAGATATTTGAGAGAATAAGAATTAATTTTAGGAGATTCAAAAGAGAAGAAAATTGTGAAGATTTTAGCAAAAATCAGTCGTATATATAGTCTAAAAGATAATTATAACATTTACATTGTACATTTGTTAAAAGGTTAATGAATGAAAAAACAGGCGATTTTGGGGCGTATGAGTGGGCGTCATTTCATTATTACGTGCAAAATTTACTTCACTTGAGATGGTTCACAAAGTTGCATTTCCTATTCAATATTAGCGGATAAATATCAATATTTAACAAACATACAGATCTAAACTGATTTATATTCATTTTCTAAATTGTGAGCTGCAGTTGTCGTTATAAATCTGGTAAGGTTGTTTTCTTTCTGAGTTTATCAACATAAGTTAAGTTTCTAACCTCTAAGATATTTTCTAAGTTCTTTTCTGTGCTCCAATACCCCAACTCAGATTTTTGCCGCTAAGTAAGAATCTGGATTCGCCCAATAGTTGTTCTCGATGATGTTCTACTTTCTGCTGTGGCAAAGATTTTGTCAGAAGATCTGCTGCCATTTCATCTGTTGGCGTGTAGATCAATTTGATTGAGTTGTCATTAACTCGTTCTCGGATGAAATGATATTTCGTGTCGATGTGTTTGGATCGTTTGTGAAGCACAGGGTTAGTTGCAAGCTTTATGCAACTCTGGTTGTCCTCTACAATGGTTGTGGGTTCAAACTGTTCGTACCCCAGTTCTCTGAGAAGACCACGCAAGAAGATAGCTTCTTGCACAGCGGCAGCTAAACCCTTGTATTCTGCCTCACAAGATGAGAGTGACACTGTCGGTTGCTTCTTGACTTGCCAACTGACAGATCCCCCTACTGTCTCCCAGCTTGAAATAGTATCCTGTGGTCGATCGTCTATCATTTACATCTCCACTCCAGTCTGCATCTGTTTCGCCAACTAGAGTGCTGTTGCTGGTTGATGGGAAAAAGAGTCTAAGAGATTTAGTATGTTGTAGGTATCTCAACACGCGCTTGCCAGCATTGAAATGCTCAACAGTTGGGTCATTCATGAAGCGTGATAAGACATTTGTGATCCACACGATATCTGGTCTAGTTTGCTTAGCTAGGTAAAGTAATGAACCTACTAGACTTCTAAACTCATGTGAATGTACTCTTGCTGAATCTTCCTGAGCTACTTCAAGTTTTAGATTATTTTCTGCTGGCGTTTTGCTTGGTTTGCAGTCTTGCATATTGAACTGTTCTAAAATGTTTTGAGTGTACTTTTCTTGATCTATATTTATTCCTTTTTCTGTTTTCAGAATTCGCATTCCGAGAAACCATTCAAGATCCCCTCTGTCGTCCTTTTTAAACTTTGATTCTAGTGAACTTTTCAATTTGTCGATCTCGGTTTGACTGTTTCCTGCTATGACTAAGTCATCAACCCAGGTTAGAACATAAAGTTTCTCATCTTCTTTGTTTTTTAGAAAAAGACAGTAATAGTGTTTACTTCTCTCAAAACCTTGCTGAATTAGAAAATTTGAAAGCTCATGATACCAATTTTTGGCTGCTTGCTTCAGTCCGTATATTGATTTTTTAAGCTTACAAACTAACTTGTTGCCATTGCTGTCTAACTTTTCAAAATCTTTTGGTTGCTCTAGATAGACTTCTTCGTCTATTTTAGGATGCAAATAAGCTGCTTTTGCATCCATTTGTTTTAAAAAGAAGTTTTCAATAGCTGATAAAGATAGTAGAATTTTAAAGGTTTCAGGTTTGCTTGTGGGAGCAAAAGTATCGGAATATTCAATTCCCTCAATTTGTTTAAAACCCTTTGCTACATAACGAGCTTTAAACTTATCGATATTTCCGTTTGAATCGTGTTTAATTTTGTACGCCCATCGGCCAGGAATAATATTTTGTCCTTTTTCTTTTGGAACTAAGTCCCAAGTTTCTGTTTCATCTAAACTTTCTATCTCTGTTTTGATTGCTTCAAGCCATTTGTCTTTTTGTTCCGAATTAATAGCGTTTTCGAAATTTTCAGGCTCGATGAAATTTTTTGTCAATATGCTTTGAACAGCATGAGAGTAGCTTTTACCAAAACTTCGCTTTAGTTCTCTATCTTGAGTTGCTTCCTTTCTCAATCTTTTCATTTCATCGTACTCTGACCAAAATTGGAAAATCTTTTGGTCTTTGAAAGTTTGCAATGCCTGCGTTTTGTATTTCATAAATTTTACTACTTCGTTGCCACTGAATTCGTCTATGAAACTAATTGCATATCTGTTGCCACCTATACTTGATGGACTAACTGGTCCAATAACGTCAGAGTAAACTTTTTCTAGTTTTTGAGTTGCTTTGTTATCGCTCATTTTTGGAACAGGCTATTTCGAAATTTTTCCCAGAGCACAATTTTCACAAAAACCTGAAGCTTGGGAAGCTTCGTCTGTTGTATTTGCTACATCTCTAAAGTTCAAATGTCCATGTCTTTTGTGCCAAAGTTTTGCTTGACACGTACCCCCACTTAAGTTTGAAAAGTGGTGCTTTTTTTCTTTTTTGTAGGGTAAGAAGAACAATTTGCCTCTTCTTATCAGTCTGAAGCTTTCTTTGCTTCTGAGTTCTAGAATTGACTTAGCTTTTGTGTGAAATAATTCGTGTTGCTTTTGAACTAAACTTGAAACTGAAATTAAGTTTGTTTTGTACTCTGGTACATGCAGAACTTTTTCAAAAGTCAACTTATGTAGCACATCTTTAGTGTCTCGTGCTTCCACATCTACATCTCCTATTCCTTCAACTTTTGTTTTCCCTCCATCTGGATTGTTAACTGTGGTTTCTAGTTTTTGGTAATTTTTAAACCAAGTTTTATCTATCATCATGTGATCAGTACTGCCAGAATCTACTACTAAATCAGTTTTTGAAACTTCAAATGACTTGTAAGCGCTTAAACTAGACGCTATGCCTTTATGAGGACTTTTTTGTTGATGTTTACATGCACTTGCTAGGTGGCCTTTAGCCTTGCATATACTACATACAGCTTTGTCTTTTTTGTAACAACTAGCTGCTAAATGTCCAGGTTTGTTACATACAAAACACAATCTAGGGCCTTTGGATCTACTAGGCTTAGAAAAAAATCTTCCTAGGATGTGATTTGACTGAAGAATGTATACCAATTTGATGAGAAGCATTCTTTGCTGACATGGAAACGTGCTCATCCTCCTCCACATCATCTCTCTGTCTGCGGCTCTCCTCAAAGTTAGTGAGACGCTTCCTCAGTTCCACAAAATTCTCTGCAGGATTGAAGCTCTCCTGCACCACAAAAAGCTCGTATCGTTGTGGAAGTCCGTTCAATACCATTGCATTAAACAGGGTCTCAGAAAGCTCCTCACCAGCATGATGCAATCGGGTGACCAGTTCTTGCGCTCTGATGAAGTACTGGTGAATGGCTTTGCCCTCTCGAAGTTGTAGTCTGGCCAACTGCCTCATCAGACTGATGACTGTGGTTGTCTCGTCGCTTCTGAAGCGTTGCTGGAGAAGTTTCCACGCTTTCTGGCCATCTCCGAGACTCTTGCTGTTCACACAGTCATGTCGGATGAGCATGAGGCTGCTGGCTTCTAGCGTCATTGCCAGGTAGCACCAAATCTGATTTTTGCGGCTCTCATCTTCTTGTACAGCTGTAGCTCTAGCTTGAGTCTGTGCCTCATGTTCACGCGTTTGCGCATCATTTGCATCTTCCCTCAGTGGTCTGTGAGCGTTTCGAAGAGCCTCTTGGTTTGTGCAAAGGCAGAGAAACGAGTGCTCCATGTTGGGTAGTCCTCAGCCAATCCGCTAAACGTCATCCACTTCAAACTATTGTTTGATGGTTCCATTATGAAGTTTAAACTTCAACTTTTCATTCACAATTTCTGATTTAGCTTTTATTTACGAAGGAAATCTCAAATTTTTGTCTTAAAACTCTCGTCAATTTTGAAGAGCTAAAACTGCCAACACTGACACTACAATCTCAACCAAAACTCTATTAGCTTGTCAACGGTCTGATGGCTGGGCCCATAACCTGTTAGCAGTATTACGAACACTGTAGCGCAACAACCCCGATGAGGCGGGACAAGTTTTGGCTCGTTAGAGATTGAAGCTGCTTAAGCTCAAAAGATATTTGAGAGAATAAGAACTAATTTTAGGAGATTCAAAAGAGAAGAAAGTTGTGTTTAGCAAAAATCAGTCGTACATATAGTCTAAAAGATAAATATAAAATTTACAGTGTACATTTGTTAAAAGGTTAATGAATAAAAAAACAGGCGATTTTGGGGCGTATGAGTGGGCGTCATTTCATTATTACGTGCAAAGTTTTCTTCACTTGAGATGGTTCACAAAGTTGCATTTCCTATTCAATATTAGTAGATAAATATCAATATTTAACAAACATACAGATCTAAACTGATTTACATTCATTTTCTAAATTGTGAGCTGCAGTTGTCGTTATAAATCTGGTAAGTTTGTTTTCTTTCTGAGTTTATCAACATAAGTTAAGTTTCTAACCTCTAAGATATTTTCTAAGTTCTTTTCTGTGCTCCAATATACATCCTTCTTTTTCTATTTTTAGCCCCTTGTGGAAAAATATTTTGAAAATTCAAAATTTTCAAATAATTGTAAAAATGTATGTCTGGTAAGTTCTCATAATCGTTAAACTGAAAACCGTGTATTTTTGCGAGTCACTTACTTGCCTGCTGCAACCAATCAAAAATATTAGGATAACTAAAAATAAAAGAAATTCAAAAAAATGGAGAATTTTTGACCCATTAGTGATTAACATTATGACTCTAGAGATAGAATAGAAAATATTATGGTACTTAAGCCAATATAAGAAGCAATTTTAACGTTTTTGTATTATGCAAGAAAAATTATTTTGAAAAAATTTTTAAAGTTACCCGGATCTTGCATTCAATGATAATCAGAAATGAAAAATGACTTTTAAACTCGTGATTCTTAGCTTGAGCATTTTATTGTCATGTCAAAATACGCAATGCTCAGCATACTTTCACAGAGTTTATTAGTAAATCTCAGTTATAACCACTGTCTGAGGTTTCTGTTCTCTGTTTTAGTTAAATCATGTCACTTCTTTTTGCAGCTTTAATTACTGCGTGTATTTACTCTTTGAAATTAGATTTGCTGTCTGCAGTTACTCTTTGCAGTTCGTAGTGCGCGCTTTCTTTTGAACCTACGAAAAGAGACTCACTCAACAATGCTCTTTGCAACCTTTTCATTCGCTATTGATAATTTTACTGAAAAGTGAACATGGCAAATTAAATTGCAGCCACAGATGTCTGCTGTGAAAATTGAGGACAAGGGCAGGTTGAGTCTGTCCTCTAGCAATTGAGGGCCATGGTGCTGCGGTTGCCATTCACTGTGATGACATTGTTCCTATCGCTTAAGGTTGGGAAACCGCCGATGCAACCGATGTTGAAGACATAACACCAACCCTAGAGACGCTTGGCACTGCAACAGCTGACGACTGATTGTTAATTCGTTTCGCAGTTGAACTACTCATTTCACCATTCATCAATGGCATACACTAAATGTTAAAGGCCTACAATGGGGACCAAAAACTTTTCGCCCTCTGGTCTTTCCGCTCGTGTTTTGAGAGTTTCCGCTTTCCTCGTTATCTTTGTCGACTGGTGATCTTGATACTATGTACACTTGGCGGTGTACACTTTTTGTTGTTGGACGGTTTGTTGAAACCGTTCGGAACATCAAAAGCAGATCTCTGAAAATCAGTAGACTAAACGGACAAAACAAAAAACATTACCTAAAATACAATTGGGGTATTATACACCAACTGTTATACAAATTGTTTCTGCTAATTTAACAGATTGAATTAATTTGTACAAAGACTTTCGGCATTTCTGCTGCAATTCAGCTTAATGGGACTGAGTTCTCTGTATTCGATATACTAAAAGTTTTTTCACTGGCGGCGGCCAAGTAATTAAGTTCAGGCGTTCAAAATTTTTAGTTTCTTATTTTCTCTAAATTATTGTATGAAAAAACACTGAGTAGTCTAAAATAACCATAAACTCATACTTCACTGGGCATAGTTAAAAGAGTGCTCTATTCAAGCTGTTCATAAAGAGGAGAGAGTGGACCTCCGAATGTCCCGATCCAGGACAGAATTAACCTGCGGCTGTACGCAGCAGAGGTAAACTTTGGCTGCTCATGCATAGAGCAGACTGAACCTTTTCCTTGCAGTCTGAAGCAGGTACAGGCCGGATAATTGCGGACACAGAACTGTAAAAACATTATTTCCCTTCATTTATTCTTTATCTTTTCTGATATGTTCTGCAACTACGGTCCGGGTAGCTGCTATGAAATTAACTAAAATACAATTTTTCATCAGAAATATTTTTTTTTACATTTTTCTGTTCTGAAGCACATGTAAAAAATTATATTTTTGATTGATATCATTTTTCGTAGTCGATGTCTGTTGATGATGAGCAACCATGGAAAATGGAGCCAGTCTTGAAGAAACGTCCTGAAATTTTAATAATGTGGACTTTTTTGAACAGAAGTTTTCAATTATTTGCAACTTTGATTTTGTCTGCTGATAATTTCGAATTTGTTCATGGATACCCTTAAACAAAATTTGAATCAAACTAAGCAAACACTTAGCAGATATCAAGAAATTTATTTTATGCTCTTTGGCTCCAAAAATCACACTTTTTGGCTTTTTCTATTACATTATTAATACGACTAAGTTAATCGTTATTGACACTGTACAACTACTATGCAATTGGCACAATCAGCAAGCCAACAGCTGAAGAACATGACAAACTTCAGATGCTATAGTACAATCGTTCTCACTTAAAAGACAGCTCTGTAGGTTTTTTGGGCCATTAGGTCGGTTATCTTTGCAGATAGTGGTGACTACATTTCGTCAATTTTTTCCCTTTTGCTTGATTTTGTTTCGCCTTGATAAAAAAGCTAGTCAGCAAGTAGAGCTGATAGCCATTTTTTTGAGAGATCATGAAAAAAAAATTTAAAACGCTACAAGGCACTATTTCTTGAAAAACGTAAAAAAGTTTTCGAAAGCTCGTAAGGGTCATGGGAATTTCTTACCGACCAACGTCTCAATATTTTTTTGAGTTTACTTCACAAGTTTATTTTGGCAATATACAGCTACTTTTGGGCTGTTTATTTCAGGAGTTGCAATGGGTATTTCGGGCTCAGATGTCTCCAAACAAGCAGCTGACATGATTCTATTGGATGATAACTTTGCCTCAATTGTCACAGGAGTTGAAGAGGGTCGCCTCATATTCGATAACCTCAAGAAATCTATCGCTTATACTCTATCCAGCAACATCCCGGGTTGACCTCTCTCACCTTTCCTTTCAACAAATTTTACTTTTGCGAAACCCTTCCAATAGCTAATAAGTTGAAACAGTTATAAACTGCTTGTTCAAATATGTAGTTGAGAAAGGAAGCCATATTTGTTCAGAAAGCCTTTCAGAACTAAATCTCAATTTTTTCGACAAATTTTACATTTTAAAGCATTTTTAGAAGTTCTCTAGATAACAATGACAAAACTTAGTTCACTCTCTTATGTGGCTGTCGGTTTCCAATAAAGAGGGAATTTTACGTGCTAGGTGCTGCTCTAAGGAGGCTATGATAGGAAGACAATAAAAATTAGCAAACTAACTCAAATAACGATCTATCAGAATTGGAGCTCTAAAGGTCAAACTCGGCTTTCCAGAAATCACCCCATTCTTGGCCTACATCGTATTCGCTATTCCTCTACCTTTGGGAACAGTAACAATTCTGTTCATTGACTTGGGCACTGACCTGTGGCCTGCGATCTCATTGGCTTACGAGCCAGCCGAGAGTGACATCATGAAGCGGAAGCCGAGAGATCCTCAGAATGACAAACTGGTCAACTCGCGATTAATCGTACTCGTATATGGTGTCATTGGTAAGATCCGAACTTAAATTTCATACTCATTTTTCTTAGTTTTGTTTTAAGATTTTTTACATTAGGTCTTTTGTAGATTAGAAAAACTTAAGTTTTCATACGAAACTCAACGTTCACTCCTAATTTTTGTTTTTGTACAATGTGGTTTAATCTGTTTGAACAGAAATTGACGTTGTTCATACTGTTTCAAGGATGTGGTTTGATTTCCAAATTAATAATACCGCAAGCAGTAAGCGGAGCTTGAAAGTAATTCTACTTATGTTTACTATGTTGAAGAATCTTATTTGACCGATTTGAAAAAGAAAATATTTCTAACTATGACTTGCACAGCAACGCTTGTAATTTTACATGCGAAAATTTAGTGCATGCCCCATGCTGTGATTGTTTCCCTGGGTAACAATTTCTGAATCTTAACTGAAAATTGAACTGAAAATTGGTTGGCAGATGATCTTAATTAGTTGGCAAAATTTTTATATCCAAAAAGATGTGCCTAACGCGAGGGTCGAGGAACAAGTTGTAAGAGATATTTGCACTGGTGCAGTAAAATTTGAAAAAAAGCTTTGAAATTTCAGAAATGCGTAAAATATCAAGAAATGCGTACAAGTTTGCATAGATAAGATTTGGCTCCTCAGATTTGGAGCGTTCGAAGTGATCATTAAGTATGCGTACACGTTTTCTGGACCTAATTTTAGGGTAATAATGATCTAATGCAAATTTTGCAATTAAAAGCAGTCTTGATTTGGAAGCTTTCGAATGAGAAAAATGAGAGGAAAAACTTAATACAAGTTTTCCAGAGTCAGTGCTGTTTGCTTCAAAAATAGATATTCCCCTAGTGATCGAAAAATTCAAAATCTTGCAAGAATCTTGCAAGCAATCTTGGAAGGGAATACATACTACTTGCAAGCTGCTTGCAAGATTCTTGCACGATTTTGAATTCAAATTGCAAGTATCTTGCGAGAATTTGAATTCTTCGATATTTTTTAACTGGTTAATAATAATAATAATAATAATAATTGTGGTTTCTGCGTAATCGCAGTGGAACAGCATTAGGCCTACAGTAGCCTGTTTTCAGCTGCCCTTTTTTTTATTATTCCCCACATTTCAGACTGATCTTTTCATGAGCAGCATTGCTCTTTTTTGGTGACTATAGCCACATTTTTTTGCGTCTGAAACTTTCACTACCATCATTGCAGCCAACATTGGTGAGGCTATGGTAAACCTGAAGCTATGGTTAAGTAAGAGCTCATCCTCACACAGACAGCTTCACGGAGGCAGGGGATTCAACTCTCAATCATTGGCGTGTGAATCACACCCCTTACCTCTCGGCTATCACGCCACTCTGCGGTTGATCGGCATTCAGCGGTTGATCGAGCTGAAATAGTTAAGCAACTGTCGAAAAATCTGATTAAGTCTAGTTGAATACCGACTTTTTGGGATTTTCCAGTATGATTTTTGTGGTTCATCCTTTTGCCTTGATTGATATCTTGTAAGATTCTTGCATAGTTTGAATCAGTTATAAATTCACTCATCACTAGGGCCCTTAAATTTTTGAATGTCAATTTTGTAGGCCTTGCCTTTTCAATGTTTAGCATGTTTTGCATTTAAAACTGGCAGATCTATTATAACACATTGTCAAACAATGGAGCTCTAAACTATTCTCATTTGATCATTACACCTTTGACTATCTTCGATGCCGTTTAGAATTTTTTGATAATAAAAACTACCGATAAAAAACAAAAAAGAACTAAAATGATGCGGAAAAGACAAAGTGACAGAGCTAGGTTAAGGTGCTGATGTCTTTTACAGGTATAATGCAGGCAAGTGCGGGTTTCTTCACGTACTTTGTGATCATGGGTGTGAACGGATTCCATCCTTCGAGGCTGTTTGGACTCAGAACTGAGTGGGAGGATAGAGGCATATACGATTTGCAGGATTCCGTCGGACAAAACTGGGTATGTTTTCGTCGGGGGTGCGAGGTGGGGAGCTGATGGTGGGGGTGAGGGTGGGGTGAGAGGGTGATGCCGCAGTTGTGTACGGATGTTAATCTTGAAAGATCTTATGGCATGCCCATCGGTGCATCACAGTTTTTTTTTCATAGCATCTCCTGATCTCATCGATGGACCATAGCAAATTCATAAAAACTGTCAACCCATTGATGAATCATAGAAAGAAAACGCGTCTTTCCCATTATACTCCCCCCCCCCCCCCACACACACACACACACGAAATATTTAACCATGATTGGGAGGTTATGCGTTATATCATCGCTAAGCTGGGGGTGGGGGTATATGGCAAAAACCCGACGAAACAGCACTTAAAGGCCCATCGATGAATCATTGTACCTTCATATATTGGCGAATTTTGTTTGCTTGCTTTTATGCATGCTTCCCGACCTCTCAAAAATAAGTAAGATTGGGGTTGTTTGCAGTGAAGTTATAAAAGTTATGAAGTTTGCAGCGAAGTTATGAACCAATACTACCTAAATTATGTTAGATCGGCAAAATTACATAATTTAACGACGCATGCGATGAATCCGGGCCCTAGTAAGATAGTAAACAAGTTCTGATTCATCAGATTCCAATAGTAAAACGGTATATTATTACTGTTTTATACTATTCTAAGAATTTTTTTTGTAAAAAGGTTTTGCGTAATAGGCTCAAGAAATCTTTTTTTTCCATGAACTTAGCATGAACAGTTGGCTTCGATTCTTTTCTCTGCTCATCCGAAAATCAAAATCAATTTTTAGTTTTTCGAAAGAATGTTTAAATTTTCGTGTGGTGAACAAAAAATACTGTTTGAAAAAAACGGGAAAATTAGCAAATTGCAGGGTTTTTGCAGACAATAACCACTAAATAACAATTCAAACCAGTACAAAACTGTCGTCTTCTGAATTTCTAACTAGGCCAACAGTGAGGGGGATCTTTCGCCCAGAAGATCGATCAAATAAAATAAACCAAAGGTTTTGAATTGGTGAAGCAAGCGTTACTTTGTTACTCTGCAATTTCCCCTCTTCCACTCTTGTATGCTGTTGCAAATTAGATTGCCTTGAAATAAGTTAATTCACAATGGGGCTCGTAATATCAATTCTAGTTATATGGATTACAAAGGTAAGAGAATTTCTTGCACATCAATGGAAAAGACAAATTCAAGACAATTTATAATAGTATTTAAATAATAATACAAATTTCCGTGGTTCATTTCCCAATTGAATTAAATCAAAACAGCTCACAGTATCCCAACTGGTCTTGCAGTTACAATCTTCCACAGTTCAGTCTCCTCTTTGCTTTTCACACTAAGCTTCTAAAGTTTAGTCCCACTAAACCAACTACTATCTCTCGCTTGTGCCAAAATATCTTCTGTGTTCCACTTCTATTGTGTCTCAGCAAATCGTTTGGACCCTCTCTCTCTCTCTCTTTCTCTCTCTCTCTCTCTGTGTGTTACTTCAGTTTATACTCAACCAATATGCTTTTATCTTAAGCAAACAAATCATAATCTCTTAAGTAAACATTGCAACTTTAATTTGGAATCTGTAAAATTCTGTAGGAGGACTTTGTTTGCTATGCAAACAAACCAATATCAAATTATGCTCTGTCATTCAACTGCTACCAACCATTGTTCAACTTTCTCCTTATCTTAAGTACACGACCTTTGGACTCTAATGTAAACAAACACACTCTCCTTGTTTATCGCATATATGCAGTTGACATGTCAATCCGTGTTTGCTTTGTAAACATTGAACGTTACTCTGAAAAGTTCTTAAACCTCTATTTCCGCTATCAATTTAGCTAGCTGCAATCAATCCGTGTCAAAAATCAAGTGTTGAATAAATATCTAAACTCAGCCCTAAACCGAAGACCAATTGTAATTTCCAATTTTGAAACTATTTCATGCAAATCCCAAAATCCTCCGAAAAGTCTAATATTCGTAAAAGCCCAAAATTTGACCTCTAGGAGTCAATCAGGGGTCATTCGTCCAAAATGAGGGCTCAAGTTGATAAAAACAACTATTGTCACGGAAAGTTCTCTCATAGTTGCACCTACTTACAAAATTTCATGGCCTAACTCCCACTAGAACACGAGCAATGACCGCGCAAAATTTCATCGACCTCCCGGATGATCCCAAATTTCACAGCTTTATTACTCGCGAAGTAGTGGTCAAAACGTCTTCGGGTAAAAACTTCTAGTAAAAATAGGGTCCCAACAACTTGCGTGCCAAGTTTCATGACCAACGGATCAGCCATTGCGAGTCGTTTGCAATTTGAAATTTTTTAACGATTCGTGGGTGCCGAAACCCGAAAACTCCTAGTTCGTCAAAATTGACCGGGGTGGCTATTTTTTTGTCACTAACTGTCTCAGGTTGTCATATTATTACCATTTCAAAGTCATTCGGCCGCTCAAAAAGGCCAAGTTCCGGTTTTGGGCACTCGGGTCGTCCTGAAGCACCGACTTCCGGTCGGAATCTGAGGTTAAAAATATCACCAATCGAAAGCCATTGAAAAGTTACACTATCCCTCCAAAAACCATAGGACTACTACCAATACTCAACGAGCAATTCAATTTTTACGTTCCGCAGCACGGGCGTGCGCTAGTTCCGTGCAGGTTGGTGTGGGATCAAATCCGACCTCAACATCGGATTCCCTGTATCCAAATTAGTCTATCCCCCAAATTTCAGGTCAATCCGACTTCAACTTTTAGAGAAATTACTATTTTAATTTCAGTGTTAACTATTTTTAGTGAAAACTGCCTATTCATATTTCAAAACGCTAATAACTTTCTCCCACAACTTCCTAAACCCTTCCAATGATCATCTGCTACATTACTCTAGTCTTAATACCCATTGCAACCCTTAGTTACTTTGTATCATACTCGAACAGTCATTTTTTTCGCTCAAAATATCGAAAACCTTCAAATCACACCACTTCCGGTGCTAATAACTCGTTGGGTGGTCGGATTGGCCCGAAAGGTATACCAGCCTGAGAGGACTATTGGGTGTACATGCCAATAAGAATTGGTAAACGTCCGGATAATATAACCTCCATGGGGGGGCGGGAAACATCCGCTTGGTAGTATTTCGAAAAACCGATAAATTGCTTTTTTATTTACTCTGAATCAACAAAACTCTACTTAAGGAACTCAGATCAAAAAGGTGTAACCTGCCGCGCATCCCTATTATATAGGGACAATCATCAGGGGAACATCCCCCAAATTTTCAAATTCCAATGATGAATATAACTTAAAAAGTCGAGGGTAACAAGTTTGGAGTTGCCAATAATTTTGCAATTTCAAAATCACACTTTAATTTGGTTCAAATTGAAATTCCAATTTTGATCAAAATACCTAGTTCACTTCAAATCATCGCTCTCTAGTTTTCATCTAAATTTAAACCCCTCATTTCGACTTTGGCTTGATGCTCAAATACAACTTTGCTAATTAATCAAAATATATCGACAGCTCAATATCAATTTGTTCATCAATTTGTTTGTTTAAGAGATATCACTCAACTACCCTCTCTGGCGCCTTCAAAACAATAACACTTAATGAAAGAACGCTTTATTCAAAAACCTAATTAACTTGTCTAACTTGACCTAAATTATGTGACTTAACTAGCGCTATCTGGTTATGAAATTTCTTTTGAGTTTATTCTTATGCTTTCTACACTCCTCCCTCCTAGATTATTATTCTCCCGAATAATTGCAAAGCCTTATCCTGTGACCCGATTAACTTATTCCTACGTACTTTAACCATAGTCGATCTAGTGAAGTGAACCACATATATTTAGCTCCGGGTTAATATAATTTAACTGCACCAAAATTTGAATAGCGGCTGATTAAATCAGATTGGAACACACTCCTGCATTTTCACATTTCAACATACCCTACCTAATTCATCAACATCGGTTTTTGATCAAACTCTATTGCCTTTGACATACATCTACCCAGGGAACCCCAAAGTCACTAAAAAATCAAATCTATAAATAGATCTACCAAATCAACACATTTCCCTAAATCATCTTATTTTGAAAAAAAAAATTTCCTTACGGCTATAGTGCTTGATCAAACTGTCCACTGTCCTGATAAAATGGATTAAAACAATGTAGACAACAATTGGGTAAAAAGGCTTTAATAACTTAGCTGTCAACGTCCCTCTCATCATACGCTCGTGCACTTGTACACGAAAACCTTCTTCCTCTGATGCTTGAATGGATGACCAACTCTTCTTTCACTGTAGCTACCATTTCTCCTGTAATCCTGCCATGACTGCTGTCCAGATGCTTCCAAACGGCTCCACTTTCCCTTCCGGCTTAAGGATCGGTTCTCCAGCAGAAGCTTTGCAATCTCCGGAAATCGCGATGCTATCCCTCTATCCACTTTCTGCTTAATTTCCAACGAAAACACGCTAGAGTCCTCCCTCCTAGGCTGTTGATCATCATGAACCCAATCGCTCAACCATGTAGCCATTGACTTCTGTTAGTATTTCCCTGTTCTGTAAACTCCAGCACTGTCCCCTTGATGCTCATCCTTTGGTTCGACCGAAACACTACCATTAAGCTGACTTTCACTCAATTGCGATTGCACCCATTCCTCCAACTCCTTTCCAAACTGTGCAAAATCACTGCGGTCACCTGCTGCCTTATTGTTTTCACCCTTCTGTGTTTCACAAACCAACTGCCGATCAATTCCTCCTGAATTTGACCTATTCTCCAAAGTGTCCGTAGTGCACTCAGTTGTACACATCTGTGTCTCTTCAGCCCCGTGTGTCGCATTACAGAACTTCTGGTATGACCCTCCTGTCTTTAACTCTATCAAAGCCCAGGCTCCCAACATATCTTTTCTGCTAGCTTTGACACCAACACCAAAATCGCTCGCTATTGTAGTTACGTTGTCGCATGCTACTGAGTTCAAACTCGCGGCAAAATTTGTCTCGCTTCTCGAATCGTCGACATCAAATTCTACTACAACCGAAAAATCTGTATCCGAAATATCTTCAAACAAATTGTCATCATCCGACTGTTCATCGCTTAGCTCCCCAGACTCTAGTGACTATACACAATCCTTTTTCATGGCATGATGCTCATCTGGTCCACAAGACTCAACACTGCGCTCAATGATTTTTTCTTCCGTCTGAATTTTTCTGAAGCCATTGTTTTCATATTCGCTTAGCACTGCTCTATCAATGTCCTGATTTATTGGACCGCAAACTTCCTCCGTAAACTCTACCTCAGTTCCAGTTTGCACTTCATCGCTGTCACCTGGATTTCTTATTCTACTACCACTCTCAGCAATGCTCATATCTTCCTTTTCTCCAGACAGATCTTTACCGAAAATTCCTCTTCTTGACAAACCACAGCTGGACCCAATGCCAAACCCTTCAAAACTTCTGCCAGGTTGCCGGAATTGATCAATTAAAGAAATGCCAAGGCTACTTCTTGTATCAACCACCTACCTTTGAGAACACTGCTGTCGCGTTCTCTGATCTGCAGTATCACTGGTTCCAATTAATTCTGCCCTACCTCCCGCTTTTCGTCTAACAAACAAATTGTAGCTTCGCTCATAAAAATTTGGATTGTCAGACAATCGTATGTCAAACTGATACAGGGTCTCTTTCAGTGTCCATGCTTGCTTCCTTGGAGTCAACCGCCAATAGCCTCTTGGTAAATCACTTACTGCATTCAAGGTTCACCCACACAATTTTGTAGGCAACCTCTTCATTATCTTTTTTCCGTCCATCCGGGCTTCATGCCAGTACTCAAGTAATGTTCACGCCAATCTTCCCAAATTTCGTAGCCTGGTGAAGGAAAACGCTTCACCAACTGATAACCAAACATAATCAAACTATTGGGAACCAAATCACAAATCTAAGTCAACTTTCGGTGTGCTCTCAGCAGTTTCTCCAACGAATATTGCACGCTCTTCAAATAATCAGAAAATAATCCACAGCAAAAAGTAACAAAGAAATGAAACCCTCCCAGGAGCGCCAATGTTGTCTTCCGAATTTCTAACTAGGCCAACAGTGAGGGGGATCTGTCGCCCAGAAGATCGATTAAATAAAATAAACCAAAGGTTTTGAATCGGTGAAGCAAGCGTTACTTTGTTACTCTGCAATTTCCCCTCTTCCACTCTTGTATGCTGTTGCAAATTAGATTGCCTTGAAATAAGTTAATTCACAATGGGGCTCGTAATATCAATTCTAGTTATATGGATTACAAAGGTAAGAGAATTTCTTGCACATCAATGGAAAAGACAAATTCAAGACAATTTATAATAGTATTTAAATAATAATACAAATTTCCGTGGTTCATTTCCCAATTGAATTAAATCAAAACAGCTCACAGTATCCCAACTGGTCTTGCAGTTACAATCTTCCACAGTTCAGTCTCCTCTTTGCTTTTCACACTAAGCTTCTAAAGTTTAGTCCCACTAAACCAACTACTATCTCTCTCTTGTGCCAAAATCTCTTCTGTGTTCCCTTTCTACTGTGTCTCAGCAAATCGTTTGGACTCTCTCTCTCTCTCTTTCTCTCTCTCTCTCTCTGTGTGTGTGTGTGTGTGTGTGTGTGTGTGTGTTACTTCAATTTATACTCAACCAATATGCTCTTATCTTAAGCAAACAAACCATAATCTCTTAAGTAAACATTGCAACTTTAATTTGGAATCTGTCACATTCTGTAGGAGGACTTTGTTTGCTATGCAAACAAACCAATATCAAATTATGCTCTGTTATTCAACTGCTAGCAACCATTGTTCAACTTTCTCCTTATCTTAAGTACACGACCTTTGGACTCTAATGTAAACAAACCCACTCCACTTTATCGCATATATGCACTTGACATGTCAATCCGTGTTTGTTTTGTAAACATTGAACGTTACTCCCAAAATTTCTTAAACCTCTATTTCCGCTATCAAATTAGCTAGCTGCAATCAATCCGTGTCAAAAATCAAGTGTTGAATAAATAACTGAACTCAGCCCTAAACCAAAGACCAATTGTAATTTCCAATTTTGAAACTATTTCATGCAAATCCGCAGTTAAAAACCGCCGAAAAGTCTAATATTCGTAAAAGCCCAGAATTTGACCTCTAGGTGTCAATCAGGGGTCATTCGTCCAAAACGAGGGCTCAAGTTGATAAAGACAACTATTGTCACGGAAAGTTCTCTCATAGTTGAACCTACTTAAAAAATTTCATGGCCTAACTGCCACTAAAACACGAGCAATGACCGCGCACACTTTTCATCGACCTCTCGGATGATCCCAAATTTCACAACTTAATAACTCGCGAAGTAGTGGTCAAAACGTCTTCGGGTAAAAACTTCGAGTAAAAATAGGGTGCCAAGTTTCATGACCAACGGATCAGCCATTGCGAGTTGTTTGCAATTTGAAACTTTTTAAGGATTCGTGGGTGCCGAGACCCAAAAAATCCGAGTTCGTCAAAATTGACCGGGGTGGTTTTTTTGCCACTAATTGTCTCAGGTTGTCATATTATTACCATTTCAAAGTTATTCGGCCGCTCAAAAGAGCCAATTTCCGGTTTTGGGCACTCGGGTCGTCCAGAAGCACCGACTTCCGGTCGGAATCTGAGGTTAAAAATATCACCAATCGAAAGCCATTGAAAAGTTACACTATCCCTCCAAAAACCATAGGACTACTACCTCAACGAGCACTTCAATTTTTACGTTCCGCAGCACGGTCGTACGCTGTTTCCGTGCAGGTTGGTGTGGGGTCAAATCCGACCTCAAAATCGGATTCCCTGTACCCAAATTAGTCTATCCCCCAAATTTCAGGTCAATCCGACACTTCAACTTTTAGAGAAATTACTATTTCAATTTCAGTGTTAACTATTTTTAGTGAAAACTGCCTATTCTTATTTCAAAATGCTAATAAATTTCTCCCACAACTTCCTAAACTCTTCCAATGATCATCTGCTACATTACTCTAGACTTTATACCCATTGCAACACTTAGTTACCTTGTATCATACTCGAACAGTCATTTTTTTTCGCTCAAAATATCGCAAACCTTCAAATCACACCACTTCCGTTGCTAATGACTCGGAGTTGGGTGGTCGGATTGGCCCGAAAGGTATACCAGCCTGAGAGGACTATTGGGTGTACATGCCAATAAAATTTGGTAAACGTCCGGTTAATATAACCTCCATGGGGGGGGGGGGGGGCGGGAAACATCCGCTTGGTGGTATTTCGAAAAACTGATAAATTGCCTTTTTATTTACTCTAAATCCCTATTATATATGGACAATCATCAGGGGAACATCCCCACAAATTATTAAATTCCAATGATGAATATAACTTAAAAAGTCGAGGGTAACAAGTTTGGAGTTGCCAATATTTTTGCAAATTCAAAATCACACTTTAATTTGGTTCAAATTGAAATTCCAATTTTGATCAAAATATCTAGTTCACTTCAAATCAGCGCTCTCTAGTTTTCATCTAAATTTAAATCCCTCATTTCGACTTTGGCCTGATGCTCAAATACAACTTTGCTAATTAATCAAAATATATCGACAGCTCAATATGCATTTGTTCATCAATTTGTTTGTTTAAGAGATATCACTCAACTACCCTCTCTGGCGCCTTCAAAACAATAACACTTTACGAAAGAACGCTTATTTCAAACACCTAATTAACTTGTCTAACTTGACCTAAATTATCTGACTTAACTAGCGCTATCTGGTTATGAAATTTCTATTGAGTTTATTCTTATGCTTTCTACAAAAACAGTTAAATAACACTAATATTACTAGTATTGCAAGACTATACCATTTTTCCCGGTTTTTTCAGGTTTATGTGAACTAATTTCTATTTTTTTTTCAGGTTAAGCAGTGCGCATACAATAAAGTTTAGACAACCACTGAAAAAGAATTCTTAATCTGTAGGCTGTTCATAAGATCTTCAGAGATTTGGTTTATTTGTTGTCCGAAACTTTTTTTCCATACTAAAAAGTGACATGACCAAAATCTGTTAATACTTAAAACAGAAACCTGAAATATCGTGATTCAGAGCATATTTACTATGTTGCTAGATTCGAGACCTCTCGCATTTCAACAGCAGCTACGTTGAGTCTTTGTAATAAACTAATTGAATAGTATATTAGAAAGTTTTCGGGCAATAGCTGTAGAAAAAATGTTTCCGCTATTGATGATAAATTTTTGGGATGCTTTTTTTTTATTTATCAAGGGCAATTTGTTCATGTCCCGTAACAAATATCAATTTTGATAGCAAGCCGGCTCTTTAAAACAAAAAGAGTGTCAACGCCATACGACTATAATAAAAAAATGCTATATAGGCAAAAAATTACAAGCGGAAATGCGGTTTTAAGACTTTGAGCAGAATTCTGTGCAATCATAGCTTTTTTTATTTAGTTCAATTGGCGTGTAGCACTTTTTCCCCCGTTCCATTTAAGATGTTTCAGCGAGATACTGAAAATTGAAACACCTCAACGTGGGCTTTTAAATTATAGCGTGTGGTCCAAGTTCTTATTTATCATTTGTCTTACAATTAAGTTGATATGTTTGAAACTAACAAATATCTAACTTCAATATGATTGAATCTAACAATAAAGTAAGTATTTTTTTGCCCACCTTTTTTCAATTTTTGTCTCTAACTTTTACCATTTTTGAAGCAATAGGGGCTTTTTGTAGCTCAGCTGGAAAAACAAAATGGTGACGCTCCAATATTGCACAACTTTTTTCTGTAATTCTTCTGCAAATTATTTTGAGATGAATTTCATAAATTAACCAATAAGCAAACTGTCAAAGGCTAAATTTTAAATGTACATCAAAAACAAACTTTTTCCTCCAAAAAAGTTTCGAAAACCATTATTAGGAGAATTTTGAAACACTTTTGCCTTAACAATTTGTCTTTAATTTAATAGATAAAATTTTAAACAAAAAATGCCATTCCGACGGACTTTTTAACGAATTATAGCCGAAATTTTTCGAAAAATAGTTTCTAAAAACGTTTTCAATTGTACAGATAAAAATGGTCTGCTGATCTTGTTGTCTACCATTTTGTTCAACGATGAATTTTTTCTTTGTCCGCATAAGCAAAACTTCACCGAAAGAAACAAAAAATAATCAACGAAAAGCTTGTAGTGTAAAGTAAATCTGTCCAGATATCAGACAGATTCATTCGCTGGCGCGTTCTGGAGCTCCTCTTTCTACGTCTTATTTTTCAGTCGTATGAGCAGCGTAAGAAACTGGAGTACACATGCCAGACAGCCTTCTTCACGAGTATAGTTGTGGTACAGTGGGCAGACCTCATCATATCCAAGACCAGAAGGAACTGTCTCTTCACTCAGGGTCTTCTCTGCAACCAAGTCCTCCTAGCTGGAATGGTGTTCGAAACTGCACTCTGTATATTCCTGTCTTACTGTCCTGGGTTGGAAAGTGCACTTAGAATGCAGTCACTGCAGTAAGTCTTACCAACAACGCTCTGCAAAATTCAGTTGGACACACGTCTTGATTTCAATCTTGACCAGTGAAAAGACTCAAAAACCCCACCCAGCCTTTGAGGTCCAGGCAAGAAACGTCACTTATCAGACTGTCCCAGACCGAAGTGAAATTTGATTATAATCTATAGACTATTGTGCGCTCGAAACTCCGTGCGCGCTCGAAGTGCGCTCGAACACCTCCTCTGATAAGAACAATGTGCGCTTGCATACGCCTCTGATGAAATTGAAGTGCGCTCGAAATTGCCCTGGGTCTATACCTCGACTTTAAAGTCTTGTTGGGAAGGGGGGCAACGTTGACTAAACTTAGACGGTCGAGATTCCTAGTTATGGTCGAGCTGAAGTGTTTTAAAAAATTTTTTTGTCGAGCTAAATTTTTTATTTATTGGACCGCAAACTTCCTCCGTAAACTCTACCTCAGTTCCAGTTTGCACTTCATCGCTGTCACCTGGATTTCTTATTCTACTACCACTCTCAGCAATGCTCATATCTTCCTTTTCTCCAGACAGATCTTTACCGAAAATTCCTCTTCTTGACAAACCACAGCTGGACCCAATGCCAAACCCTTCAAAACTTCTGCCAGGTTGCCGGAATTGATCAATTAAAGAAATGCCAAGGCTACTTCTTGTATCAACCACCTACCTTTGAGAACACTGCTGTCGCGTTCTCTGATCTGCAGTATCACTGGTTCCAATTAATTCTGCCCTACCTCCCGCTTTTCGTCTAACAAACAAATTGTAGCTTCGCTCATAAAAATTTGGATTGTCAGACAATCGTATGTCAAACTGATACAGGGTCTCTTTCAGTGTCCATGCTTGCTTCCTTGGAGTCAACCGCCAATAGCCTCTTGGTAAATCACTTACTGCATTCAAGGTTCACCCACACAATTTTGTAGGCAACCTCTTCATTATCTTTTTTCCGTCCATCCGGGCTTCATGCCAGTACTCAAGTAATGTTCACGCCAATCTTCCCAAATTTCGTAGCCTGGTGAAGGAAAACGCTTCACCAACTGATAACCAAACATAATCAAACTATTGGGAACCAAATCACAAATCTAAGTCAACTTTCGGTGTGCTCTCAGCAGTTTCTCCAACGAATATTGCACGCTCTTCAAATAATCAGAAAATAATCCACAGCAAAAAGTAACAAAGAAATGAAACCCTCCCAGGAGCGCCAATGTTGTCTTCCGAATTTCTAACTAGGCCAACAGTGAGGGGGATCTGTCGCCCAGAAGATCGATTAAATAAAATAAACCAAAGGTTTTGAATCGGTGAAGCAAGCGTTACTTTGTTACTCTGCAATTTCCCCTCTTCCACTCTTGTATGCTGTTGCAAATTAGATTGCCTTGAAATAAGTTAATTCACAATGGGGCTCGTAATATCAATTCTAGTTATATGGATTACAAAGGTAAGAGAATTTCTTGCACATCAATGGAAAAGACAAATTCAAGACAATTTATAATAGTATTTAAATAATAATACAAATTTCCGTGGTTCATTTCCCAATTGAATTAAATCAAAACAGCTCACAGTATCCCAACTGGTCTTGCAGTTACAATCTTCCACAGTTCAGTCTCCTCTTTGCTTTTCACACTAAGCTTCTAAAGTTTAGTCCCACTAAACCAACTACTATCTCTCTCTTGTGCCAAAATCTCTTCTGTGTTCCCTTTCTACTGTGTCTCAGCAAATCTTTTGGACTCTCTCTCTCTCTCTTTCTCTCTCTCTCTCTGTGTGTGTGTGTGTGTGTTACTTCAATTTATACTCAACCAATATGCTCTTATCTTAAGCAAACAAACCATAATCTCTTAAGTAAACATTGCAACTTTCCTTTGGAATCTGTCACATTCTGTAGGAGGACTTTGTTTGCTATGCAAACAAACCAATATCAAATTATGCTCTGTCATTCAACTGCTAGCAACCATTGTTCAACTTTCTCCTTATCTTAAGTACACGACCTTTGGACTCTAATGTAAACAAACCCACTCCACTTTATCGCATATATGCACTTGACATGTCAATCCGTGTTTGTTTTGTAAACATTGAACGTTACTCCCAAAATTTCTTAAACCTCTATTTCCGCTATCAAATTAGCTAGCTGCAATCAATCCGTGTCAAAAATCAAGTGTTGAATAAATAACTGAACTCAGCCCTAAACCAAAGACCAATTGTAATTTCCAATTTTGAAACTATTTCATGCAAATCCGCAGTTAAAAACCGCCGAAAAGTCTAATATTCGTAAAAGCCCAAAATTTGACCTCTAGGTGTCAATCAGGGGTCATTCGTCCAAAACGAGGGCTCAAGTTGATAAAGACAACTATTGTCACGGAAAGTTCTCTCATAGTTGAACCTACTTAAAAAATTTCATGGCCTAACTGCCACTAAAACACGAGCAATGACCGCGCACACTTTTCATCGACCTCTCGGATGATCCCAAATTTCACAACTTAATAACTCGCGAAGTAGTGGTCAAAACGTCTTCGGGTAAAAACTTCGAGTAAAAATAGGGTGCCAAGTTTCATGACCAACGGATCAGCCATTGCGAGTTGTTTGCAATTTGAAACTTTTTAAGGATTCGTGGGTGCCGAGACCCAAAAAATCCGAGTTCGTCAAAATTGACCGGGGTGGTTTTTTTGCCACTAATTGTCTCAGGTTGTCATATTATTACCATTTCAAAGTTATTCGGCCGCTCAAAAGAGCCAATTTCCGGTTTTGGGCACTCGGGTCGTCCAGAAGCACCGACTTCCGGTCGGAATCTGAGGTTAAAAATATCACCAATCGAAAGCCATTGAAAAGTTACACTATCCCTCCAAAAACCATAGGACTACTACCTCAACGAGCACTTCAATTTTTACGTTCCGCAGCACGGTCGTACGCTGTTTCCGTGCAGGTTGGTGTGGGGTCAAATCCGACCTCAAAATCGGATTCCCTGTACCCAAATTAGTCTATCCCCCAAATTTCAGGTCAATCCGACACTTCAACTTTTAGAGAAATTACTATTTCAATTTCAGTGTTAACTATTTTTAGTGAAAACTGCCTATTCTTATTTCAAAATGCTAATAAATTTCTCCCACAACTTCCTAAACTCTTCCAATGATCATCTGCTACATTACTCTAGACTTTATACCCATTGCAACACTTAGTTACCTTGTATCATACTCGAACAGTCATTTTTTTTCGCTCAAAATATCGCAAACCTTCAAATCACACCACTTCCGTTGCTAATGACTCGGAGTTGGGTGGTCGGATTGGCCCGAAAGGTATACCAGCCTGAGAGGACTATTGGGTGTACATGCCAATAAAATTTGGTAAACGTCCGGTTAATATAACCTCCATGGGGGGGGCGGGAAACATCCGCTTGGTGGTATTTCGAAAAACTGATAAATTGCCTTTTTATTTACTCTAAATCCCTATTATATATGGACAATCATCAGGGGAACATCCCCACAAATTATTAAATTCCAATGATGAATATAACTTAAAAAGTCGAGGGTAACAAGTTTGGAGTTGCCAATATTTTTGCAAATTCAAAATCACACTTTAATTTGGTTCAAATTGAAATTCCAATTTTGATCAAAATATCTAGTTCACTTCAAATCAGCGCTCTCTAGTTTTCATCTAAATTTAAATCCCTCATTTCGACTTTGGCCTGATGCTCAAATACAACTTTGC
Source organism: Convolutriloba macropyga (assembly GCF_964194025.1). Classification (NCBI taxonomy): domain Eukaryota; kingdom Metazoa; phylum Xenacoelomorpha; order Acoela; family Convolutidae; genus Convolutriloba; species Convolutriloba macropyga. Next base: position 35,756,974 of record NC_134480.1, on the reverse strand, counting down.
TAATTAATCAAAATATATCGACAGCTCAATATGCATTTGTTCATCAATTTGTTTGTTTAAGAGATATCACTCAACTACCCTCTCTGGCGCCTTCAAAACAATAACACTTTACGAAAGAACGCTTATTTCAAACACCTAATTAACTTGTCTAACTTGACCTAAATTATCTGACTTAACTAGCGCTATCTGGTTATGAAATTTCTATTGAGTTTATTCTTATGCTTTCTACAAAAACAGTTAAATAACACTAATATTACTAGTATTGCAAGACTATACCATTTTTCCCGGTTTTTTCAGGTTTATGTGAACTAATTTCTATTTTTTTTTTCAGGTTAAGCAGTGCGCATACAATAAAGTTTAGACAACCACTGAAAAAGAATTCTTAATCTGTAGGCTGTTCATAAGATCTTCAGAGATTTGGTTTATTTGTTGTCCGAAACTTTTTTTCCATACTAAAAAGTGACATGACCAAAATCTGTTAATACTTAAAACAGAAACCTGAAATATCGTGATTCAGAGCATATTTACTATGTTGCTAGATTCGAGACCTCTCGCATTTCAACAGCAGCTACGTTGAGTCTTTGTAATAAACTAATTGAATAGTATATTAGAAAGTTTTCGGGCAATAGCTGTAGAAAAAATGTTTCCGCTATTGATGATAAATTTTTGGGATGCTTTTTTTTATTTATCAAGGGCAATTTGTTCATGTCCCGTAACAAATATCAATTTTGATAGCAAGCCGGCTCTTTAAAACAAAAAGAGTGTCAACGCCATACGACTATAATAAAAAAATGCTATATAGGCAAAAAATTACAAGCGGAAATGCGGTTTTAAGACTTTGAGCAGAATTCTGTGCAATCATAGCTTTTTTTATTTAGTTCAATTGGCGTGTAGCACTTTTTCCCCCGTTCCATTTAAGATGTTTCAGCGAGATACTGAAAATTGAAACACCTCAACGTGGGCTTTTAAATTATAGCGTGTGGTCCAAGTTCTTATTTATCATTTGTCTTACAATTAAGTTGATATGTTTGAAACTAACAAATATCTAACTTCAATATGATTGAATCTAACAATAAAGTAAGTATTTTTTTGCCCACCTTTTTTCAATTTTTGTCTCTAACTTTTACCATTTTTGAAGCAATAGGGGCTTTTTGTAGCTCAGCTGGAAAAACAAAATGGTGACGCTCCAATATTGCACAACTTTTTTCTGTAATTCTTCTGCAAATTATTTTGAGATGAATTTCATAAATTAACCAATAAGCAAACTGTCAAAGGCTAAATTTTAAATGTACATCAAAAACAAACTTTTTCCTCCAAAAAAGTTTCGAAAACCATTATTAGGAGAATTTTGAAACACTTTTGCCTTAACAATTTGTCTTTAATTTAATAGATAAAATTTTAAACAAAAAATGCCATTCCGACGGACTTTTTAACGAATTATAGCCGAAATTTTTCGAAAAATAGTTTCTAAAAACGTTTTCAATTGTACAGATAAAAATGGTCTGCTGATCTTGTTGTCTACCATTTTGTTCAACGATGAATTTTTTCTTTGTCCGCATAAGCAAAACTTCACCGAAAGAAACAAAAAATAATCAACGAAAAGCTTGTAGTGTAAAGTAAATCTGTCCAGATATCAGACAGATTCATTCGCTGGCGCGTTCTGGAGCTCCTCTTTCTACGTCTTATTTTTCAGTCGTATGAGCAGCGTAAGAAACTGGAGTACACATGCCAGACAGCCTTCTTCACGAGTATAGTTGTGGTACAGTGGGCAGACCTCATCATATCCAAGACCAGAAGGAACTGTCTCTTCACTCAGGGTCTCCTTTGCAACCAAGTCCTCCTAGCTGGAATGGTGTTCGAAACCGCACTCTGTATATTCCTGTCTTACTGTCCTGGGTTGGAAAGTGCACTTAGAATGCAGTCACTGCAGTAAGTATTACCAAAAATGCTCTGCGTGTTTCAGTTGGATACACGTCCTGATTTCAATCTTGACCACTGAAAAGTCTCAAAAACCCCAGGCTTTGAGGTCCAGACAAGCACCGTCACTTATCAGACCGTCCCAGACCGAAGTGACCTGTGATCAGACTATTGTGCGCTCGAACACCTCCTCTGATCAGACTATTGTGCGCTCGAACACCTCCTCTGATCAGACTAATGTGCGCTCGAACACCTCTTCTGATCAGACTATTGTGCGCTCGAACACCTCCTCTGATCAGACTAATGTGCGCTCGAACACCTCCTCTGATCAGACTATTGTGCGCTCGAACACCTCCTCTGATCAGACTATTGTGCGCTCGAACACCTCCTCTGATCAGACTATTGTGCGCTCGAACACCTCCTCTGATCAGACTATTGTGCGCTCGAACACCTCCTCTGATCAGACTATTGTGCGCTCTAACACCTCCTCTGATCAGAATAATATGCGCTCGGACCCGCCCCTGATGAAACCAAAGCGCGCTCTTAATATTGCTATATAGTATTTGTATGAGCAAAGCAAAGCAAAGTTTTAAGTCTGATTCTTTTTTAAAATCTGGAAAACTTTTCCTTCGGAAATATCTCAAATTATGTATAAAAATTATCGAAAATAAGAAAAAAATTAGGAAAAAAGGATGGAAAAATTGGTCCAAGTCCTTTCCAATGTTATAGAATCTGAATATTTAGGGTGGAGGTTTTACCCTATTCACAATTCCACAATTGTTCCTAGAATCTATCTTTAGAGAAAACTACTGGACTGGATAGTAACTTCACAAACCTTCTACTTTTAACTAGACTAAAGGGTTATACCAGGCCCTCCGTTCAAGTCCTAAAGAAAGTATTTTCAGGCGCTATAGAACTGTAGACAATTGCCAATAATAATGATGCTATTACAATATAATTGTAATGCCTCTCTATGTTATATGATATTTTAGCTTCTAAGAAGTGTTTTACCAAATGAAATGAATTGGTGACTCTAAGATTGAGAATTATACCAGGTCCTCAATTCACTTTCTAATTCATCGATCAACCAATATACTTAAAACAAATAGTAGATGACGTGAAGAGCTCGTCGGTATTCATTCCACAACCCAACCAGACGAGTATTAACCAACTTGATGGAACGTTAAGACATTGCCCATCAGGTACTTCAGGTTACTGCAGACCTTTTTAATTGTCTATTTGGTTCACCATTCCATACTACATGGGTTAACTTAAATTGCCAAGTCTTCTACGAGCAGGCAGGCCTACCCTCAGAGTGGCTTCACTATGCGGTCTCCTAGAAGGAGCTTGGGCAATTAATACTCTCAGAAATCAATCGTCTTGATGATGTCCGGGATTCGATGCTGTCCTCCAGTTCGTTAACCTAACTTAACCTAATTATTGATTGGTTGATTACTACTTTACTAGTCACCAAACTATTTTGAATCCAATAAATTGAAGCTAGATTGAGTATGATTTCAGATCCTTAGAGATGTATTGTGAAGTTACTAAAGCTGTACAATTACGCTGTTGATTCACAGAAAACCGAAAGAAACGATTAAGTCTTACCCAGTCCTAACTATTACAGGCTATGGTTACAAATGGTTACAATTCAGAACAACTAGTTACAAATGCCTATGAGTGCCAATTACCGAAGCGTTTAGCAAATACCTACTAGATAACAGTTTAAGCTCTACAAAGTTATAAGAAAAGGTCTAAAAAGAGAAAGTAGTTGAAAATTTGCTACGTTAGTTTAACGAAAAGTATAGTTACCACAGTATAGTAGTTCAAACAATTATTACAATTTTCAGTACCACGACAGAGATCTGTTAACTCACTCGTCTAATAAAATTTACTACGCAATTCGGATTATCACGACAATATAATTGTTTTCATACTGATTCTGGTTACAAAAGTTGGCTAAAACTGAGCCGGGTGTATATACTACTTATCTATGTTTGGTTATGATAGTTTAGTCCTATTTTTAACAAATGTTCCGAATCTTTGTGTGAAAAAAACATTTTTGGGAAAAGTTTTCAGAAGGTCAATCATGACTTTGATAAACTAGGCCCCTAATTTGGGTTTCTAATCCAATATTACGTGGGAGAGAATTTTGGTGTTCAATCTATGATATAATCTTTATCAGAGTCAATATTTACTGATTCAACTGTTCTCATCATTTTCAATTTCTTCACCATTATTATCTTTGTACAATTTCAATTTTAGAATTCGCTTTCGTTTTGGGAATAATTCAAGGTCAGTATTGATTTGGTTCTTTTCCGAAAAAAAGCTTAAGTTTAACTTTCCATTCCTATATTCCACCCATCCGGACTATACTATTCTCCTGAATAGTACAAATTTGTATAACGTAAAAATTTATAAGAGCACCATCACCATATGTTGGTACGACAGTTTTTTTAATCAGCGTTTGTCTCCTCATTTCGCATTCTCTCAACTAAGTTTAGTCTCTTCAAACTGCATGTCAGTTCCGATTTCTCGTTGATCATCGTTGGACAAATTGTGAATATGTTTTGTATTGTTTTGGACTTGTAACACTCCATCGCTGCCCCGACAGCCAAAAGGACAAATGCAAGGCACCATAAGGAGAAACCAAGCAAACCAGCCAGCTCTTTAAATGTGTGCAGTGTTGACTCATGACGAAAGGTTGTTTGAAGTTGTTTTCCTCAAAGGGTTGTTGATGGGTTTTGTCTACCATCTCACTGACTAATTCAGGCGTGACATCAAGCGTGGGGACATCTTTGAGTGCCGATCTGATCTTATGCAACATCAAATTCCGACTCTTTTCTGTAGGAGTGACCGCTGGAATGCTCGAGATGTTGAAAGTGGTATCCTTTGTATAAAAGTTCGGGAGTTGTGATTGTTGTTATTAGTCCACTGTGTTGAAGACAATATGCTGGATCGGGCAACATGACCAGTCCATTCTTCGGGTGAACCAGTTTATCATCGCAGGGGGGTGTACTAGGAAACTCTTACAGGCTGGTACACGGTTTGAAAACTTTCTGCCCCCACTGTACGTTATGTTATAAAAAATTGTTGATCGTCTGTCGCGTTGAGGAGGTACATAGGGTTCCCAAGATAGATTGCTGTCGGTAAAATTGGCAATTCGGTTACTGCTCGTGTGCAAGTCTTCAAAGCAGCTACCTCGTGATTGCATAGGAATGAAGTCAAGCAGAGTTGATCTTGCGCGCTCACCAACGCTACCGGCTTGGTGCAAAGTATCAGCAATTGTGTCCCCAAACAATACAGATGTTCCTCATTCTTCATTTCGGCATAGCTTTCTTCTCGATTTGATACGATCAAATAGTTTTTTTCTAATTTTAGAGTTGCGGCCGTCGTTGTGTTCTTGATTGGTTTTGGCAGAGGGACTGCTTTGTAGGCATCGTGAATTGGTTCACCACTGTATACTGGCACCTCCGATGTGATTAACAGTCCATGTGGATTGGAAAAAACATTTCTCACTAAGGGCAGGCTATAAAGTAAACTTGAGTGGTCGTATGTTATAGAACACTTTTTATCTCTCAGCTTCAGAGTTGTAATTATTTTCCGTAAATCCTCGTAGGGTACTAGTGATGCTGGCAGTATTCCCTTGGATAGCACTCCAATGCTTGTAATAAACATGTTTCTCTGTTCCGTCAAATATAGTGTTTGTACTTGTAACTCGCTGTGCATAGCATTGAGTGTCCATGATACGTTGTTAATTGCACTTTGGGCGCGAAAGGCATACATAAAAACATCAGACCTTCGATGATCACAGGCTTGTGCTTGTTCTATTTCTTCCATTGTTTTTTGAAGCAACTCCAGGTTTGTTTGCAGAATCTCAAAGTTATTCTCTGAGTAGTTTAGCACTTTTCGTGTGTCTTCATGAAGCTTTAAACTACTGCTGGCTATAACTTGAATAGACTCTATTTCATCGTTGTGCAGGTGAACCATTCTTGATTCCAAATTGTGCAATCGTCCTTCCAATTGTTCCATCTTCCGCTTAGAACTTTCGCACAGACCAAAATTTGAGAGTAGTCTACAGCCTGCTTTTTCCTGTAAGGGTTCTAAAGTTATCGCCGTCTTAGCTCCCATTGCAAACCACAGTGGTGATCGTCTCTGTCCTTGAAGAGTGATAGTCTGGTTTACAAAAGATGCTACTTCTTTGGAAATCTTTGTCCTCTCTTTCTCTTTTTTTTCTTATTCTATCTGAATAGATGAGATTATTCCGTCAAAGTGGTGCTGTAATAGTGCGCTTATTTTTGGGTTGTTGCAAAACTGGGAGCTCTTCCATGTTTTCTGTTCCAATTGAAGTATTGAATAGAATTTATAAATTGGTCGGAGATCCACGTTCAACAGCTTTGGAAGTGGGACTGCGATATCCACAGTCAGATATGAGTCGGCCAATGAAACTGGAGTTTGAGGTTGAAACAGAACATGCGCAGTAGTTCGTGCACTCTCCGCTGTTTGCTGTCGCACCGCAAGTATTAATATAAATATCAGAAAATTTTACATCTAAACATTATTATGATTAATTACTGCGCTAAACCTAGATTGCATTTTTTCTGTATTAGAAAGAGTGCTACATTCTCTAATAATTCCCCCCAATTCGCTGAAATTTATATGAGCTAATTAACTCTCTTCATAATACCGGAGATATATTAACTTGCAAAATAATTTTTTTGGTGTTATTTAAATATGTTTTATGATCGTCCCCATCTTTAATAAAAATTTCGGCTCATCTTTTAATCTTTACAATTTTTTTAGGCAATGCTATGTAGAGAAACTTAATCAAGTTTCTTTTTTATTTTTTTATTTTTTAAACACACATTTTTATATATATATATATATATATATATATATATATATATATATACACATATATATATATTCTTCTTTTCATCCGTCGTCGGTTCCGAATCGTTTTGGGTACTTCACTGCGCGTCTTTCTCGTATTTTAGCGATGGAGTTTACTTTTTCGTCAGTTTTGGTTCCCAAAAGTTCTGCAAAGGTTTTTGATTTGCACATTTACCTCGTGGCGCTTGCAGGTGTTGACTGTGTTTCACTGAGGTCCCTCAAGACAATTTTTGACTTGTGTGGTCGTTGGGCCAGTGGTGTAGAGTCAATCTTTTTGGCTGGTGTTACAAAATGGGTCTGGTTCTCTTGTGTTTTGTCTTGTTCCGGAGTGATCGGTTCTGCTGGTATGTTAGTCTTAGTGGTCCTTTTAGTTGAGTGTTCTCGCTCTGCAAAGAGATCGTAGAAAAATTCTTCATTCTCGTCCATCCATTTGAAGGGACTCTCTTGTTTGGGTCTTTTGATGTAATTCCTGGGGTGAAAGTTTGGTTGTTTTCTTCAATGTGAACTTCTTGGTCATACGTATTTTGGTGGCTTGGCCATTTCTCCCGATGAGATGATCTTGCTTCCATTCTGGGTAAGTCGTCTTCCTTCTTCACAGGCTTCAATCAATTGTAGTGGACTATCTGCCATTTCTTGGAGTTTGTGTCTTTTGAGATTTTATAGTTGACTTCTGAGGTCCTTTCGATTGTGTTATATGGTCCAATCCAGGGAAAAAAAAACTTCCTTGATTTTGCTATTTGGGCTGCGAAAAGCCAAACTTTCTCTCCTGGCTTTAGTTCCTCTGCAAAAGCGTTTTTCTGGTACAAATCTTTTTGTCTTCCTTGTCTGTAGACAAGTGTCTCTCTGGCATTCATATGTGCTTCCCTGAACTGTTCATTGAGCCATCTTGTGAATCCATAGTTAACAATTTCGTGACCAGGTGCTTTCGGGAGTAGCAGGTCAATCGGGTATTTGCATTCTTGTCCAAACACAAGTGAGAATGGAGTCTGTCCTGTTGTTTTGTGTACGGTCGTATTATAGACGAAGTTGAGATAGGGAATCATTTGATCCCAGCTACTTGGATTGTTTGCGCAGTATTTGGAAATAACATCCGCAACAACTCTGTTGTGACGTTCTACCATGCCATTTCCCTGCGGGTGATATGGAGATGGGAGATGTTCTTGTCTTCCCTATTCCAAAAATTTTGCACACTTCTAGTAGTAGTTCGCTGTAGAAAGTGCTCCTTGATCGGTGTGAAGGCAATCAGGTGCTCCAAACGTCAAAACCCAGTTCTCCACAATTGCTTTAGCAACATATTCGGCCGTAGTTCTTTCTAAGGGAACGCAAGCCACGTATTTCGTGAAATAGTCTGTCAATACGAGTATGTATTTTGCACCGCTTGCCGTTGCTCGGGTAACAGGTCCCAGGATATCTGCTTCCTTTTTGCTGAATCGGATCCCAACGTTGATTGTCCGGAGAGGGGCTATTCTTTTCTTTCCAGTGGTAATTCGTGCTTGACACAGGGTGCAGTTCTCACATTTTCGTCCAATGTCTTTTTTCATATTTGGCCAACAAAACTTCTGTCTTGCCCTGTCCAAGGTCTTTTGAAAAGCAAAATGGCTTCCACTGATCTTTGAATTGTGAAGTTGTTCCAAAACTGTCTCTCTGAGTCCCTGCGGTTGCTACAAGTTGTTTTTGGGTTGTATTGCTTTCAACCACTTGCCTCTTCCTGTATAGCATGCCATCAGTCAGTTCCATCTGTTCCCAGAGACCCCAAATCGCTCCTGCATCTTCTCCTTGTGCTATTGCGTTTGCCTTCTTGATTTTTAAGTCTCTCAGCGGATTTTGGTCTGGATGTTTCTCAGCGTTTGCCCATTGCAAGATGAGACGTAAGCAGGGATCGGTTCTTTGAGCCAGCCTAAGTGAATTTGCGTCTTCTTGAAAATGGATAGTCATTGGTTCGTTCGCGTCCTCGGCTGTAACTAAATTAATTATTCCGAGGGCGTCTTTCATAGAGTTAGCTGATGGGCAACTTCCAAACATAATCAGTCTCTCAGCTTCAGTTAGCTCAGGTGTGGTGCTACACTGTCTTGACAATCCATATGCCTTCCCGTGCTTGTCTCCTGGTCTATGTACTACTTGAAAATCGAATTCTTGCAGTCTTTGAAGCATCCTGAATATCATCCCGTCATTGTTTTGTCTAAATGACCACTGTAGCGATGCATGATCTGTTATGAGAACAAATTGAGTTCCCCAAATGTAAGGCTTAAACCATTTCATCGCCTGAATGACTGCTAATGCTTATCTTTTTGTTATTGAGTTACGACATTCTGCTGGCGTCAAAACTCTGCTGGCGAAAGCCACTGGGTATTCTACTCCATCGACAATATTCGAGAGTACTGCCCCTAGACTGTTGTCACTTGCATCCGTGTCCACGATAAAAGGAGAGTTGTAGTCCAGATGTAGTCCAAAACCTCTTTCAACTTCTCGAACGCATTATGGCATTCAGGGTTCCAAGTGAAACGGCTGTGCATTTTGTTATGTGGTGAAGAGATTTCGCTATCCCAACACAGCCTTTGATGAAACGTCTGTAGTAACTGCAAAATCCAAGAAAAGACATCACTTCGGTAACGTTTTCTGGTCGTTTCCATTCCCGTACTGCATTGAGTTTGTTTTCATCTGATGCAATTCCCTCTGGGCTCAATTTGTATCCTAGATAGGTTACGGATTTTTGAAAGAGGCGACATTTCTTGGGTTTGAGTTTAAGATTGGCCTGGCGAAGAGCGTGAAAAACGAGGCGCATGCGTTTTTCGTGTTCCTCCACATTCTTACTAAACACCAGAACGTCAGAACAACCGCACCAAGAAGATGAGGACAAATGAGAAGAGATCTTCATTGGAGATGCTTGTCATAAGTTGCTGGAAGGTTCCCGGTGCATTGCAAAGTCCAAATGGAAATCTGAGGTACTCGTGGTGTCCACCATCGGGAGTGAAGAACGCAGTTTTTGGTATAGCACTCTCAGCTAATGGGACTTGCCAATATCCAGAGTCTAGGTCGAGGCTTGAGAAAATTGTTGCTCCGTGAAGATGATCCAGTATCCGGTCAATTCGCGGAAGGGGAAAAGCGTCTTTCTTTGTCACTTCATTTAGTTGTCTGAAGTCTCTGCACATTCGATTGCTCCCATCCTTCTTGGTAACGAGAACGATTGGTTCACTGTACGGGCTGTTTGATGGTCGGATAATGTTTCGTGCCAGCATGTCCTCAATCTCCTTCTTAACCACAGTGATCTTTCCAGGTGCAAGTCTATGGGGTGCAAGCTTGATGGGCAGCGTATCACCTGTGTAAATTTCATGTGAACCAAGTGTGTCTGTCCAAGTTCGTTGTCGTTCATTGCAAACACATCTGTGAATTCTCGTAGCAGTGTTCTTCTGTCGTCTGTTTGTTGGATAATGTCTGGAATTGCTAAAGAACAAATCTGTTCTAACTCTTCATCGCATGATAGGATTAGGTTTGTTTCTGCAGATACCCCGTGCTGTGTTTCTTCCGTTGTTTTGATATGATCAGGACCGGATTCTGCTTCCGTCTCACAAAGATGTACGTGCCTGGGGACTTCAGGTTTATAGGCAAATTGCAAATTTACAACATTGCTTTCTTTCTCCATCTTCAGCTGCTTAGAATGGACCTCTATTGATACTTTATTCTCCTCCATCACCTGGGTTCCAAGTATCAAAGGCATGTCTGTGTTTGGGGTCACCAAGAGATCGGCTTAAACTTTAACCCCGTTGTCGAACGTTATTTCGCCAGTGAAAACGCCAAGTATTTTGAAAGGATTATTGGTGGCAAAAAGAACTTGTTCTCGAAATGGTCTGAGTTTGGAACGCTGTTCGTACTTTGAGCAAGTTTTTTCTGATGGAATGTACACATTGCTCCCAGTATCCACTAACGCTTTGTGTTTTCGTCCGTCAAAATCAACCATCACGTAGACTGTAGGTCCAAAGACTGCTTCGGCTTGAACTTTGTTGATACTGCTCACTTGCTCTGAGTTCGCTCTCTGTAAAATGCTTTTTACGATCGGTTGTCTATCGGTGTCCAAGTTTGCGGATATACCCGGTTGTATTGTTCCATTCTGTGGACACTGATTTGACAAGTGCCCAAAATCGCGGCAATTATAGCACTGCATCGCAGACGTTCTGGTTCGAAAGCCTTCCGGTCTTCCCGGACTTCTACTCTGAAATTTGGGTTGACTTGATTCGGATAGAAATATTGTTTGGTTCTCAAGAATCTTCTCCATGATCTGTGTATGTCGCTCTTGCTGCTCTAGCATCTTATTGAAGCTTCTGGTCTAAAACTCGATCATTTGATTGAAACCCAATGACAGACTGGTGTTAAGTGCTCTAAAGTCAGCTGTTACTGACTCATCATGATCTTGTTCACCCTTTGTCCATCTCACATGCCCGTTTCTTGGTCCCCGCAGTCGACTGGATTCCGCTTTACTGATGGCGTCTAGAGCAATTGCCCGTTGTGTAGCTGCATTGAAGCTTCCCGGTTCTTTCTTCAGGAGTGTATATCTGATTTCGCTGTCCAGCAGTCCGTTCATAAAGGCATCTTTGTTAGCTTTCTGTCGTCCCGCAACATCAAGATGAGCATTGGATGCCTCTCCTAACATACGAACTCGCCTTGAGAACTCTTGGATTGACTCTGATTCCAATTGATGAAGATTTTTGAATTCGGTGCGGGCACTCCTGCGGAAAGTCGCCGATTCTGTTGCTAAGAGCGTTCAGAACTCTCGCTGGATTTCCTTGCACTTGTTGAAAGTAATGATTGGGGAGAATGTAATACTCATCTAACGCATAACTGTTTAAACACGTGGGTAGGACCTCGCGTTGTCTCTGGTCATCCCAATTATTGGCATTTGACATGGATTCGAAGTGTCGAACTCATCTTTCGAAACTCTCGAAGTCGCGGCTAGGGTATCGGAGGGGGGTGAGAAGGGGTTGTGCTCCGAATATTTGCTGCTGATTGTTCGCCGGGATCTGTTGTTGCTGTTGCTGGTTGTTTGGTGCGTTGTTCATTTTTGGTAATTGAAGTAATTTTCCATGTAAAACCAAATGACACGGAAAAAAATATATAGAGATGAGTTTTACCTTTGGAACGTATTCCAAAGATCTAATTCATCGGTTCTCTCAATTTTTAATTTTTCGTTTTTTTGTAAAATGCAAAACCGCCTTCTAATCAGAAGAATCCCTCTGTGGTCGCGAATATAGAATCTGAATATTTAGGGTGGAGGTTTTACCCTATTCACAATTCCACAATTGTTCCTAGAATCTATCTTTAGAGAAAACTACTGGACTGGATAGTAACTTCACAAACCTTCTAATTTTAACTAGACTAAAGGGTTATACCAGGCCCTCCGTTCAAGTCCTAAAGAAAGTATTTTCAGGCGCTATAGAACTGTAGACAATTGCCAATAATAATGATGCTATTAGAATATAATTGTAATGCCTCTCTATGTTATATGATATTTTAGCTTCTAAGAAGTGTTTTACCAAATGAAATGAATTGGTGACTCTAAGATTGAGAATTATACCAGGTCCTCAATTCACTTTCTAATTCATCGATCAACCAATATACTTAAAACAAATAGTAGATGACGTGAAGAGCTTGTCGGTATTCATTCCGCAACCCAACCAGACGAGTATTAACCAACTTGATGGAACGTTAAGACATTGCCCATCAGGTACTTCAGGTTACTGCAGACCATTTTAATTGTCTATTTGGTTCACCATTCCATACTACATGGGTTAACTTAACTTGCCAAGTCTTCTACGAGCAGGCAGGCCTACCCTCAGATTGGCTTCACTATGCGGTCTCCTAGAAGGAGCTTGGACAATTAATACTCTCAGAAATCAATCGTCTTGATGATGTCCGGGATTCGATGCTGTCCTCCAGTTCGTTAACCTAACTTAACCTAATTATTGATTGGTTGATTACTACTTTACTAGTCACCAAACTATTTTGAATCCAATAAATTGAAGCTAGATTGAGTATGATTTCAGATCCTTAGATATGTATTGTGAAGTTACTAAAGTTGTACAATTACGCTGTTGATTCACAGAAAACTGAAAGAAACGATTAAGTCTTACCCAGTCCTAATTATTACAGGCTATGGTTCCTTCAGAACAACTAGCTACAAATGCCTATGCGTGCCAAGTATCGAAGTGTTAAGCAAATACCTACTAAATAACAGTTTAAGCTCTACTAAGTATTAAGAAAAAGCCTAAAAAGAGAAATTAGTTGAAAAATTGCAAAGTTAATTTAACGAAAAGTATAATTACCACAGTATACTAGTTCAAACAATTATTACAATTTTCAGTACCACGACAGAGATCTGTTAACTCTTTCGTCTAATAAAATTTACTCCGCAATTCGGATTATCACGACAATATTTTTTTTTCAGACTGATTTTGGTTACAAAAATTGGCTAAAATTGAGCGGTGTTTATATACTACTTATCTATGTTTGGTTATGATAGTTTTTACCAAATGTTACTTTTACCAAATGTTCCGAACCAAATGTTCTATTTTTACCAAATGTTCCGAATCTTTGTGCGAAAATTACCTTTTTGGGAAAAGTTTTCAGAAGGTCTTTCATGACTTTGATAACCTAGGCTCCTAATTTGGGTTTCTAATCCAATATTACGTGGGAGAGAATTTTGGTGTTCAATCTATGATATAATCTTTATCAGAGTCAATATTTACTTATTCAACCGTTCTCATCAGTTTAAATTTCTTCACCATTATTATCTTTGTACAATTTCAATTTTAGAATTCGCTTTTGTGTTGGGAATAATTCAAGGTCAGTATTGATTCGGTTCTTTTCCGAAAAACGCTTAAGTTTAATTTTCCATTCCTACAAATGTTACAAACAATTTGATGGAGAATGGTCCCCTCCTAAACTAATGATTCTTTCGTGCGGCCAAATTGATCAATTTTTAATTTTACCAAATTTCTCATTAATTTGATCAAGAACTCAATCGCTAATCTTTGGGTCAATGAAAAATCCAGCGTGTTATTCTGGTGAGGTGAGACTCCTCTACTAAAAAAAATTTCAAGGGGCAAATCATTAGGTTCAGCGAAACACCAGATACTTTTTAAGTTAAACACAAGTCTTTCTTTTAGAAAATCAGGTCGAGAGTCCCGGACTCCATTCCACCGACCCCACCCTATTTTAAGACTTAATCACGACGCTCCTTTGAGACCCCACTCTACTGCACAAACTACCCCTCCTCATACCGTCTCCAACGCCACCACCTCAATTAGGCATCTAGTTGCAGTACATTTTTGAAAAGAGTCGACATTTAGTTTTGATAGAGTTTTGAAGACAAACAAACTGAGAGAAATGAAAAAAAAAGTTTTTTCATTTAGATCAACTGTATTCTGGTAAAACCCGCGCTCGCAAAATGTTAGCATATTTCTATTATGGATAGCTTCGAAAAAAAGTTTTTAAGGGTAGCCATTGTCAACAGTTGTACATCAAAAAATCTTTTAAAAATCTGCATTTTTTTTCAAAAAAAAGGACAGGAATTTTTGTCTGCAGAGAAGTGAAAAAAACAATTTCTCCTAAGATGCACAAAAATTTCATGTAATAATTTTCAACTATTTTTCTTTATTTGATTTTTGGCAGTCCTTTTTATTTTCATGTAGTTTAAAAACAGATGAAGGTGACCATCCAGGGCTGCACTCCACGTTCATTTTCAAAGAATATGATGAAACTCGAAAATATTTGTTCCGACCCAACTTGTGGGGGGAGGAACTATATACTCAAATGGGTTTTTTTGTTCAGACAATTTTGGCCAATCGATATATTCATCGTAGAGAAATGTGAGTAGTGTCAATTAAAAGCTCGTCCAGCGAAGAATTCGAAATAAAAACGATTTTTTTTTAAAATCTTTTTTTTCGAGGAGTTATCGAGAATTAAATTTTTGTGTGAACATGTGGTATTTTGTTCACTTTTAGCCAGATTTTGCTCAATTTAGCGCAATTTTAGTTCAAATTAAGGCTTTTCTAAAAAATATTATTTAAAAATTACATTTCATGCTACAAAAGGCAACAATTTAGTGTTACCAGTAAAACGATAAAAAGGCTAGATGTGGTCTCATGAGGAAATTTTCTATAAAAAAGACTCGATTTCAATTTGACAGCTGTTTTTTTAAAAAACTTTTCCTGTTTATTATTGTTTAATAGTCAGTTAGAGATTTCTCATTTTCATATCGAGGTTCCATTAATGCAAACCTCACTTACAGTCAAATGATACCCAATGGACAAAAAAATTATTTTCAAGCCATCAATCATTTGAATTTTGATTTTCTTTTTACTAATATTCTGGGAGTCCTATTGCATAGACATGCCAAATAAAAGTTCAATCAGTTTTCTAATGTCCAATAGGTAAACCTATATAGCGCTTTGAGTGGACAGCAAAGGGCTGTCAAGACTTGAAAAAAAGATTTCAAAATTATTATTATTCGATTGACGCATATTAATCTAATTCTCATGATTATTTAGTCAGTCTCAGTAATGACAGAACCCCAATCTTTTCTACTGCAACCAAAATTAATCTGTTAAAAGGTTTCATCTGCTAAATATTGGTTCTATGACTTCGATAACACGAGTTTTCGTAATTTTCAAAAAAATTTCTATTTTTTTTGTAATTTTTTCTTTTGAAAAATCTTATCCCATTATAGATAAAGCTTTCAGAGAAAAGATTACGGTTTGAATGAAAAGATTACTTTTTCTCAGATCTCTGCTGCATTTTTTTTGTTTTTGCCTGCGTTCGTCATTGTTTTCATAATCATAGGACTTACTGTGATGTCTTGTAGATAGAACACTGATTACAAAGATTCATGTCTTCCCATCGAGGCGTAAGGTAGTGTGTTTTTTTTCTTCCGTTGAAAAATCTTGCAATTATTTGCTGTTAAGACTTTAAAAAATTTTTTAGAAATCTTTTGGACATAAACCAATCATAAATTTGTTTTCGTGAACTGTAAGTCAGCCTCAGTATTAACAAGACCTCCAACTTTTCTGCTGCAACGAAAATGAATCTGGATTGCAGTTTTATCTTCTCACTCTTGGTTTTATGACTTCGATGCCGCGAGTTTTCATAATTTTTTTAATTGTTGGATATTTTTTTGCAATTTTGGTTCACTTTGAAATTTTTTAACATTATCCTAAAATTGGTAGTTCTCAGTCGCTTAGAGACGGCGTTCAATGGATCATAGGTAAAATTTTCAGAGAAAAATTTGTGGTATAAATGGCTCCGACACTTTCTTCTTGCACTTTTTACTGATTTTTTGGATTTTGCCTGATGTTTTTGTTTTTTCATTGCCAATGACTTATTGTAACGTCTTGTTGATGAATTGTGGAACACAAATATCCTTGTTGTCCCATCGAGGCAGAACGTAGCGTATTTATTTGCTTCTGTTGAAAGCCATTCAAATTAAAGTCGTTGATACTACGGGTTTTCTTAAAAAGCTTCCTAGTTTTAAAGCATTTGTTCATATTTGTTGAGTTCTGAAGTCAAATTGTTTGAAAAAAGAAGAATCCTATTACTATTAAACATTTGTTTAAATATAGATTTTTTTAATTGAAAACTTAAATTTTGAATGGCTCTGAAAATTTTCTCTATTGAATTTTATTTGAATTTGCAGTTTTTGCCTGTTGTTTTTTCCCTATTTTACTGTAAAATTCTGACGGCACTCATAAGTTTAAAATTGAATTGAATTTTTATTTCAAGTTGCAAGACTTTAAATTCCGAATAGTACCACCAACGAACAAAATATCAGAAACTAAGATTGGTTGAAGTTTTACTGGACTATCTTGAAGATATCAGGAGCTTTTTAGTTTTTTTCCGGCATTTCTTAAGTTTCCGCGCCCCAAGCGAAATGAAGATGTGTTGAATTCAAATATTAATAGAAAAATCTGAAACTTGGTTGACATTTTCTAGAAGCTATGTACAAAAGCGTGTGAAAAGTGTCCAAAGAACGGAAATTAGTCTATTTTTCAAGTTTTTGTTATGATTCATTCATATTCTCATGCGTATACCTAATTCCCAAACTATAGAAACAAAAACAAGATCAAATTTTAGCATACTGAAATAGCTGAATCATTGGAGAACTAGTTACTTATTTTCAAAGTTGTCACTCTGGCAGCAGTACTGGACGGGCCGATCGATATATTCGCCATAGAGAAATGTGAATTGTGTATCATTAAGAAGCTCGTCCACCGTATAGTCAAAGTAAATTAGCAAGCGGTTCTATCTGCTTATTAATGGTTTTATGACTTCAATGCCACGAGTTATCATAATTTCAAGAAAAAATTCAGATTTTTATTGTAATTTTGGTTTCTTTTGAAATCTTATTTCCTTTTCCTAATATTGATAATTTCCGTTGGCTTGTAGGAGACGTCCAATGGATCATAGATAAAGTTTTCAGAGAAACGCTTGTGGTTTAAATCACTTGGGCACCTTCTTCTCGCACTTCTGAAATTTTGGTTTTTGCACGTATTTGATATTGTTTTCATAATCATAAGACTTATTGTAGTGTTCTCTTGATAATTTATGACTGACAAACATCCTTGCCTTCACATTGAGGCATAATTTAGCTTATTGTTTGTCTTCCGTTGTAAGCTTTTGAGTTTAACGTTGTTGATGTACCGGGTTTTCTCAAAAATTTGATGGTTTTATTATATTTGTTTATACTTAATGATTTTTTGAAGTCATATTGTTATCAAAAGAAGAACCCCCTTACTGCTAAAAATTTGTATGAGACTAGTAAAACTTTTTATCAATAGTTTACTTACTGGCTTTGAAGCTTCTTTTTCTCAACTTTTTTTGAATTTGCTTTTTTTGCCCTTTTAATTCTTCATGTAGTCGTAAAATGCTGACTGGTCTCATTGGTTTCCAGTTGAGGATTGAATGAATGATTTTGCTCAAGGCTCTCAGTTTATAGCGAATAGTTTTTAAAGTTTACGATATTGTTCGTTCTCAAACTTGTTTTTAATACTTTTCAGTTTTTATTCTTTCCGTCAGCTTGTAATAATCTAATCATTGAGAGGTTCCATCCAATTTCTTGTAATTCAAAAATTATTTTCTCAATGATATTATATCGTAACCCATGTTTTTGTATGTTGGTCAATATGCGTTTTCATAAAATTTTTTGAGTGTTCAATATTTGTGTTTCCTTTTCTCTTCTTTTAGCACATTTGCTGAACAAATTTTTGTTTTTGCTTATTTTGGGGTTTGATTTTTTTCTCGTAGACTGTTTATCGGCAGATCTTGTTAGCGCTGTAATTAGGCATGGTATTTTGCAATTGAATTAGTAGTTCGGTTTTGTAACGATTTGTTTAAAACTCAAATATCTATTTTTAATTATCTCATCATTAGGTTGACAATTAAGTCAAAAATGTAGATGAGCTCGGGTTGGAACATCATATGCAAACGCACATTAACGAGCATCCTTGTTTCTCTAAATTTCAAAAATTACGTCAAGTTATGCTCCCAATGTCTCCAAGACAATAATATGTAGCACCTTTTAGATTTTTTTTTGCCTAGAGGTGGATAGAGAATACTACGGATGTCCTTAGTAACCAGCTAGCTATTTCTGTAAGCACGTAACTATTTTCGTAACCAGCTTTTTTTAACACCGATATCTACAATTTAACTGAACCTCTTCGGGAAATATAATATTGAAACCATCAAAACTTATTTTTTATCAGTTTTCACATTTGTGTTTGCTTTTCATATGTTGATGTTTGATCATTTTTATCACATTTTTCCCGTTAAAAAAATGATTGTGGATATTTTATTCCTTTTCCTCTCACGTATTGTGCTTTCCTTTTTAATGGAGTCAAACAACGGCAAAAATTGCTTAAATGTCGAAGAGACAACATCAAAGCATTCTTAGCAATGAAAAGAAAGGAAAAACGATCGAAACGAACTGGTTCTACTTCTTTTCAACCCAGTTCATTTAATTCAGGATAATTCAAACCCATTTCATCCCACCCCTCTATCAATTCATCCCACAATTTAGCAACCAACATATTACAACTATCTTTTCTCATTATTAAGCGAATAATATAATCCAAACAAGGAGGCTCGGTAATGTGCGTTCGCACATTAAGTTCCGACCCCGCTCATCTACATTTTTCATTTAATTGTCTACCAAATGAGGAAGAGATAAAAAAAATTTACATATCAACATATCGTTCAACAAACTACTAAAAGAATAAAACAATCTACTATAGAGGGTTTATGAGAGCTGTGGTTACCATAATATGACTACCAGAAAAGACGGCAATAAAAATCAAATAGTTACAAATATTAATTACGACCAAAATTCCTCGTCCATTTTTTGAAAACCACTAATAACCAAATCAAAATGGCATCAGATAAAATTTATACTGGGGAGATTAACCGGCACTTTTTTGGCACAAAATATGGGACTTTTCCTCAATGCGACTTGGCAACAAATCGACTAGAAATAAGCAAAAGGAGCAAAGTCTATTAAGACATTGCTTTTTTAAAAAAAAGAATTAAATTCGAACTGATTAGAAACATTACGCATCAAATGAAATCATTCAGAGAGTCTTCTATGCCTCAATAGAGAGCAATTGAGGCCTTTCATTATCCAGGATATGTCATACAACTACAAAAAAACGACAAGTACAGGCAAAAACCTAAAATTTTGCACGAAAAAAATTTATGCACGAAAGCGATGTCCCCCCAATCAATTAAATAATAAGCTGATCACTATAAACAATAAAAATCTGCCTTTGCTTTTTTTAAGGCAACAAAATTTGTAAAACAAATGACGGCCATTATTGTGATACTGTGAAAAGAGAACAAAAACCTAAAAAAAATGGCAAATATGCAAAAATCACGAAAATTGGTATTATGAAAACTGGTTGTTCAAAGAAGAAAGACCATTTGAGGAAAATAAAACCGTTATGAAGAGTAAATTGTATTTCAATAGATTAATGATGTGAATTGTGTATGGAGATGCTAAGCTACAATTTAACAGAATTAAAATTGGCAGATCTCAAAAATCTATCTCTTTTTTTTTTTAATTAAAAACAAATATTTTCAAAATTCATAGCCATCAAAAGCTTTAGACTAAAAGAGTAGACAGTTTGTCTTGTAAGTACTCGGAAAATTAATGCGACTGTTATTAATGAGACTAAATCATAAGATTATAAAATAACATTAAATACAAGCTGAACTAATAATTTTCACAAACAACTTTACGAATCCACAGTTTTGAAAACATTAAATTTATAAGATATTAACCCATAAGAATATAACATCTTCAATTGCGTCTCCTTTGACCACCATAACATCGTTTTGTAAAACGACTCTCACAAAATGACAACAAAAAGAACCACAAAAACTGAAAAGTATCTGAACTTCACAAAATTCTTCTGAAACAAATTGTGTAATCTCTGAAGACATCATTTAAAACGTTTAAAAACATTTAAAAGAGCTGTAAATAATGAAGCCAATTTACGAAAATGATACAGCATTGTATAATACGAAAAAAACGCAAACCAGAACAAAATGGGATAAGTTGAAGAATATTATTACTTTTTTAGAAATTTAATTCGAAAGTCAAAACAATCATTAGCTATTTACCGGTATCAGTTACTAAGTTCATTTGATTATCTAAATCTGGCCACTGAGACCTTTAATTACACAATATTTGGCATATGACAACAAAAATTAACAACAAAGAAAGGGCAAAATAAAAAAAACTCTACCAATTTCTGCAAGAGAACGGTGTCGCAGCCCTCGAAACCATATGTTATGAAAACAAAAAGTTGTTCAGTCTCAAACTTTGTTAAGTTTTTTTCAGTTAGATTGTTATATAACGTTACAATTTACAAAAGAAACAAGAACAACAGCAAAAATGGGAAATTATGCAGAAAAATCAGAAAATTTTGAATGAAAACTGATAGTACCAAAAGCAAAAAAACCTTCTGTTAAAACAATTAGCCACAAATTTGTTTGTCTTCTATGCGGAGAAGAGATCGACCTGTACTTACTAAGAATAAACAAAATGTTGACTAAAATATTATAAACAATTGACAAGTTCAAAAAATCACAGAAATTTCCCTAAAACAAAAACAATCATTAACATAAGAGACATTAGGTAGCAACCGAATGATTAGAAAAAGGCCATTTGCACCTCTTAAAGGAAGGAATTTAGATCTTTGAGTGGTTAAACTTAAAATTTGGACTGCCAAAAGAATAACAATTGAAGGCAAAAGACAAGAATTCAGTTAAATTTTACTAAAACTCTTCCTGAAAGCTATAAAAACTCTTTGGTTCTCTGAAAGAAAACTAAATCTACATTCGGCCTCACATTTATGTAAATAAGAGCGATCATTAACGGAGCCGTGAATAACAAATTTTGTCAGTATTTTACATTAAAAAAAACAAAAGCAAATTTTTTTGAAAAAAGGCAGCATCGAAATAAAAACCAAAAAGTCTCTGATTCTAAGAATCCATGATATTGTCGAAACTCTCACTGATTTTGTCGCCCACTCAGCAAACCGACCAAGTGTTCCAAGTGTTTGCGAATTAGACCAAATGTTGCGTGGAGTTCTTCAAATATTAATAATAAGAACGACGGATTTTATATAATTATCGAGACAAACCTGCAAAAAATGGCAAAGTTTTAATTCCAGAAAAATTTCATACGGCACCTAATTGCAACTAGAGCTCTTTTTGAGATCAGGGCGTCTGTTTTAAGGTTTCTAAGTTACTAAGTCTGGCAAACTTTAACGAAGTGGACCAAAAATGCATGCTTTGTGCCATTTTTGACGAAAAAAGTTTGAATTTTGAAAATTTTATCTAAAATTTCAGCCAAAAAACCATCAATCAAACAATTCAGCAATGCTCCTCTATCTCTAACGGTAAAAACAACACTATGCCGTTAAAAATTTTAACTTATTTTGAACTATATTAGCGAAATTGTGCCAAATTTTAGCAAAAATTACTGAAAATGTGAACAAAAACAGACGAATGTTCACAAAACTTCAAACCTCGATAGCTCCCTGTAAAAAACGAAAATCTAAAAAATCTTTTTAACTTGGTATTCTACGCTGAACGGGCTTTTCAATGATACCACTCACAGTTCTCTCCGATGAATATATCGATCGTCCAAAATTGACTGAACAAAAAAAAACCCAGTTGAGTATATAGTTCCTCCTCCCCACTAAAGTGGGGGTCGGCACAATAATTGGTTTTCAGGGTTTCGTTTCAAAATGCATGAGCCACTGCGGCATAGTTACAGCCCGCAAGTCATGACCAAACATTTTTTAAACAAAATTAATAGTACCATCTATATAAAGGACTCAAAATAGGTGTGAATTTCGAGATGAAATGTTATAGGGATAAAATTATAGAGGCGTGAAATAATTGGGATGAAACGATAGGAAGTTAAACAAATAGGAGTGAAAAAGCGATACACCAAACGGATCAGATAAGGCCCACGATTCCAAGATTCCTTTTAATCACTTTTAGTATTTTTTTTGTGTTTTGTGACCAAACAGTCCTTTGACTCTAATCAGTGTTTGACTTGATTTATCACAGAATTTATTATAATCTGCATAGTAATTAAAGGCTGCAATGAAAGCCAAGGACGTTTTATAAGAGATGAGCTGAAAAATGTGATAAAATCATGTATAAAATGCGTTGACAAGTGCTGAAAATATTTATATTCAGCACATTCAGCGCCTAAATCTAAACTTTCATCACATTAAGCATATTCCTACATAAGTTCAGCACAATCAGCGCATTTCTTTCAAAATTGTCGGCTTAAACCCGGTCACATATCGACCCCGTGGAAAGAGCAGAGCTAACTCTTGTCATACGAAGCTATTTTTTCAAGTTTCAATTCAATACTTCGTGCTCCGCTTGTTTAGTCGTTCTACTTCAGTTAGTTGTTATTTTTGTTTGTTTATTTATGTTTTAGCTTCTGGTGGTGGTTTCCGGCTCTC
This sequence comes from Convolutriloba macropyga, assembly GCF_964194025.1. Taxonomy (NCBI): domain Eukaryota; kingdom Metazoa; phylum Xenacoelomorpha; order Acoela; family Convolutidae; genus Convolutriloba; species Convolutriloba macropyga. The sequence goes on along the minus strand of NC_134480.1, from coordinate 35,734,136 downwards.
CCCTTTTCCATATTCATCTGGTGTTTTGACGAGACACGCAGGTACATCCTACGCAAGAATCCCGGAGGGTGGATCGAGCGAGAAACCTACTACTAACATCTCTTAAACTTTTTGAAGATACGCAAACTTAAGCAGTGAATTTTCAATTCAAGTTGCAGGACTTTAAATTCCGAATTGTACCACCAACAAACAAAATATCAGAAACCAAGATTGGTTGAAGTTTTACAGGACTAACTTGAAGTTATCAAAGAGCGTTGTTGTTTTTTTCTAGCAGTTCTTGTGTTGCCGCGCCCCAAGCGAACTGAAGCTGTGTCGAATTTAAGTATTAATGGAATAATCTGATACTTGGTTGACATTTTCTAGAAGGTATGTACAAAAGCGTGTGAAAGGTGACCATAGAAGGGACAAAAATCTTTTAAGTTTTCGTTATGATTCATTTTGCAGAACTACTGGTTCTTGGTGTGATATCTAAAAGTCGATAAAAAGAACAGCTAAAGCAAAAAGCCCACTGCGTGATTATGCCATAGTTATCTCGTGTATCATGCAAATTTACCTCAT